>NC_060141.1:420485834-421127084 GCF_021461385.2 Schistocerca piceifrons
TTATATTGGCTTGCAGCAGTATCAAATCTTGTTGGTCTTCTCTCAGCCTTTCTATTGTTTTGTAGAGTTTTCACTAAGGTATACATTGCCAAATGACATTGTGTTTTTAGTAATTTTCCAGCAGTGCATGAATTAACATTTTCCATTGCAGTTAACTGAGCACTAATTCACTTAAAACATACTTTATACATGATAGGGCTGCATTACAAACAGATATGACCTGTCTCAGAGAAAGACAAAGAACAACTGAGACCAAATAGACTAATTCTTGCATGCCAGTTATTCTAAACAATGAATCTCAGCAATTGTTGCATTGTTTTGATGCCTATAAAGGTTTCAAACAAGCTACTACCGTCCACTGTGAGCAGGTGACTGGCTGAACACATAAATCACATATATTATAGTCTTTAAAAATTACTGAATTAATCAATAAATGGCTAGAGGACAAATGTAAGGATGTAGAGGCTTACCTCACTAGGGGTAAGATATATACTGCCTGCAGGAAAATTAAAGAGACCTTTGGAGAAAAGAGAACCACTTGTATGAATATCAAGGGCTCAGATGGAAATCCAGTTCTAAGCAAAGAAGGGAAACAGAAACGTGGAAGGAGTATATAGAGGAACTATACAAGGGCGATGTTCTTGAGGACAATATTATGGAAATGGAAGAGGATGTAGATGAAGATGAAATGGGAGATATGATACTGCCTGAAGAGTTTGACAGAACACTGAAAGACCTAACTCGAAACAAGGCCCCGGGAGTAGACAACATTCCATTAGAACTATTGACAGCCTTGAGAGAGCCAGTCCTGACAAAACTCTACCACCTGGTGAGCAAAATGTATAAGACAGGCGAAATACCCTCAGACTTCAAGAAGAATATAATAATTCCAATCCCAAAGAAAGCAGGCGTTGACAGATGTGAAAATTAGCGAACTGTCAGTTTAATAAGTCACGGCTGCAAAATACTAACGCGAATTCTGTACAGACGAATGGAAAAACTGGTAGAAACCGAGCTCGGGGAAGATCAGTTTGGATTCCGTAGAAATATGGGAACACGTGAGGCAATACTGACCCTACGACTTATCTTAGAAGCTAGATTAAGAAAAGACAAACCTATGTTTCTAGCATTTGTAGACTTAGAGAAAGCTTTTGACAATGTTGACTGGAATAATCTCTTTCAAATTCTGAAGGTGGCAGGGGTAAAATACAGGGAGCGAAAGGCTATTTACAATTTGTACAGAAACCAGATGGCAGTTATAAGAGTCGAGGGACATGAAAGGGAAGCAGTGGTGGGTAAGGGAGTGAGACAGGGCTGTAGCCTCTCCCCGATGTTATTAAATCTGTATATTGAGCAAGCAGAAAAGGAAACAAAAGAAAAATGTGGAGTAGGTATTAAAATCCATGGAGAAGAAATAAAAACTTTAAGGTTCGCCGATGACATTGTAATTCTGTCAGAGACAGCAAAGGACTTGGAAGAGCAGTTGAACGGAATGGACAGTGTCTTGAAGGGAGGATATAAGATGAACATCAACAAAAGCAAAACGAGAATAATGGAATGTAGTCGAATTAAGTCTGGCGATGCTGAGGGAATTAGATTAGGAAATGAGACACTTAAAGTAGTAAATGAGTTTTGCTATTTGGGGAGCAAAGTAACTGATGATGGTCGAAGTAGAGAGGATATAAAATGTAGACTGGCAATGGCAAGGAAAGCGTTTCTGAAGAAGAGAAATTTGTTAACATCGAGTATAGATTTAAATGTCAGGAAGTCGTTTCTGAAAGTATTTGTATGGTGTGTCGCCATGTATGGAAGTGAAACGTGGACGATAAATACTTTGGACAAGAAGAGAATAGAAGCCTTTGCAATGTGGTGCTACAGAAGAATGCTGAAGATTAGATGGGTAGATCACGTAAGTAATGAGGAAGTATTGAATAGGATTGGGGAGAAGAGGAGTTTGTGGCACAACTTGACAAGAAGAAGGGATCAGTTGATAGGACATGTTCAGAGGCATCAAGGGATCACCAATTTAGTATTGGAGGGTAGCGTGGAGGGTAAAAATCGTAGAGGGAGACCAAGAGATGAATACACTAAACAGATTCAGAAGGATGTAGGCTGCAGTGCGTATTGGGAGATGAAGAAGCTTGCACAGGATAGAGTAGCATGGAGAGCTGTATCAAACCAGTCTCAGGACTGAAGACCACAACAACAACAATTAAATAAAAGGAAATAAATTTTGACACTTAAAGTTAACTTACCTGCCAAGGAGGAGTTATACTTAACTATGGTAATTTGATACCCTAGCATCTGAGGCAGTGATACAGTGAGTGGATGAACTTTCTTAAAGTGATCCTTTTCCATCACAGCAAAAGTATTTTGATTTCAGATGTGTGTGTCAATTAGCAGAAAACCCATTAAATATTTTATTTTGTTAGAAAGCTTACGATCTATGGGATTACTGAAGACCAAAATCAAGTTCCCAGCAGGTCGGAGAAATGTGATATAAGCATTTTTCCACACCCCCGCAGTTTTTCTGAAATATAAGACTGACATACAATAATAGTATTTAAAATTTTTCTTTTTAACATTACTGCTTCAATAACTGGATATCTGTTAACTATATGCCTTACTTAACTTCTGAAAACAGTTCAAAATCAATAACTTCATAAAAACCTGAGTTATGGGCATTTATATAGATAAGTACCATTTTGCTTTGACATTCCTACAGAGCCCAGTTATCAGAATATCACTACATTTAAAATTCGATATAAAATAAAGTTGTGGTCTGGGAACAAAAAGATTTTACAGAAGTTCTTATGTTATAAGCATAAGCAAAATTTGAATTAGTGGGTTACAAACCCTTGAATTATAGCGTGTTTTGACGTGGAATGATACTTCTTGTACACCGCTGAACCCACCAAGCACTTGTTTCAGGATCTTTGGGGAATTTATGAAAGGAAACATTTCTACCTTTATTTTCTGATTACAGTGTTCACACACAGCCACAGCGCAGTTCGGCATTGTTAAAGTCAAGCAGAAAGAATAAATTCGATAGAACACGAAAATAAACAGCACATAAGAGCACGATCGAAATGAGCAGAGTTTCTCGACGCTGACGTATTGCCCAGACTGATTAAAAATCCATGTTCTGTGGATGCAATATGTCTCCCTCGGCCCTCCTCCCACTGTTTCCGCGCTACTACTACTACGAAAGTTCACCGACGAATGAGCGAGGGTAAATGGTCACCCTTGATTCGCAAGGGATCATGGTAGCGTGACCATGGCGACATGGTTCCTTATACAGTGCATTGTTAGCTGCAACAAGCGGAAGACGTGGTTTGTTGGTGATGCATATTTTAGCGATTTTGATTGAGGTAAACTTGTGCTGCGGTGTTCTTCGGCACGCCTGTGTAGAATCAGCTAGATGAAAAATCCGTGCAATACGTACGTTTATTTGTATACAAAATACGATATAGGAATTTTCCTTTACGTGAGACCGTATATACAAGGTCGTGTGCCGATTTAAACTTCTAGATTCGCATATTTTACGTTTCGAACATACAAGAATTTCAAAAAATTATGAAGTGGTTTTCTGCAGACGGACTATCACTAAATTTTGAAAAAACACAGTATACATTGTTCTGTACAGTAAATGGCATAACACCATTGATAAATATAGATTCTGAACAAAAGTTGTTTTTAAGGCAGAATATTCAAAATTTCTGGATGTATGCACTGACAAGAAATAAAGTTGGAAGAAACACATTGATGATTTGCTGAAACATTTTGGCTCAGCTGCTTATGCCATTACGGTTATTGCATATTTTGGTGATAAACATAACATTAAATTAAGCTATTATTCCTGTTTTCATTCACTGCTTCCATATGGAATCATACAGTTTATCATTAAGAGGAAAAGTATTCATCGCTCAAAAGTGTGTAATCAGAACAATAACTGGAACCCACCCAAGACCACCTTGCAGACATTTACTTAATTACTTCCGGATATTCACAGTACCTTCGCAATGCATATATTCACTCATGAAATTTGTTATTAATAACCTATGCCAGCTCAAAAATAATAGCAAAATGTATAGCTACCAAGCTAGATCAAACAATGATCTTCACTATTCTGCCTTAAATCTGACTTTGGCACAGAAATAGGTGAAAACCTTTGGTCATCTAGCAAACAGCATTAAAAGCCTGACAGATAGCCAACCAACATTTAAAAACAAACTAAAAGAATTTCTGAATGACAACTCTTGCTACCCAATAGATGAATTTTTAGATATGAAGGGACAAAAAGAAGAAGACAAATTTTTAGACATTACATAGGAAAAAGAATTGTATTGTGTAAAGAAATCTATTTTAAGCTGACAAGCTCCAATCATTACGGTATGTATTCATGACCTGTGGGACAGGTATTAATATTAATTGTTGGAATAAACTTAATTCTGCTCTTTTAAAATTTTTAGGAACTGTAGGCCTATTCCTATCCTGGTTCAAAACCATCGTTCTCTAATTCCACTCTACAATTATGTGAGAAACAGGTTACTTTCAGAATTTTCGGTCGCTTACAAAACTAATATTTCGTATGTTAGCAGTATGAGGGTTTTGGATACATAATTTAATTCGTAGCAAATCAGTCTTCACCATCATTTCATCTTCATCGACGCGCAAGTCGCAGAATTGCCGTCACCTCGAAAGACTTGCACCAGGCGATCAGGTCTAGCCGCCGGGATGCCCTCGTCACACGACATTTCATTTCATTTCAGCGTTTGTGGTTCACAGTTCCACCAAAATATACATCCCCTGTTTTTTTTGTATATCAATACAAAGAAACGTGTGTTTTTGAGACTTTTCGGAAGCTACCATTGTCCTTTGCATAATCTAGGAGCAGTTTGTAGAAAATCGGCGTTCGTGGTTTAGTTACTGTAACAGATTTTTTTAACTATCATATTGTGTTACATCTAGCTTTCCCTTAAAGAGGAGTAGCGCTACATGTTGCCTGCATTTATTGTAATTAACTCCATTTTCGAGTTTGCTAGCACCTATAATAAAACTCAAACGTTTTGGAAATCTATAGTCCATTTAAAAGTACTTGATAGTCGATGTCTGTCACTTGGCGCTACAATATTTGACATATTGGCTACCTCCTGAGTTAAAGGCGACAGGCGGCAGGTATGGCGGGATCACGATATGGTCTGTCCACAGATGATTTTAAATGACCAATGACTGAACTGCAGCAGACTACCCGTTTAGGAGCCGTTGGTTTACCCTCGTGTTCTAACGTAACCACATCTTGACGTGCAACGTATAGGAGAAACGACGGTCAGGAACGCACGGCAGAACTATTAATCACGCTCGCTTTGCTCACAGGGCTTAAAGCTGACCCGTACGAGGAAACTGGAGACAGAAAAAAAATTCTGTTTTTGTGCTAAAAGCGAACTGCAACTTCTCGATTTTTCTATGGGAGCCGACACGGTACCGACTGATCAGCAGTCCTGGACGAAACTCAATTACAGGCTGTTGTTGGAACTCAATTACGGACTGTAGGCGCGAGGCAGATTCCCTCCCCCCCCCCCCCCCCCCCCCAAAAAAAAGTCATGTTGAAACCAAGTAACTGAAAATAATAACAACTGGAGTAGTTTTGGTAAAGATTTTAAAAAGGAAAAAAAATGTTCAGTTGGTGTTATACGAACCCGTATCCTATTGCAGATAGCACATCTTCAAACATAAATGTTATTTATTTATCTACTGAAGGAGTTGCGACGAGCAGTTTCTGCCTTCAAAAAGTTCGTTTTATGCTATGTCGTATGAAGCTTACCTGCTGTAGGCCTATCTCTATGATGACAATTGATTATGTGAAGCTGAATCGCGTCTTGTGCTAAAGAATCCAGTAGTGTTTGGCTAGTGGTGTGTACGAAAAGTGCGTATTTCGTTACCATCGTTTTGTGTGTGTTGGGGATATGAGTAAATTAAAAAAAAAAAAAAAAAACAGCTGAAACTTTATCTTTTGAATAGTTCTTTCTATTCTTTGCAGGAATGTTCCGCCTGCTTAGCTGGGTGGTACCGTGCTCGCCTCCCATGCAAACGGGCCCAGTTTCGATTCCCAAGATTTTCTCCGCTCGAGGACTGGGTGTTGTGTTGTCCTCATCATCCTTTCATCTTCATCTTTCATCTTCATCTTCAATTCGCCCAATGTGGCGACGACTGAAATAAGACTTGCAATTGGTGGCCGAACTTCTCCAATGGGGCCTCCGGGCCAACAATGCCAAACACTCTTTTGTTTTTTACAGGAACTTTTTGACAGTGTGTAACGATTAGTACAATGTGTTTAATTTTAAGCATTCTTACAAGAACTGATTATGTTGCACTTGCATACCAATTGATGACAGATTACTTTTTATGTGTATCAGAATGTAAGACTTGTTAGTTGTTTCTGTAATCATTACTACTTCTATAATCTGTGTTGCTGTTTAACCCTTTCGTGGGCAATGGGAAGATATCTTCCCACATACTTTAACGTCCTCCAGGTGCCAAAAGACTTGACATCCCACGTCTAGCTGGGTCTGCCATCTGTAGACTAGAATTAGAAACACGTGAAAATTTCCGCCGCTGCCAGGAGTCGCTCTGGCAACAATTGACAGAGTACTACAGGGTGTCGAAAAGTCTTTCCCTGATTACATAAATTGATAACTCAGGCTAGAAGCAAGATACAAATATGAAACTTCTGTCGAATTGTTTACAACTATCAAAGTTTTTTTTCGCAGTACGTAAGTAGTGGATGAGGTGCAGTGCCCAAGAAGCCATGTTAACCAATCAGGAGAAGGCATAGTGTGTCCTGTGGTACCATGAGAAACGATCACCAACGACAGTGCAGAGACACTTCCAGACAACTTTTGGAAGGAATCCACCTGATGTCAAGAGCATTAAAGCCTGGTATGAGAAGTTCAAGAACACAGCATCGGTTGCTGACCCTGCGAGGTCTGGTCGACCAAGAACCTCAGCAGACAGGGTGGAAGCTGTAAGGCAATCTTCTCTGCGAAGTCCGAAGAAATCGGTGCGCAGGGTGGTGGTGGTGGTTGTTGGGATGTTTAAGGGGGACTAAACAGCTAAGGTCATCAGTCCCCCATTCCAAAAACAAGCGAGACAAAGTCGCAGAGCAGATAAAACCCCAAGGGGAAGGAGACTGCCCCCCCCCCCCCCCCCCCAGGTGCTAAAGAACACAAATTAGGCAACGAACACTACAGAAAACAAGAGTACAGACGAACAACAGACAGAAAGAAATAGAAGAAAAGAAGATGGCCGGAGACTGGTTGACTGACCACGAAAACAAAAAAGGGAAAGAGTCAACCATCCGATGAGACACCAAAACAGCAACAAATATGGAGAGACGCGAGGACAAAAGACACAGAAACGGAAAAGTGCAGGACCCCCCTAAATGGATCCATAAAAAGGACTACCACGGATAAAATGTGAAACATTGTCAGCCATGGAGGCATCGTCGCATAAAATCAAAGGCAAGGTGCCCGGGAAATTAAAAGACTGCCGAAGGGTGCGCAGTCGGGGACACTCCAATAAAATGTGGGCGACCGTCAGCCGGGACCCACACCGACACAGGGGGGGATCCTCCTGACGCAAAAGATGGCCGTGCATCAGGTATGTATGGCCGATGCGGAGCCGACACAGGATAACAGAGTCCCTGCGAGAAGACCGCAGGGAGGAGCGCCACACATCGGTCGTCTCCTTGACAGCCCACAGTTTATTAGGCATTGTCAAGCCTCGCCACTCAGCAGACCACATCCCAAGCACCTTACGGCGCAACACCAGCTGCTGATCGGGAGCCGTGGGGCCGATCTCCAAAGCTGGGGCGTCGAGCGCCCCTTTGGCCAGCCTGTCAACACGTTCGTTCCCCGGGATGCCAACATGACCTGGCGTCCAAACCAAGACCACCGAACGTCCAGAACGGGCAATGGCGGAAACAGACTCCTGAATAGAGGACACCAGAGGAGAAGAGGGACAGTAGCGGTCGATGGCCTGAAGGCTGCTCAGGGAGTCACTGCAGATGACGATGGACCTACCTGAGCAGAAACGCATATGCTCAAGAGCGCGCAAGATGGCCACCAGCTCTGCAGTAAAAATACTGCAGCCAGCCGGCAAGGAGCGTTGCTCAACATGGGCAGCGTGAGCAAAAGCGTAGGCAGTGCGACTATCAACCAGGGAACCATCAGTGTAGACAGGCTCACAGCCTGGAAATGATTCGAGGAGCGCAAGAAAACGGCGACGGAGGGCCACAGGCGGAACCGAGTCCTTAGGTCCCTGTGTCAAATCCAGACGGACGGACGGCCGGGACAAACACCAGGGAGGCGTAGGTGTACGGACCCGGAAGGGAGGCAGAAGAGGGAATGACCCCAGTTCTGACAGCAGGGACTGGACACGGACAGCTATGGAAAGCCCAGACCTAGGTCGCCGTTCGGGCAGATGGAGGACCATGGCAGGGAAAAGCAGGCGGCGATTGGGATGGTCTGGCGAGCAATGCACGTGGACAGCATAGTCGGCGAGCAGTCGATGGCGGCGAATCCGCAGCGGGGGAACCCCGGCCTCCACCAGTAGACTATCTACGGGGCTGGTACGAAAAGCACCAGTTGCAAGCCGAACCCCACAGCGGTGTATGGGGTCTAACAACTTCAACACTGAGGGTGATGCAGACCCATAGGCCAGGCACCCATAATCAAGCCGGGACTGCACAAGGGCTCTGTACAATCGCAGCAGCGTGCAGCGATCTGCACCCCAAGACTTGTGGCTAAGGCAGCGGAGGGCGCTGAGGTGCCGCCAGCATTTTTGCTTCAGCTGAGTAACATGAGGAACCCATGTGAGCCGGGCATCAAACACGAGTGCGCAGGGCCTCATGTGAATTACAGATGCCAAAGAGCTCTCTCCATGATGTTTTACACAAACGTTTATTGTTTCGTGCATACAAAGTGCAAATTGTACAGGCCTTGTTGCCCAATGACAGTACACGTCGATATGACTTTGCGGTTGAAATGCTATCACGTATTCAGGAAGATGATGGTTATCTCAGACGAATTGCCTTTTCCGACGAAGCGACCTTTTTTGTCAATGGAGTAGTGAATCGCCATAATGTGCACATTTGGGTTTCACAACCCCCTGGCAAGGTCATGGAGTGCACTAGAGGCAGTCCAAAGGTGAATGTTTGGTGCACACTATTGCATGATCGAATTATTGGGCCATTCTTCTTCGCTGAGGCTACCATCACATCTGCAGTGTATCTGGACATGTTGCAACTGTATGCTGTTCCTCAACTGTTTCAGTATCACCCCGATGTCTTGTTTCAGCAAGACAGTGCACGCCTCATTGGGGTTTGGATGTCCGTGCCTATCTCGATATGACCTTTCCTGGGCGATGGATTGGTCGTGATAGGCCAGCGGTTTGGCCTCCACGCTCTCCTGACATAACCCCATTAGACTTCTTTTTATGGGGTTATGTCAAGGATGAGGTCAACCGAACACGTGTACCAGATCTTGAAACCCTACGGCAATGGATAACCACCATCATTGAATCGATCCCTCCAGTGATGTTGGCTAATGTGTGGACGGAAATTGAATATCGCCTAGATGTGCTATGGGCTACCAAGAGTTCTCGTGTGGAAGTTTACCAATGTGTGAAAAAAACTTTGATAGTTTGTAAACAATTAGACACTAGTTTCATGTTTGCATCGTACTTCTAGCCTGAGTTATCAATTTATGTAATCAGGGAAAGACATTTCGGACATCCTGTGTATCTCTATTGTGCTCAATCTGGTGGCAAGTAGACGTCGTTTTGATGTGATTTTGTTTGCGTATCTGCAGACACAGGCATTTGTAATTAACTCCACGGTACTTATTCGATATTCCATGCAATTTTCTTCGTCTTAACGCATGAAAAAATTTCCTAGTCGATTCTAACATACGAAAAATATGTTGTAAACATGTGAGAATATTTCCTCCCACAGCCCAAGTTGGCGATACGTCTGTCACTATTTCAGACTTTAAGTGTAGGCAATAGGCCTGTTTACTGATGTGTTATTAGGCATATTCACTTAGCTCAGGTATTTCTCATTGCAGAGTTACTTTACCAGAGAGGAAGACGTGCTAGAATATCTCTTCTCCCTTCTTGGGAATGAGTCAGTTTTCGACATTAAATCAGACGATGTTTCAACTGATGTGTAAAGTAATATACTAAGCATCCACCCACAGTCTCCTGCTACTTTTAAACAAGTGCCTTCAGTATGAAACAATGTTTCAGTCCGTGGAATGTGTTCAGTCTCCGCAGGTTCTCCCACAGACTCTAAACAAAATCCAGCTTTGAACGATGGTGGTGAGAGTGCTGAAACTCATCGGGATGAAACACTGCCTCAGTGTTCAGACATAGATTCTGTTAGAGAAAGCTTAGCATTGCCAAAGAAAGCATTCTCTAAAACGAATCGTCCATATGAGTATTTTCTTGAGATCTCCAATGAAAATATCATTCAGAATATTGCCGAACAAACAAACTTGTATGCATCTCAAGAACGACACAATTTTCGACTGAGTTCCAAAACACCAATAAGAACAAAGGGCTGGGTGGACACAACAGACTCAGAAATAAAAGCATTTATTGGGTCGCTTATCATTATGGGCTTCCAGGGATGGCCACATTTATCAAATTACAGGAGTTCAGGTGCCCTTCTGCATGTTGAATCAGTTCATTTGAACGATAATTGGAAGGCAGTGGGGAAGGTTGCTCATGGGTATGATAAACTATATAAAGTGAGGCCCCTGACTGATGCCCTAAATGCTAATTTCTTAGAAGCATATAATCATTCAGGCAGATTGTCTGTTGATGAAGTTATGATACCTTTCAAGGGAAGATCATGCATAAAACAATATATGCACATGAAGCCTATAAAAAGAGGGTACAAGGTCTAGTGCCTGGATGATGCTAAGACAGGCTATCTACTGAAGTGGGAAAGGGGAAGACAATATTGCCAATATTCCTCTTGGTGAAAGGGTTGTACTTTTTATTAACTGGAGGTGTACTTTTTATTAATTGGAGGTGCCCATGATGTTTTATAGGAATGAGTTACTGAGTGCTGTGCACAACTTAAGGAAATTTCTGGACGGTACTAAGAAGCAGAACGTGATTGTCACTAGCATTCCTTGTATTTTTATTTATTTATTTATTTATTGAGTCCTTTGATCATATGTAGTACAGTGTACAGGATGATATTGGACTTATTACTAATTTATTATTAATTTCAATAGTTGTAGTTCTTACAATGATACAATGTTACAAATTACAGTAGCTTTAGTTCTTAACAGTTATTCTGGTCCAAGTATTCCTTTACTGAGTAGAAACAGTGGTACTGTAGATATTCTCTGACAGATCTTTCAAAAGCACTAATATTTTGTAAGCATTTTATACTATTTGATAGTCTATTATAGAGTTTAATACCCATATAGCGTGTACCTTTCTGATACAAACTGGTACTGGCTGGGGGTACATGCAAGTTATATTTTATTCGAGTATTATAATCATGTATATCTTTGTTTTTTAAAGTATTATCATCATTTCCAATCATATAGTTTTTAGGTACATTAGTGTGTCAACAACAAATATACACGGTAGAGGTAGTATATTCAGTGCTTTAAATATTGGTTTGCAGGACTGTCGAGCACCACTCCCTGTCATAATCCTAACGGCTCTTTTTTGTATTCTGAAAGTCCCTTGAGCTGCTGGGGAATTTCCCCAGAGTATGAGTCCATACTTAAGACGGGCATTGAAGTACACATAATAGGCACACAATAGTACCTCTTCATTTATGCATCGTTTGAGAACCCTAAGAAGATAACAGCCCGTGCTTAGCTTGGCATTAATTTGTTCTAAGTGTTTGTCCCATTTTAAGTCTCTTTGTATCCAGATGCCGAGAAATTTTGTAGCCTCATCATTTGCAATAGGGCGTTGATTGGTTTTTATTTCTGGATATATCAATGTGGTATTTTGGTAGTTATGGAAATTTAAGGGTACTGTTTTGTTGTAGTTTATTATCAACTGATTTTCTGCTGTCCAATTACTTAGATCTTTTGTAACTGTGTTTACTTCTTTTTGTATATCTTCATTTTTTGCTGCCTTTACCAGTATTGTTGTGTTGTCAGCAAACAGTATTAATTTGTGGGAATCAATATGTATATCCAAATCATTGATATATAACAAGAAAAGTAGGGGTCCCATTATCGACCCTTGCGGTACCCCGTAAGTGATTGGGCTTTCTGATGATACATATTCTGTGATTATTCGTGCTTTATCATCTATATGTCTGATGGATACTTTTTGTTTACGGTCGCTGAGAAATGAGCGAATCCAATCATTTGCCAACCGCCTAATTCCATAGTGCGCTAGCTTCTTCAATAGGGTTTTGTGGTTTACCATATCAAAGGTTTTGGTTAGGTCCAAAAATATACCTGTTGTTTGTTGTTTTTCATCTATTGTTTTTAATACAGTAGATATGCATTCATACATTGCTGTCTCCGTCGATTTCTTGCTTCTAAAGCCATGTTGAGTATTAGATAGCACACTATTTTCGTTTATAAACTTTAACAACTTACTACACATAATTTTTTCTATTACTTTTGAGAAACAGGATGTTAATGTAATGGGTCGATAGGTTATTACTTCATCTTTGTCACCAGCTTTGAAAATAGGGATGTTTTTAGTTGATCTGTAAAGATGCCTGACTCTAGGGAACAGTTGCATAAGTGAGTAAGGGGGTCAATTGTATTTTGGATACAGAGTTTTAGGATTCTGTTCAGTATACCATCAATTCCTGCTGAGTATGTTGTCTTTAGTTCTCTGACAGCCTTCAATGTCTCCTCCCTGCTTACTTGGTCCACAAACATTGAAAATTTATTACTGTTGCACTTGCTTACCACTTGATACTGAGTTGAACTAAAATTAGTTTTTATTAAATTTTCAGCTATCCCAGTGAAGTATTTGTTGAATATGTTTGCTGTTTCTCTAGGCTGTAAAATCTTTTCATTGTTGTATATCAAGACAATGTTCTCCTCAGTTCTCTAATTTTTGCCAGTTTCTTTTTTAATGATGTCCCACATAGCTTTCACTTTATTTGTAGAATTATTTATGTAGTAATTCTTGTACATTCTTATTGCCTGTTTTATGACCTTTTGTAAGATTTTAGTGTATGTTTTGTAGTGAGTATGCATTTCCTCAGTGGAATTATTTTCTTTGCAGATTCTGTGGAGCTCCCTTTTTTTCTGGCAAGAAGTTCTGATTCCCTTAGTAATCCAACACTTTCCTCTTGTCTTCTCTCTTATATTTACCATTTTTTGAGGGAAGGCTGTATCAAAATGCTTTACCATTTTTTCTAGAAAAATATTGAATTTTGAATTCAGATTTTGCTTTTCGTAGACATCAGACCAGACTTCAGTATGCAATAGTGAGTTAAAGTGGTCAATGCTTTTCTGCCTGTAGACCCTTCCCTTGACCTTTAGTAAGTTATTCTTAACCGGTCTTCCTTCCTTTGTGGTGGTAAGTATTTGAGCTTTGTGGTCACTGTATCCTGTGTTAAACACTTTTACTGACCACTCCAATTTCTCTTTATCAATCGGGATTTGATCTAAACCTGTCTGACTGGTTGGTGTTATTCTCGCTGCAACTTTAACTGTGGCTGTAAGGTTATGTGTTTTAATGAGATTGCCAAGGGTGGTTTTCTGTTTACATTTACTAAGAAAATCTATATTAAAGTCACCACATACTACAACATCACACCTTGTTTTATGCAGCTTATTTAAGAAAATTTCTGTTTTTTCTAAAAATACCTCAAACTTTCCCATTGGAGAGCAGTACACTGTAGATATTATCAAACCTAATTTCGGAATTTATATCACTGTCATCTCAAAGTCTTTTTCACAACTTAGGGAGGTGACATTATCTATTTTAGTAACCTCTATATTATCTTTTACATATATGGCTACACCCCCATAGTGACCACTAAGTCTACAATAGTACTCAGCCAGAGTGAAATTGTGTAGGCAGACAGATTTAATTAAGTTCTCGTCAAACCAGTGTTCTGAAAGACACATTACGGAAATATCCTCTAGTTCATGCATTAATAAAATATTTAGTTCTTCTACTTTATTGCTTAGGGACTGAACATTTTGGTGAAAGATCTTTATTACAGAATTTGTGGGAAAATCTACAGTACCACCTATCTTCAGTTTAAATGTTTCTTGTTTGTAGCTACTGCTTTTGGTAGTAAAAGATCATTCAGATGAGGAGGCTGCCTGATGTTTCTTCTGTAGACATGACCTTATCCCTACTTCGTGTGTAAACACTGAAACTAGGGAAGCCAACTCACAATTTCAGGAAATATGCAAAATGTATCCAAATACAAACTTTCTTTGCACAGATTTTCTTAAGAGAGACTGCTTCACGAAACATGGGATGCATCTGAAGAAAAAGGGCAAGAAACTTTTGCATGGGAAAATCCGTGAAATGTTAGAGAGACTGAACAAACATAGTGACAGCATGTCATTACCATTAGCTCCAACAGTTTTAAAGCAAGCATCAACAAAAGTATATCCACAAAAAATGCTAAAAGCATCAGAAACAATCACAGCAACAACAACAAAAGCAGCAACAGCAGCTACATCAACAGCAGAGCCCCTCTGGTACCAGCAGCGGCAACAGAATCAATGGTAGCTGGACCAACTCCACCAAAAGTAGTAAAAACATCAAGAACAGTTACACTAACAACAACAAATGCAGTAACAGCTCCATCAACTACAGAGCCAGCCCTAATACCAGCAGGAACATCAACAGCAAAAGCAACAGAACCATCATTAGCAACAGCAGAGCCATCCACAATAGCAGCAGAATCAACTCCAACATTAGTAGAACCAATACTGTCAACTAAAAAAAACTTCAGACAGCAGACGGAAGCCAGTGCCTCCATCCCATCTAAATGATTTTTTAGTGGAAACCAGAAAGAGGAGGAAGCCCACAAGAGAAACAGAGATGTAACCTTATTTAAGTCGGTAAAGCAGAGAAATCTACAACAAGGTATTTACAACTTCAAAATAATCCACCAGAATGTACAGGGCTTGAGCAAGGAATATGAACAATTAGACATGTTTGTAAATGAAACTATGCCTGATGTGCTTGGTATTAGGGAACACTGGCTATCTGACACCAAATTAGAACTTTTTAAACCTCTAAACATGGTACTAGCTAATAAGTTTTGCAGATCTACCATCAGAGGTGGGGGTGTGTCAATGTATATAAAAAGCACATTTGATTTTAATTCTATAAATGTAAGTAAATATTCATTAGAAGGAACTACTGAATTATGTGCAGCACGTATAAAGGTACCAAATGAGGAAATTTATGTTATATGTTTATAAAGACTGCCAGGTGGAAACTTTGAAGTTTTCTTAACAAAGTTTTGTGACATGATAGAGAATGTTTTTGTATCACACCTGAACAAGTTAGTAATTATGGGAGACTTCAACATAAATGTATTAGCAGATAAGTTACATACTAGACAATTCAAGAATACTCTGCTTGAATATAATGTAAGATACCTGATAAACACTGCAACCAGGGAGACTGAAACATGCCAGTCTGCAAAAGATTACATAATCACTGGTATTCGTCTTTACAATCTTACATCTTCTGTTGTTATAAGTGTGTTGTCAGACCACCATGCAGTAGAACTAAGTGTGCACATAAAAAAGGTTCCTACACACAGTTGCTATAGATATATTAGGATGAATACAGAATAACATATAACTCATTTGAATAATATGTTAAGGAATGTGGATTGGAACAGTGTTCTAACGACACTTCATAGTTATGGCAAATTCTCAAGTGAACTATTCTACATTCTTAACCAAGCCTGCCCATTAATAAAAAAGAGAATTCAGTCACATGCTGTAACCTGAAAATGGATATCAAGTTCAGTCACTGAGACTAGAGAAAAACTAAGATGGTATGAGTATGCTATGTTAAATGACTTGAGCAATAAAAAATTAAAAGAAGGGTTCAAAAAGTATCAGAAATACTATGTAGACCTCCTAATTTCGGAAAACCAGAAACATTTTGAAAGTGTCATTCAGAGCTCAAATAATATCTCCAAAACATCATGGTCACTAGTAAGTAGAGAAATAGGTAAATCTGAGAAACATACAACTGAAAATCACTTGGTGATAAATGGCACAATAGAAACTGATCATATTAAGATAACAGAGCTATTTAACAATTACTTTCCTTCTATTGGCTCCAGCATAAACAATCAGCTTAAAAATCATAAATACAAATTCAGAGGAACACCAGTGTCAGGAAGTATATTTTTGATGCCAACAAGTAAAGAAGAACTAATTAAAATAGTGAGTAGCTTAAAGAATTCCCATGCAGCAGGATATGATGGTCTTAGTCTGGACACTCTTAAGAAATGTATACGTAAAATTGCATCACCTTTATCAACAGTTATCAACTCTCATATGGAAGATGGTCTATTTCCAGATGAGTTGAAAATTGTTCGAGTTGTGCTTATTTTTAAAAAAGGAAACAAGAATCTAGTAGAAAACTTTTGACCCATTTCTGTTCTTTCAATAATATCCAAAATCTTTGAGAAAGTAATATACATAAGAATCTGGAACTTCCTGGTATGTAAAAAAGTGATTTCTAAGGGGCAGTATGGGTTTGTCAAGGGGTCATCCACCATTACAGCAGCATCCAACTTAATTGAAGGTGTCACTCAAGCAATAGATAATAAAGAACATGTATGTGGCATCTTTCTGGACTTACAAAAAGCATTTCACTGTGTTGATACGACCATATTGCTGGACAAACTGTGGAACTATGGCTTTCGAGGCACAGCCCATAATCTGATGAGGTTCTACTTGACAAATAGGAAGCAGTTTATGTCTATTAGCACTACAGGGAGAGCAAACAAATCAAACACCACTGACATAAATTTTGAAATTCCAGAGGGGTCAATATTAGGACCACTTCTTTTTATTATTTATGTTAATGATGTTCAGTCCATAACAAACCATGCAACAGCTATCCTATATGCAGATGATACCACGTTAATATGCTGCAATCCAAGCTATTCACAGCTCGAAGAGGAATCCAATATTGCAGCAGGCTTAATTCTGCAGTATTTTAATGAAAACAAACTAAAATTAAACACAAATAAATATGTCTATCTTGAATTTGATCTTGGGAGGCAAAAAACTCATGAAAACCAAATCTTAATGGGTGACAAATACATTAAAAGACAATACTCAACCAAATTTCTTGGCCTGAAACTTGATGCGGAGTTAAACTGGTCTGATCATGTCAATGATATTTGCAAAAAGCTATGTACTACCATATATGTCCTAAGAAAACTGACACCTTTTTGTAACATCACCACTCTGAGGCAAATATATTTTGCACTATTTGAGTCCCACCTAAACTATGGGATAGAGGTATGGGGATCCAGCTGTAAAGGGAATTTGAAAAGTGTACTTATCTTACAAAAGAAGGCACTTAGAATTATGGCAAAGAAATGTGCCAGGGAGTCCTGCAGAAATTTGTTTAAAGAATTTAAAATACTAACTGCTCATAACCTGTATTTGCTGAAGATAATCATTATGGCAGTAAACAATAACAAAACACTTAATAAAGAAATACACGATCATAATACTAGAGGTAGAAAGAGACCCCACATCATCTCTCATAGAACAACACTTTATGAGAAAACACCTCACTATGCAGGCATAAAACTACTGAATTGCTTCCATACTAATATCTCCAAATTGCCCATTACAAAACTAGAAACGAAATTAAAATTATTGCTCCTAAACAATCCTGTATATTCAATAGATGAGTTTCTAGATTTAGTACACTCATAAGATGGAAGACCATCTATCTTAAAATATATGTAATCTCAGATCTTAGACTGTGTCACAAACTGTAAATATTTGAATGTCAGATATGAATACTGTATCACAAACTGTAGATTCATTAATCTAAGTATATAAATAACAATTTCTTTTATGTATAGTTCATATATGTAACTCTGTTCCCTCAACTAAATTTAGAAAAAGTTGTGTAGATAAAAGTGCCAGCCAATAATATGTAACACTAGTAAGTAAGGCTCTGCCTTATCCAGAAGACTGGAACAAAAAAAACCTTTTTTTTTGTAATCAGTTAATGTTGGATCAAAATAAATAAATAAATAAATTGGGTTCATCTTTGAAAAACATTAAATGTGATGTTGTATTTGACAACTATTTCACTCATACATCCTAATGAAAACTGTTCTGGATAGTGGTACTGCCAGAGTCAACAGAAAAGGTTGGCCAGAAATGATGAAGAAAAATGACAAAGTTTCACGAGGCGAGTTCAAGGCACAGATAAAAGATTCAGTTGTTATGATTAAGTGGCGAGATACAAGGACAGTACCATTATGGTTTTGTCTACTGCAGCATCTCCCAATGATGTAACATTCGTTTCCAGAAAAGGAATAGATGGTTCTATATGTAGCATTGCGTGTCCAAGTGCTGTAAGTTTGTACGACTGTGTAATGGGCAGTGTGGATCTCTTTGACCAGAAGAAAGAATGATATGAAGTTGGATGGTGATCGCTAAAATGGTGGCACAGAATTTTTTATTTTCTGATTGATGCTTCCATTGTGAATGCGTTTATAATGCACACTGCAGTCACAGGAAATGGAGAGCAGATAACATTCCGTTTACAGTTGGCAAGAGAATTAGGCCTACTGTCAGGATTCTCATCAAGGAAATGATGTGGACAACCACCTGTATTCATTTCAGAAAAAAGGAGACAGCATTGGTGTTTCTGATGAACCCAGACTTTCAAATGTGGGTGAACATCTACCAGACAAAATTGTGCAATGTAGACATTGTCATATGTGCAATACAAGAAAAGAAGAAAATAGAACGAGAATAATATGCTCAAATTGCAGTGTTGCTTTATGTAGATCCATGTTTCAGACTTACGTAACATCCAGTAATTGAATTTTTGTTAATATTTTGTGAGTAAAAGATAATCTAGCAATGATGTATATTTTCTATTTTGTTTTGCAATGTCAATATTTACAATAAGAAATTCCTAAAAATTTGATAGTATCATCCTGCGGGCCGTGAGAAACCACCCTCCCACATAAATTTTCAAAAAAATGGATGCCTAATTTTTTTTTTGTTTTTACATGGAATGGCATAGGTGGTTTCATAGCAAGTCACTGATCTATGAACTGTCACTAATAAGCCCAGAAAATGTGCCCACGAAAAGGTTAAACACTTTAACTTCATGTATTTGTTTATGTATATTTCAGTTTGTAAGTCTCATGACCGTTTAGATATGGTTATTACTATACTAATCTGACATGTTCTACGTCCTAGCAACACACTTCCATCAAGGATCTATGGAACACGAAAATAAATAAATTTATAAAATAAATACCATAAAAATAAACACGTGAGTGTGATGAAATGTGAAGTAAAAGGACGAGACCCAGGATTTGGAATCTGAACACTGCAAGAAATAAAGCCAGACAAGGAATTGGAAGTTAACTGATCATTTGTTGTGGCAGATCGGCAAAGCAAAAAGTTGCCGGCCGCGGTGGTCTCACGGTTCTAGGCGCGCAGTCCAGAACCGTGCGACTGCTACGGTCGCAGGTTCGAATCCTGCCTGAGGCATGGATGTGTGTGATGTCCTTAGGTTAGTTAGGTTTAAGTAGTTCTAAGTTCTAGGGGACTAATGACCACAGCAGTTGAGTCCCATTGTGCTCAGAGCCATTTGAAAGCGAAAAGTTCAAGTGTCACATGGAGCGCACTGATTGGGGGAAGACACCTCCAACACATGAAGTATCAACTATCAAGCAATTTTAAACAAACTATAGTAGATATTAATACAGGTTTTTGTGTTGCCTTAATAGAAATTGCATTTTGTGTATTTGCTTCAATTCTTATAGGTAATTCACAACCTTTAGGCTCAACAGCTTAAAAGATAACCAGCGAGCTTAATTTAAAGTTATTTGTTCACTGCGTTGTAATACATTGCACCAGCCAAGATGCAGCCTCACTGCGAATGCTGTTCCGGAACATGGGATGAGTTGGTTGATGTTAATAAGCAAATGGAAATCACTCTGACTGCTGTCAAACGATTGGCAGCTGCTGCACATCAGTGTGTGGATAGAGCCCCTGAGAGTCATGTGATACCTGTATCAGCGGTACCTCAAGTGCTATCCTCTCCCATGGACTATTCTCCTCTGCAGAAAGTACAGGATCTATCATTGGTCGTCCATTTGAGTTTAAGTGGCATGTCAGTGGTAATCTAGGCATCCTGTGCAGAGCGGACGGAGACCAGGGAGGACTAAGGATGTTGTACCAGTCCTCCTAACCAACGAGTTTGAGGAGGTGTCTTTCACTGAAACTGAGCGAATGGGACTCACTTCACCTGTTTTGGGGAAATCTGTTCAGTCCAGTGTCAGGTAGAGACAATTGCAAAAGGGCATGGATCTATTAAACACCATCTGTTCCAAAGGACGTTGAATGATGGTACCCCTTACAGAAATGGCAGGAAGGGATGCAAAAGGCCACCTGGTGCACTCAGCGTGTAATCCTGGGGGCCTCATTCAACAAGTTGAAGAGGCAATTCCAGCAACCACTGAGGGAACAGGGTGCTGGCACACATTGGGACAAATGATGCCTGTCAGCTGGGCATTCCAGTGACTGGGAGAGAAGGTTGAGAAGACTGGCCTTGCCCAGGGAGGTTTAACAAAGCTAACTCTTTGTAGCATTGTTGGGGAGGTTGGGCATAAAATGATAATTGGATCCTTCTATCACCCACCAGACATGTCTCATAATGTAACTGAAAACTTTAGAGAAAACCTCAGTTCACTTGTATGTAGGTTCCCCAACCATAATGTAATCATCATTGGAGACTTTAAACAACCAACAATTAACAGAGAGAATTACAGATTTGTCAGTCGTGGGCATGGTAAGACATCCTGTGAAACTTTACTAAACGCATTCTCTGAGAACTGTCTGGAACAGATAATTAGGAACCCCACTCACGGTGGAAATATATTGGACCTAATGGCAACAAATACACATGACTTCTTTTAGGTTGCCCACATTAAAACCCGTGTCACAAACCATGACAGGGTTGTGGCAACAATGATTACCATAGTTCAATGGACAACTAAAAGCAGCAGAAAGATATACACTACTGGCCATTAAAACTGTTACACCAAGAAGAAATGAAGATAATAAACGGGTATTCATTGGACAAATATATTACACTAGAACTGACATGTGATTACATTTTCACGCAATTTGGGTGCATAGATCCTGAGAAATCAGTACCCAGAAAAACCACCTCTGGCCATAATAACAGCCTCGATACGCCTGGGCATTGAGTCAAACAGAGCTTGGATGGTTGTACAGGTACAGCTGCCCATGCAACTTCAACACGATACCACAGTTCATCAAGAGTAGTGATTGATGTATTGTGACAAGCCAGTTTCTCGGCCACCATTGACCAGACGTTTCAGTTAGTGAGAGATCTGGAGAATGTGCTGGCCAGGGCAGCAGTCGAACATTTTCTGTATCCAGAAAGTCCCATACAGGACCTGCAACATGTGGTCATACATTATCCTGCTGAAATGTAGGGTTTCACAGGGATTGAATGAAGTGTAGAGCCATGGGTCGTAACTCATCTGAAATGTAACGTCCACTGTTCAAAGTGCTGTCAATGTGAACAAGAGGTGACTGAGACGTGTAACCAATGGTACCAAATACCATCACGCCGGGTGATATGCCAGTATGGCGATGACGAATACACGCTTCCAATGTGCGTTCACTGTGATGTCGCCAAACACGGATGTGACCATCATGATGCTGTTAACAGAACCTGGATTCATCCAAAGAAAAAATGACGTTTTGCCATTCGTGCACCCAGGTTCGTTGTTGAGTACACCATCGAAGGCGCTCCTGTCTGTGATGCAGCGTCAAGGGTAACTGCAGCCATGGTCTCTGAGCTGATAGTCCATGCTGCTGCAAATGTGTCAAACTGTTCATGCAGATGGTTGTTGCCTTGCAAACGTCCCCATCTGTTGACTCAGGGATCGAGACGTGGCTGGACGATTCGTTACAGCCTTGCGGAAAAGATGCCTGTCATCTCGACTGCTAGTGATATGAGGCCATTGGGATCCAGCATGGCATTCCGTATTACCCTCTTTAACCTACCAATTCCATATTCTGCTAACAGTCATTGGATCTCAAGCAACGCGAGCAGTAATGTCACGATACGATAAACCGCAATTGCGATAGGCTACAATCCGACCCTTATCAAAGTCGGAAGTGTGATGGTACGCATTTCTCCTCCTTACACGAGGTATCACAACAACGTTTCATGAGCCAATGCCGGTCAACTGCTGTTTGTGTATGAGAAATCAGTTGGAAACTTTTCTCATGTCAGCACCTTGTAGGTGTCACCACCGGCGCCAACCTTGTGTGAATGCTCTGAAAAGCTAATCATTTGCATATCACAGCATCTTCTTCCTGTCAGTTAAATTTTGCATCTGTAGCACATTATCTTTGTGGTGTAGCAATTTTAATTGCCAGTAGTGTATATGTTCAGTAAGCTAGATAAAAACTAACTAGTATAATATCTCAGTGAGGAAGTTGAAACTTTCAGCACAGGGCAGGAGCATGTAGAATAACTCTGGCTCAAGTTTAAAAGAATAGTTGACCTCACAGTGGATAGATATGTGCCCAGTAGAACAGTTCATAATGGCATAGAACCTCCATGGTATACAGTCACTGAAAGAAACTTTTACAGAATGAAATGCATTTTTCTGTCAAGAGAGCAGTGCATGATGAGTACCGTAGCAGAATATTGTCAAGTGATCTTTCACAGAACTCAAAGAAATTCTGGTTGCATGTAAAGCCTGTTAGTAGTATGAAAGTCAGTGTCCAGTCCCCGGTGAATGAGACAGGAACTGAAACTGAGGATAGCAAAGGAAAAGCTGAAATGTTTAACTCTATTTTCAAATATTCCTTTGCAAAGGAAAACTCAGGAGAACTCAATTTAATTCTAGTACCCCTGAAAAGGTGACTGAAATCAGAAATAGTGCCAGTGATGTTTAGAAACAACTGAAATTGTCAAAACTGAACAAAGCTTTAGGGCCCTATGAATCCATATCAGATTCTATACTGCTTTTGCGGCAGAGTTAGCTCCTCTTCAAACAATAATCTCTCACAGGTCCCTTGAACAAAGATCCATGCCCAATTCTTGGAAAAAAGCACATGTCACACCCATCTACAAGGAGGGCAGTAAAAGTGATCCACAAAACTATTGTCCAATATCCTTGACATCTATTTTGCTGTAGAACCTTAGAACATATTCTGAGCTCAAACATAATGAGGTATCTTGAAGGAAATGATGTCCTCGATGCCAACCAGCAGCATGGATTTCAAAAACATTGATCATATGAAACAGCTTGCACTTTTCTCACATGAATATACTGAAAACTTTGGATCAAGACAACTTCTTGATTTCCAAAAAGCATTTGACACAGTACCATACACACGCTTTTCATCAGAAGTACGATTGTATGGGCTATCAAGTGAAACTTGTGACTGAATTGAGGGTTTTTTGGTAGGAAGGACTCAGCATGTTATGTTGGATGGAGAGTCATCATCAGATGTAGAAGTAACTTCCAGGCCTTGGTGTTCATGTTGAATATTAATGGCCATGAAGACTATATTAACAGTAAAATCAGGCTTTTTGCAGATGATGCAGTTATCTATAATGAAGCACTATCTGAGAGAAGCTGCATAAATATTCAGTCAAATCTTGATAAGATTTCAATATGGTGCAGAGATTGGCAACTTGCCCTAAATGTTCAGGAATGTAAAATTTTGCATTTCACAAAATGAAAAGATGTAGCATCCTAAGCCTGTAATGTCAATGAGTCACTGTTGGAATTGGCCAGCTCTTACAAATACCTAGGTGTATCACTTTGTAGGGATATGAAATTGAATGATCGCATAGGCTCAGTTGTGAGTAAAGCAGATAGTAGACTTCAGTTTATTGGTAGAATACTGGGGAAGTGGAATCAGTCTACAAAAGATATTGCTTACAAATCACTCATGCGGCCAGTCCTAGAATATTACTCAAGTGTGTGGGACCCATACCAGATAGGACAAACAGGGGTAATGAATGTATGCAGAGAAGGGCAGCATGAATGATAAAAGGTTTGTCCATGGGAAAATGTCACAGAGATACTGAAGAAACTGAACTGGCAGACTCTTGATGACGGATGTACCGGTAAACTATCCCGAGAAAGTCTATCAACAAAGTTTCAAGAACCGGTTTTAAGTGATAGGGAATATCCTACAATCTGCTTAGTATCACTCACATAGGGATCATGAGGATGAGATTAGAATAATTACCGCACACACAGAAGCATTCAAACAATCTTCTTTTTGCACTCCTTCCATGATTGGAACAGGAAGAAACCTTAATTTTGCTTTTCATCAATTGTTATAACAATGTACATACATACTTCCTCTGTTTTCACAGGTTGTTACAGCTGGATGTTTTGCAGAGGCACATCTTGTGGTCTTGATAATATTCCTTTTAGTAATAAACAAACTATTTGGTGTGCTGCCATTGATAATTTGTTTTCTAGACATCACTCATGTACTATTTCATGAACTACCTTACTGTTTTCCTCTAATTTAGCCCCTGAGTTGGCAAATACTATTAGCAGATCGTTTACATAGACAATGCAGTCTCTAGTGTTTGTTATGCTCTGAAGCTGGTTTTGTAATGGCCCTAAGCCAACACTCCAGAACTGTGGACTACAAACACAGTGCTATGGGCACCCTTTGGTGATGTTTTTCTCAATTTTCTTTCCAGGACATTCTAATTGCATCTGGCTGTCCATGCAATGATCTTGTAGGCTTTAATAGACACCTGGGACAATGAATCTATTTCAGTTTTTGGACAGGGCAGGCCATCATAAATGCTGCTGCTATATCAGTCATTATGCCTATAACATACTTGTTGTCTGAGGTGTTCACAATGTCCATTCTGTGATTTATTTTATCCTAGGTGGATTTCCCTTTCCTAAAACTGTACTGCAGGGGGCTCATGCCTATTACATGTCCATTCCACTGTCAATGGTACAAAAGCTTTTCATGTATTTTGGCTAGAACATTTACCTAACAAATCAGCTTGTAAGATTTGGGTCTTTGCCTTCCCCCTTTTTAGTATAATGATAATTGAGATTTTCCAGACTCTGGGCGCCCATCCCTGCAAAGGACATTCATTTATTAACTCTGTTATACATGGCACAATGTGGTCCACTAGCTGATGCAACACTTCTGCCATAGCTATATCATTCCTTGGTGATTTCTTCTTCTTCTTGAACTTCATTATTCCCAGCCGTGCTTCCTCCTAGGAAAATGGAATCACAACAGTATTATTCATGTGCTGCTGTAGTTGTCAAGAGCAAAATTGACAATGATACCTTGTGTCTTTCATCCTCAACATATCATCCAGCAACATAGTTCTGAGTATATGCTGCACTGATGTTTCCCACTCTGAACTCATCATGCCATAGGATCATCTCAGGGTTGGTAATACAGCAGGTGATTGAAACTTGTTCATTGCAAGTTTGTATGGAAATCCACAAACATCTGTTACCATTTGGTCCTTATAGTATGCCTCCCTTTTTCTACTCTTGTTTGATGTAGTAGTTCTTTATAGTGTTGTTTGACTGTTCGATAGAAACTTAGCCTTCTATTTCCTCTAAGGATCTCTGATGGTGTCTTCTAACCAGCCTTGCTTCGTGTCTTAAAGACTCTATGACAGGACACCAGGGAATTTTACATCCTTTTGATTTCCTAACAAATGTTGGGACCATCTTCTCTTGTACAACCTGCAAACCTTACACCAATGTGTTGGCTTTGGCGGAAAAATCAAATCTTCTTTCTTGAAGTGGTTGTAAGTTGGGTTCTGTCTTTAACAGTTCTCAGTCTACTTTGTGTAGATTTTATAGTTGCCCGTACTGGATGTTAGCATCTTTGTCATTATCTGCATCTGTAATTTTGAAGTAAATGAGATTATGGTCATTTGTTACACATCCATCACATATCCTTCCAATATGCTATTTGGCCACTGTCTTTCATATTTATGAGGGTGATATTTATATTTATTGCTGCACCTCTTCATCAGTTACTCTGCCATGCCACAATGTTGATTTCCCATTTTCATCGATTATGAAGATGATGTGTCTGCCGTATCAACCCAGTATTGCTGCTGTTTCTATACATGGTCGTATCTTCTGGCTGCACTGAAAATATTTATTGGTCATGTAAAATTTTCCTAAGGCAGTCATTTTTTCTGTTGTCTCCATTTGTCAATGTATCATCATCACTGTTATGTCTTTATCTGGCACCCCAATTGTGGCTATTGAATGGTGACCTAATGTTATGACCAGTAGTGTAACTGGTGTGTGCGGTAATGCTCCATTTCTGGAATATGGCTCCTGTGTGCATAGTACGTTTAGGTACAACTCTCACACTTTCCAAAGGTCTTCCATCACCATGGCACTGCACATTGTATTTATCTTGCCTATTTTGGTAACTGTCTCTGTCCCATTGCCTCTGATGTGCAAGCACATTGTATGTGAATGCTACGGGAACCTAGTAAGCACGTAGCTATGGAGCCATTCTGATCTGCGATCATATACAATTCACACAAGTATAAGCACTAATTGCTTCTACAGATGTTCAATATCAAGTGTCTTCTGCCTCCTGTTAAGATACATCAAGTGGGGTATGCAGTTCCTCTGTATTTGTAGGCAAGTTGTTGACACTGAGCTGAATAAGAACAACTTCCTACATGACAGGAAAATTTATGGTGCAGCCTTTTGGATGAATGTGTCTAACCAGGTGCCTTATTCCTGTCATTAATACGTGCATATCCTCCAATTTAGATAGTCTCATTCTGTTTTTACACGTTTCATAAACAGTCGCAAGTCCAACCATAAACGTCTTCCATTTCTCATGTCATGTCCATCATCATTTACATCCTTTTCGTGATTCCTGTTGCCATGTGTGAGAGTCTCCTATGATCTGTGTATTTTCATAATCTTCCTCTATTAATTGTTGCATGTTATCACACTCTGCTACTATAACATGTTGCATGCTGTCACACCTTGCATTCCTTGTACTTTCGATTCTTTCTGAATTTGAGAGTATGTTCTTCTTTAAGTCTTAGTTGCCTAGAGATAAGCATGTTGTGCATTCCTTGTTGTCCTTTCTGCTTAGCCACTTCCAGAAGCTCCACTCCTTTCCTCTTGGATTCTTATTAATGGTAATTTTACTGCCCATCTCATTATTGGCTTTGTTTATATAGTCAGTAATTTCTTCAGTTTGTGTTGCTATGTCTCTTCTTGTTCTACCCTTCACATTGGACCAGAATATTTTGGATCTTTCTGTATCTCACTTTCTTTTCAATGGAAATTTCCATTTCTTATAGGCATTATAAGTCGCTTTACAATCCATTTGATCACTGGGCTTGCATACAATAGTTTTCTTGCTAGACAATGTTTCATCTTCTTCAACTGTCAGTCTTTTATTGGTTGCATTTGTATTTACTTTGTGGTTGTCTGTGACGATCATCAGCAGATTACACAATGGTTCAGTATCCATATTCTGTTCTGTGAATTTCCCACGCTGAGAACATTTGGCATGTCGCAACATCTTTACCTCATTGTCCACATTATTTCCTCATTTTTGCACATGAAATGCACACTACTGCTCACTTGTTGTTTCTAAGTCCTTTTTTTAGATGGTCACATTCTCCACATGGGAGCATATTGGTTTGTTTTCCCTACAGTACTTTGCAATGTGCCCATAGTCATGACAGTTGTAGCATTTGGTGACTGTAACATAGTTCTTCACGTGGACAGGCAGCTTGTTGGTTGTCTTGCCCACATAGAATGCAGCACAGTGGTTGCATCTTAGCTTGTTGATCACATGACTGGTTTCACAGGTAGCCTTGCCTTTGATGGGACAGGTGATGTTTGTGACCAGACTGGAGTAGGTGGTGGTGGGAGGATGTATGGGACAGTTCTTGCATCTAGGTCTATTACAGGGGTATGAGTCATGATGTAAGGGGTTGGAAGCAGGGGTAGTGTAAGGACAGACGAGTACATTGTGTAGGTTTGGTGGACAGTGGAATATCACTGTTGGAGGGGTGGGAAGGATAGTGGGCAGGACATTTCTCATTTTGGGGTACGACAAGAGGCAGTCAAAACCCTGGAAGAGAATGTATTTCAGCTGCTCCTGTCCTGTGTGGTACTCAGTTACGAGGGGAATGCTTCTCTGTGGCTGGACGGTGGGACTTGGGAGATCCGCATGAATGGCTGCCGACAAACTGTGGCCAAAAAAGAAGTGGACCACCCTGTTGCTGAACACGCTGACAAACATAACATCCTTCATTTCAATGACTGCTTCACAGTCTGTACTGTATGGATCCTTGCCACCAACACCAGCTTTTGTGAATTGCACACATGGGAACTCTCCCTGCAATACATCTTATGTTCCCATAATCCTCCTGGCCTCAACCTCTGTTAGTCACTGTCCTCACCCATCCAGCCTCTTCCCTGTTCCCATTCCAGCACTACACGGCCATCATTCCACCATCATTTCTCCCATCCAGCCCTTTCCCTGTTTCCATTTCAGCACTACACAGCCATCATCGCACCATCACACTCAGTGTTTTTACATCTCTCAAAAAATACAATGATTTAATGCTGAATTAATAATTACATTGAGCCATTGACAGTCCCTTGTATTTCTGAGTGACAGTTAGTGTTTTGGTTCATGAAAGTAGTGATGAACCTTGTCACTATTAACCATATCTGAAAGCATTTAATATGTTGAACAATTGAATATATGTTTATAGCATTTAATAATTGAGACAGTTGAATAGAACATGTTATATAATGTGTTAGTAGTGCTACATAACTGTACTGATTTGATGTTGCTGTGTAAAGACACAAACACACACTATTATAAATTCTGTAGATGGTTCAGGGAACCTATACTCATCGGCAAACAGTGACTGAACATTTACCACTTAAGTGGAGAATACGAATTATAATATTTTCAGTCAATATTTAATTAAAGTTTCAGTATTTAATATGTGTTTATATGATCTACCATTGTAGTTAATTACAATATTTGCATTTAATATTACCTTTGCAAGCTTATGAAAAAGTTTAAAGTTGTTTTGTGTGTCATTATTAATAATGTGTGTTTTTGGGATACATAATTTTGCTGTTTCATTCATGTTATTTCTGTCATAACAGTACATACAGACACAATTTTGAAATGTATTAATTCGTATTAAAATACTATGGAAAAAATATACAATGTTGTTGATGCTGATTTTATTATATACTTAGGATTATAACTGTTGACTAATTTCACTTCACAGAATTTTCTGACTTACATTTTTGTCTAGTAATTCAAGTATATCCAGTTCAGTTCAGTTGTGACTCGCTGATCTTTCAAAGTGCCGCCACGCAGTTATGCGCGTCCTCTACATGTGGCGCTGTCTGCCAGCCATGCAGCAGCCACGCCACCTAAGCGGCCAGCCAGCGGCCACTAGACTTGGACTCAGTGCTGATTTGACTGTTACCATGTATACTTGTCTTACTTTGTTTACTTAATCTGTGACTTACATGTATTGTGTCATCCTTGAAATATATTTGTTCAACTTGACATTATAGCAATTGGTGACGAGGTAGTGAATTTTTCTTTTTCATTGTTGATCCACAGGTTTCCATGGCTACTTTAGAGCAGCTATTGCAAGGTCTCATCGAACAGCAAACGCTTCTCACATTGGCGATTCGTGATTTCGTCGTGGCATCCAATGCAGGGTGTCTCTTGTCGTTGTCTATACATCCTTTTCCTCCTTACGACGAGATGGAGGAAGACTGGTCTGATTACGAAAAATGTCTTCGACAGCACTTCTTGGCATTTCATGTCGCGGACGAAGAAACATGTAAGTCTCTGTTCCTTTCATGGATTTCACCTCAAACGTATCGGTTGTTGTCGCAATTGGCTCCTTTGAAAGATCCTGCGTCTTTGTCCTTTGCTGAAATGTGCTCACTTCTGTCCGCATATTCTCAAAAGCATACACATGTGGAAGCCTCTCATATTGCCTTTTATCATTGTCAAAAACAACCGAATCAATACTATCGCGCTTGGGCTGCGGAACTTCACGGCCTCAGTCGAAAGTGTCAATTTGTTACTGACATTCACAAAGAATCCTACGCCAATTCCATGGTACGGGATGCTATTACCCGGTTGGCGCCCGACAAAGACGTTAGGCAACGTGCCCTTCAGTTGGCAAATCTGACTCTCGATGAAGTCCTATCCAACGCGCAGTCTTTTGAAATTTATCATGCTGCTGGAGTGCAAATAGAGGCGTGGGGTGACGTTGGGGAAATACAACCTCTGTGCACTGTTGACGACAAGTGTGGTGTGTCACCGCCGGCCGACATGGCTGCAATACGCTCCCAAGCGCAGCCTTGGCCTAACCGTAAACAAACCTCTAAGAAACTGCAGCACAACCCCCCGGCATCTTCCTTCATGTCTGCAGTGTTTTACGAAACATTCATGGGAGGATTGTCCCCAATGTTGGGCTGTGTGTCACAGTTGCAAAAAGAAGGGTCATGTGTCATCCGTTTGAAATACAATCGCATACCTGATGTTCGTGAACGTGATGCTGATTCTGCATCTGTGTTGTCTGTCAATGGTACTTCTTCCCTTTCAGGGAAGTTATTCCTCACTGTCCAAATACTTGGTCGGGATGTTTGCATGCAGGTGGATACTGGTTCTGCTGACACTATCATCAATTCTCAGACGTATCTTCAGTTGGGTTCTCCAATCCTATCACCTGTCACTAGGCAATTACAGACGTACAATAAACAGAAGATTTCTCTCTTGGGACAATTTGATGCTGAGGTATCTTACAAATCCGTCATTTGCACTGTTTTCGTATTTGTGGTCGACCATAGTAACGCGGAGAATCATTTTGGTTTCGATGCCTTTCGCGTTTTTGGGTTCTCCATAGATGACTCTGTCCATATCGTCTCTGATGCTAATCCTTATGCTGACTTGGATTCCTTGTCGACGACATTTTCGTCCCTTTTTCTCCTGGGTTAGGCCATGCAAACGACTTTGAAGCTCATATCATGCTCAAACCCACTGCTTGGCCTAAGTTTTTTTGGGCTCGGCCCATTCCTGTGGCCCTTCGTGATCGGGTCAAACGGGAGCTGGATTGTCTCGCTGCTTCAGGGGTCTTGCTTCCTGTCAGTACCAGTGAGTGGTCCTCTCCTGTCATTGTTGTTGCTAGGCCCAATGGTGATATTCGTCTCTGTGGTGATTTCAAAGCCACTGTAAATGCACAGTGCCTCATTGACACTTACCCTATGCCCCGACCTGAAGAATTGTTCACTAAACTTGCTGGAGGCCAGTATTTTTCTAAACTTGACCTGTCAGAAGCTTATCATCAACTTCCTCTCAATGCTGCTCCCAGCAGTTCCTGGTCCTTAACACACCTTTTGGCCTCTATCAATACCAACGATTGCCATTTGGGGTTGCCAGCGCCCCTGCTCTCTTTCAGCAATTCTTGGCACAATTATTGCTCCCTGTCCCTGGGTGTATAAATTACATGGACGACATTGTTGTCACTGGCTCCACCACTGAAAAACATCTTCAGAATCTCCACACACTTTTTCGTATCTTACAGACTGCCGGTCTTAAGTGTAACCTTCAGAAATCAAAAATTTTCAGGCATCTATCACATACTTGGGGTTTCAACTCTCTCGGGATGGTATTCGTCCACTTCAGCAAACTGTCGCTGCGATCAATGCCCTTCCTCGCCCTACATCTGTTAAGGAACTGCAGGCCTTCTTGGGGAAAATAGCATACTATCACAGGTTTTTACCGTCTGCTGCTTTGGTGGTCAGCCGTTGCATCGCCTGTTGCATAAAAACGTGCCTTTTCACTGGTCTGTGTCATGCGATGCGGCTTTCCAGAAATTGAAGACTATGCTGAAACAGGCCCTGCGCCTGGCTACTTATCAACCTGGCCAACATCTTGTTCTTGCCACCTACGCCTCTCAATACGGGGTTGATGCAGTCCTTGCGCACCATTTTTCTGACGGTTCTGAACAACCCATTGCTTATGCCTCCAAAATGCTCATGGATGCCCAATGAAAGTATCCTCAAATTGAAAAAGAAGCTTTGGCCATTGTTTATGCTCTTCATAAGTTTGGTGTTTTTCTCTATGGATCCAAATTTCATCTTGTTACGGGCCACAAACCACTTGTTTCCTTGTTTCATCCATCAACGTCACTTCCCGACAAGGCTGCTCACCGCCTCCAGCGTTGGGCTCTTTACTTGTCTCGTTTCAATTATGAGATTCATTTCTGGCCGACGGCTCAACATTCGAATGCTGATGTACTGTCTCGCTTTCCCATAGGTCCTGATCCGGCAATCAATAGGGACAAACTTTTGTGTTTCCACCTGGATGTTGCTGAGCAGTGGGTTGTGGATGGGTTCCCCATCACAGGGGACCGGCTGGCGATTGCTACAGGTTCTGATCCTACCCTCTCCCAGGTTTTACACTGTATTCAGAAGGGTTGGCCAGATTGTCCGTCTGCTAAGACTTCTGATCCATTGCAGAACTACTACGCTTTGCGTTACCGCCTCACGGCTAGGGATGGTGTTATCCTCCTTTCCACCGACAATGCTTCGCTGTGTGTTGTGGTACCTGCATCTTTGCATGCTTTAGTCTTGCACCTCCTTCACCAAGGGCACTGGGGTGTCTCTCGCACAAAATCTCTGGCATACTGTCATGTGTACTGGCCCAGGATCGACTCTGATATTGCACACATGTTCGCTGCCTGCAGCCCTTGTGCGTCACAGTCCGCCACCCCGAAGTCATCTTTGTCACTGTGGCCTTCGCCTGAGAAGCCCTGGGAGCGTATTCATGCTGACTTCATGGGATGTTTTTTAGGTACTTAATGGCTTCTCGTTATTGATGCCTACTCTAACTTTCCTTTCATTGTCCGTTGCACGTCGCCTACCACCGCGGCAACCACCAATGCTCTAGCTCACATTTTCTTTCTGGAAGGCCTTCCCTCTACTCTTGTTACTGATAATGGTCTGCAATTTGCCTCTTCTGATTTTGCGGATTTTTGTGCCCGTCATGGCGTCATGCATGTCATGTCCCCTCCATTCCATCCATAGTCAAACGGTGAGGCTGAACGACTGGTCCGCACATTTAAGGGTCAGACGAGGAAACTCTTGACTTCTTCTGCTGCTGATGATGCGCTTCCCCAATTTCTGGCTTCTTACCATTTCACCCCCATGGGCGACCACAGCCCGGCTGAGCTCTTACATGGCCGACAGCCCCGCACGTTACTTCATCTTCTGTGGCCTTCCACCTCACGGCCGCGGATGCCTTCGCTTGGCCGGTTCACCACGACCTTGTATGGGTACAAGGATATGGCAGGCGGCCAAAATGGAGTCCTGGCTACATCTTATGACACCGTGGCCGACGCCTGTATGAAATCCAGATGGACACGGGTGTTGCAGTGCGTCATTCGGACCAGCTTCGGCCTCGTATGCCAGCAACGCCTGTTGCGAATGCCGCTACACCACCTTCGGCTCTACCTGATGCTTGGGATCTTGGAATCTCTCATTACTCACAACACAGTCCTCTTACCATCATCTCGGTGCCAGCACAAGAACTGACGCCACCAGGAGACGTGCCAATGCAGGAACCAGATGACTATCATCAGTCGGAGCAACTCTACTCGCCTCCTTCTCCTATGGACGCCGACACATTGCCCAATACTCCTGTTATAACAACTGGACTTGCAGCAATGGGCAGATTGGGGTATGGGGCCCCAGCAGACTCGACCCCCAAGTCTCCTGTCATCTCAACCCGTTATCATAGGGGACACTTCCGTCCGTACGGGAAGCCTCCTCCTCGAGACTTTATGGCCAGTCAAACAACACCTATGGACGTTAGCATTTTACAGGCCACCTCCTTCAAGACCAGTGCAAAAAATTCATAGGGGGAAAAGTGTTGTGACTTGCCGATCTTTCAAAGTGCCGCGGCGCTGTCTGCCAGCCATGCAGCAGCCGCGCCACCTAAGCGACCAGCCAGCCAGCGGCTGCTAGACTTGGACTCAGTGCTGATTTGACTGTTACCATGTACACAGATCTTACTTTGTTTACTTAATCTGTGACTCACATGTATTGTGTCATCCTTGAAATATATTTGTTCAACTTGATGTTATAACAGTATTGACACCAAAAACATGTTGCAGGGCAAACAAATGATGACCCAATAAAGTAAGAGACTACTGATATTGCACTACAATGGATGGACATTATGCTGGAGTGGAGGATGGACAATGGAAAAAAACCAGAAGATAAGACATTATTTCTTGTGTAACTTTTCTAATACTCAGTTTTGGTAATTTCTGATGATTCGGTTTCCACAAAACATGTTTATTTATTTGACTTGTTGAATTATGGGAATAGCAGATTCCCACTCATAAATGCTTAAGTTTGGAATTCTGGGGGGGGGATTGTATAACGCAACAAGTGAGTAATATAGTAATAAATGTACAATCCCAGTGGGTATTGATCTTTCCTGTTTGATAAGCATAATTTTGATGTACACACATTCATAAATGTGAGTTATTCCACACTTCCTGCACATTTATCTTAATGTTGAAACATTTCACTTAAATTCATGTGAATCTGTTATATTAATTGTTATGAGGTTGTGCCAGCATTTGTTATCGAAAGTGTTATAAACTATTTGCAATCTACGTGAGATCACTGTTCTTGTTCAGTAAAAGAGAGGTATAGAGACTTGGTAAGAATGTGTTGTGAGTTGGATTCTCTTTGAAGGAGAGTGGTTGCTAAGGGACTTGATTTTGTTTTATAGTATTGGTGAAGGCAGAAGTATTGTGTATTAATAGTGCTGAGAGTGGAAATATTGAAGCATATAGTTATTTTAAGGTTCTGAAACTACATTTGTCAGAATAACCATTGGAAGTTACCTGAGCAATAATCCTTTGACCATTTAATATTAATTCTTTGAAAATTTAATGCTTCTTGATTCAAGGACAATGACTTGGGACCAGCAGCATATTCCATGAAAGACTACGAACACAACAATGAACAAACAACATTAAGTACTAATTTAGAACTACAGATGTGATGTGGGATTTAATGCAAACTAACTGCAAAATAATGGTCCATGCCTTGTTTGATGACTGATCATTGAACAGGCAGTATTGAAGAATCCCCTACAAAAAGCAGGTTGGCCCAGCATTAATGGTTTTTGGAATTTTTTCAGATTTTGGTCCACCTTCAAATAATCATAGCTGATGGACACACTGCCACCTTGAAATTCTGCAAACCAATTGTAACCATCTTTTGTTAATGTAATTGATTAAAAAAAGTTGAATGAAGCAGATTGTGTCATTGTCATCCAATTTCCCACAACACTCATTTTTTTAATGCGCAATGTAAACAAAGTACTTCAACAGTTCCTGAGCTGCCTCTGGTTTAAGAAAAATAAATGACAAATTTTAAAACAATAATAATGTCACATCTCATGACAACTTAAAACACTAGTGCCAATACACCAATAAATAACAAGCACACAGAAACAAATCAAGTCCACAAAATAATATCAGAAAATCAGAAATAAGAAAACAGATTATTAGTGTAAATTTTAAAATGGAGAATATACTGATTATAGTATGATGTACACTAATGTACACACATAAAGAAAGTTCAAACAAGGTGTTGCATTTTATTGTTAATGAATCAAATCATCTAAGGATAATGTACTACTCAGAAGTGTGTGAACAATAGTTATTTGATCTGAGTGGCTGAAAGGAGCCATACCAAGACTTAATGTTGGATGGCCATCAGCAGCTTGCAATCTCTCATTATGGGCCAGTTATCTTCTTGCTCTGTAAGAACCTGTGTTGAAAAAATGATGTAACTGCATGCATTTTAAAATGTCTACAGGTGGCTAAATATATATATCAAAAAAAGTTTTGCATCAGCCTGGTTCCCAGAACTCCTGAAGATAGACATTGATGGTGGATAATGTATCACAGACACAGACCCTTTGACTGTTCAGAGATGTCGCTAAACCCAACCAAAGATGTAAACAACTATGCATTAGCAGTGCCTATTAGAGAGAGGGGCCCGACAGCCAATCAGTTCCAGTCATTCCACCAGGAAGGAGGTACACAGCTCATATTGTCCACAGTTCAACCCCGCCTAAACAGTTAATATTGCTATTTGATCACATCTGCATTGTTACTTTTTGCCAGGTAGGGCTCTCAACAAGCAAATTGTCCAGGCATCTTGGAGTCAACCAAAGCGATGTTGTTCAGACATGGAGGAGGTACAGAGAGACATGAACTGTCGATGACATGCCTTGCTCAGGCCACCCAAGGACTGCTTCTGCAGTAGATGGTTGTTACCTATGGATTATGGCTTGGAGGAACCCTGACAGCAACGCCACCATGTTGAATAATGCTTTTCTGCAGCCACAAGACGCTGTGTTTTGACTCAAACTGTGTGCAATAGGCTGCATGATGCACAACTCCACTCCCGATGTCCATGGCGAGGTCCGTCTTTGCAACCACGACGTCGTACAGTGCGGTACAGATGGGTCCAACAACATGCTGAATGGATCGCTCAAGATTGGCATCATGTTCTCTTCACCGATGAGTGTCGCATATGCCTTCAACCAGACAATCGTTGGAGACATGTTTGGAGTCAATCTGGTCAGGCTGAATGCCTTAGACGCACTGGTACAGCAAGGTGGAGGTTCTCTGCTGTTATGGGATAGCATTATGTGGGGCCAACATACACTGCTGGTGGTTTGATACGTGAATGCCATCCTCTGACCAATAGGGCAACCATATTGGCAGCATATTGGCGAGGCATTTGTCTTCACGGATGACAGTTCACTCCCCCATCATGCACATCTTGTGAATGATTTCCTTCAGGATAACAACATCGCTTGACTAGAGCAGCCAGCATGTTCTCCAGACATGAACCCCATTGAACATGCCTGGGATAGATTGAAAAGGGCTGTTTATGGATGATGTGACCCACCAACCACTCTGAGGGATCTACGCCGAATTGCTGTTGAGGAGTGGGACAATCTGGACCAACAGTGCCTTGATGGACTTGTGGATAGTTTGCCACGACAAATACATGTATGCATCAGTGCAAGAGGACATGCTACTGGGCATTAGAGGTACCAGTGTGTACAGAAATCTGGACCACAACCTCTGAAGGCCTCGCTGAATGGTGGTACAACGTGCAATGTGTGGTTTTCATGAGCGATAAAAAGGGTGTAAATGATGTCTATGTTGATCTCTACTCCAATTTTCTGTCAGGTTCTGGAACTCTTGGAACCAAGGTGATGGAGATTTTTTTTTGATGTGTGTAAATAAAGAAAAATAAATAAATAAATATTATGGTACAGTACAATCATGCAGGTGTTGTTGCTTGCATTTTGTTTCCCTAAACTTCCTATGTGCTTTCCTCCATAGATCTTAAACACACTGAATGGTTCCCCTATTTTCCATGACAGTTCAATTAAAAATGCAATTTGGCTGATTAAAATTGACACAAATAACATTTTAGGTAAAGAATCAAGATCAGCTTGTAACATCAGGGGTGCATTTTCTTGTTTAACTCTGTTGTATTGGAATTCACTGATTTTATACCTGAAATAGAGCTGTGAGAGGAAGGAGTTACAAAGATGACATGTCTCAGGAAGCCCCAGTTATGCCACTCTTGAAGGATATTATTCAACAAGGAGTTAAAAAGGTATCTAACAGATATTGTTTCCATAGAAAAATCTCTTGGCAACTGCCTTCAATAATATTCAGGTTATTAACAATGGGATGGTAACTTCTGAACTTATGCACAAAGTATCTGAGAAGTTGTAGTACAGTAAACAGTGTTAACTATTTTCTTGGTGCTACTTGAAAGTAAAATTCAGCCAATCTCTCATTCCAGCAGGTCTATAACACATTTCATTACAACACACTACATCACATTTATACTTTTGTGGCGGTGTTCGTAGCGACAAACAATTCGCTGTAGAAACGGCTTACGAAGTCACCGCCACACTTTTAATAGCGGGCCGACCGGTCCGCTGGAACAGTGAACAGAAAGATGAAAACCCAAACACTCTGATTAAATAAAAGTCGGTACTTATCTTTATTAACGAAGATACAGAAACACCGTAGTGAAGTCCGTGTCTACAGAGATCTGTCTAGTTCGAGTCGGAGCGGCTAGGTCAGCGTCGGCTGACGACAAACAACAACTCTGCTGCGATGAACACACAACTGACTAGCAAGTACACAATTCGGTGCCGAGTATACAACTGAGTGGCGAATACAGAACTGTCCTAGCGCTCGCGACTCCAGCGCTTAAGAAACCAGAAGCCAGCGGTGGCGCGCGCAGACTTGCGGCGATTTCCTGTCTCGCTGGCGCTGCTTATGCGGACGGCGTCCGGACTTTGATGCTGCCAACCTTTTGGCAGCGGGCTCGGGTGGCATTACTGGCTAGGATATAACACTCCTCCCCCCCAAATCGCCGCACCGTCGTTGAATAATGACGTGGCGAGCGTCGACGGCGGGGGAGGGGTCTGGCCGCAGGCGTAGCGGACGAGACCGGGGCGGAGACTGTTGTCGGTGGCAGTCCCGGTCTGCACCCCAGCATTGGCTGTGTGGGGCCTCGGGAAACACCGACTGAAAACCGAGGTCAGGGTGCATGCCTGTGACCACGGGCGCAGCTTCTGGTACTGGACGCGACGGGGCGTCGGGACCCACGCTGCGTCGACGGCTGCTGAGTGGGCGCCGGACAAGGCGCTGCGGTGTCAGACTCCTTGGGGGTGCCCAAGGAAAGCGGCTGCAGGACAGGTTGCACAGCCACCGCTTGGGAAGGCGGCCCAGCTGAGGGGTCGACGTCCATCAGCTCCGAAGGCGGTGGCGACTGAAGAGGGACCGCAGGCGCCGGAGCGACCACCTGGGGCGCTCCCGAATGAAGCTGCGCGGGCGGCATCAACGGGACGGGCTGTCGGCGTGGTAGCGGCGACGGCTGCTGCAGCTGCCCCGGGGGGCGGCAGCGAAGTCGGAAGGCACGGCTGGAACCCGCCGCGGACCAAATCTGTGGACAAAGAACGAGCGGCAGAATCCGGGCGGCCAGCGCGGCGCAACTGGTTCTGATGCCTCCTGTGCACCCCAGTAGCACCTTGGACAGTATAAAAACCGCGACCCTGGACACTTATCATGGTACCACGTTCCCAACGACGGCGACCGTGATAAACTCTGAAAAAAACGGCGTTGTTGCGCTGAAAACGCGTGCGATGCTCAGAAGCGGCGGGTCGATCCGGGGGGTGCAACAACCGTAGTAGGGTGCGATGACGACGGCCGTGGAGAAGCTCCGCAGGCGAAGGGCCGTCGCGTGGCATGGTCCGGTACGACGACAGGAACGTGATGAGGGCCTGCTGACGAGAGTGCGTAGCACGAAGGCGGTGCATATGATCCTTGAATGTGCGTACAAAACGTTCCGCTGCACCATTCGATTGAGGGTGGAACGGCGGAGTAAGAACATGGCGAATGCCATTGGCAGAACAAAAACTTTCAAATTCAGCAGAGGTAAATTGTGGACCATTGTCAGACACTAAAACTTCTGGAAGACCCTCAATACAAAAAATTGAAGTCAACGCCTGTATAGTTTGTGCAGACGTTGTAGACTGCATGGGCACAACAAACGGAAAATGACTAAATGCATCTATCACGATGAGCCAACGAGAATTCCAATATGGACCAGCGAAATCAATATGTACTCGCTGCCAGGGACCGGCAGGGCGTGCCCACTCAAAATAGCGTTGAGACGGAGCAGCTTGGTGTTCGGCACACGTCGAACAATCTGTAGACATCTGCGTAATCTGCTTATCAATGCCGATCCATGTACAATGACGGCGGGCAAGCTGCTTGGTGCGGACCACTCCCCAATGACCTTGATGCAACAAGTCGAGGACCTTGGATTGGAGCACTTGGGGAACCACTACACGAAGCTGGTCATTCTCGGTGCGTAACAGCAAAACTCCGTGCGAAACAGACAACAGATGACGTTGCGGATAATAGCAACGAACCACAGGATCCGATATGTCCTTTGCCTTGGACGGCCAACCACGTTGAACAAAACGTAATAGTAAACTCAGATGAGGATCCGTAGCTGTCTCACGTGCCACCTGACGATAATCAATCGGAAAATTCCGGAGGGATTGATGCTCATCGGCGTCAATCTGATGGCAAGAGTCGTCAGAGGAATTGAAGACATCATCCGCAGCAATTGGCAATCTAGAAAGCGTGTCAGCGTTTGCATGCTGAGCTGTAGGGCGATACAGTATCTCATACTGGTATTGTGATAACAAAAGAGCCCAACGTTGTAGTCTCTGAGCCGTCCGCTGAGGAACTGGTTTAGACGGATGAAACAGTGACGTCAGGGGCTTGTGATCTGTTACTAAATAGAATGGTCTACCATAGAGGTAGTGATGGAATTTTGTGACACTGAACACAATAGCCAACGCTTCCTTGTCCAATTGGCTATAATTACACTGAGCTTTGTTTAGCAATTTAGATGCGAACGCAATAGGACGTTCGGTGTTACCGACTCGGTGAGACAACACAGCACCGAGGCCGAAAGAAGAGGCATCACAAGCTAACACCAGAGGCTTGTTAGGGTCGTAATGGACCAGACAACGATCATTCAATAAAGCCTCTTTAAGCTGCTGAAAGGCTGATTGGCAATCAGCTGACCACACAAACGGAACATTCTTATGGCGGAGACGATGCAGCGGTGCAGCAATCTGTGATGCATTAGGTATAAACCTAATATAATATGTCAATTTGCCAAGAACTGCTTGCAATTCCTGCAGATTGCGAGGGGCGGGCAAATCACGAATAGCTGCTAAATGTGACTGGGAGGGATGATGCCTTGAGCATTAATAACATGTCCCAGATACTCCATCTCCGTAAGGAAAAATGAACATATATCGATGTTGCAACGGAGGCCTGCCTGAGACAACACTGTAAACAAACACTCCAAATTACAGAAATGTTCAGCAGGCATCCGACCGGACACAACAATATCGTCTAAATAGTTGCAACACGATGGCACATTAGCCAGAAGTTGTGACAAAAAACGCTGAAAAACAGCTGGAGCTGACGCACAACCAAAAGGCAAACGCAGAAAACGGAACAACCCCAACGACGTGTTTATGACAAAATACTGTTGTGATTGCTCGTCGAGGGGCAATTGCAAATATGCTTCACGGAGAGCAATTTTGGAAAAGAAACGAGCTTCCCCTAACTTATCCATCAGCTCGTCCGGTCTAGGCAAAGGAAAAGAATCAATGACAGTCTGAGGATTAACTGTTGACTTAAAATCAGCACACAAACGTAACTTGCCAGACGGTTTCTTTATAATAACTAAGGGAGAAGCCCACTGGCTCGCTGAAACGGGTTGAATAACACCGTTGTTTTGCCAACGACGAAGTTCATCTGCTACAGGTGCCCGGAGGGCGTGAGGCACTGGACGAGCACGAAAAAAATCGAGGCTGAGCATTATTTTTTAACGTAATATGAGCGGCAAAGTTCGCAGCACAACCTAGTTCGTCTTTAAATATGTCACTGTATCGTTTACACAAATCGGTTATGCTGTCTTGCGGAATAACAACAGAATTAATTTGCAACACATTGTCTTGGATAGACAGGCCAAACAAGTCAAAACAGTCTAATCCGAAAATGTTTACACTGTCTGTAGCGCGGAGCACTGTGAATGAAACTGTTTTGGTATTGCCACGGAATGTGGCTGGCACGCTACATACACCTAACACAGGAATTTGTTCTCCACTATAAGTAGCCAAAGAATGTTTTGCCGCTGAAAGTTTAGGGCGGCCGATAGCCGCATACGTAGCACTATTTATGAGAGTCACAGACGCACCAGTGTCTAATTGAAAATTGAAGGTCTTATCCTGGATGCGTAGCTTCACAAATAGTTTATTACACTGTCTCTGGATCGGCGCAGTGGAGGCGGAAGACACAAAATCAGCACGTTTAGCGCGTGTTTGCTGCTTACGACAACTCGTGGGTTGGGCGGGTGGAACAGCAACTCCCGCTTCACTTGCAGTCTGTACATTACTTTTTACAGCGTTCGAATTACGCTTGGGTCGCATAGCAGAGGGCTGGGTGGGTGGCTTATTGCGAACAAGTTTATTACCCACACGAACCGTGGAAGAGTCTTTAAACGCGACCTTCTGGGCGGGCTGGCTTTGAAGAACATGAATTTCCATGGGCTGGGCAGCACTAGAATTGTTCTTGCGTTTACGCAAACAAACAGTCTGGATGTGTCCTTTCCTTTGACAAAAGTGACAAACCGCGTTTCTTAACGGGCAACGTTCACGAGGATGAGCAAGAACACACTTAGGGCAAGACTTAACTCTTGCATTTTGCACACGCGGCTGATGAATGTGTTTAACATGACGCGGCCGGCTAGTGTTTACAGTCTGACTCTGCCGGTGGGGCCGCGGGCGTGACATAACTTGCTTAGCACAGGCAATTTGAGAAATACATGGCTGATCTAACTCACACTCAGCATAGTCAAAAGTATCTTGGGCTTCAATGATGTTCATCACAGTCTCTAATGACGGGTCAGGCAACTTTAAGATAGCAGCAATGTTTTGAGTAATAGCGTCTCGTAACATGACATCACTGTAGGAAGCTCCACACACACAATTAAATCGGCACTGACGGGTGAGGCCCCGTAAATCTGTTAACCACTGTTTATTAGATTGATGTGGCAGTTTCTTTAATCTGAAGAACTTGAATCTGGCTGCTGCCATATGAACTCGCGACTCGAAATACTCAGCAAGCTTGTTAACAACAACGTCATAGTCTAAAGCTTCTGGCTGGGATTCCGGGAACAACTTACAAAGTAGTCGATAGACTTCCACGCCTGCAGTGGAAATTAAATAAAGCTGCCGCTCAGTACCTGCGGGAAAGGAGAGAAGTAAACAGACTGGGTGTGATGGTGGGATGACGGCTGCATAGTGATGGAATTGGTACAGGGAAGGGGCTGGTTGTTTGAGGACAGTGACTAACAAATGTTGAGGCCAGGAGGGTTACAGGAACGTAGGATGTGTTGCAGCAAAACTTCCCACCTGCGCAGTTCACAAAAGCTGGTGTTGGTGGGAAGGATCCATATGTTAGAGGCTGTGAAGCAGTCATTGAAATGAAGGATATCATGTTTGGCAGCTTGTTCAGCAACAGGGTGGCCCACTTGTTCCTTGGCCACAGTTTGTCGGTGGTCATTCATACGGACAGACAGCTTGTTCGTTGTCATGCCCACACTGTTGTTGCAGCTTAGCTTGTAGATCACATGACTGGTTTCATTGGTAGCCCTGCCTTTGATGGGACAGGTGATGATTGTGACCAGACTGGAGTATGTGAAGGTGGGAGGATGTATGGGACAGGTATTGCATCTAGGCCTATTATAAGGGTATGAACCATGTGGTAAGGGGTTGGAAGCAGGGGTTGTGTAAGGACAGACGAGTACATTGTGTAGGTTTGGTGGACAGTGGAATATCACTGTTGGAGGGGTGGGAAGGATAGTGGGCAGGACATTTCTCATTTTGGGGTACGACAAGAGGCAGTCAAAACCCTGGCAGAGAATGTAATTCAGTTGCTCCAGTCCTGTGTGATACTGAGTTATGAGGGGAATGCTCCTCTGTGGTTGGATGGTGGGACTATGGGAGGTGGTGGGGGATTAGATAGATAAAGCACAGTAGATTTGTTTTTGTATAAGGTTGGGAGGATAATTGTGGTCTGTGAAGGCATCAGTGAGACCCTCAGTATATTTCGAGAGGGACTGCTTGTCACTTCAGATGCACTGACCACAGGTGGCTAGGCTCTGTGGAACCCACAATTACTTCTCCTTTGAAGGCAATGCCTACAAACAAATCCTGGGTATGGCTATGGGCACCCACATGGCACCATCCTATGCCAACCCATTCACGGACCATCTAGATGAAATAATCCTAAAAACCCAGAAGCCTATGCCCCTCGGCTGGTTCAGATTCACTGATACCATCTGTGCGATCTGGATCGATGGTGAGGACAACCTATCCACATTCCTTCAGAACAGCAACAGCTTCTCCCCCATTTTCTTCACCTGGTCCTACTCAACCCAACAAGCCACCTTCTGGATGTTGAACTCCACCTCAAAGATGGCTACATCAGTACCTCCATCCTTATCAAACCTACTAACCACCAGCAATACCTCCACTTCAGCAGCTGCCACCTGTTCCATACCAAAAAGCCCCTTCCGTAGAGCTTAGCCATCTGTGGTTGTTGCATCTGTGGTGACAAGTGGTTCCTATCGAAATATCCACCCATCCTTATACAAAAACATATATCCAGTGCTTTATCTTTCCAGTCTCCCACCACCTTCCAGAGTCCCGCCATCAGGCCACATTCCCTCATAATTCAGTACCACACAGGACTGGAGAAACTGAATTACATTCTCTGTCAGGATTTTGACTACCTCCTGTTATGCCCTGAAATGAGAAATGTCTTGCCCACTATCCCTTCCACCCCTCCCACAGTGGTATTCCACTGTCCATGGAACCTACACAATATACTCGTCCATTCTTACACAATCCCTGCTTCCAACCCCTTACCTCATGGCTCATACCTCTGTAATAGATCTAAATGGAAGTGCTGTCCCATACATCCTCCCATCATCACCTACTCCAGTCTGGTCACAAACATCACCTGTCCCATCAAATGCAGGGCTACCTGTGAAAACAGTCATGTGATCTACAAGCTAAGCTGCAACCACTGTGCCACATTCTATGTGTGCTACTCTATAGGTTTCGGTAGATGTCGATATCTTGTTTCTGAACTTGACCTGTCTTAGGTTTCCAATTTTATTTTACTTGCTGAATTTGTTATCCTGCCATGTGATCTCTAGTTGTTATTATCCACCTGTCCACTCTCGGGCAACTTGCTGTGATGCCCTCTGCTGGGTGAACTATTCTATTGAGTCTCGATTCATTCCCAGATTTGCCAGGTTATGGACACTATAATTTTGGTAGAAACTAGACTCCCTAAGATCTTAACACTTTGAAGATTGGCCTAGAGAACAAGCCATTTATGCCAATATTGAAAGCGTTACTGGCTCATATGTAACTGATATATCTTAAAGAGGAATAGATAATAAAAATAGATCAAGTCTTAAAATTTATTTTTCATATTTACTTTAGTTCTTTGAAAGATTACAAATTTTAAAATAATGACTATAGAAAATATAATCATCCTTCCAGAAAACCTGCAAGGTGAGTTATTGAATAATGATTATAGAAAATATAAGCATCCTTCCAAAAAACCTGCAAGGTGAGTTATTGAGCAATTTGTTCCTCTTGAGCATTCAAAATTTCTTGCTCTCTCCATGCACATGATCATATGCAGGCTCAGCAATTCGTGCCTGCAGCTGTTGTGTTCACTAATTTTTCTTCCAAAATTATTCTAGAAATTGATAACAGAAGGCAGCACCTGTCAAGGAATAGATAGTGAGATGTCTTTACATTATTCTCATGTGAAATGCATCAAATTTTTGAGTGGTAGGCAGCCCACAGATCAAGAAGATTCTGCCTGAGCTACACTTAGATGTGGTCTTATGAACACAGCATTGTGGCCTGAACTATGCTCGGGGCTGGTCTCCAAAGTCTTAAGAGATTCAGGAGATATTTCACAATACTAAAAACAACAAAAACACTAATACAGAATGTGTGTTTGTTCCATAACTAAGTTTATTATACATTGAGAAGTATCCTATTTTCATGACATTGTTCCATTCCCTATCGCCTGGCAGAAGTACAAGAATTAGATAAGCTTTAAGCAGTGCCATGAACATTGTAGCAGCATATCAAATTTTTTCAAAATCAGTGATTTTGGTTCCATTTAAAACCAGCTCACATTCAATTTAGAATGATCTATGCATTAAATATTAGCCCCTAAAGGACACAGAGTGCTGTTGACAAGTTTTCTTGAACCCATTTCCTGCATTAACAAGTATTTTATTCTATACATTACATGCTATTTGATAAAATGTTTTATTTTTTATGCAACTGCTGGAACTATTCATGGTGCAAAGTAATAATTAAAGACAGTAATCTCCATTGTGTAGCTTCAGTCATTTCATTTGGTCCACCACTTCCAGTATATTGATAATGTAGTAAAAAAATTTCACCAGAAATAATTGGAAGACCAAAGAAAGGAAAAGAGTTTCACTAATTTGCATCCTTTAAAATCTAATTCTACATAAGCAGTTTACAACAATTTTCTGTACAAGTTTGGCCAACTAGAAGAGATACACATGAGCTGTAAGTTGAGAAATTATATTCAAAATTACAGTCCAGAACATGAAGAGGGTCTAGATTATTAAGTCTATGAAGTCTAAATAGAATGGTGATATAATGAGCTCACACTAAAGCCAGATTGAGATAGTTTGATCATCTTAAAAGACTGTACCTTAAAAGAACAGGTAGAAAGTGTCATGTTGATTAATTGGGTTTCTGCTGGTTATTCGCGTTTTTCTTGCACAATATTTCAACTGTGTGACTCACAGTCTTCCTCAGATGCTGTATGGTGCTGATTCCAGTGTGGAACAAGCCCAATATTTATGCCTACATTGTGCTAGGCATTCCCTCTGTGGTCCTCGCCGCGTCTGGCACTCTGTCTGTGGTGTGTGCGACCAGTAGCAATGGCTGTAGCATTTTCTTCTAGCCGCGGCTGCTCTGAATGCCGTGCACATACATTGTGGTTATTATCCGTTGTCAGTACAGCTGAATTAAGTTCTGAATTGCGTCCAAGCTGTGCTAGACGTTCTATCTTCCGATTGTCATCATTTGAGTCCTTCTGAGAATTAGGACATTCTGTTACCGTGCTGAGTCGTGTTAGGCAATCTGTCCAAAGTTCTTGCCCCACAGGATCGGCTGCAGCATCATTTTCAGGCCAATTGTGTTCAAATTGTCACTCGAGACTTGGATGAGCATCCTCAGATACTTTGTCTGTTGTCTGAGATGCCATTTCATGCACGTCCTTAGTTACATGTAGTGGGCTGTCATCTCTAATTCCATCCTTATACTTGTGTCCCTTGGGGTCTGAATGTTGTCTACACTGCATCTTCAGAAGATCAAGTGCTGGGTTCCAGGCCGAGCTCAGCTGGAAACTGGTGTCCTGGTTCATGAGATTCTCTGCAACCTTAATCTCAATAGATTCTTTGATGACGCTGTTCCAGTATCCCAATGTTTGTGTTAAAATCTTCATGGAACTGGAAAAGGAAGGACTACTCCGTTTCCTAGATATACTAGTCATGGTGTGTACCGTAAAACCTCTCACACCAACTTGTACCTGCAGGCCAGCAGTTGCCACCACCCGGCACAAAATACGGTGTACTCAGAACACTGGTTCACTGGGCATGAACTCTGTCAGATCCTGATAATTTGGCAACGGAGACAGAACATCTACAATCCGTGTTCTACAAAAATGGGTACTCTTCTTGAGATCTTCAAAAAGTGCTGTGCCCTGTTTCCCCATGAGAGGTTCCTGAAGAGATACAAGAATAAACGCAAAAGGTTGCACATTTGCCATATGTTGGGCTGATATCTGCCAAAATCAACAGAATTCTCCGCAAACATAACATTAAAAGCGTGTTCCATCCACCCACCAAGATTAATGCTCTGATAGGGAGTGTGAAGAATGATCTGCGTCTACAGAAACAGGGCGTTTACCACATACCATGTGGTATGGCATACATCGGCCAGATGACCAGGCCCATTGACATTAGGTGCAAAGAGCACCAAAGGCACACAAGACTGAGACAGGCAACCAAGTCAGCGATTGCTGAACATTGTTTAGAACTCAATCATTCTATGAAGTATAATGATACCAAGATTTTAACACAAACATCAAGATACTGGGACATTGTCATCAAAAAATCTATTGAGATTAAAGTTGCGGAGAATCTCATTAACTGGGACACCGGTTTCCAGCTGAGCTCGGCCTGGAACCCAGCACTCAATCTTCTGAAGATGCAACATAGACAACATCCAGGCCCCAAGGGATACAAGTATAAGGATGGAATTAGAGATGAAAGCCCACTGCATGTAACTAAGGACGTACGTGAAATGGCACCTCAGACAACAGACAAAGTATCTGAGGACGCTCATCTGAGTCTCGAGGGATGATTTTAACACAATCAGCCTGAAAATGATGCTGCAGCCGCTCCTGTGGGGCAAGAACATCGGACAGAGCAGCTAACACGACACAGCACGGTAACAGAACGTTCTAATTCACAGAAGAACTCAAATGATGACAATCGGAAGATAAAACATCTAGCACAACTTGGAAGCCACTCAAAACTTAATTCAGCTATATTGACAATGGATAATAACCACAAAGTACGTGCACAGTGTTCGGAGCAGCCGCGGCTAAAAGAAAATGCTACAGCCATTGCTATTGGTCGGCGCACACCACGGACAGAGCGTCAGATGCGGCGCGGACCACAGAGGGAACGCCTAGCACAATGTAGGCATAAATACTGGGCTCATTCCACACTGGAATCATCATCATACAGCATCTGAGGAAGACTGCGAGTCATACAGTTGAAATATCATGCAGGAAAGACATGAATAACCGGTAGAAACCTGATTAATCAACATGACAACGCCTCACTGGGAAAGGTTGAAGAATTACAGGTAGAAAGTGAAGTGAAATGAAACAGGACAAATATATATAAACCAAGTTGTGAAAACTGCTATGATGAAAATGATAGGAATCGCTCCTTGAAAGGAAAGTAAAAGGACTAACAAAAACTAACAGAAACCATGATTAAGGATACATGGTGCTATCACACAAGGTAAGGACAGCATATTTATTTTCTCATATTAAAGTGCATACAGCTTGTAGCAAATTTATTTAGACTGTATGTAAGATTAATTCCATTATGTAATAGTGATTTCTGGTCACAAGATGACTATTCTTGTAATATACCTCATGCAGTGGTGAAGTTATGCCATATTGCTCTACACATGATGCTTCATTGATAATCTAGATAAAAGTGAATGTCAAGTACTTTTACCAGCAGCATTGCCAACATGAGGGTAATTACCTGATCTTTGGGTAAAACCTTGGTTGGTGCATATTTTAGAGAGTAATATGAAATGGTGGGTATTTTCCAGGTAATTTGAAAATTTTGACACCAAATATTTTTGTTCGTATTCAGATCATTCTTTAACTTTTTAAAATGTAAGTACAGGCACGGCATGAGAATATGAGAATTGTGATACAAATTATATTGTGTAATGAGCCTGGGAATTCCATGATTTCTCTGTTCTTGATTCTTCTGTTTGGTTGAACTGATATATGTCATAACTCATAAGCCTACTAGTCAGTTTGCTGCTCTTGTGATAACAGTATCACACAGTTTTTCTGGACTCCTATATTGAATGTTCTGATGCAAATTATACTTGTGGTCAGTATTGTATAATTATTAGACTATAGTGCTTTTATTTTACTAAAATGAATAAGTGCTTGCTTAATGCAAATGTAAATGCAACATCTGCAGAAGATCTGCATGCTCTTTCTGAATTTCCTGTCTCACCTAATTTACCTGAAACTCTTAATCTACAAAGTGAGCTTATTGAAAAGGAATGGAAAATCAAAGCAATCCAAAATAAATAGATTTTGTGATTCCTGGTTAAGCTTACATAAGTGCAGTGGTTGGTTACAGAAAAGCAACAAATGGAGGGATGGATGTGATTTTGTATACTGCAAGAAAGTGTTTTAACAGTGCATTGATCTAAAATTTTCAGGCATACAAAGTCTTCCAAATATATTAATCAAATGACAACTGTTGCATCTACTTCTAATATTTCAGTGCTAAATACCAATGCTGATGACATAAAAAAAGCAAAAATTAAATTTACAGCACTTGTCACTGCCAGTAATTTACCATTCAGCACATTGGGTACACTGATTCCCCTTCATAAGAATATCTTTTCTGATTCAAAAGTCGCTCAGAAGATTGCTTTAAATTGTATGAAATCTTCAAGTGTTATTAAGGATGTGTTAGGGAAGTCATTTTCAGAGAGTGTCAGGTGTGTTTCTTTCACTGATCATGAATGTAACTACTGATCTAACTATTACTGAACAATGTGCATTAACAATCATGTATTTTGATATGGATTTAGGCCAGATTAAAACTAGTTTCTTTGAAATGTTTGAAGTTGAATCAGGTACTGCCAGAACATTATACACGGCGATGACAGATTTTTTAAAATCAAAGAGCATTAATCTCGGTAATCTTGTTGGTTTTAGCTTTGACACAGTAATTGTTATGGTTGGAGAGCATTGTACAGTTTTTCCAGCCTTAAAAGAGACTTACCACATATAGCATGTCTCAAATGCTCGTCTCATATGATTCATCTTTTGTTTCTAAAGCACACTTAAAACTTCCAAGAAGCATTGAGGATTTGCTGAGAAACTTAGATTAGGGTCTCATTTCAGTAGAAGTTTTGGGAGGAGCGAGGCAATTAAAAGAATAGGGTACTGGAACAGTATAATACACTTTATGCTTACCTGAGAAATGTTGTCATGGAAACCCATATTCAGCTACAGAACGTATGCTTTCAACTATGGATAACACATTTACTTTGGCATATTTGGATTTCATGTCATATGTTTTAGGTACACTTACAGATTTTAACATCCTTTTCTGCAAATGAAGTCCCTCTCCATCACAGACAGATGTGTGAAGTAGAAAAAAATGTTAAAAGACCTGTGTTAAATAATCTGCGTTCATTCATTTCGTATAGCTCATCTTTGGGCCACGTTCTTTCAACTATTTTGCTTTACGTGTTCTGATGTTTGCCCAGTGCTCCTGCATTCATTCTCTGTGTTGCTCCTTCCTCTCCTGGGTCCAGGCCTTTCCTGTTTTTAGTTTTGGCTTTTCTTGGAAACCCTGCTATGCCATAACTTTCTCCTTGTGTGGGACATGCTCCAAGATGTCATCATGGGTGATCCCCACTTCTTTAAGATCTTTCTCCACCTCTGTGAACCAGGCCCATTTTGTTTCTTCTCCTGAAAGTAGGTGAGTCTTCCAGGGCTCATTCAGGTCATATGTCCATAAAACATAGTCCTTCTCTTCTGGGTGGTATCGGTTATCATCTCTATGTGGGAATACAGTTCATGATTATGACGTCTTGTATATTTCCCATTTTCTTTGATGGGACCTAAGATCTTTCTCAAAATCTTCTTTTCCTTGGCCTCCTGCTTTTTGATTAGGCCTTTTTTGTTCATTACAGGCATTCAGAAGCATACAAGACCTCCGGACAGATAACACTGCAGTAATGCTTTAACTTTGCATTGAACAATACTGATCTTTTGTTGTAGATGTTTTTGATTAAATGGAATGCCATTTCCATTTTATTCATGCGTGATATGAAGGTTTCTTTCTCTGATCAGGTGGATGTTATCCATTCTCTGAGACATTTAAACTTTTCAACTCGCTAATTTTGCCTTGACCCACTGCAAGCTCCCTTGGTGATGAATTTATGTTCATTATAAACTTCATTTTCTCAAATGAAATTTGGAGGCCAGCCTGTGTTTAATTATAATTTTGATGTTATTAAGACAACTCCAACTTTGCTGTTAAGACTATACAAATCCAAGGCACTTCATTGAATTAGATAAGATATACTTGGATATTGCTGCACAGGAAACATTTGATGGACTCATAGCCAACAATGAAGTACATCTACAGGACTTATATTGTTTTTACAAGAGTTGCTTGCATTTCTATGTAAATCTTGTATCACAGATCAAAAGATGATGACTTCTCAGATCCAATTTTTGAATTAATTTCCATAGTGGAACCTAAAGTAGCCCAATCCTATGCTATTAAATCCGTGCTCCCTATTCTAAAGATGTTTCCTATTCTTCAAAAACTCATCAACTTGCAGCAGCTAAATTCTGAATGGAGCTAAGCTGGAGAATGAGAAACTTGTATCAGTTGTATCTAAACCTACCACTGTATATGGGAAGAAATTTTTTCATATGACACCTGCAGCCACAACTCCAAATTTCCCAAATTTACAAAAAGTAATCTTCCTTCTCCTCTGTTTTCCCTTTTCCAATGCCTCACTGGAATGAGTGTTTACTATGACTAAAAACAGCTCACAGGAACAGACTGAAAACTGAATCTATAGTAGCATTGATGGCTGAAAAAGAGGGCCTAGAAGGTGAAGAAGGATGTGTTTCTCTTGAAATGATGAGAAGCAGTGTATAGCATTGCTCAGTGTCAGGAAACTTGGGTTAGGTTAATAAATGTTTAATTTTTAATTTTTTGTGTAATTTATGGTCTTTTTCTTGAATGTACGCACACCTGCAACTATTTTTGAAATGGAGGGTATTTTGAGGTAAAATAGGATGATTTGAATGATCCTATGTGTGTAATTTAATTGATAAGCATTGATAACACTGATTACTAGGAAGATACTTTTCAAATCATAATTCATTCAAAATTCCTTTAAATGCTTTTTGTATAAATTTCTTGTTATTGTAAAAATAGGAAAGAACACAAAAATGGTTATGGAAGGAAATAGTTGCAAGGGACTTAACACTGAGCAAGGTGAATTTACTAAAGTATAAGTTGTAATTCCACACAGTTCAGAATGTGATCTATAGCTGCAATATAAAAGTATTTCAAATATTTTAACTGATAATTTTTATGTGAGTTTATGCTGACTGTGACTGTCATCCACATAATGTAATCGTTCAACATGATGACGCTTCATGTCAAGTATTGTTCCAACAGATCAGCAGTTCTCAACCTTTTTCAACTCATGAACCCCTTCTACAATGATATGAGTTGGGTGAACCACTGACTTTTAAACATACATACAGCAGACATGCATACAATTTAATTCCAAATAAAAGGTTTAATAACCTTAAATTAACTTGACCCTTAATGGTTAAAAATCTACAGTTATTGTAGTTACATCTTAAAAGTTACACAATGTGTAGGACAAGTTGTAAAAATAAACACAAATTTTCATTGTAATTACTCACCTCTTCCTTGGCATTCAGTGAGAAGGTTGCACCTGATTTCCATGGCACAGAGATTTGAAGTCAGGAACCACAGCAGTTAAATAAGTCTCAAACCACTTTCAGCACAAAATCTGTTTCTGTATTTATTTTTTAAATAGGCACAACTTTTGGCACAAAGCCATTATGGCATTATTCACTAATGCTGGGAACTGCTTTAAATGTAAACAAAAACCAGTTAATGACAAAGATTTATAACTTTTCTGTAACTGATAATCAATGGAAATATTAAGAAGCTTGTCTTTATCATTTACTTGTAATGTGGATTCTAAAATTGTTGGCTCTTTGAAGGGACTACAAATCCAATTGTTATTACTGGACAATAGCAGGGAAGTATTCTGTGAAGATTTTTCCAAGACCATTCGAATGTTCTTTAACCATGTTCTTGACATTTTTGTCCAATGATAGATGGTTTTCCACCAGGAAGGCGTGAAGAGTATCAAAGCACTTGGTTTGATTCCTATTGAAACATGCTTCCCAAAACTTTAGTTTTTTTTATGAATGTTTTGATATGGTCTTGCACAATATTAATATTGACATTTCACACCTATAGAGATAAGTTTACACTGTTAATTTTTGAGTAAATATCTGCCAAATAAGTTAAAGTCTGAAGTCAGATTTCATCTTCCATGCACATTGCTTTGTGAAAAGCATGGCTGGAGAGAAAAATTTAGACTTCATGTTTAAGCTCATACAGGCTGGAAATAATTCTGTCTCAAGATAGCCACCTAACTTCAGTGTGAGACAATAAACACTTATAAATGCTTTCCATTTCCTCACAAAGTATTGGAAATACATGGAAAGTTGTAGGCCAAGCCTTAATAAAATTAATTATTTTCATTGCATCATCCAGCACAGATTTCATCCATCAGGCGTGTGTTAAGAAACAAGAACCTATCTATGAATGCAACAATGTGCCCAAGAAGCATTGCTTGTTGAAAACAGATCAAGGTCCTCCCCACAATACAGACCATTCCTTGAATTTGGTTACTGGGTACTGGCAATGTATTTTATTTAATTATTTGAATATCGGCTTAGTGGTTGAAGATACTGGTATGCAGTGTGTATCTTGATGTCTATTTCATTTAATGAGCATATAATGCAATCAAATCTTGCTCCTTGAAAGCAAATAAATTTGATAAATTGTCTGAGATCTAAAGAACTGAGGCAAACAAAGATTTTTTACCATATGAATTAGAAATCATGAATATGCTTCGAAGCAGGTGTTTTATGGAAGTTGCTCGTATTCAATTAATAGTATGTTTCATACTCTTCAGGATGTGCATTGCAAGGTTTTTTTTTTAAGATTAAGATTCAACTTGTTCATTAACATTAATGTTTTGTGAGATAAAGTGCTACTGTCAGATTACAAAAAAAGAGATAACTGCCAATTATCACTTAAAAAAAGAACGGAGTACTCAGACCAAATCAAACAACTATTATGAACTCATTTCTTTTAGTTTACTCTATTTTTCTCCTTCAGATTGAGGTATAGTAATAATTTGTGTGATCCATTGATTTGTTCAATACATAAATATTCAGAAACCAGTGGCAGAATAATGTATATCCAGGGAGCATAAAGGCACAGGCAGGACAGGTAACAAATTGGCAAGGCATTCATCGAAAACTGTTATCAACAACAACTTTCAGTTCAGAGGAGAAAAAATGCACAGTGTTTTTATTACTCTAAAAATGTGGTGTGTACATAACTTTCACACAGTTTTGATGGCTCACTCTCAAGTAGAACAATACACTTCTCTGATCATTAGCCAATAATACAATTACTGATATTTAAGTATAGATATTTCATATATCTGCAGTTACACTGTTTCTTTTCAAGCTCCAAATTAATATGCAATGACTTGTTCCATCTGTCAATTTTGAACATTTGTAAATCTCAGTACCCAGGCCCAGTCATTTGCCACACGCTGCTTGTCTGGAAGAGTTATTGCAATTCCATTTTCCAGAGTCTGCCACTGAAACAGAAGTGGAAGTAAAATAAAAGACACTGGAGTGTAATATGTATTTTCTATTTATGTGAATATCTAATAATTATTCACTGCAATAAGTTTTGTACCTCAAGAGTGCCATCGACTCCAAGCATAGTAATAACTGAGTTCTCTGATAGTGATGGTGCACCAAGAGTGATGACATTGTCTGTAGGCCAGTTCAGCAATGTTGCATAGACAAATACTTCTGAAGAGTTATTTCCACTTTTTGTGTACCTTATGTCAACATAAGACTGAGTTTAGTGTCATATAGTAAATGACTTACAAAATATATTATTAACTAGTGTACTTAATATTTATTGCCAATGTAATTAAAATATGTTCTTCTAACCACAGAAAACTCCCTATAATGGAATAAATCATAATTACAGAATTTATAGTATAAAAACTGTAAGTTTCTTCAATAGAGAAGTAAAAATTCTATCTGCTATAATGTCAGGCCCTTTCATTTTATACTTTTTAAAAATTTCAACTTATGCTATCTTGAAAACCTGAATATAAGAGGCAATAACACAGTATAAAGAGATAAAAATACTTGTTTCAATACTTGGACATGTTACCACATGTAGTAGTTCACATTTCTCAAAAATACCTTTATTTAAAGCTTTTACCCACTGTTGTGACTCGCCGATCATTCAAAGCGCCGCCGCGCAATTACGCGCGTCCTCTATGCGTGGCGCTGTTTGCCAGCCATGCAGCAGCTGCGCCACCTAAGCGGCCAGCCAAGCAGCGGCCGCTAGATTGGGACTCAGTGCTCACTCGAATGCTAACGTGTACACATGTCTTGCTTGTCAACTTACTCTGTGACTTATATGTGTTGTGTCGTTCTGAAATATGTGTTAAACTTGACGTTATAACAGTTGGTGACGAGGATGGGATTTTTCCTTTTCACTGTTGACCCACAGGTTTCCATGGCTACTGTCGAGCAACTATTGCAAAATCTCCTTGAACAGCAAACGCTTCTAACAGCAGCGATTCGCGATTTCGTCGCGGCGTCAAATGCGGGGCGTTTCTCGACGTGGGCTATACCTCCTTTCCTCCTTACGACGAGATGGCGGAAGACTGGTCTGATTATGAAAAACATCAAACGCATGTGGTAACCTCTCGTGTTGCCTTTTATCGTTGTCAAAAACAGCCACATCAATCCTATCGCGCTTGGGCTGCTGAACTTCACGGCCTCAGTCAAAAGTGTCAATTTGTTACTGACATTCACAAAGAATCCTATGCCAATTCCATGGTACGGGATGCTATTATCTGGTCGGTGCCCGACAAAGAAGTTCGGCAACGTGCCCTTCAGTTGGCGAATCCGACTCTAGATGAAGTTCTCTCCATTGCGCAGTCTTTCGAAATTTCTTGCGCCGCTGGGGTGCAAATAGAGGCATGGGGTGATGTCGGGGAAATACAACCTCTGTGCGCTGTTGACGACGCGTCCCGGCCGGCCGACGTGGCCGCAGTACGCTCCCACATGCAGCCTCGGCCTAACCGTAAACAACCCACTAAGAAACTGCAGCAAAACCCCTGGCAACTTCCTTCATGTCTGTGGTGTTTTACGAAACATTCACGCGAGGATTGTCCCCAACGCTGGGCTGTGTCTTCTGTTTGCAAATCCGACCGCTTACATGATGTTCATGGACATGACGCTGATTCTGATTCTGTGTTGTCTGCCAATTGCACTTCTTCCCTTTCAGGGAAGTTATTCCTCACTGTCCAAATCCTTGGTCAAGATGTTCGCATGCAAGTGGATACCGGTTCTGCTGCCACTATAATTAATTCTCAGACGTATCTTCAGTTGGGTTCTCCACTCCTGTCACCTGTCACTCGGCAATTACGGACGTACAATAAACAGAATATTTCTCTCTTGGGACAGTTTAATGCTGAGGTATCTTACAAATCCATCATTCACACTGTTCCCATATTTGTGGTCGACCAGAGGAATGCAGAAAATCTTTTTGGTTTCGATGCCTTTCACGTTTTTGGGTTCTCCATAGACGACTCTGTCAATAATGTCTCTGATGCTATTCCTTATGCTCAACTGGATTCCTTGCCGACGACATTTTCGTCCCTTTTTTATCCTGGGTTAGGCCATGCAAAACGACTTTGAAGCTCATATCATGCTCAAACCCACTGCTTGGCCTAAGTTTTTTCGGGCTTGTCGCATTCCTGTGGCCCTTCATGATCGGGTAAAACAGGAGTTGGATCGTCTCACTATTTCAGGGGTCTTGCTTCCTGTCAGTTCCAGTGAGTGGTCCTCTCCTGTCGTTGTCGTTGCTAAGCCAAATGGTGATATTCATCTCTGTGGCGATTTCAAAGTCACTGTAAATGCTCAGTGCCTCATCGACACTTACCCTATGCCCCGTCCTGAAGAACTGTTCACTAAACTTGCTGGAGGCCAGCATTTTTCTAAAATTGACCTGTCAGAAGCTTTGGCCATTATTTATGCTCTTCATAAGTTTGGTGTTTTCCTCTATGGCTCCAAATTTCATCTTGTTACGGATCACAAACCACTTGTTTCCTTGTTTCATCCATCAACGTCACTTCCCGACAAGACTGCACACCACCTCCAGCGTTGGGCTCTTTACTTGTCTTGTTTCAATTATGAGATTCATTTCTGGCCAACGGCTCAACATGCAAATGCTGATGCTCTGTCTCGCGTTCCCATGGGTCCTGATCAGGCATTTGATAGGGACGAAATTTTGTGTTTCCACCTGGATGTTGCCGAGCAGCGGGTTGTGGACGGGTTCCCCATCACTGGGGACAGGCTGGCAGCTGCTACGGGTTCTGACCCTACCCTCTCCCGGGTTTTACGCTGTATTCAGAAGGGTTGGACAGATCGCCCATCCACTAAGACTTCTGATCCGTTGCAGAACTACTACACTTTGCGCTACTGCCTCATGGCTAGGGATGGTGTTATCCTCCTTTCCACTGACAATGCTTTGCCGCGTGTTGTGATACCTGCGTCTTTGTGTGCTTCGGTCTTGCGCCTCCTTCACCAAGGGCATTGGGGTGTGTCTCACACAAAATCTCTGGCGCGCCGTCATGTGTACTGGCCTGGCATCGACTCTGAAATAGCACACACGGTCGCTGCCTGCGACTCTTGTGCGTCACAGGCCACTGCCCCGAAGTCATCTTTGTCACCGTGGCCTTCACCTGAGAAGCCCTGGGAGCGCATTCATGCTGACTTTGCGGGACCCTTTTTAGGTACTTATTGGCTCCTCGTAATTGACGCCTACTCTAACTTTCCTTTCATTGTCCGTTGCACGTCGCCTGCCACTGCGGCAGCCACCAGTGCTCTCGCCCGCATTTTTTCTTTGGAAGGCCTCCCCTCTGCTCTTGTTACTGATAATGGTCCGCAATTTGCCTCTTCCGAATTTGCGGATTTTTGTGCTTGTCATGGCATTATGCCGACCCCGCCGTTCCATCCACAATCCAACGGCGAGGCTGAACGACTGGTCCGCACATTTAAGGCTCAGATGCGGAAACTTATGACTTCTTCTGCTGCTGATGATGTGCTTCTCCTGTTTCTGGTGTCTTACCGTTTCACCCCCATGGGCGACCACAGCCCGGCTGAGCTCTTACATGGCCAACAGCCCCACACGCTACTTCATCTTCTGCGGCCTTCCACCCCACGGCCGTGGGTGCCTCCACTTGGCTGGTTCACCGCTGACGACCTCGTCTGGGTATGGGGATATGGCAGGCGGCCAAAATGGAGCCCGGGCCGCATCTTACGACACCATGGCAGACGCCTATATGAAATCCAGATGGACACGGGTGTTGCAGTGCATCATTTGGACCAGCTTCGGCCTCGTGTGCCGGCAACATCTGTTCCAAATGCCACTACACCACCTTCGGCTCTACCTGATGCTCGGGATCTTGGCATCTCTCAATACTCACAACGCAGCCCTCTCACCGTCATCGCGATGCCAGCACAAGAACGGACGCCACCATGAGACGTGCCCATGCAGGAACCGGATGACCATCCTCTGTCAGAGCAAATCTACTCGCCTCCTCCTCCAACGGACGCCAACACATCGCCCATGCCTCCTGTCGTATCAACTGGACTTGGCGCAACGGGCAGATTGGTGCATGGGGCCCAGCAGAGTCGACCCCTATGTCTCCTGTCATCTCGACCCGTTATCATCGGGGACACTTCCGTCCGTACGGGAAGCCTCCTCCTCGAGACTTTACGGCGAGTCAAACAACACCTATGGACGTTAGCCATCTCCAGGACACCTCCATAAAAACCAGTGCAACAATTTCAAAGGGGGAAAAGTGTTGTGACTCGCCGATCATTCAAAGTGCCGCTGCACAATTACGCGCGTCCTCTACGTGCGGCGCTGTCTGCCAGCCATGCAGCAGCTGCGCCACCTAAGCGGCCAGCTGAGCAGTGGCTGCTAGATTGGGACTCAGTGCTGATTCGAATGCTAACGTGTACACATGTCTTGCTTGTCAACTTACTCTGTGACTTATATGTGTTGTGTCGTTCTGAAATATATGTGTTAAACTTGACGTTATAACACCCACCTTTACTCAGTTCCATGAAGCAGTTGTGTATGAAATATTAAAACCCTATCACTTATAGTAGAAAAAAGGTAGAAAGATTAGAGTTTAATACCTCACTGACAGTGTGGTCATTAGAGATGAAGAAAAAGATCTGACTACATAGGATGGAGAAGGAAATCAGGTCTGCCCCTTTCAAAGGAACCCTCCCAGCATTTGTCTGGAGCAACTCAGGGGGAATCACAGAAAATATTAATCTGGAAGGCCAGATGAAAGATTTGAAATGTCACCCTCTCCAATGTAAGTATTTTGTGAAAACTACAGTACTACCTTGCTCGATACTTATAAGAACACAGAAGTGTTATGGTTGCGTAATTATTTGTATCTGAGCAAACTGATTACATTTTGATTTGATTCACTTATTATTCATTACTCATACCCAGATTACACAGGATTTCTCATCAGAATACAATGAAAATAAATAGCTCAGAGTATATATTGACATAATATATGTAATATGCTTTCATGAGGATAGGATAGCATAGGTCAACTGTGGCCTTTATAAAGGAATCTCCCTGACATTTGCCTGAAATGATTTAGGGAAATGAGGGAAACCTAAATCAAGATGGCCAGTCAGAGCAAACTCCATTTTCCTGAATAAGAGGACAGTGAACAACTGCACTGGATCATTTGATTAGTTGTGCAACAGAGTTTGATTTACGTACAATTTGCTTTGTTACACTGGAAGTGAAAATCAAAGTTTCTAAAAGCTATGCCACAAATAATCAATCAAAATTAGTCATAGGACTTGGAGTTTGACATTTTGTGCAATAGAGGGGTAATGCCCACCTTATCCTTAGCACCTGATAAGCTACAGATTCCCTTGGGTCATACCAAATGGCAAGCATCTGAGGAACTCAACCAATCTTGACAGAGCACAGGTAGAGTGAACTTGGAGTTCCCACATTGGAACTGGCGAGTTCCATCATTTCCTTATAACCGTAAGCTCTGGGCTCACTTCAGCAACAATTTTCAAAGCATACTGGATGTTGATAGGCTAGATAACTTGTGAGGCAAAATCCATTAATGACAACTTCCAACGCATCTTCTGCGGCACAGTTTTATTAGTCTTGGTCACATATTGAATCCCAAGTTGACATGTTTTTTTAGATTGTATTGGGGAGAAGATGGAGCTTACAAGAATATCTTCTCCAGCTCCCATGAAGTTGGATGTTCTGTTAGTAGGTATCAGATTGTGTGTGCCACTAGTGGGAAACAACACAAACCTACAAAGAGAGCTGGAGTAAGCAGTCCTCCTCAAGAATATGCTGTAAAGCAATGTTTAATAAATAATAAAAGAACATGAACTGTTTGTTACATTATGATTTTTGATTGTGACATAACAATGAAGGCAATTTTGATAAATATCACCTTCCTATAACTAGAAAGTATTTGTTAGATCAAGGGCACTTAAGAAATGGTACTCTCTTGGTAGACACATCAACTTCCTAACAGGCTACAAGTCTCCAAGGTGTAAAACTACTGGAAAAAGTGTGCTATTGAAATTGAATCGCCCAACACCTCGATCTACAGTGGGTACTTTGTGGCATAAAGCAGAGACATAGATATATCTAAAGAAGAATTAAAAAACTAGTGGACTCTACAAGGGACGGTCAACTTTTTTTTCTCCCAAAGCTCACTGCAGGATATATTTGTCTTAAGATGGGGCTGTTCATTTGAAACATGATGAGCTGCCTTAAATGCCAGCATACTGCCCACACAACACTGACATCAAAGGAAGAAACAATTCATAGAAAATGCAGTAAAGCTGCTCTTGGTGGAGTTACTTGTTTATTTCTTCTGAAGTGCCATAATTGTTATGGAGATTACCCTGTCTGGAGTAGGGAGTGTTCTGTGCACCTAGAAGAATAAAATATACAGAAGCTCAAGATAAGAAATGAATTACTTACACAAAAGTAAAAAGATCTATGAAACCTTGTAAACGCAACATTCACTGCTTCATTTGCTTTCCTTTGTAAAATACCAATCCAAGCATTCAGTGCTTCAACATGAAAGGCACAGGTAGTACACAAACTGCAGCATCATCCCAACATGCAGTTAGAGAGTAAAGCACTCAAATGTTCCCAGCAGTGGTTTCGTGCATTCCATTAAAATGAACTATGAATGAGTTGTCTTCTTTAGAAGTGGCCTTCTATAGTGTTGTGCTTGTTGCAGTCAGTATCACGGAGACATGCTTTAATACTTCTCTATAATCATAAATATAAATTACTAAGTTGTCCAATGTGTATCTTCAGAATAGAGTTAATCACATCAGAGCAATATTTTACCATGTAGTGTAGAGACTGGTATGTTCAGATTTCCTGCACTACAATAACTCCTGCTACCTATTTTTAACAAAAATATGTCTTTTCACACAAATGTTTGAATTGCCAAGACATTGTGAGAGTAAAGACATTATATGAATGGACGGAATAGCACTTTCAGTTAACCTGAATCTCACAGAGATTGTTTGGATACTTTTGGAAAATATGTTGTATAGAAGATGCCACTACCTCAGACTCTTCAGAACCTGCAGATCACATTGAAAGGGGCATAGAAAAATTGGTAAGCTCTTAGAAAGTGTGTTACAAGACAATGCCAACATCTAAGAATCTATAAATGCCACTGATGGAAGTATGAGACAATGTACCTATAGAACTACCAAACAGTATTATGGAGGGTGTCCTAAACTACCACAAATATGCAATGATATTTGAGAAATGCGCCTATGCCTTAGTGATGCAAGGGCACTATATTAGTTTGAGTGCAGATTTCTGTTTTCTTTTTATTTTATTTATTTTTTATTTATTTTTTGTCCTGTTTCCATTTATGGTTGATAATATATTTATAGTGTGCAGATAAAACAAAAGCTGCACAGAATGTAATTTTATAACAAGTTTTGCTTTTTAGATGGAACCAACTGATGCTCACATCTGATGCATGAAATTGCTTGTTATAAAGTCACATTATGTGCAACTTGTGGCTGCTTATCTACATATTATTTACCATATCTGCTGTGTCCCAGGCAGACCATGCCTGTGATTGCTAATTTTGTATAACTGAAGTAGCTTTATTCTCTTTATATTCATATGCTCCTCTAATTTCCCAGTATTTATGTTAATAGAAAACACAACACAACATATGATAGCTCTGTAGGGCCAGTGTCATTTTTGGAACAAGTTGTTGCAGTAATTTCATAAAATTTACTGTCCACAAAATCTTTGAAATTTACTATCCACAAAGCTTTGATGTTATGACCTAAATTACAATCTAAGACAAGCAATGATAGTAAACAGAGGACATGTCAATAGTAGAGAATAAAGTCTTTGCAAATTTCATTCCATGTATTTAGTTGGACAGTAATTATGCCTCAAAGATAGGAGTGTGAACAATGTATATAGATATCAGCATTTAAGAGAGGACATATAGCTGGGCTCGAAGAAGCCATTTCACGTAGTCGGCAAATCACTCAACATTTGAATAGGAGCAATGACACTATTTGATAATGTTGGCAGGAATGGGTGAATCATTTCCAAATACAGCATCAAGAAGGATGTGGTCGATCTACAGAAACAACAGAACATGAGGACTTAACAATCATCAGAGAGGCATTTAGAGCCCAGATTCTTCATTATCATCGATCCAACATGCAACTGATGCTTCAATGACCACAAGGATCATTAATAGGTGGCTCACAAAAAGATTTCTGAGCTCACGGCACCCTTTGTGCTGACTGCCATTGACCTCTGTACACCAACAAGCCCGTTTGCAGTTGTGTCAGGCACATTCAGCCTGGGATCTCATTCACTGGATTGGAGCTGTCTTCAGTGATGAATACTGTTTCAAACTGACCCCTGATGACCAGCAAAGACCGGTCTGGAGGTGGCCCAGATAGTCTGACTGTCACTCACCATACAGTCCAACAACCAGGAGTGATGGCCTGGGGTGCCAATTCATTTCACAGCAGGACCTCTTTGGTTGTTGCTTGCAGTACCCTTACAGTGTAGCAGTATGTCAATGATATTACATGCCCCATTTTGTTGCCCTTCATGGCAAGCCATGTGGGGCTTACACGTCAACATTTCAGCAAGATAATGTCTGCCTGCGCAAGGTGAGAATTTCTACTGCCATTCTTTGTGCTTGCCAGACCCTGTCTTGGCCACAATGTCACCAGACCTCTCCCCAAATGGGAACATTCGGAACATTATGGGCAGGGCCCTCCAACCAGTTTGGGATTTTGATGATCTAACGTGACAGTTGGACAGAATTTTGCATGATATCCCTCAGGAGAACATCTGACAACTCTGTCAATCAGTGTCATGATGAATAACTGCTTGGGTATGAGGCCGAGGTGGACCAAAACATTGTTCATTTGCTCAGTTTGTGAAGGTCTTTCTGTTGAATGAATTATCTATTTTTTCTGAAATTATGATCATTTGTTTGTCTGCACATGTACATCACATCTACTAATTTCCATCCCCATTCAGACAATACCTTTGTGGTGTACCATTTTTTGTCTTGGAGTGTAAAAACAAAGTTCATTGCTGGTAGTGTGTAACTACTTCAAGACAAGGAACAAGTGTCATGTATTTATCCCTTAAAGTCACGTCCTGATCTTCATTGTTGCATCAGCATAAAATTATCATTCAGAATGCATGACAGTTTCAATGCTCTAATGTAATTTTATGTCTTCAGATTTACTACTTTCCAGAGAGTCAGATTTACAGTAAAACATCAGTACCTGTAATTATATAATATTCATGAGCAACATTTTGACTCATTTCAATATTATGTTTTAGAAACAACCTTTGAGACCACACTCAAATGTTTTAAGTACTTCTTATATTACAATTACAACTAATGTCTTGCCACACCAACAGGCACACAATGACAGTGATCATATACATAGATATCCATCAATAAAGTTGTTCTTGAAGTGACTGTGTCATTATATAAATTTCACCAGAGTCAAAGTCATTTTGTTGCCTATCTATGATTTACAGCAAAGAAGTTAATATTTAATAAAATATTCAATGCTTGATTATAGCAGAAAATGGAGAAAAAACTTGCCACCTTTAATGGCTGATTTATTGTATTGCCTTAGGTAATTTCTGCCATGATATCAACAAATGGATGCAGTAGGGTTACATTAATTTTCTTTTTGGCATTGAAGAGATCCCTGCAACACTGTGTGGCAATTATTCATTATTTATTATTCATTGCTTTACAGCATATTCATAAGGAGGACTGCTTACTTAAGCTCTCATTGTAGGTCTGGTGTTGATTCCTACAAGTGGAACTTGCAATTTGATACCTACTAATAGAACATCCAACTGAAGGAGATATGATTGTAAGCTCTATCTTCTTCCCACAAGAATCTAGAACATGTTAACTGAAACAGAGATCCAATACACGAATAAGCCTAATGTAGCTGTGGTCCATCCATCTATTACACTTTAAAAGTTGCTGTTGAAGCTCTCCCAGAGCTTGCAGTTATAAGGAATCGATGGTACTCACCAGTTCCAGCACAAGAACTCCAAGTCCACCAAACCTGTGCTCCATCAAGATTGTTTTAGTTTCTTACAATTTCTTACTGTTTGGTATGACCCAAGAGAATTCATAGCTTATCAAATGCTATGGATAAGGCAAGTTTTTTGCACAAAATGTCTAACTCCACGTCCTATGACTAATTTTGATTGATTTTTTGTGACACAGATTTTAAAAACTTTGGTTTTCACTTCCAATGTAACACAGCAATTAAGGAGAATGAATAAATTATATTCCCATCAGCAAATTTATGAGACCTCAGTCTTAAATAAATATATCTGGTTCATTAGAAATAAAGTTGACATTTTCGCTGTACCATACTCCTGTTGTTGTAGGGTCTTCTTGTGCTGTCCACGGCTGGGAAGCATAGATAGCTTCACCATTTATTTGAAGCCATGTTCCCATATCCCTTAAGCGCTCAGCATAAATTGGCATTATTAAACCATCCTTTGTTGGTCCAACATTCATTAGCATGTTGCCTTGTCAGATCAGAGTAAAAAGAAGAAAAAAATTATTTGACTGATTTATAATAAAAAAAGAACATAATTTTAATGGACTTTTTCACAAATAGTGATAAATGCTGAATATTTATTGTTACATGAAATGTTGAATGAAGCAATGTAGAGCAGATGATTTCATAGTTAATTATATCAATTGACCCCGCCTAATTCAAGCAAATATGACAGAAAGAATATTAGACACATATATGCTTGCTGTATGTTCCTATGGTGCTTGACAGTTGAATCAGGTAGAGAAAATAGAAAAATGCAGTCTTGTTTGAATAGAAGAGTAGAAAATAATATTGATGTTCATGGAACAAAAAGAAGATATAACAAATATAGGGGGTGAAAGGAAGATGAATTCACACTTAATTCCTTAAATATCCATTTCAGTAAGTTATAATAAATAAGAATGTTCTACTCAGTTTAGGAAATATACAAACTAATTGATTCTTTTATTTAATAATTATAAATAATGTAAACTGCTTTACGAACAAATAACTAATTATCATCCTGTTATCTGCACGGACACAAAATAATTTTGGGCAGAGCATTTCATTTGTATTCTATCCATTTTTTCAGTCATGTTAAGGAATCATTTTCATGTCTTCAATCATTTTATGTTATACCCCATCAATCCATACATTTTGAGGCTGAAGTAATAAAAGTCAATGAAAACTTAAGATCGTGATTTTAATGCTTCAAGTGTTTTACTTAGTTACCCCCACGTCCAGATGGGTACAATCCACAGCATGTTCATACAGTCATATGAAACTGTCAAGAAATCCCTTTCTTGGGATCTTGTTTAATTTGTACATCACAGTGGCTTAAATGCTGATTACATCATTAAAGCATTGAGCCTTCATGTGAATATTTATTTTTCGGAATAAAAAAAGCCACTCAGTGCCAAACTGAGTGAATATGAAGGTTGTTGAGAACTGCCAATTGTTTTTTCATTAGAAACTGCACTACAGCAGCAGCCATCATGTGTGCGCGCATTGTCATGTAGCAAGAAGAAATCGTTCCCACTCCCTTGTTGTGGGCGAACCGGAATAATACTGCCAATTTCCAATGGTCCCATTGGGAACAAATTCCTTGTGGATAATGGCATGAGGATAAAAAAGAGTGATGAGCACTATCATCACTTTCAGTTTTGTCAGTCACACCTTCCTTGGTCTTGGTGAACCTGAAGTCAGCATTCTAAAACTTCCCAAAGGTGTTCTATAGGATTCAGGTCAAGACTCTGTGCAGGCCAGTCCATTACAGGAATGTTATTGTCATGTACCCACTCCACCGCAGGCCATGCATTATGAACAGGTGCTCGATCATGTTGAAAGATACAATTGCCATCCCCAAATTGCTCTTCGACAGTGGGAAGCAAGAAGGTGCTTAAAACATCAATGTAGGCCTGTGCTGTGATAGTGCCATGCACAACAACAATGAAAAACATGACCACACCATAACACCACTGCCTCCAAATTTTACTGTTGGCACTACGCAATCTGGCATATGATGTCCACTGGGCATTCGTCATACCCACACCCTGCCATTGGATCACCACATTGTGTTCTGTGATTCGTCATTCCACACAATGTTTTTCCACTGTTCAATCATCCAATGTTTATGCTCCTTACACCAAGCGAGGCATCGCTTGGCAACTACCGGCTTGATGTACAGCTTATGAGCAGCCACTCAACCATCCAAGTTTTCTCACCTCTCATCAAACTGTCATAGTACTTGCAGTGGGGAGTGATGCAGTTTGGAATTCCTGTGTGATGGTCTGGACAGATGTCTGCCTATTACACATTACGACCCTCTTCAACTGTTGGTGGTCTCTGTCAGTCACCAGACAAGGTGGTCCTGTATACTTTTGTGCTATACGGGTCCCGTCACATTTCCACTTCACTGTCACATCAGAAACAGTGGACCTAGGAATGTTTTGGAGTGCGGAAATCTCGAGCACAGACGTATGACACAAGTGAAACCCAATCACCTGATCACGTTCGAAGTCTGTGAGTTCCGCAGAGTGCCCCACTCTGCTCTCTCACAATGTCTAATGACTACTGAGGTCACTGATATGGAGTACCTTGCAGTAGGTGGCAGCACAATGCACCTAATATGAAAAATGTATGTTTTCAGGGGTGTCCGGATACTTTTGATCACATCCCCATTTACCACTGCCTGCCCACAAAAGAATGTTGAAATTCACTTTTGCCACTTACAGTTGTTAGTTAAAGCTGGCATCATAATTACTCCACTGACATTGCTTATATATCAGGGATAAAATCAGTCTCAGTCTACAATATAAATGTGGGATATCTCCAAGGAGCCTGCTATAAATAATGGTGAAATCTACTTTCAGCAGTGTAGTATTGAATGTGTTGAAAACTACAATTTTGGAATTGTTCTGTATAGAATAACCAAGCAACAGAATCTGAATAGACGAATGTGGGATACCTCCCAAAACCCTGCTTAAAATACCTGATAAAACCTTCTGTTATCACCATGGATTGAACTTAAACATTATTTGTCTCCCTAGTTTGACACATTATTGTGCAAACATGCCAGTGGATTCAGGAATTTGTTACTCTGTGTGTACATACTGAATTTTGTTTTTACCTCAGAGTGCCATGGCTAGTGCAGAAAATTGTGTGTTCTTTTTTTAATTGATGAATTTAGATCTTAGATGAGAGCATCTACTGTGGGGAGAGATGTTCTTCCAGAAATAGATGGTGGATGTCTGTCAGGTAGGTTACATCACAGCCGTGAATATTTTGGCTGATGAGGGTAGAGAGGGTTGTCATGGGAACTGGAAATGGACTCTTACTAATCTTTAGCTTAATAAAGATATGAGCGAGGAAACAGTGGGAATCAAATAAATACACTATTCCAGGTCTGTTCAGCAAAATATTACATCTGCTTTGACTGTGTGACAACACAACACTACCAACACAAAAAGGAAATGGCATAGTTTCCCATTAACTGCGAGACAACTATACAATGCTAGGTCATGTAGGGGTTACTAAAGCCACAGTATTTACCGTTGTAGTTGTTGTGGTCTTCAGTCCAGAGACTGGTTTGATGCAACCCTCCATGCTACTCTATCCTGTGCAAGCTTCTTAATCTCCCAGTGCCTACTGCAACCTACAGCCTTCTGAATCTGTTTAGTGTATTCATCTCTTGGTCTCCCTCTATGATTTTTACCCTCCACACTGCCCTCCAATACTAAATTGGTGATCCCTTGATGCCTCATCAAGTGGAAAATGTAATGTCTGAATCATTTCTAGAAATGCATCAGAATTCAGCAAACAGTAAGAAGTTTAAGTTTGTATTCTATACTCCAGGGTGTGTGGGTAAGTGTCTCTCTACGGAAACTCCTTCCTACCCCTATTTGTGGATTCCTATACCAACAAGATTTTGCAGGAACAATATTGCCTTTATTCTATCAATTCCTATTTGAGTTCCCTGATAATATCTGTTACACCATCATATTACCTATAGAACCACTAATAATAACAACTTCTCTGAGTCCTTCAATGTCTGTACCCAGATTGACTTAATAAGTATGTAATGATTCTAAATACTGCATCAGTAATCTAGAACAGATTACATTAGTGTCCTACATGTTATCTTCTTAACAGCTGCACTATACTTTTTGCAAAATCCTTCCAACAAATCTAAATTTTCTGTTTCCTTATCCTACTATTCACGAGCTTGTCCTCTTTTATATTGTTTCATAATATTATCTTTATCTATTTATTGTGAGCTCCAAATATTTTCCACTAATACTACAAGCTGAACATTACTTCAGTCTTAACTACTCCAAAGTGCAATTCAACCTTTTTTAAATTCTACAGTATTATGAAATGGATGGATTATTAATCACCACAAAGACAAAACACTGAGTTGCAGATAGGCACAACAAAAGACTGTTCACATTTAGAGTTCAGTCAAAGCCATCATCAGAAAAGAAAAAAACACACTGATTCATACAAGCAAGTACACCTAACACAGAAATGAGTGCTATCTCTGGCAGTTTCACACAGAGCATAACATTTGTGTTGAATTAAAGCAGCAGTCTGGACTGGGCAGGGAAGAGGGTGGTATGGCAGAGAATAGCGAGGAGAGAAGAGCACTGTCTGGTGAAGCATGCTGGAACTAGATTGTGGCAGGACAAGGCTACCAGGTGCTGCGTCAAGAAGCTATGGGGAAGGAAAGGGGGGGATAGGGAGAAGAGAAAGAGAGGGGCAGACAAGGGAGAAAAAAGACCTGTGGGTGGTGCACAAATGCCATTGAGGGGATGTGAACTGGGAGGAGGTGTAGGACAGAGGGGGTGGGAACTATTGGGTGGAGGGTGCGGGAACAGTAGATAACTGAAGATAGAAGCTAGGATAATTTCAAGAGTGGAGAATGTGTTGTAAGGCTAACTCCCATCGGTGCGGTTCACGAAAGCTGGTGATGGAGAGGAGCATACAGATGGCCCAACTTGTGAAGCAGCTATGGAAATCAGGTGTGTAATGTTCAGCTGCATGTTGTGCCATACAGCAGTCCACTTTACTGTTTGCCCCAGTTAGGTGGTGGACAGATGGTTGGTAGTCATAACAACACAAAAAGCTGTGCAATGATTGCAGCAGTTCTGATATGTCACGTGGCTGCTTTCACAGGTGGCCCAACCTCTTACGCCTACGACAGGACTGGAACAGTAAGTGCTGGGTAGGTGAATTGGGCAGGTCTCGCACCTGGGTCTTCCACAGGAATGTGACATGGGGGTGACTACTATGTTTTGGAGGTTTGGTGGGTGACAGAATACTTTGGGAGGGTTGGGAAGGGTCTTCAGTGGGATGTCTCTCATTTCAGAGCATGATGATAGATAATCAAAGTTATTACAAAGGATGTGGTGTTGTTCCAGTCTGGAGCAGTACTGGGTGACAAAGGGGTACTCCTTTGTAGCTGGTATGTGATGTTGGTGGGAGGATGGAGCGAGTGGAGATATGGCATGGGAAATATGTTTGTTGTCTGCAGTATAGTACTTGTTTGTCAAGGTCTTTGTGAAATTTTCAGCATATGGAGTAATGGGGTTCCAATCATTGCTGATACACCATCCTTTGGAGCCCTTGCTGTGTGGGAGGGAATTTTTGGTGTGAAAGGGATGGCAGCTATTGAAATGCAAGTACTGTTGACTGTGTGGGAGGGAATTTTTGGTGTGAAAGGGATGGCAGCTATTGAAATGCAAGTACTGTTGACAGCTGGTAGGTTTAATGGGGACAGAAGTGTGGATGGAGCCATCAGAGAAAAGGAAGTCAAAGTCCAGGGGGGTGGCATGCTGGGTTGAGGACGACTTGTTGAAGCAGATGGGGTAGAAGTGTTAAAGTGGTGAAGGCATGAGAACAGTGTCCTGACTCTGAGTCCAGATAATGAAGATATCATAAATGAACCTGAACCAGAAAAGGGGTTTGGGGTTTGGGGACACTAGGAAGGTTTCTTCTAAAACAGGTTGGCATAAGAGGGTGCCATGTGGGTGCCCATGGCTGTGTTGCGGATTTGTTTGTATACCTTCCCTTCAAAGCAGAAGTATTTCTGAGTTAGGATAAAGTTAGTACTGTGTGTGAAGGACTTCGGTAGAGGCAGTGTTCAACTGCAGCAAGATAATGGGCATGAGGGATGTTGGTGCATATGAAAATGGCATCAACAGTGACAAGTAGGGATCCAGGAGGTAAAGGGGTGGGAGATAGCGGAGAGTTGGTGAAGGAAGTGGTTGTTATCTTTCCCATGGAGGGCTACATTTCAGATTGGAGGTGTTGGTCAATAAGTGCTGAAATTCTTTCAATGTGGACACAATAAGCAGCTACATTGTTGTGTCCAGGATTGTTGGGTTTATGGATTTTGGGTAGGATGTAGGAGATGGGTGTCATGGGAGTCATACGGGTGACAATAAAAATGGATTCATGGGAGATGTTCTAGGAAGGGTATAATGATTTAAGCAGTGATTGGAGGTTATGTTGGATGTATGGGATGGGATGGCAGAGTTTCTAGGTGGAGGAGACACATAGTCACTGCAATTCATAATGACAGTTGTGGAACCTTTGTCTGCAGATAGGGTGATTAGGTCAGGATTTGATGTGACATTGTGTATGCTGTCCTCTCTTCTGCTGAGAGGTTGGTGTTCTGAGGAAGGGACATGGGAAGGGATGTTGAGGCCAAGTTGTAGGTAAGAATTCCTGGGATGTGGCCAGGCGGTGTTATATGGGAGGGTAAGAGGATAACAGTCGGATGGTGGTATGAACTGGAAGAGGAAGGGTTCAGTGTTGGGAGTAGGTGAGTTTTGTTGGAGTGACTCATTCAAAGAACTGTTTACATTGCGGGGATTAGGAGAAGGAGAGTAGGTATTTGGCAAATCCAACATGGTTAAATTTGGGTTGGGCTGAAGGTGAGGCCTTTGGATAGGACTGAAACTTCTGTGGAGCTGAGGATTTTGGTGGGAATATTAACAACTGTGTCCCAGGATTGTGTGGAGCGTTTGTAGGGTGTTTCAGGCATTGTGGCATGTCGAACAGATGCGCTAGGGAGGGTCTGGGTGCTATGAAGGGTTGACAAGGAAGAACATTGTGGGTAGGACAGAGGTTGAATAATGGTGCCCCAAGGCAGCAGCAGGATGTCAACAGGCTGGATAACTTATGGAGATGGTGTCTGGAGTGCTCTTTCAGGTGCTGGAGAGCAAGGGGTTCATTTTCGGAGATGTGATGTATAAGTATGGATTACACATTAGCAGTATCTTTAAGAGAGATGGTTCTGGGATGCCTCTGCTATAGAGACATGTTTCTACAGTTCGAGATTTGTGAAAGACAGGGAGTGGAAGAATATGAAAAGGTGAGTGTTATTGTGAAAGATAGGGGGTGGGATCTAGAAAAAGGAATTTTTATTATAGGCCATCGGGAGGGGGGCAGGGATTCTATGGTTTAGGCAAAATTTATGAACAGGATGAGGAACTGGGCTTTAGCTGGGGAAAGGGATACATTTCTGAACTAGTGCAGAAAAATGGAGAAGGGGTTCATTGTGGCAGTGATTGCATTCCAGGAAAAGGAAATGACTTAGGAAAAGGCTGAATGAAGGCATGAAGTGGTTGTGAGGGGAACTGGATAACAAAAAAGACCTGAAAATTACATACAGACATGTAAAAACAGGCACAAATGCTTAAAAATACAAACAAATACATAAAAATGCACACAAATACACAAAAATACATGAAAATACATAAAAGTACACACAAATATATATAAAAATGTTCAAAAACGTGGGAAAAAATAATGGAATGGGTGAAGAATGGGAGAACATGCGTGTTGGGATAAGGGAAGAGAGAGAGGAGGAGGGGGGATTGGTTAGGTTCACAAGTTCATGTGGCACAGGTATGTGTGGGAAATAATGTATGAAAACATGTGAGGATGGGGAGGAAATGTTATAAATAGTGAATAATTGTAATTGTTGACAGGAAGAATTTGGAGCATAAGATGCTGCACCAACAATCTGCTTGATCATGTAGCTATGCATTATGTGCAAACAAGGTCATTGATATAGTGTGGCTTGGGTCTCAATGCTTAGAGAATAATAACAAAGGAAAACATCATAGGGTTGTGAGATGGAAGAAAAGCCATGTGGAAAGTTCAGGTATAAGTACCGACAATATTACAAAAATGATAGATTGCTTATGAAAAGATGGGTACACATGGAACTTTTGGTGAAATCCTTCTTCAGAAAAGATAATGTGCATACATTCACACAAGCAATTATGCATCACACACATGACTGCTACCTCCACCCACTGTGTCTAGAATGCAACAGTTGCATTGAATGAAAGCAACAATCGTGAGTGAGAAGTGGAGGGGGGAGGAATAGGAATGTATGGTGGGTGGAGGGAAGAGCACTCTCTGGCAGAGCATACACGAACTAGACTGTGGCAAGACAAGGGTATCAGTTGCAGCATTGGTGGCTGTGGAGGAGGGAGGGGGTGAGGGAATGGTGAGCAGAAAGAGAGAGAGGGGCAAAGGAGAGGCAAAAAGCCCGGTGAGTGCATTGACAGAGAGAGGCGCACATGTGGGTGAGGGGTCATGAACTGGAATACCACTGTTAATGCCAGTACTCTGTACTCCAACAATGCTCATGTCTATGAATCTTGCCACTATTGAGCACATCCTCTCCCCAATCTGACAGACTCTAAACCCACTACCTGATTCTTCATACATCTTACTAACTTTATCCTTACTCACAATTACTTCTTCTTGAAAGGAAAGGTATACAAACAAATCTGTGGCACAACCATGGGCACCAGTACGGCACTCTCCTACACCAACCTGTTTATAGGCTATCAAGAAGAAACTTTCCTAGCCTCCCGAAGCCCTAAACCTGTGGTCGGGTTAAGATTCATTGATGTCTTCGTGATTTGGACTCAGGATCAAGACATTCTGTTTCTCATGCCTTCACAACACCTTCTGTCCCATCTGCTTCACCTAGTCCTCCCGAATCCAGCACATCACCTTCCTGGACTTTGGCCTTCTCCTCTCTAATGGTTCCATCCACACCTTTGTCCATATACACACCAACTACCAATAATACAAACATTTCAACAGCTGCCATCTCTTCACATAAGGAAATCCCTCCCCAACAGCAGGCCACCCACGAATGGTGTACCTGCAATGATGAAAACCCCCCTTGCTCAGTATGCTGAAGGTCTCAAAAAAAAACCTTCATAGATACACACTATCTCCAGACCTAGTCTGCAAACAGATTTTGCGTGAACTTTCCCACACACCCTCAATCCTACCACCACCCCCAAGAACCAGCTACAAAGGAGTGTCCCCTTCATTACCCAATACCAACATGGACTGAAAGAAGTGAACCACATTCTTCATAATGACTTTGACAATCTGTCATCGCACTCTGAAATTAAATTCACCTTACCCTAGATCATTCCCACCCCACCTAAAGTGGTGTTCCATCACCCACTGAACCTTCACAACATCCTAGTGCAATCCTATGCCATATCCCTATGGAAGACACAGGTGCAAGACCTACCCAATCCACCAACCTAACACTTTCTATTTAAGTCCTTACACTATGCCATAAGAGGCTGGGCCACCTGTGAAAACAGCCATGTCATATATCAGCCCTGCTGCAATCATTGCACAGCTTTTTATATTGGTATGGCTACTAACCAGCTGTCCCCAGGATGACTATCCACTGTCAAGTTGTGGCCAAGAGCAAAGTGATCACCCTGTGGCACGACATGTAGCTGAACATAGCTTGTTTGATTTCAATGGCTGCTTCACAAGCTGGACCATCTGGATCCTCCCCTCCACCACCAGCTTTCCTGAGCTGCACATACAGGAGTCAGCCTTACAACACATTCTCCACTCCCGAAATTACCTCGGCTTCAACCTACGGTAATCTACTATTTCCACACCCTCCACCTAACAGTTTCCACTCCCTCTGTTGTACATCTCCTCCCAATTCATGCCTCCTCACTCCCATTTTGCACTGCTCTCTGCCAAACCGACCACACGTCTTTGTTTTTCTTTTCTCTGCCACTCTCCTTTTCTACCACGCCCCCATTCTGTCCCCCACTGCCTTCTGAGGTGCAACTGGCAGCCTTGTCCTGCCCCAATCTAGTCCCTGCACATTCTATCAGACAGAACTCTTCTCTCCCCCCACCCATACCCTGCTATCCCTCCCTCTTCCCTGTCTCACTCTAGATTGCTGCTTTCCTTCAACACTGCTGTTTCATTCTGGACAGAGAGGCCATAGGTAAATGTCATTTGTACATGAGGTGTGCTTTTTTGTGAGAATTTGTGTGTGTTTTCTTTCTGAAGAAGACTCTGGCTGACGCTAAATGTATAACATTCTCTTTATTGTGCCTGTGTGCAATTCAGCATGTCATCTTTATGGTGAGCAGTAATCTACCCTTTTCATTGTTTATTGATATTCCTACCTGGACTTTCACTTTTTTAAAAAATTCTGCAAACTTTAAATCAATTGAAGCAAAGTATTAATCACTGGCTGTCAATCAGGTTTATTCATTGCCTGAAAAACATCAAATTTGTTTGGATTACTCAGCCTTAGCAAATAAACTATTAGTACACAAAGCAGGCAATGTTGTGGTGGACCCTGTGGACGATCCTCTTCACAAACATGGCATATATGGTACCATCTATTGGTGACATAATGTGCAGAGGTAAATAAATTATGAATTTTTACTTTCTTCGTAAATTTTTTTAGAAAATGTAACAGGTTTGTGCTATTTGTCCTCTATTCTACATGATACACTGATTACATGTGCCATCAGTATTGTACATTGTGAATTGTTTCCCAAGTGGTTTTAAAATGTATTCAAACATCAGCAAATTGTTTTAAAATAATTCAAAATAAGTAAACAGCAATATCTCACCATTACAACTGACTGTTGAAACCAACTGCTCAATCAGTTCATGAGTTGTCATGTAATCTTCTAACTTAGCATTTCTTCTGTATCCCCATGATACTTTATCAATAGTTAAACAGTTCTCCCATTTATGCGGCTGAAGAACACCTTATTATAACAAAGAAAAAGTTAGTTACATACATATGTCTTTAAAGATAGTGTGGGAACACCATTCACAATAAAAACAGAATATAGCTGCTACAGGTGAAATATTGCATTTTATTGCTGTGCACCTGCAGAAGCATACAACAGAAGACAATAGTAAACCACATGGAAATAACCCAAAAGGTTGGAAGTTTGCATAACATATTTGCAACCACAGTGGTCTAAATTTAATTGTAATAAAATAATCAGCCTTGATCACAAGATAGAATATGTTTTATTAATGCTGATCAGTTTCAATCTATACAGATAATATTCAGACCATAAGGCATCTCCTTCAGTGATCCACAAAGAGTCTGAGTGGAGCTCAGATGCAGTTGTTATTTGTAGATCATCCTCTAGTTGAAGACTAGCTTTCCTCAGAACTGTTTTACAGCTGCTTCCAGCCCATTACACATAGATTTACCATGGCTAGTAACCAAAAAGAAACATTCAGTACCAATAGAAAAATCATTTTTGTGTTCACATGTTTTAAGGCTTTTTCTATTTTTAAATTAAGCGGTGCATATGTCAGTGAAATAATGCAGTTTCTTGACTCAAGGATAGTTTACAGCCAAACTCTTAACCATTCCTTTCTAAGCAGCATTTACAAATCCTACATTGCGCTCCATATCATCGCTTATATAGCAGTGTTTTGCTACTATCAATTTATTTTCCTCATTTATCACATAAAAGCAAATAATATGGATTGTACAACTGCTTCCTGTCCAGTAGTAACTCTGGATTTAATTCTGAGTTACATAACTGTAGTTTTTAGCAAAGGCCTTTAACAGAGTTGTTTTTTGGGGGGGTTAGATTTTCTTTCAGATTATTCAAGGATCTTGCCTGACACTTAGATAAAAATGAGGGTTAATTGTATGATATTCCACTGGTTCTTTATTGTGATACTGGGTGGCAAAATAAATTCCAATTGTGAGCTAAGACTTCCTAAGAATTAATCTTGCTCATCTTACTATATCAGCATACTCGCCAATCTCTTCTGATTGAAATTTGTTTCTCGAAGCGCTGCAGCTATTGCTGGAAGTTATGAGTACATATCCAACATCTAGTTCTCAAAATAAATACAGTGCTTCTGTTAAACAACATATCATCCACTGTAGTCTTGTTTACAATAACCATTCAATATAAAAGTACCTAATCATTTGGAACATAGCTACTATATTCAAGTCCAAAAATGATCTGTCTTATTCAACAGATTCCAATTGAGAGAATGTATAGCAAGTTTTTTTGTTCCCATGATGTCATCTGCATTATCATGATCACTCTTCCTCTATGGTTCATACCATATCACCAAGGCAGGGCCCAATGACTTGGAATGAATCACATGACCCGCAAGTACCGTGAACATGATAAGATTGTATTGTCATCATGGCTTGTAGACCAGTTTCATGATACATACATCTAAAAGCAGATTATGTAATGCATCATAAGCTTTTTGTAATGGTGATCATTGTTCTTTGCTTTGAAAAATGCTTGTGCAACACATCACTTCACCAAAGTGATATCTTACAGTAAAAGTGTGTATAATTTTGGTATCAACAACTCAGTGTCATCATCAACAATTGAAGACTGCTTTACCAGTCCTGTCCAATGGTCTGTACTCAATTTCACCATCACCACCTTTGTGAGCTAATTTTTCTTTCAAAAATTCTGACAATTTGACATCACTGAAAAATTATCACAGTGATGCGTGCAGCCACAGTTTTCTGTGTCACATACAAAAAATTTTATGACTTCTTTATAAGTTTCTTCATTGTGTTCCAGATCCAAAAGTGTTACATTTTGATGGATATCACAGACACACACCAAATGGGCGCCTGCAGCATCAGCTAAAATAAACTGCTTTGGTCATAGTGCACAAAATCTAGAAACACTAATGTTAATGTTTGGGTTCTCCCATTTAAAAAAGAATATAGTTTTTTCAGTTGCAGAGTGTAAACCTTTGTTGCATATACACATTCCTCTCAATGCTGACTTTGTCTTTTGCTCCTGGTAACAGACATGGGATGACCCCTGTCATCCTTAGAGATAACTCTTTATTTATGAAACTTTACTTGAAATCATATTGTAAGCTGTATGGTGTGTATGGTAAGCTGTATGGTGTGTAAATAATATGATGTACCAGGAAACCTATAGACAGGCCAAGTTGGCAATCACCATGACATCCTGAAATGAGCACTTAACATAATCTCATGATGAACTACAAAAACAAGTATATTATAAAATATGTTTATTACATAAATCTAAATATATATATATATCAACTATGTACCTGGATTGTAGCGATCTGTACATGTATAGAAAGATCCATGAGTACATAAAGTGCCTGTACCCCAACGATCATTTGTGACCACAGTTTCTCTTACGGGACTTTCATTGAACAACCAGGCAATAAATTCCTTTGATGTCCAATATTCATCTGATGCTTCCCACTCTCCATCAGACCATACAATTTCAGGCTGATATGTGTTCACCTGCAAAAATGTGATGCTTATATGAAACATAGATGTAATTATCAAACTTATTTTATCAGACAATGGAAAATCCAGATTGGAATAACAATTATCTCTCTCTCTCTCTCTCTCTCACACACACACACACACACACACACACACACACACGCACACACATGACCACTGTTTTCATGCTCTAGGCCTGACTGTGAGCATATCTGACATGAGAAGCAGTCTGTTGTGTTGGTGGGGGCAAGGACAAGGCACTGAATGGAGGAAGATGCTAGTGTGGCCTGTCAGAGCATACAGGGATGTGGTGGGGACCGGATAGGCATCTAGGTGCAGTGCTGGGAGGATTAACTGGAGGGGGGGGGGGGAGGTTGGAAAAGGGAGAGAGTAGAGGTCAGGAGTAGAGAAGGGGGAAATACTAGTAGGTGCATTGGCAGAACAGAAGACATGTCTAGTGTTTGAGTGTGAGCAGGGAAGAGGATAGTTAGGTGGAGGACTGGAACTAGTAAAAGTTGAGGCCATGGTGTTATGGAAATGAAGGATATGTTATAGGAAAGAGTTGCCAGCTGTGCAATTCAGGAAAGCTAGTATTTTTAGGAAGAATCCAGGTGCCACAGGCTGTGAAGCAGTCACTAATGTGAAGCACATCATGTTGGGGGACATGTTCAGTGAGTGGGTGGTCCAGGTGTCTCTTAGCCATAGTTTCATGGTGTCCATTCATGCTGACAGACAGGTTGTTAGTTATCTTGCTCCTGTAGAGAGTTGCACAATGGTTGCAGCTCAGTTGGTAGATCACATGTTTGCTTCCTCAGGTGGCCTTGCCTTTAATGTGATAGGAGACCTGTGACAGGACTGCAGTAGATTGTAGTGGGAGAATGTCTAGGACAGGTATGGACCTAGATGAAATGCAGGGATATGAGCCATGGGGCAAGAGATTGGCAGCATAGGTGGAGTACAGATGGACAGCAGAATACCATTGTGTGAGCGCTCCTATCAGGGCACAATGTTTGATAATCATAACCCTGTCAGTGAATGTGATTCAGTTGCTCCAGTCCTCTGTGGTACTGAGTCATGAGAAGAGTGCTCATTGGTGACTGGACTGTGAGAGGCAGTACGTACTGGAGAGACAAGGCAGAGGAGATCTGTTTCTGGACAAGGATGGGGGGTGTAAATTTGGATCTGTGAAGGTCTCAATGAGACACTTGAAACATTTGGAGAAGGGCTGCTTGTCACAATAGATGCAATGACCATGGGTGGTTAGGCTGTATGGAAATGACTTCTTGGTATGGAATGAGTGACCGCTGTTAAAATGAACATGTTGGTGGTTGTTAGATCTGATGTGGACGGAGGTACTGATGTAGCCATCCTTGAAGTGGAGGTCAACATTGAGGAAAGTGTCTTGTGGGCATGAAGAGGACCAGAAGAAGTGAATGGAGGAGAAGGTTGTGAGGATCTGGAGGAATGAGGACAGGTCCATATCACATATCCTTTCTCCATATCACAAAGATGTCATCAATTAATTTGAATCAGGTGAGGGGTTTGAGATTCAGGGTGGTTAGGAAGGGTTCCTCTAGAAGGCCACAAATAGCTTGGTTTAGGATGATGCTATGTGGATGCACATTGCTGTACCACTGTTTTGTTTGCAAGTGAAATAATTTAGACAAAATAATTGTGGGTGAGGATATAGTTACTAGGACATGGTACTAGGAGGCAGGTTAGATTAGATTAGATTTACTTTCATTCCAATTGATCCGTAGTGAGGAGGTCCTCCAGGATGTAGAACATGTCAGAAAAACAATAATACATGACAAATATTTACAACTGAAACAAATAAGCTAATGTAGCTTCTACAGGTCCCAAATGGAATGATCGTCATTTTTTTTAGTGCACACTATATGAAAGAATTATTTTACAAACACTCATTTACTAAGATCACATTAATGCACTGAATTTAAAATTAAAAAAAAAAATGTTTTTTATTTATAAGGTAATAAACATACAATAGAACTACTAAAATAGTTATTTAATGAACACAACACATTACTGCACTGAAATGGTGCAGAAGTTAGATTGTACTGAGAAATTCATCAATGGAGTAGAAGGAGTTGACCACCAATAAATCCTTTAGGTTTCTCTTACACTGAATTTCATCGGTTGTTAAGCTTCCTATGGCTGCTGGCAAGTTATTGAAAATGTGTGCTCCTGAATAATGCACACCTTTTTGTACAAGGGTAAGTGACTTTAAATCCTTGTGAAGATTATTCTTATTCTTATTCCATGAATTGAGCTGTTGGTTTGAAAGAGTGATATATTTTTAATGACAATTTTGATTAAGGTTCAAATGGCTCTGAACACTATGTGAATTAACTTCTGATGTCATCAGTCCCCTAGAAGTTAGAACTACTTAAACCTAACTAACCTAAGGACATCACACACATCCATGCCTGAGGCAGGATTCGAACCTGCGACCGTGGCGGTCGCACGGTTCCCGACTGTAGCGCCTAGAACTGCTTGGCCATTCGGGCCAGCTTTCATTAAGGAATTAATATATTGGGAAGCAGTAGTTAGTATCCCTAGTTCCCTAAACAGGCTTCTGCAGGATGTTCTTGTACCCAGAAAACTTTAGCTTGGCTTGTAGGTTATGAGGCACTCGGACATTGGGAAAGGTAGTTAAGTCAGTTAGTTACATGCTCAATTGATGAACCTCATGGTAGTTGTTATGATGTGGAACATGTCAATTGCATAAGAAATGCACATGTGAATCAAGGTTCTTTTTTTTTTACTTAAAATTTTTATTACCTACCCCATTCCTTTAAACGGCACAAAATGCATATATTATACCTATAGATTTATTTATACCAATCCAAGAATTAATCTATGTTATAGAAGGAGTTGTCAAGGAAATATGATTTCAGTTTATTTTGAAACTAATGCTGCTGTTTGTCAGACATTTTATTTCATCTGGCCATTTACTGAAAAGTTTTATAATAGCATATTTTATCCCTTTCTTCCTTCTGGTATTATAATCATGAATGCCACTGTTGTTTTTGAACTGGTCCATATTGTTGAGAACAAATTTCATTACTGAGTAAATGTACTGTGAGGCTGTTGCAAGAATTCCTTGCCTTTTAAACAGATGCCTACAAGATGTGTGACTATGAGCCCCACACATTGTGCTAACTACTTTCTTTCAAGCAGCGAATACTTTTTGCCTAAGTGTTGAGTTACTCCAAAATATTATTCCGTATGACACCAGAGAATGAAAGTATGCAAAGTATGTTAGCTTACTAATTTCTATGTCCTCAGAATTGGCAATTATTTTGATTGCAAAAGTTACCGAACCTAGACGCTTTAGGAGATCCAAAATATGAATTTTACAATTAAGATTCTCATCTATATGTACACCCAAAAACTTAGTATGCTCTACCCTGGCTGCTGACTTCCGTTGATGTGTTACATTTATTGAAGAAACTGTACTGTCTGCAGCAGAAAATGGGATGAGCTGTGTTTCTTCAAAGTTCAGAGCAAGCCTATTCGCAGAAAACCAATTAATAACTTTTCCAAAGACATTATTTGTATAATTTTCTATTGGAGTTTCTTTTACTGGATTAATAATGACGCTTGTTTCATGAGCTAACAGTGTCAGTTTAGCTCCTTGTTTCAGATAAGAAAAGAGGTCATTCACTTGTATCAATAGAAAGGGACCCATGATCAAACCCTGTGGAATACCTAGTGTAATTTCATCCCAGTTAGGTGAAGTGGCAAACTTCCTCAAATTACTTAAACCATATAAAAAAAGTTTTTGCTTCCTGTTCAGTAGATATGACTTAAACCACTCATATGCAGTGTTCTATAGTTGAATGCCATAGATTTTAGTGTTCAGCAAGGTGGATTGTAAAGGAACAGGTATTGTGGAGAGTCATTGGAGGAAATAGTTGGTGTCTTTTATATGGCAGGGTAGGTTATGGGGAAGAGACTGAAGGTGTCTGAGAGATTTTCTCTGTGGTGGCACAGCAACCAGGCACAATGGGGCATCTTAGGTGGTTCGATTTATGGACTTTAGGAAGTGTGTAGAAGGTAGGAGTGCATGGTCTGGTGAGGATGAGGAGTCAGATAGACTCAGAGGAGAGGTTCTGGGATGGCTCGGAGGATCTGAGGAGGGACTGGAGATTCTGCTGGATTTATGAAAGGAGGTCACCATGGCAAGGTTTGTAGATGGTCATATCTGACAGCTAGTGGAATTTCTCTGCAGATCATAACCACTGTGCTGGAGCCTTTGTTGGCAGATGAGATTATAAGTCAGGGGTCAATTTTTAGGTGGTGGATTGCGGTTATTTCTGTGGATGTAAGGTTGATTTCCACATGGAGGGATTTGGGGAATGATGGTGTGGCAAAGTTCGAGGTTAAGAAATTCTGGAAAGTTAGCAGAGGGTGATTTTAGGGCAGTGAGGGTGGATCATGGTTGGCTGGAGGAGTAAACTGAATCAGGATGAGTACAATATTGGTTTTAAATGATTAATGGAAAATCTCATATAAAGATGTGAAACAAATACTAACAAAGAGATACAGGGGCTGGCCAGTACTTACTTCAGCTCAGTACAGCCGATAGGTACACAAAAAACAGAACCAAAAATTTATGTTCCTAGCTTTCAGAACAAATGTTCCTTCATCAGGGAGGTAAGAGGGGAAAGAAAGGGAAGAAGGGAAAGTGGATTCAGTTACTCACAACCCAGGTTATGAAGCAACAGGGAAAGGAAAATAGGGAGGGTAGCAAGGATGGAGGCATGGTTGTCAGAGGGAAGCCAAATATCTTTGGCTTCCCTCTGACAACCATGCCTCCATCCTTGCTACCCTCCCTATTTTCCTTTCCCTGTTGCTTCATAACCTGGGTTGTGAGTAACTGAATCCACTTTCCCTTCTTCCCTTTCTTTCCCCTCTCTCCTCCCTGATGAAGGAACATTTGTTCTGAAAGCTAGGAACATAAATTTTCGGTTCTGTTTTTTGTGTACCTATCGGCTGTACTGAGCTGAGGTAAGTACTGGCCAGCCCCTCTCTCTCTTTGTTAGTATTTGTTTCACAATATTGGTTTTGAATTATGTCTGATTGATAGGGTTGGTGGTCAAAAAGTGTTCCAACTGTAGATACCAGGAATGAAGGAAGCCCAGTATGATAAAATCTGGGAGTGGGGCAAGAAGTAAGGCCTTTGGGAAGGACTGATACTTCTGTGGGACTGAGGCTTTTGAATGACTGGTTCTTGGCTATGTTGCAGGTGTGTTTAAGGTCAGAATTCTGTATGGTGGTGGGAGGGAGTTTGTGAGAGTGTGGCGAATATAGCAAGGTAAGGTTGGCAGCTATAATGGTATGTAAGTGAGATTTAATAGAGGCACATCTAGAGGTGGTGTTTAGTGGCAATCCAGGGTGGAAATATTAGGTGAAAAGGTTTGAGGGCTTTTTGAGGTGGTGTTAGGCATGCTGCTCTAATTCCTGTGTGTGGTGTGGGTGTGGGTGGGTGTTTGGGGGGGGGGGGGGGCTGCTAAAAATCTGGGAAATGGGGGGGGGGGGGGGGAAGAATTTGGGATTGTAGAGCAGGAGAATTTTACAGATGGAGACGAGGTACTGCATGGAGGTTTAGGCCTGATCTATATGGTAAAGCAGGACTAGGTTGACAAAAGCTATAGACTGACAGAATTTTATGGATAAAGGTTACTGGGGAAGGAAGGGTTGCAACCAGAGAAGGGTAATTTTATGAACAGGCTGCATGGGGGGATTCCAGGAGCTTGGCAACATTGCAGGAACAGTACATGTGACTGAGTTCTGGCTAGGGATAGGGAAACTTCCATTTGTTGGCGCAGATGGAGGCAGTGAGCATCAGTGGTGGAGGATAAAAGATGCATAACAATATGCAAGGAAACATCACAAAATGGATGAAACCAATGAAGTATAGTGAAAGAGTGTGAAACCCGAGGGAGTAGGACCTATAGTGAAACACAAAAATGAGCCAAAATTGATGTGAAAACACTATGGGACCAAAGACAGAAATAAATAAAAAGATGACAATAGTGGGTGTACAGGTCGGTGGGTGGATGTCTGTGAAGAGATGGGGCAGCAGGTGTAACTGGATTAGTGAGTAAGTTCAGTATGTGCATGCTAGAATAACAGAAGAGAGAGTGTGAGAGAGAGAGACGGGGGGGGGGGGAGAGGGTGGGGGGGGGGGGGTGCTTAGGTACGGGGTTGTTCAGCGAAGTACATGTGGCATAGGAAGGTACAGAAAAACATGAAAAAAAATGCGAGAGTCAACAGAGGTAGTATGGTCCATTTGAAGGTCTAGGAACAATTATAGTGTTGGGAAGAATGTGGGACATGAAAAGTTGTTCATCTACAATCTGTGTGGTCAAATAGCAATGGACAAGACTATTGAAATATGGTGGCTTGGAAGTCAGAACCTGTGTGGTTCAAAAGACAGCAGTAAAACATATGAAACAAGAGGAAAAAAGACACAGACATTTAGTAAAGTATTGTGTTAGAGCAGTGGCAGAGGGAAACAGCAGTTGGTTGTGAGATGGAACAAAAGCCATTAGGCAAAATCAAACATTTGGAAGTCCAGGATGTAATAACAATGATAGGAAAGGATAGATTACTGCTCACCACACAGAGGATACACTGAGTTTCAAACAGGCATGATGAAAAAGACTGCTAAAACGTTTAAGCTTTCAGACAAAGGACTTCTTCGAAAGTAGAAAATACCCTCACATTCACACAAGCACTAATTACACTCACATAGACATGGCCTCTGTTGCCAGGCACTGGGGCCCTACTTTGACTGTGTCTCATGTCACTACCACCTCGAACTGGAGTAACTGATTCACAGTCTCCACCAGGGTTTTGACTTCCCACGGTGGTATTCCACCATCCAAAAAACCTATGCAATATCCTTTCCCATTCTTATTCCACACCTGCTCCCAACCCCTCACCCCATGGCTCATATCCCAGCAATAGGCATAGATGCAAGACCTGTCCCATGGATCCTCCGACTTCCACCTACTCAAATCCTGTCACAGGCATCTCGTACCTCATCAAAGACAGGGACACCTATGAAAGCATTATTGTGTTCAATTAACTAAGATGCAATTACTGTGTGCCACTTTCTACATGAGAATGACAACTAGCAAGTTGTCTGTCCACCTGAAACAGCCATTTCCATACTGTGACCAAGAGACAGCCAGACCATCTAGTTGCTGAACATACTGTCCAACATGATGCACTTCAGTTTACTCACTGCTTCACAGCCTGCATCATCCGGATTCTTCCTATCAACACCAGTTCTTGTGAACTGCACAGGTGGGAATTCTCCCTCAATATGTCCTTTATTGTCACAACCCCCCTAGCACCTCAACCTTCACTAGTCCCTGTCATCCATTCCAATACTACACATGCCATCTGTCCAGCCAACACACATACATAGTCCTCTTCCTTTGCCTACATCTCTCCTCTGCTTCCGTCCCTCCTCCCTCACAGCACAGCCTCCCAGCACTGCACCTATCAGCCATATCTGTCCCCACCACATCCCGGCACACTTCCACTGGTAGCACCAGCATCGTCCCGCACCCTTACCCCGATATCCTTCTTCCTCCCAATGTCATGACTTCTCCTTAGCCTCACTACACTCCCTGCTCATGTCAGATGATGCAGCTGCTGTCAGGCCCCAGCGCATGAAACAGTGGCCATTTGTGTGTGAGTTGTGCTTGTGTGAATATGTGTGTGTTTTCTACACTGAAAGAAGGACTTTGTCCATGAGTTCAAATTTTTTAGCAGTCTTTTTCATTCTGCTTGTCTGCTAGTCATCGCCTATTTATGTGATGAGCAGCAATCCATCCTTTATATTTTGCCATAATTACAACTTACACTTGAAACATAGCAAGATGGAATTAATCCATTTGCCACAATTCTACTACTTTAGATAACCAGTTTTGTTCTTTTAATGATCAGACTGACAGCATACATACCTAGTTTAATTAAAGTGTCAGAATTCCTATCAAATGTGTACTTTATTAAAAATTTTATTTTACTATATTATTTGAGTGCTACTAATTCCAATGATATACTTAGTTTTCCATTATACATTTTCTTTTAAGATAAACCTGTAACTGAAGTTGTTACCATGTCAAGTGATAATGAAGATGTTGTGAGCTAGTAACTGTTCATTCTTAAACAGATCTAGCTCACTGGATAGCCTTAATGTCACTCTTCCCAGTAACTAGTTCACTTTCTCTGAAAATTCATTAACTAAGCAATCACTTGTACTTAAATTTTAAATTTTTGACCCACCTGAAATTACTTTCATCATTTGAACTTCTAAATCTGTTTATTACCAGATTTGATGTTACTCTCTTGATGCCTTAATTTTTCTGACCCATGCAGTACATTTGATTATCCAAATAAATCACTAAATAAGAAACTGCATAAATTAGGGAAATTAAGAACCTAAGAACTTTACATGAGCCACCACATAAGTATACAGTATATCAATCAAACAGCATCTTGAACTTTAACAATTTTATGAATCTGTAGCATACAGTTAAACAAAAGAAGAACTTATTTGAATCAAGCCACCACTAATAAAGTTGATCCTTATATAATAATAAAATAGATGTACCAATTTCACATATTATCAATATGCCTGTCTTTATATAACCTAATTAGTCACCAAGTAGTCAGGCCACACTTAAGCTGTCACCCTGAGAAACTTCTACATCTGGGGTAGTCTACCCTTTTTACCTAACACTCACTTTTGTATCTCTGTTAGTAACAAAATTTTCTAACTGCCCAATGGTTCCACAATATATTGGTGATTTATAAAGTAGTGAAGTAACTTTACTTTTTTTAAATTTATAAAGAGGAGTAACAGTGAAATAAAGCACATAATAAGTATTATCTACCAAATACTTTATGTCAAAAGTTTATGAATAATTAAGGAAAATGTTTGTAAGACCTGTACCACCTACTGGCTGCTCTGAAATCAGGAATGCCTGCTAGTGGGCTGTAGGAACCAGGTTGACTGCCTCTGATCTGTATGATGGAATCTGCATTAACATCTCAGTTTCAAACTTTCCTTCCAGCTAGCAGCTATTTAACATTTCAGAGTAGAAATCTGTGCTGGAATTTGCCCAGGTAACATCTTGTGTCAAGGTTCACATCTCTTTGCCAAAGTGTGTATCAAAGTTGATCCTAGCAAATGTCTTTATGAACTTCTTTGATTACCACTAATGCATATGAACTATGTCTGCCAGTCTGTATTTGATATCGGTTTTTCTTCCTCTCTCTGACAATTGCACATAATTGACAATTTTCTTATGGAAGATTAATGTGTATATAGCTTGAGTGCTGAGATTGTTATGAAATCGCTTACAAAATATGTTGCCACTGATAAGGATCATAAAGTGTATGTGCTAGTCTTGTATTTGTGAAATAGAAACAGAACTGATAGGAAAAGCTGATTATTACCAAAAATAAGTGTTGCAAATTATAAATATATAAATAATTAAAACTTAATTTGATGGTGTTACACCTATTATTGTTCAGCTTAGTTAGAAACCCAGTTTTCAGTAAGATACTTCAAGGTTAAGGTGCTGTGAAGCAGTATTAATCATTGGTCAGGTTGGTAACATTACATCCTCCAGTCATTCACTTATTCATTCATTCACACTTCATGTTATTGTATCCCTCATGGCAGAGAATTAAAGCATGGAACTAGACATATTACATACTGGCAGGTAGATACAGGCATTAAAGGATATATATGTAAAGTATACTAATAGCTGGTGCTAAATAACTTATGTTGTTAATTATGGTAATTACTTCTAATTGTTTCAGTACATTGTGAATTGAGATATTTTATGTATAAATGGGACAGCAGTTATTTTGAAGAAAAGCTACTACGCTTTGTCAAACATTGCTCAGCTGCCTTTTCACCTCTACACTAAGCATTTGCTTAACTGATTTCAGAGAATGCTATTGGCTGTCTAAATACTGAAACAGATCAAACTTGTTTAATAGGGAAATTGGTTTTAACCCGAATTGATAAGTGGACCTGCATCCACATGTTGTTGTTATTGTGGTTTTCAGTCCTGAGACTGGTTTGATGCAGCTCTCCACGCTACTCTATCCTGTGCAAGCTTCTTCATCTCCCAGTACCTACTGCAGCCTACATCCTTCTGAATCTGCTTGGTGTATTCATCTCTTGGTCTCCCTCATCAATTTTTACCCTCCACGCTGCCCTCCAATACTAAATTGGTGATCCCTCGATGTCTCATAACATGTCCTACCAACCGATCCCTTCTTCTAGTCAAGTTGTGCCACAAGTTCCTCTTCTCCCCAATTCTATTCAATACCTCCTCATTAGTTATGTGATCTACCCATCTAATCTTCAGCATTCTTCTGTAGCACCACATTTCAAAAGCTTCTATTCTCTTCCTGTCTAAACTATTTATCGTATATGTTTCACTTCCATACATGGCTACACTCCACACAAATACTTTCAGAAACGACTTCCTGACATTTAAATCTATACTCAATGTTAACAAATTTCTCTTCTTCAGAAATGCTTTCCTTGCCATTGCCAGTTTACATTTTATATCCTCTCTACTTCGACCATCATCAGTTATTTTGCTCCCCAAATAGAAAAACTCCTTTACTACGTTACGTGTCTCATTTCCTAATCTAATTCCCTCAGCATCACCTGACTTAATTCGACTACATTCCATTATCCTCGTTTTGCTTTTGTTGATGTTCATCTTATACGCTCCTTTCAAGACACTGTCCATTCCGTTCAACTGCTCTTCCAGGTCCTTTGCTGTCTCTGTCAGAATTACAATGTCATCAGCGAACCTCAAAGTTTTTATTTCTTCTCCATGGATTTTAATACCTACTCTGAACTTTTCTTTTGTTTCCTTTACTGCTTGCTCAATATACAGATTGAATAACATCGGGGATAGGCTACAAACCTGTCTTACTCCCTTCCCAACCACTGCTTCCCTTTCATACCCCTCGACTCTTATAACTGCCATCTGGTTTCTGTACAAATTGTAAATAGCCTTTCGCTCCCTGTATTTTTACCCCTGCCACCTTCAGAATTTGAAAGAGAGTATTCCAATCAACACTGTCAAAAGCTTTCTCTAAGTCTACAAATGCTAGAAATGTAGGTTTGCCTTTCCTTAATCTTTCATCTAATATAAGTCGTAGGGTCAGTATTGCCTCATGTGTTCCAACATTTCTACGGAATCCAAATTGATCTTCCCCAAGGTCGGCTTCTATCAGTTTTTCCATTCGTCTGTAAAGAATTCACGTTAGTATTTTGCAGCTATGACTTATTAAACTGATAGTTCAGTAATTTTCACATCTGTCAACACCTGCTTTCTTTGGGATTGGAATTATTATATTTTTCTTGAAGTCTGAGGGTATTTCGCCTGTCTCATACATCTTGCTCACCAGATGGTAGAGTTTTGGCATCCACATATTCTAACAAATTATAGAAGTTGTGTATAATAAGGTTTCTTTTATTTTTTTTAATTTCTTCCAGATGCCTTTTGGCAATCTGTTACTGAAAATAAAATTTCTTTTTGGACTCAAGACAGGAACAGAAAATCTGTAATTACAGACATTATTGTTACTTATCCCATAGTATCATGATTTGAATTCCACCATGCACTCTAAATTCATGTTTATGATAAACTATAAATTACATTATGGAGTAAATGTATTGGCACTTGAATGTGAGAGTCACAAGGTCCTTGTGCAGATTTCTGTTAGATGTTTTGTTACTAACATTCTTACTACAAATTTTAGTCTCATGCCTGCATTACTCCAGAAGATTGTGCCACAGAACAGTATTGACTGAAAGAATGTGAAGTATGCTAGCAATCCAGTGTCCTGGTCAACACAAGTAGGGATTTCTAAGTGTAAAGCAGACAGAACCGATCTTTTTTGTTAATTTATACACATGGCAGTGTCATGTTGTTCATAATTCATATGGATGCTTTGGAATTTGAGATGCAGAGTTCTTTTAGTGTGCATTCAGTGGTCTCTACTTTGAATCTTTTACCTTGTAATGTCCAGCCTTAGATACATGTGTTGTAGAGCAAAATACACAGAACTAATATCGAACACATTGCACATATACGTTTCATTTTTCAAAGTTATTTTTTCAACCCATATACAGCTTCATGGTACTGCATTGGTATTTTCAGTTATGGACATTTCACTGTAATTTTTCTTTTTATTTATACTCATCACTCTATAAATGAAGTAGTTACCTAAGTCAATAGGAATACATAAAACATTGTATTGTTAATGTCAAAAAATTCATGTAATTTTCATATAATGGCATCATTTTGAAGAGTTGTATTTCCTGGACAAATTATTATATTAATTAATATTCTAATTCTTGTGTGTGAATGTAAAAGTCAAAAGTAAGTAAAAAAATGTTAAATTAAGAGAAGTGAAAGACAAATGGGAAAGGTTTTGTAATTCCGTCAAAAAAGGGAAATGCTGATAAAAATTATCATTGTAATTATGTTAAACTGTCAAGAAACTTTAAACATGAATCTTGTAGTGAATTGCCCACAATATTTGTTTGGCATAGTGTTGGCTCAAGTGTCATACAAAAAGTTATTTTGAATAAATGAGAAAAATTGAAAGGTCTTGTGTATTGTATTTTTATTTCAAGAATAAAACTATGAGATTTTTATAAGAATACAGTGCAATCCAACAAAGGGCCATCCCAGAACATCTACAGTGATCAAGAATTATTTACTAGCTCAATAAACAATCAAGGTCATCTAAAATAATCAATTTTTAAAAATATAGTGTAACTGCATAGATAGAAAAGCTACTCACCAAGAGGCAGCAGGAGAACGTATATATAAAAGGTATTACATTTTACAACCTGACATGAGGATTGAAGGAGAAAGAAGAGGGGTTAAGGAAAAGGACTGGTGAGGTTTAGGAAAAGGGATAGAGTTTGGATAAGTCACCCAGAACCCCGGGTCAGGGGAGACTTTTCAAACCCTACCTCTTTTTCTAAATCTCACGAATCATTTTCCTTCACTCCTCTTCCTTCTTCTTCAACCCTTCTGCCAGAAAAAGGAGCCAATTACTCTGAAATATTGCAAATTGTAATACCTTTTATATGTGTATTCTCCTGCCACCGCTTGGTGAGTAGATTTTTTAACTATCCAATTACATTGCAGCAGTCACACAAATGCAGAACACACCATGCATTTTCCAGCAAATGTGGGACTCCATGCTACATCGATACCAACTCTGTGCTGAGATAAATGGTGCTGATTTTGAACATTTATTGTAATTTAATAGTGATCAGAACAATAAAAGAATGAAAAATATTTAACACTTTTTTATTCTCAATTACATGCAATAACGTGCTGCACACTAAGTACACAAAAATTCCAACACATGGTTGCTTTATGAAATTTATTTGTTTTTGTGTCATGTATCATCCCTGTTAGTTTGGGCACTAAATTTTTGACACCATCTATGTGTATAATAGAAGAAAAAGATCTGCTTTGAAGAAAGCCTCTGTTCCTTCTTCTACATCATTCAGCTTCAAATGTAGAATGTTGGAAACTCTCCATCTGTTATGGTTTCCAGTCCCACCAGTAACCAAATTTTTTCCTGATTTTTCATTCTATTTTTAATACTGTTGCATATGAAATACGTGTATGACTATGTCAAAATATTATATAGGCAAAGTTACATTTAAATGTATTATTCATTTGATTAAACAATTGAAAAACCGGGATGGAATAATGATAGTCAGAGGCAGTTAGTGTGTGCATGAGTTGCATTTGCCTGAATGCCTAATTCAGAAGAAGGCCATCTGGCTAAAAGCTTACTTGTTTAGTAGCCCATTTGTTGTGCCTGTCTGCAGCTCAACATCTTAGAACATATTTTGAGCTCAAATATAATGAGATATCTTGAACAAAATGACCTCCTTTATGGCAACCAAGCATGGATTTCAAAAACATCAACCACATGAAACCCAACCTGCATTTTTCTCACATAACATACTGAAAGCTTTGGATCAAGGCAACCAGGTAGAAGCAGAATTTTTTTATTTCTGAAAAGCATTTCACTCAGTTCCACACCTATTGTCAGAAGTACTATCATATGGAGTTGTTGTTGTTGTGGTCTTCAGTCCAGAGACTAGTTTGATGCAGCTCTCCATGCTACTCCACCCTGTGCAAGCTTCTTCAGCTCCCAGTACCTACTGCAACCTACATCCTTCTGAATCTGTTTAGTGTATTCATCACTTGGTCTCCCTCTACGATTTTTACTCTTCACACTGCCCTCCAATACTAAATTGGTGATCCCTTGATGCTGCAGAATATGCCCTACCAACCAGTTCCTTCTTCTAGTCAAGTTGTGCCACAAATTTCTCTTCTCTTCAATTCTATTCAAAACCTCCTCATCAGTTATGTGATCTACCCATCTAATCTTCAGCATTCTTCTGTAGCACCACATTTCAAAAGCTTCTATTCTATTCTTGTCTAAACTACTTTTCATCCATGTTTCAGTTCCATACATGGCTACACTCCATACAAATACTTTCAGAAATAACTTCCTGACAGTTAAATCTACACTCGATGTTAACAAATTTCTCTTCTTCAGAAACGCTTTCCTTGCCATTGCCAGTCTACATTTTATATCCTCTCTACTTTGACCATCATCAGTTATGTTCTCCCCAAATAGCAAAGCTCATTTACTACTTTAAGCATCTCATTTCCTAATCTAATTCCCAGAGCATCACCCGATTTAATTCGACTACATTCCATTATCCTCGTTTTGCTTTTGCCGATGTTCGTCTTATATCCTCATTTTGAGACCCTGTCCATTCCGTTCAGCTGCTCTTCCAGGTCCTTTGCTGTCTCTCACAGCTTAGAACTGGGTTTCTATTTGAGCTCTTGATATTCATGCAAGTTTTTATTTCTTCTCCATGGATTTAATTCCTAGTCCAAATTTTTCTTTTGTTTCCTTTACTGTTTGCACAATATACAGATTGAATAACATCGAGGATAGGCCACAACCCTGTCTCACTCCATTTCCAACCACTGCTTCCCTTTCATGTCCCTCGACTCTTATAACTGCCATCTGCTTTCTGTACAAATTGTAAATAGCCTTTCGCTCCCTGTATTTTACTCCTGCCACCTTCAGAATTTGAAAGAGAGTATTCCAGTCAACATTGCTAAAAGCTTTCTACAAGTCTACAAATGCTAGAAACGTAGGTCTGCCTTTCCTTAATCTATTTTCTAAGCTAAGTCGTAGGGTCAGTATTGCCTCACGTGTTCCAGCATTTCTACGGAGTCCAAACTGATCTTCCACAAGGTCGGATTCTACCAGTTTTCCCATTTGTTTGTAAGGAATTCGTATTAGTATTTTGCAGCCATGGCTTATTAAACTGATAGTTCAGTAATTTTCACATCTGTTAACACCTGATTTCTTTGTGATTGGAATTATTATGTTCTTCCTGAAGTCTGCGGGTATTTTGCCTGTCAGTAGTTCTAATGGAATGTTATCTACTCCCGGGCCCTTGTTTCAACTTAGGTCTTTCAATGCTCTGTCAAACTCTTCACGCAGTATCATATCTCCTATTTCATCTTCATCTACATTCTCTTCCATTTCTATAATACTGTCCTCAAGAACATTGCCCTTGTATAGACCCTCTATATACTCCCACCATTCTGCTTTCCCTTCTTTGCTTAGAACTGGGTTTCCATCTGAGCTCTTGATATTCATGCAAGTGGTTCTCTTTTCTCCAAAGATCTCTTTAATTTTCCTGTAGGCAGTATCTATCTTACCCCTAGTGATATGCGCCTCTACATCCTTACATTTGTCCTCTAGCCATCCCTGCTTAGCCATTTTGCACTTCCTGTCGATCTCATTTTTGAGACGTTTGTATTCCTTTTTGCCTGTTTCATTTACTGCATTTTTATATTTTCTCCTTTCATCAATTAAATTCAGTATCTCTTCTGTTACCCAAGGATTTCTATTAGCCCTCGTCTTTTTACCTACTTGATCCTCTGCATCTCTCAAAGCTACCCATTCTTCTTCTACTGTATTTCTTTCCCCCATTCCTGTCAATTGTTCCCTTATGCTCTCCCTGAAACTCTGTACAACCTCTGGTTCTTTCAGTTTATCCAGGTCCCATCTCCTTAAATTCCCACCTTTTTGCAGTTTCTTCAGTTTTAATCTACAGGTCATAACCAATAGATTGTGGTCAGAGTCCACATCTGCCCTTGGAAATGTCTTAGAATTTAAAACCTGGTTCCTAAATCACTGTCTTACCATTATATAATCTATCTGAGAACTTCCAGTATCTCCAGGCTTCTTCCATGTATATGACCTTCTTTTATGATTCTTGAACCAAGTTAGCTATGATTAAGTTATGCTCTGTGCAAAATTCTACCAGGCGGCTTCCTCTTTCATTCCTTAATCCCATTCCATATTCACCTACTACATTTCCTTCTCTTCCTTTTCCTACTATTGAGTTCCAGTCACCCATGACTATTAAATTTTTGTCTCCCTTCACTATCTGAATAATTTCATCAATCTCTTCATCACCTGTGGAGCTAGTTGGCATATAAACTTGTACTACTGTGGTAGGCTTCATATCTATCTTGCCCACAATAATGCGTTCACTATGCTGTTTGTAGTAGCTTACCCGCATTCCTATTTTCCTATTCATTATTAAACCTACTCCTGCATTATCCCTATTTGATTTTGTATTTATAACCCTGTATTCACCTGACCAGAAGAATTGTTCCTCCTGCCACTGAACTTCACTAATTCCCACTATATCTAACTTTAACCTATCCATTTCCCTTTTTAAATTTTCTAACCTACCTGCCCAATTAAGGGATCCGATATTCCGCGCTGAAATCCGTAGAACACCAGTTTTCTTTCTCCTGATAACAACGTCCACCTGTGTATTCCTTGCCGGAGATCTGAATGGGGGAATATTTTACCCAAGAGGACGCCATCATCATTTAACCATACAGTAAAGCTGCATGCCCTGCTGCTCCTCTTCAGGAACCACACATTTGACTGGTCTCTCAACAGATACCCCTCCATTGTTGTTGCACCTACGGGTTGGCTATCTGTATCGCTGAGGCACGCAAGCCTCCCCACCAACGGCAAGATCAGAGGGGGGGGGGGGGGGGTGTCATATGTGGAATCAAGTGAAATTTGTGGCTGGATAGAGGACCTTTTTAGTAGGGAGGACACAGCATGTTCTTTTGTATGGAGAGTCATCGTCAGATGTAGAAGTGCTCCAGGGAAGTGTTTTGGGTGGGACCCTTGCTGTCTGTTAATGACCTTGTAGGCAATATTAATAGTAAAATCAGGCTTATTGCAGATGATGTAGTTACCTATAATGAAGTACTATATGAAAGAAGCTGCATAAATATTCAATCAGATTTTGATAAGATTTCAACGTGGTGCAGAGATTGGCAACTTGCTCTAAATGTTCTGAAATGTAAAATTTTGCACTTCACAAAATGAAAAAACATAGTATCCTATGACTATAATATCAATGAGTCACTGTTGGAATTGGCCAACTCATACAAATACCTAAATGTAACACTTTGTAGAGATGTGAAATGAAATGATCATATAGGTTCAGTCATGGGTGAAGGAGGTGGTAGACTTCACTTTATTGGTAGAAAATTTATTGGTAGAAAACTGGGAGGCGTGCAGCTAGTCTACAAAGAAGATCGCTTACAAACCACTTGTGCAACTGTTCCAATTTTTTGATCCCTTCCGAATAATAGGAATTGTCCAAGTCTGCAAAATAGCTATTAGTTGCTGCAATCACCTCCTCGTTTGAATAAAATCTTTGTCCCGCCAGCCATTTCTTCAAATTGGGGAGCAAATAGTAGTCCAAGGGAGCCAAGTCTGGGGAATAGGGGGGATGCAAAAAGAGTTGGAATCCTATTTCCATTAATTTTGTGGCCACAACTGCTGAGGTGTGTGCTGATGCATTGTCGTGATGGAAAAGGACTTTTTTGCAGTCCAGTCGCCAGCATTTTTCTTGCAGCTCAGTTTTCGGATGGTCTAATAACAATGAATAATATGCACCTGTAATAGTTTTACCCTTTTTTTCAGGTAGTTGATGAGGATTATCCTTGCAAATCCCAAAAGACTGTCGCCATAAACTTTCCGGCCGAAGGAATGGTCTTCGCCATTTTTGCTGCAGATTCTCCCTTGGTAGCCCATTGTTTAGATTGTTGCTTGGTCTCAGGAGTATAGTAATGTATCCATGTTTCATCCACAGTGATGAAAGGACATATAAAGTCCTGCGGATTCTTCCTGAACAGCTGCAAACCATCCTAGCACCACTTCACATGATTCCGTTTTTGGTCAAGCGTGTACAATCACAGAACCCATCTTGTGGATACCTTTCTCATGTTCAAATATTTATGCAAAATATTATATCCCCATTCATTCAAGTTGCCCACAGCACTAGCAATCTCACGCACCTTAACTCTTCTCTCATCCATCACCAGATCATGGATTTTATCAATGATTTCTGGAGTCGTAACCTCCACAGGGCGTCCAGAACGTTCAGCATCACTTGTGCCCATATGGTCACTCCGAAAATTTTGAAACCTCTTATAAACTGTTCTAATCAAAGGTGCAGAGTCACCATAATGTTTATCTGTAGTCTCCTGAGGCGTTTTGCCTTTCATAAAGTAATGTTTAATCACCACACGAAATTCTTTTTCGTCCATTTTTTGACAATCACCCGACTTCCTTGATTCACACGAATGCCAAAAACAAAGAAATAGACCAATATGGCTGAAACTTGGTGTGCGTTTTTTTTCCAAAGATGCTACTAACTAAACATGACCTCGATATGCACCGATGTTGCCATCTCTCGGACTTTGGACTTTTCAAATACCCCTCGTATTACAGATTTTTGCACCAAAGTATAAAATTCCAATACAAACCTTCAAAAAGGAAGCATAGCCTACATGAAAATTATTTTTACTTCAAATATTACAGCTGCAAATGGCAGAGTTCATCCTAATTCCATTCTGAACTGCAGAAAAAATGCATAGTATGCACAAAAATTATTTTTATGTCTAGTATATATGATTGCAAATTTCAGAGTGATTGTAATCACTCTTGCTACTAACCATAAATATCATTAGGGAGTATATGTATTGGGAAGTTACTGTAAGAATCACTAGAACCATAAAGAGGTTTCTGCAAGATGTTCAGTTACCAGCTTTACGCAATACTTTTTGCACACTTTTTTAGAATACATACTTTTCAGGTTTTAGCTATGTTATGCCATAGGATGATACAGAGGGGATACACAGTGAAATTATTCAAAGTACACCAATGAACTGTCTGGAGGTTATATGTATCTAGTATCTTTAAGTCAGTTTGATTCATTTGGAATTGCATAATATAAGTTTCTAACAACAAAATCAATTTTTGACAGTACAATGTAATTGGATGGATAAAAGGTCTACTCACCAAGCAGTGACAGGAGAATACACATATTTAAAAAAAATTTTTACCTATGCAAGCTTTCAAAGCCAGTGGCTCCTTTTTCTGGCAGAAGGGCCGAAGAGGAACGAAGAGGGGCAAAGGTAAAGAACTGAAAAGGTTTAGGAAAAGGGTTAGAGTTCAGGAAAGTCACCCAGGACTCTGGGTCAGGGGAGACTTACCAGACAGGCTGAGAAGGAAAAACTGATTCTTGGGGACTGAATTTGCCTGGTGTTAATGGGTTATGGCAGCAGACGAATGACGTGAGTGTCTCTGATAACAGCATGTCATCACCTGCAGTGCCTCTCCTGGGCTTTTGAACATATTGATTGGATCCTAGATGATGGGAAAACCATGGCCTGATCAGATGAGTGCTGATTTCAGTTAATAAGAGCTGATGGTAGAGTTCGAGTGTGGCGCAGACCCCACAAAGCCATAGACCCAAGTTCTCAACAAGGTTCTGGTGGTGGCTCCATAATGGTGTGGACTGTGTTTACATTGACTCTGGCCCAACGCAACCAATCTTTGACTGGAAACGGTTATTTTTGGCTTGCTGGAGACCTTTTGCAGCCATTCATGAACTTCATGTACCCAAATGACAATGGAATTTTTATGGATGACAATGTACCATTTCACCTAGCTACAATTATTCATGATTGGTTTAAAAAACATTCTGGATGATTCAAGTGAATGATTTGGCCACCCAGAATGCTCGAAATGAATCCCATCAAATACACCCCTGGCAAATGAAAAACGAACACCATGAATTTGTCATCCCAGCAGGGGGAAATTTTATTGACATGTTCTTGAGGACCTATACAACACACGATCATATAGACAGGGCCTTATGGACGTGATTACAGTGAACAGACAGTGCACAATGTCATCGCTAGTACCGTATATACACTCCTTTTGCAGCAATGTCTTACGAAATGGCCTGCCACTCAATTTCAATCTGGTGCCTCAGATGGGCCAGAGTTTGTGCCAGACAAGCAGACCATGCAAGATGATGCTTCATCTGGTCCCAAACATGCTCAATGGGGGACAGATCCAGAGATCATCCTGGCCAGGGTGGTTGGCATACATCTTCAAGGGCACATTGGGTGGCATGGGATACATGTGGATGTACATTATCTTGTTGGAACAGCACATCACCTTGCCAGTCTGTGAACAGTAACATGATGGGTTGGATGATGGTTTGAATGTACCGTGCATTGTTCAATGTTCCCTTGACAATCACCAGAGGAGTACGCCAAGTGTAGGATATTGCTCCCCACACCATGATGGCAGGTGTGGGCCCTTTGTGCCTCTGTCGTATACACTCCTGATTTTGGTGTTCACTTGCAGATGCCACACACACATACAACCATCATTAGCACCAAGGCAGAAGTGACTCTCATCACTGAAGATGACACATCTTCATTAGTCCTTCCATAAATGCCTACCACAATATCACTGGAGGCAGTCTGTATAATGTTGCGGCAGAAGATGCCCTAATGGTACATGGGACTGCAGCCCTGCTTCATTGTTGTGATGGTTCTCACTTATACCCTTGGAGAAATGGTGTCCCTAGGTTGTTAGGAAGTGATGGTGCAGTCCAGTATGGCACTTCATAGGATGTGGCGGTCTTTGTGTGCATCTGTGTGTTGCAAATGTCTGGATCCAGGTCAACAGGCATGTGCACCTTCTGCTGACTGCTGGTGAGCACATCGATGCATTGTTGAGAGCTAATGCCCCATGTGTTGTGCGATTCTGTGGTATATCCACCTGGCCTCTCACAAGCCCACTATACTCCCTCACTCAAACTCCGTCAGTTGCACAAATGGCTCATGTACACACTGTTCTGGTATGCTAACAATGTTGCAGACACAGATGGAGCTCCGTATGCCATGGCAAACTGGCTACCATTGGCTCTGGTGGTGACCAACTGCTTGCAGCTAGCAATGTTCCACATCCAATAACAAAGTTCCTTGTGTGTCCCCAGTGCTGCGCATTTGATCATCGCATGCTCCACCCTCTCGTAGTGCCCAGTGTAAGTATGGTGAATCTTCTTCACTTGCATCAATGTGTTTGTTTTTCATTTTCCAGGAGTGTATTTATGTAACATAACTGACACGTCATCTTGTACACAAAATCTTGCTCCAGCAACACTTTCACATTTATGTACAGCTATAGAGGCAGTATGGCTCAATATTTCTGCAGGGAATTTCCAATGACTTGATGAGTCCATACAATGCCAAGTTGCTGCATAACACTCAGCAAAAGAAGGTCTGTCGCAATATTAGGAGGCATCCCTGACTTTTGTCACCTCAGTGTCTGTATCATACATGACTACACTTTGGTGAATAGAATACTTCTATTTTGCCATTTCAGTCGAAAACACTTGCACTCAGTAGTACCTCATAGCCTAAGAAACACGTGCTTCCCGCACAACAATTCTACGTGAACAAAGGCCTCGCAGAGGAAGGGACATATACTCTCCACTGGCACCACTGCCAGTGTGACAAGAAAATGCCCACCAGGTGGTTTGCCTTAAGGATTGATGACCTTGCAGGGGGACAGTAGCAACAAAATTTGGCATAGCTTAATCTACAATGGCATATACATCGCAGTTGTTCAAGCAAACTGGTGCCAATTCAAGGGATTCACAATCTGGAAGATCAGTTCATATGTGTACAGAGTAAACATCAAAGGACTTGTGCCACACATCAAAGTTGTGAGGAAATAAACAGTATGTGAGCAGTTCCAATCTTTGTCTCAATAGTGCAATGTCATCTGCATGAACAAGGTTGAAAGGGTTACTACACAAACAAACTAAGACGAAAAGATCACAGTGGGGACAGTAACATAAAAACTGGAGCATGCAGCAATAACCCAAGGCTTATTCATGGATGAATCTAAGTTTGAAGTACTTTTAAGTAATTATCAAATGTTTGTTTTTGTTGACTTCATGGAGAATGTATGATGAGTGAGCAGTGAAGCATGGTGGAGACTCAGTCATGGTGTAGGGACATTTTGTGGATGATAAAGTTGGTGATCCAGTGAGAATTAAAGGAGGAAGGAAGGATACTGAGCAACAATGCAGTTCAAACTGGCAAGATACTTATTGGTTATGGGTTTGTTCTGCAGCAGGATAAAGATCCCAAACTTGCTTGTAACTTGTGCAGAGGGTATGTCAATAGAACAGACAAATGTGGGAAACGGAATATGATTTGGCCAAGTCAGTCACCCAACTTAAATCCCACTGAACTTTAATGGGATTAACTTGATGGGGGAACAGAAAACTCAGATCATCTAATCTTAAAGATCTATGGAATAATTTACTGATGTGATGGACTGCAATATCTGCTACAACACTACAAAATCTTATCTCCAGAATGCCATGAGTTCGAATGCCTTACTTTGAAGAGGCCAAAATCTAAACCATATTGTATTGTGCTTTATTACAAAGAGAGAAAATATTTATTTTATTGATATATTTAGGTTGAACAGTGTATGTGTACACTGAAATAAAGTACATAGCTTTTATCACAGGGATACAAAACTTTTGACTAGTAGTATACAATCACTTGCCAGCTATTTCTACTAGTTTTATTTTTAAGGAAAAAACATATGAGCACATCCTCTATATCCTCTTTCTCTAAATCAAGTCTACTCATTATCAACTGTAGTAGTCATGGGTCATCTTCATCTCCTTCTTTCCTCAGTTTCCCACCCCAATATTAGTTTTGGTTTCCTTTTCCTCCATTCTTCTTATATGTCCACACCACTTGACTTTCTTTCCATCCAACACACTACATATTTCTTCTTTCACTTCCATTCTCTTTAACAGTTTATTGTTCCTTACTTTTTTTTTATATTCATTCTGAACTTCTACAAATGCCCATATGTAATACTTTCAGCTCAGTAATAGTTTTCTGATTAGTTGCTCAGGCCCCTGCTGCATATAAGACTATTCTCTCTGATACAGACTTGAATATCATCCTTTTAGCTCTATTTGTCAAATTTGTTGTTGTTGTTGTTGTGGTCTTCAGTCCTGAGACTGGTTTGATGCAGCTCTCCATGCTACTCTATCCTGTGCAAGCTTCTTCATCTCCCAGTACCTACTGCAACCTACATCCTTCTGAATCTGCTTACTGTATTCATCTCTTGGTCTCCCTCTACGATTTTTACCCTCCACGGTGCCCTCCAATGCTAAATTTGTGATCCCTCGATGCCTCAAAACATGTCCTACCAACCGATCCCTTCTTCTAGTCAAGTTGTGCCACAAAATCCTCTTCTCCCCCACCCTATTCAATACCTCCTCATTAGTTATGTGATCTACCCACCTTATCTTCAGCATTCTTCTGTAGCACCACATTTCGAAAGCTTCTATTCTCTTCTTGTCCAAACTAGTTATCGTCCATGTTTCACTTCCATACATGGCTACACTCCATACAAATACTTTCAGAAACGACTTCCTGACACTTAAATCTATACTCGATGTTAACAAATTTCTCTTCTTCAGAAACGCTTTTCTTGCCATTGCCAGTCTACATTTTATATCCTCTCTACTTCGACCATCATCGGTTATTTTACTCCCCAAATAGCAAAACTCCTTTACTACTTTAAGTGTCTCATTTCCTAATCTAATTCCCTCAGCATCACCCGACTTAATTTGACTACATTCCATTATCCTCGTTTTGCTTTTGTTGATGTTCATCTTATATCCTCCTTTCAAGACATTGTCCATTCTGTTCAACTGCTCTTCCAAGTCCTTTGCTGTCTCTGACAGAATTACAATGTCATTGGCGAACCTCAAAGTTTTTACTTCTTCTCCATGAATTTTAATACCTACTCCGAATTTTTCTTTTGTTTCCTTTACTGCTTGCTCAGTATACAGATTGAATAACATCGGGGAAAGGCTACAACCCTGTCTCACTCCTTTCCCAACCTCTGCTTCCCTTTCATGCCCCCCGACTCTTATAACTGCCATCTGGTTTCTGTACAAATTGTAAATAGCCTTTCGCTCCCTGTATTTTACCCCTGCCACCTTCAGAATTTGAAAGAGAGTATTCCAGTTAACATTGTCAAAAGCTTTCTCTAAGTCTACAAATGCTAGAAATGTAGGTTTGCCTTTTCTTAATCTTTCTTCTAAGATAAGTCGTAAGGTCAGTATTGCCTCACGTGTTCCAACATTTCTACGGAATCCAAACTGATCTTCCCCGAGGTCCGCTTCTACCAGTTTTTCCATTCGTCTGTAAAGAATTCGCGTTAGTATTTTGCAGCTACGACTCATTAAACTGATAGTTCGGTAATTTTCACATCTGTCAACACCTGCTTTCTTTGGGATTGGAATTATTATATTCTTCTTGAAGTCTGAGGGTATTTCGCCTGTCTCATACATCGTGCTCACCAGATGGTAGAGTTTTGTCATGACTGGCTCTCCCGAGGCCATCAGTAGTTCTAATGGAATGTTGTCTACTCCCGGGGCCTTGTTTCGACTCAGGTCTTTCAGTGCTCTGTCAAACTCTTCACGCAGTATCTTATCTCCCATTTCGTCTTCATCTACATCCTCTTCCATTTCCATAATATTGTCCTCAAGTACATCGTCCTTGTATAAACCCTCTATATACTCCTTCCACCTTTCTGCCTTCCCTTCTTTGCTTAGAACTGGGTTGCCATCTGAGCTCTTGATATTCATACAAGTGGTTCTCTTCTCTCCAAAGGTCTCTTTAATTTTCCTGTAGGCAGTATCTATCTTACCCCTAGTGAGACAAGCCTCTACATCCTTACATTTGTCCTCTAGCCATCCCTGCTTAGCCATTTTGCACTTCCTGTCGATATCATTTTTGAGACGTTTGTATTCCTTTTTGCCTGCTTCATTTACTGCATTTTTATATTTTCTCCTTTCATCAATTAAATTCAATATTTCTTCTGTTACCCAAGGATTTCTATTAGCCCTCGTCTTTTTACCTACTTGATCGTCTGCTGCCTTCACTACTTCATCCCTCAGAGCTACCCATTCTTCTTCTACTGTATTTCTTTCCCCCATTCCTGCCATTTGTTCCCTTACACTCTCCCTGAAACTCTGTACAACTTCTGGTTTAGTCAGTTTATCCAGGTCCCATCTCCTTAAATTCCCACCTTTTTGCAGTTTCTTCAGTTTCAATCTGCAGTTCATAACCAATAGATTGTGGTCAGAATCCACATCTGCCCCTGGAAATGTCTTACATTTTAAAACCTGGTTCCTAAATCTCTGTCTTACCATTATATAATCTATCTGATACCTTTTAGTATCTCCAGGCTTCTTCCACGTATACAACCTTCTTTTATGATTACTGAACCAAGTGTTAGCTATGATTAAGTTATGCTCTGTGCAAAATTCTACAAGGCGGCTTCCTCTCTCATTCCTTCCCCCCAATCCATATTCACCTACTATGTTTCCTTCTCTCCCTTTTCCTACTGACGAATTCCAGTCACCCATGACTATTAAATTTTCGTCTCCCTTCACTACCTGAATAATTTCTTTTATCTCGTCATACATTTCATCTATTTCTTCATCATCTGCAGAGCTAGTTGGCATATAAACTTGTACTACTGTAGTAGGCATAGGCTTTGTGTCTATCTTGGCCCCAATAATGCGTTCACTATGCTGTTTGTAGTAGCTAACCCGCACTCCTATTTTTTTATTCATTATTAAACCTACTCCTGCATTATCCCTATTTGATTTTGTGTTTATAACCCTGTAGTCACCTGACCAGAAGTCTTGTTCCTCCTGCCACCGAACATCACTAATTCCCACTATATCTAACTTTAACCTATCCATTTCCCTTTTTAAATTTTCTAACCTGCCTGCCCGATTAAGGGATCTGACATTCCACGCTCCGATCCGTAGAATGCCAGTTTTCTTTCTCCTGATAATGACGTTCTCTTGAGTAGTCCCCGCCCGGAGATCCGAATGGGGGACTATTTTACCTCCGGAATATTTTACCCAAGAGGACGCCATCATCATTTAATCATACAGTAAAGCTGCATGTCCTCGGGAAAAATTACGGCTGTAGTTTCCCCTTGCTTTCAGCCATTCGCAGTACCAGCACAGCAAGGCCGTTTTGGTTAATGTTACAAGGCCAGATCAGTCAATCATCCAGACTGTTGCCCCTGCAACTACTGAAAAGGCTGCTGCCCCTCTTCAGGAACCACATGTTTGTCTGGCCTCTCAAATTTATGATTCATAAAACAGAGTTGAATGTCCTAGTGACCTCCCAACTGTTGCTAATTCTTTTATTAATTTCAGTATCTGATCTTTCCTTTTTTCTGAAATAGATCCTAAGTAGCAAAAATTATTTATATTTTGGAGTATGCCATATGATTAGTACCTATGTGAACTTTAAATAGTGTTGGTGACATGGTGTAACCTTTAATTGATTATTATTTGTTGTAAATTTCTACAAAAGCACACTGTCGATTTTAATTTGGCATGTCTTAACTTTAGATGTATATTTTATTATCTTAACTAAGGAGTCCTGTATGTTTGACAAGTGTAACATTCTCCAGAGTAGTTACCTAGGAACAGTGCTGTATGTTGAACAGTGCTATATGTTTTTTCTAACTCAAATGAAAATAATCCATTTTTTCATTTTTCCTTTTACTGCCTAATAAAGTTTAAAACATTTACTACTATGGAGCTATAAACAGTCAGAATTGCTACCATGTGCATTTCGAGTTCACTTATTCTGGTACAGTATATAAAGAGCGATTCAATGAATTACTCACTGAGGTCTATGGACTTATGGCCTGACAGTTTATTCTGCTTTTTGTGTGTAGCCACTTCTGCTATCCTCATATTACTCCTACAGTATTTAGTGATAGGCAATAGCTCTTCAACAGAAACTGCAATTACATTGCAGTTTTATTTAACCAAAAATGGCTGACTTATAATGCTGATATCTAACTTATGGAAGAAATATGTGTATGTGATGTATAAATGTTAGGTTAGTAAATATTATTTAGTAAAGATGATGTTTAACTGCTGCTAAAGCAGAGACTGAGATCTAGTTAAGTTGCATTTCCAGCATAAGTCTAAGTTGGACAAACATTTTGGTAAAAATACAGTAATACAATTTAAAATTTTGTCCTCTAATTGATGAAAAGCTCCTAACTGTTCTATCTGAATAGTGCTTTAGAAAATAGTACAGTATTACAGTACTTGGCTTTGTTGCCTTTGTAACTCTGATTTTTATCACTATTCGATCCTTAATTAGATCTAAGGTAAACAGATGTATGCTAGCAATTCTACAAAACTAAACTTCTCATTTTCCTTTATTTCTGCAGTGCTTTTTAATCACTAAAACATAAAATTTTAGAAGTCCTTGCAAGTTTTAGGAATTTTTTCAGCATCAGTGTTGTGTGTGACGAGGGCCTCCCGTCGGGTAGACCGTTTGCCTGGTGCAAGTCTTTCGATTTGACGCCACTTCGGCGACTTGCGCGTTGATGGGGATGAAATTATGATGATTAGGACAACACAACACCCAGTCCCTGAGCGGAGAAAATCTCCGACCCAGCCGGGAATCGAACCCGGACCCTTTGGATTGACAGTCTGTCGCGCTGACCACTCAGGTACCGGGGGCGGACAGCATCAGTGTTGTAACTGCAAAGGACACTATTCAGAAAGTGCAGTCTTTACCGATCTCATCAGTATCATAAGTACTAGCCAAAACTCATCTATGAGGGCATGCTGAAAAGTAATGTCTCCAAATTTTTTGTGTGGAGACTCTTAAAGCTTTTTAAAGAAAACCAGTGTTGTTTATAGTCTACATCTTTATTCTACATGTCTATATGTTTGAAGCCCTCTGTAGTTAGAGGACTTTGAATTGTAGTGTTTAACATGGTGGTTTGTAATATAACTATGTAGATGCAAGAAAAACAGCATGCTGTAATCGAGTTTTGAATCTGAAGAGTTCATACCCGCATGGAGTGCCTTCTCCTTCAGTATAACAATGCCAGAGCACACATAAGCACTGCAACATCTGCAACATTCCATCACCTTGGATTCACTGTCATCAGTCATCCTCCATGCTGTCTTGATTTGATCCTATTTGATTTTCATCTGTTTCCTAAACTTGAATGCCTTTGAGCACTTCACGTTGATAGTGATGAAGTGGTGAAAACAGAGGTGAGGCTGTGGCTCCGCCAATAAAGTCAAACATTCGACAGTGACTATATCAACAAAATGGTATCTTGTTTGGAGAAATGTGCTTGTCATCTGTGTGACTGTTGAGAAATAAATATGTAGACATGAGTTATAAAGATGTAGAATGTTAGTAATGCTTTTTTAATTTAAAAAGCTTTAAGAGTTTTCACATTCTACATTATTAATATACAACTGGCAACTGCATGGTAATGACTGTCTATCACACATGGTGTTTCATGAATAATGGCTGCAGCTTCATCCAAATGAGAACCAGCTCTATTTGTGTCTACGGTACACCTGTGATGTTTTTGTTACATGAAAAGTGTTCCTTGTTCTCACCTCTAGACACTCTAAAATTCTGTACACTTTTTTCTATACAACTTTACAAGGTGCTCCTCTATTATTTAGAGATGGCTGCAACATGTAACTACCTGTTTGCTGATTACTTTCCTGTTTTTGTTACTTGTACCATATATTTGTATGGGTCACATTATTAAATTTTGTCAAATAATATGCATCGCTGTTTCTTACCAGTTCATAGAGTTCTGGCATTGTCTTTGTATTGACAAATTCCTGAGTAGTGTAATTATTTGCCTTGTCTGATATGTAGATTGGGTTGAACCATTCATAGAGTGAATGATAAACACCAAATCTTAAATCAGTTTTCTCACGAAGTGCAGCAGCAAGATCTCCTGAAATGTAAAAATTATTATTCATCACATTTTTGTATTGATGGTGTTGATCTTCGTTTCATTCCAATAGACTGTAATTTCAAAAATGTTTATTTTGAAATTTTGTTAATGCCATTATCAATTTTGATGTGTAGATAATGAATTCAGGCATAGAAATAGGGGTTGTAATCTATAAATTTAATGTAAATGTGGTAATGGTGATTCCTTGATGGAATATAAATATTTTAAGGAGTAAAGGTAACAAATCTCTTGTACTGCTACATTTTCTGTACTTCTATAGTTTTGACACTGTACGTAACAGATGGGATCATTGTTCCACTGTTCAGAAACAAGAACATATTTATTTACTTTGTTTGTTGATCATATGTAGTGTAGTGTACTAGATTACCTTGGGTTTGTCTCAAATCTAGGGTTTTACAAAGAAAATTAATCACGTTTGTATGTACACATTACAAATTATGTACAGTAAAGTTCAAGTAGTCAATTACTGAATAGAGGCAGGGGTACAGTAGACAATCTCTAACAGATCTTTCAAATGCAGTTCTATTTAACATGCCATTTCAGTCATTTGGCAACTTGTTCAACAGTTTTATTCTTGTATACCTGGTACCAGCCTAATAGCAGCTTGTACTAGCTATGATTATATGTAAGTTTCCTTTTAATCTGGTATTTTGATGGTGTCTAGCAGAATTTTTTCTTATACTGCTGTTACTGGCAGCTACAGTTTTTAAATAAACATCAGTGTGTCCATCACATTCATACATGGTACTGGTTATACTTTTGATATTTTAAACAATAGTTCACATAACTTTCTAGCACTGCCTCTTGTAATAACTGTAATGGCTCTCTTTTGGATTCTGAAGGTCCCTAAAGCTGCTGGGGCATTTTCCAAGAACATGAGCCCATATTTTAGATGCACATTAGAATATGTACAAGAAGTGTTTCATTAGTGACTGCTCCTTTTAAGTTGAAATTGATATAACCAATATGTTTGTCCCACATTGAGTCACTTTGTACCAAAATCTGAAGTAATTTTGTTACCTCTTTATTTACAATGTGTTCAGTCCTAGTGGTGTCTTCAGGGCAATGTAGGATGTTATTTTAATAAACTGAATGATTAATGGAAAATCTCATATAAGATGTGAAACAAATACTAACAAAGAGATAGAGGGGCTGGCCAGTACTTACCTCAGCTCAGTACAGCCGATAGATACACATAAAACAGAACTGAAAATTTACATTCCTAGCTTTCGGAACTTTGTTCCTTCATCAGGGAGGAGAGAGGGGAAAAAAGGGAAGAAGGGAAAGTGGATTCAGTTACTCACAACCCAGGTTATGAAGCAACAGGGAAAGGAAAACAGGGAGGGTAGCAAGGATGGAGGCATGGTTGTCAGAGGGAAGCTGTGAGATGTAATGATGGCCAATACCTACCTTCAAGGGGTGAAATATGTAGTACTGCCAACAGATACATATCAAAGTCACATAACATACTACCTAGCTTTTGGAACTTATATGTTGTCTGACAAAAAGTGAAGCATCAGAAGGGGAGTCAAGACAAATAGAAACTTCATGAGTTTAGAAGCTATGTGATGTTATTTCAGTGATTACAGTCTGCCTGCTTAGCTGAGTGGTAATGTGCTCGCCTACCATGGAATGGACCCGGGTTCAATTCCTCACTGGGTTGGAGATTTTCTCTGCCTGTGGACTGGATGCTGTGTTGTCATCATCATCTCAACATTACCGACATGTAAGTCAGCCAATGTAGTGTCATCCAAAATAAGACTTGCACCCAGCAGCCGAACTTCCCTGGACAGGGCCTTCTGGCCAACAGTGCCATTTTATCATTTTGATTTCAGTGATTACAATACTGAGTGCCAAATTTACAGGGAACTTGGCAGTGTGAGCAAACTTAACAGCATGATGTTGCACCCCCTCTGGTATGGATGCATTCACTGAATCTGTTGGGAAGGCCGTCATAAAGTAATTGTATCCTCCTGAGAGGCAAGCTGGACCGATAACTGTTGTAGCTGATCCTTGATATCCTGGATACTGGCACTGTAATGGGGCTGACAAATGAGCTGGTCCCTCACATGTCCTATCTGGGGATTTAGCTGGCCACGGGAGTTCGTCAACACCACGTGGACTCTTCACAGACACGTGCATTGTGTGGATGAGAAGTGTCCTGCTGAAAAGTGGCACCATGATAGAATAATATGTGACTGAACACATGAGGACACAGAATGTCTATGACTTATCATTGTGCTGTCAGAGTTTTCTCAATGGCTACCATCTGTCACCTGAATTTATGGCCAATTGTTCCTCACACAATGATGCCTCAAGTAACACCATAGTGCCTCTCCAGAACATTGGAAGAATTGGACCTTTCCCCAACTAGCTGCCGTACTTGCGGGTTAGTGCAGAACTATGATTCATCACTAAATACGTTGCAATGCCATTCATTAGCAGTCCAAGCTTCCCAGTCACACAACCACTTCAAACACAATATTCTGCGTTGTTGCGTTAATGGCTGCCTATGCATGGGACGGTAATTCCCTATTCCAGCTGCAGCTAGTCTCTGACCAATGGTGTGGGATGACACAGACTGATGCAGGGAGTCCATTATTTATTCTTGGGTGGTGGCTGCTGATGTCACGAGGTAACGATGTGCTTGCTGCAAAATATGACAAACATTCCTTCTGGTCATCAGACATGGTTGACTAGAATCTTGACGATGAGTATGCCTGCCCCCATGTTCTTATGCAGTCCAGCATTAGGCCACTCTCACGTCTGAATACCCCACAGATCTGGTTATTTCACAATTCAACAAGCCACCCAGATGTGGACCCACAATGAAGCTGCTTTTAAAATGTGTCAGGTGCTGATAAGCTGTCTCACACATGTATGCAGCATCTTCATGTTCTTCACAGTGCTCATTCAAAATCTGACACTGTACATGCCCCTTATGGACCATCCATAAATTACATCACACATTAAAGGGGAGTAAGGGGGTCAACAAAGTATGTCATCATATGACAAGGAGCGGTACAAGTCACAAGCTTTAATATGTTACGTGTATGCATCTAAGGTATTACAACTCTAAACTTCAGTTACACATATACATCTAAGGTATTACAACTCTAAACTTCAACTCTAATGAAAAACTTTAAAATATTACCAACTCTATCAATATTATCAAATAAGGTTTAAATTTACCTTATGTTGATGACTGAAAAGTAGTGTAAGGTTGAAGTAAAATGGATTCAAAAATCAAAGAATTGCAAGTAAAACTGATGAAAAAGAAAGTGACAGCGATAGATTTTTTCCAAAAATCCCTTCATTATCAAGACAAACAAAGCAACTAGAGCTCATGGCCATTAAAGCAAGTTTGAGTTTTACATTATTTTAATATTTCATTATCCCTCCATTAAAAATATAGCTAGTGTTCCACAACTAATTAAAGAATGGAACTACCCAGTCAGTTAAGTTTGTTTGTTATTCAGTACTTATTATAAAATGAAGTCATCAACCGCATCTTTCTGTCTGCCTGTTCGAGGTAATCTTGAAAGATTCAGGTTCAATTTCAATGCAGTTTTCTCTTTCATGTAACCGTATTCTTCAGGGTAGTTTAGTGTACACATTGTGTAACATGCCTACATTCCACATTTTATATGTTTATTTTTAATTGCAGGAAGAAATCAAACAGGACATACCATAAGACACTAAAGGTATTAATATGAAATCAAGTGGGAGGCAGTTACTTCAAACAGTATCCTAATCAGCACTTAATCAGAACACTTCTTGGAATAAAACTGTAGTACTGGAATTTGAGCTCGCCAGCTTGCTGTTAGCATGCAATGCTAGCAGGATGACAGATAACAATAAAAACAGCATTAAGGAAAGAGATTCAACAGAAAAAAAGCACACTGAAGAGAAATATCAGTGCAGTGGAATGACAAAAAAAGTAATGAGTCTAAAACACAAACTATTCTAGAAATTTGTGAAAGTAATTCCAGCTAAAAGCTGCTCTTAACATTTGATACAACTGTTGGTCAACCTACAGTAGAAGAAAATCAATCCAGTTTACCTTAAGATATAAAGGAGAATTTATGGTGACACATTGATGATCAATATTGCATTGGAATTATTAGGTGCTGCAAAACAGTGGATGACTTACAAGCCAAACTATGTAAACGAGGCTATACTATCAGTCAATTAGGATTTCACTTAAGACTCCTTCCTAGATGAGTCAATACAGAGAAAGGAAAAAAATGCATACTAACTGTTCCCAATATATTGTGCAAACCAGAATATATAACAATGAAAACAATCAATTATTGACAAAATAATTAAATTGTATAGATAAAACATATGCTCACCAAGCAGCAGCAGAACACACACGTAAAAGACGGTTATAATTAGCAAGCTTTTGGAGCCAGTGGGTCCTTCTCAGGCAGAGGGGTAGAAGGGGAAGGAAGAGGGCTGAAGGAAAAGGGCTGGAGAGATCTAGGAAAAGAGAAAGATTTCAGGAAAGTCAGCCAGAACCACGGGTCAGGGGAGACTTGCCGCATGGGATGAGAAGGAAAGACTGATTGTTGGAGACAGCATCGGACAAGATTGGAAAACCTGAGAGCTTAAATGTCAGGGTAAATTACAGACAGAGGTTACTGCTTAAAAATCATGCATGAGTTAATAAAAGTGAAAAGCTAAGTGCATTGTACATAAAAGAGATGGGAGAGGGTGGTGAAAAATAAAATAGACGGGTAAGGAAATGAAAGATGTAGAAAACTTAAGCGGAGTGAAGCAAAGAGTAGTTACTGTGTTGGAGGTGGACAGAAGTGGAAGCACACAAGATAAATGGTATGTGTGAAAATAATATTTTAAGTAGCAAAATTAATAAAGTAGATGCTGGTGTAAAGGTGCCATCTCTGTGTTACAAAAGACTACGGAAGCAAACCTCAGGTAAAGAGGCATTCAATATAGCTGACTGAAAAATAGCAGATAATCGTTCTAAAATTAAATTACATCACCAGAGTGTGCAATATGCTTCCAATAAATCAGAAAAAATTATTAGTAACTGGGATGCCAAATGTTTTTATTATGACAGAGCATGGGCTAAAGCAAAATGAAATAATTGTGTATAACCTAAAAGAATGTAAAAAAAAATGGCACATTACTGTAAAAGTGAACACAAAAGTGGGGGTATAGCTATATAAGTTGATAGTAATGTAAAGTATCTAGGAAAATACACAAAAAGCTCAGTGAAAACTGGATCACAGCAAAAACTATTCAGAGTAGAGAAGAATTAAAAGAAGTGTATAAAAATTATCAGGAGGAGAAATGTTTAGCAAGGGTAAGGTCTACAGAGATATGAAGAAAGTCTACAGCAGGGTGTTTAATGAGACAAAAGCAAGTCACTATAAACACAAAATTGAAACTTCCTCAAATGTCCCCAAAACTGTCTTGGAACACATAAACACAAGCAGAAGAGAGACAGAAGCAGCAGCTCATGTAAACATCACACTTGCAAAGGAAGGAACATGACTAATAATCCATATGAGGTATCTGATATTTTCAATCAGTACTACATAGATGTAGTGGATGGGTTGAACAGAAACCAAAACATCTAAATAATAAATAACATAAAAACCTCCAAGATGGTAACAGATTGTATATTTCTATCACCTACAGAAGAATCAGAAGTCATAAATATAATTAGATCTTTAAAAAGAAAAATTCAGAAATATTGGATGACATGTCTCCAAAAATAATTAAGCACGTTGCTAAATACACAAGTAAGACTCTCACATTCCTTATAAATCAAATATTACAGAAAGGAACAATTCCAAATTGCCTAAAGAAAAGCCAAGTAATTCCCATTCACAAAGGGGGAGACAAAGGGAATCTCAGCAACTAAAGACCTATTACAGCCACATCTCTACTGTCTACAATTATAAAAACAGCCATAAAGGATAGGTCAGTAAATTTCACAGCAAAATGTAATATAATAAATAGCGCACAAATGTGGTTTCGGAAAAGATCAATCTACAAAGACAGCAGCAGCAGATTTCACAGAGTATGTAGGCTTAGTCAGGGCATTGGAAAAACAGGAATAAGTTTGTAGTTTATTCCACAACCTGTCAAAAGCTTCTGATCAAGTGTCACAGAGTCCTGTTATAAAAACTAAACCAGTATGTCATAAGAGGCAGAGCAAATAATGTTATCAAAACATTTATCAAAAATAGGCAACAAGCATAGAGATAAAGCATAGAAAGGGCAACAGATTGGGAAATGTGTTCTCAGCATTAAAAAACATAAAATGTGTTGTAGCGCAAGGATTGGTATTGGGACTATTACGTTTTTTTTTTACTCTATCATTAAATGTCATAACAGAAGCTGTAAATGAAACAGTGATCATGCATGTTCACAACACATTTCTAATAATCACGAATACATTTGCAAAGGACCTTGAAACCAGGACATGTCCAGAGATGGATAGGGTATACAAATATTTTGAGGGGTGCAACCTTTTCATAAATGGAAGTAAAACAACTTACATGAGAACACAAGCAAATAGGGCAGTCAAAGCAGATGATCTTGATATCAATCTTTGGGACCTCAGCATTTCAAAAGTTCATTTCAGTAAGTTTCTGGGTTTGATGATAGATAGTCTCATGACATGGGAGACTTATACAGATAAAATGTGCTAAAAAGTTAGCATGAATATATTTCTCATGAGAAAAATGTCACAAACTGTTGATGATGACACCTTGCTAAAAATGTTTTATGCTGCAATTTAGCCATGTATCTCTTATGGTAGATCTGTGTGGGGTAGTGCTGCTAATATACATGTAAGCAGATTACTTAAATTTCAAAGAAAGTGATCACATGCATTGGAAACCTATCACCAAGACAGTCCTGTAGAAGTAAATTCAAAGAATTGCAAATGCTTACAGTGCCTGATCTGTACATATGCTATATGAAAGAATTATGTATCTAAAAGTAAAATGTATAGCTATGATGAACAAAAATATACATAAGTACTGTACTAGGTGTAAAGATAATTACCACATGTATTAAAACATGCTTAAGTTAAGTGACAGAGAACCTAACATAGCTGGATGTGTATTATATAACAAACTTCCAAACACTATCAAGAACTTAAAAACACTGTCTGCTTTCAAACAAAAACTATGTCATCTGGTCTCAGCTTGTAACAGTGTAAAGGAATTTTTAGATACAAGTGCAGCATTGTGATCGAGTTTCTTAGAATATATACAACTGTATATATTCAGTTTAACTACGTCTGAAATGTATAATTTTATTTTTATGGTTGAAATTGTTATCTCTTTTACAAATGTCTCAAAAATGTTATATATCTAAGCTTTTCTGTAAATAACAAATACTTTGTAACACACCTGTGTAGATCCTTATGCATCAAGTATAGCTACCAAAAGTCATCCAAGGATGAAAAAAAAAAGAGACAGATGATGGAATGTCTGTCAGTGTACTGCTACTATGTGTAAATTAATCCAATATCACCATTTTACAGATAAAAGACTCTAAGCCCAAACACAAGGTGTAGGCATAGGCCTAGTGCTTCACCCATTGCACTGCTTTCAGCAACCAAAGCATTTGTTAATGGACCAATCATCTATTAGATAATGTTAATAATTTCATTATATTGTAGTATCCATCATTTCAGATTCTGGTTTCTACAGTAATTTATTATCACTGGAATCAGTAATATTTAATTAAATGCATATTATTCTGTAAACTCAAAAATTCATCTACATAATGACTGAAAATTACTGATTACCCTTGCCATACAAGTGTATGCTAGAACTTGTAATATCTACATAAGTTTATTATTACTACTGCTAAAAGAATGTTTGATGAATATTTACCTAGTAGATCTCTCTGGGGGCCTACATCCACAGAATTCCAGCTGAATGAGTATTTTGATGGCCACATTGTATAACCTTCATGATGCTTGCTAGTAAGCACAATGTACCTGAAACAAAACGTATTTGCTATAGTTGTGGTTACTGATAGTAGGAGAAGTAGCTTCAATGCATTTCAAATAATGTGTTATGAAATTTTAACTTTCATTATCAATGAGCTTCAAAACATTACTTGTAATATATACAGATAATAGTGACCAGTTTGGCAGATGGAATAACTGTATCATTGGAAAATAAGAGTATTGCAGAATTTGGTAACATATATACTAACACTGATAAGTATATGTTGAAAGGTCTTGAAATCACTCTGACTTTTCTTATAAATTTCGTAATGGAGGGATAAATTATTATCCAGAAAGCTTGAAAAAAAAGTAAAGGTAAAGACACATGTGATACAGGAAACAACAGATTCATCACTATGACAAATACACTAACCAAAATTTTAAGCAACCAAAATGTGTAGAATAATAACCTTCAAAGAAAAACCTTACTTAGTGAATGGTGTTCAAGATGGTATCAGAAAGGGTAGAAACACCAAAATGGTAATAGCAAAATTCATCATATTTGTGATCAGAGAACTGGAAGAACATAAAATCATCTGTGGATTATTTATAAATCTCTCTAAAGCCACTCATTAAGTGCCCGACAGATCGGTATCAGGGTAACTATATTACAGTAAAAAAAATCAATACAGAATTTCTATTATTATAATATAATGTTAGGAATCTCACTTTTCATATTGTTTGTATCTGTGTGATTGTGTTTGGTAGGTACTTAGACTAGAAAGACTGTAGTAGCTAAAAAACTAGTAAAGTCTCTGTACAATTTTCAAATCATTTGATTTGATGTACAGGAGACATGTCAAGGTTTACTAAAGAAACTTTTTTCACTTTTTAAAGAGAAATACAAAAGTTTACATTACATTTTACATTTCTAAGTTACAGCTACACATGTACATAAAATAATACATGTAATACAGTCCCTGTGTTCCCTGGGTAGATCCGGAGCAAAGCCACTGCAACTGTACCAAAATTTTGGTTATATACAGTGACAGTTATTTTACAATGTGATGCAGCACCATACCCAGAATACTTTTATTTTAACAAACTCTGGATGCTGATGCCTACATGCTTACATATTATTATGGCATCTGAGCTACTGCTTTCAGTATCACAAAGTATTTTGTTGGTAGCAGAACATAATTTGTAGCAATCATAAAGAAAAACAGCACAATAGTAGAATATGTTTACTATGATTTTAAATTGTGAAGTGTAACGTACCATAAGTTCAACATTAGCAATATTGCTTTTCACTTCACAGGTTTATGATACTTGAATGCAGTTAATTAAAGGGTGGTAATATATCCCGATGGCACACCATTAACTGTAGGTAATGAACTGACAAGTGACTTAGAATTAAAAACTTATTTAGAGATGGAAAGAGCAAATTAATAATTTGGAGAGAATAAGTTGTTAATGAATGCAAAGAAAACAAAATATGAATATATGCAAAAAGGAAAAAATAGCAGATATGAAAGATAATAGCATTATATTGGAGGTTGTAGAGTTTAAAGCAATTTTCTGCATCAGGTTTGCGGGACTGATGTTGAACAAGTAGACTGTATTGTGCAGGAATCCCACATTGATATAACACAGAGTAACAAATTTCTTATCAGAAAAATGCTGTGTCTCTGAACAAGACACAGCCAGGGCAAAAGCACCACAAGTGCAAAGATGCGAGCTGGTACCAGTACCATAGAGACTTGCCACTTGTGCGAGTTCCACCAGTGCCACGGGCGGCGCTGAGGTTGAAGATATCGATTTCGCCTTGGCCAATTGCTGGCCAAGTACAATCCACCAATGACTAGACAACAACAGACAGAAGCCTATTTGGGAGATAGAAGAGCAGCTCTCACCCACTTGGTAATAGATCATTGTCCAGGGCTGACTTAGACAGGGAACGTCATTTAGTGCACTCTTAGAAGTGAACAGACAGTTGTTATGAATTGCATTTGCTATGTACTGTGAAGATTACCTATGATTGTTTGTACTTAGTCATTGAGGGTCTTTCTTGTGTTATACAGGGTGTACATAAAGTCTGGGAAAACTTTCAATTATTTATTGCACAAGAACTAAACATTGTGCACATGTCACACATATTGCATTTTGAAGACAAACTCTGAATTTTTTTTTTTATGAACATTCGATATGCGAACCCTGAATGACCCAGCAGAAGTCAATAAGGTAATCAAATTCTTGCCATACCCGTCCCAGCATGGCATCGTTGACTGTGGCAGTCACTTCCCGTATTCTCTCCCGGAGCTCTGCTACATAATGTGGTGGAGGCAGTACGTACACCAGATCTTTAATGTGTCCCCAAAGAAACAGGTAACATGGAGTGAGATATGGAGATTGGGGAGACCATTTCATTATACAACTGCCCCTTCTGTAGCACAGTCAATCCACTGATGCGGCAGCTCCATGTTCAGGTACCTGCGAACTTCACGATGAAAAAGGGGTTGGACACCCATCCTGCTGTAAGATGAATGGAGAGTCCTATTGCATTTGAGGCATCAGTCATTGCTGCAATATGTCCAAGTAGGAATATCGAGTGACAGTGCTCTCGCCCAAGAAGAATGAACTGTACAATTTTTGATGTGACAAGGCACAAAAAACATTTACCTTTGGGGAATCTTACTCGAATTACACGCTTTCGTGTGGATGATTTGTTCCCCAGATTCAACAATTATGCCTGTTCACTTTCCCATTAGTGTGAAAAGTAGCTTCATTGATGAAAATTAAGCAATCAACAATGCAATCCCCATGCTCATTCAATTGTTGCAACTGCAAATAAAACTCAAAATGCTTGTCTTTGTTATCATCTTTTAGCTTCCGCACTAGCTCCAATTTGAATGGTTTCATAGACAGCTTCTATCACAGGACTTTCCACCCTGTCATTCGAGCCATTTAAAGTTCACACGATGCATGATGCACTGATTTCTTTGGCCACCTTATGAATGCCTCTTGTATGCACTCCACATTCACTTCACTCACACTGGGATGTCTGCTTCTCTTTGCCTGGCACAAGCAACCCATCATAATGAATTTATGGTGCCAGTGGTAAATGGCCTTCCTTGTTGGTGGCTTCTTACCATACTTGGTTCTAAACATCCATTGAACAGCTGTAGCACACTTGTTTTTGTCAAACTCCAACACGCAGAAAGCTCTCTCCGCACCTGAACACGCCATGTTTGCAACTAGCACTGACTATCAGCAAATTACCAAAGTATGCTGTGGTGGTATACATGAAAAAAAAAAACTTTCAGGGTCTCTCTTCAAAATGACATATGTATGATATCTGTACAATGTTTGGTTCTTGTGCAATAAAGAAATTGGAAGTGTTCCCAGACTCTATGTACACCCTGTATTACACGCAGTGTTGCAAACTTAATAATTCAACTAGTCACAAAGATAAGTAAAACTTTTAGCTCATTTGTGTGACTATGTTACTAATTTGTTGGAGTATTGGAGAACCTTCGTTCTCCTATCCTGTTACCTCACCCTGGGGCATAGCTGTGTAATAGTGGCAAGGAGAAATTGTCTTAGTGGGGTACTGCTCCAGAAGCCATTTCACGAACTCACAAACTTAGCCTACCTTACTAACAGTGGCAACTTGGCCTCCCCAGCAGTAGCAATGAGGCCTTTATGCAACGGGCATCATGTAAATGTTGATAATAAGACATTTCGAAAAATATGTTAAGACTTTATTAACCTTCACCTATCAAACTGAACACCTGTACCAGGAAATGTAGAAAATTTTCTCTTATACAGACAGTACAGCTATGAAACAAATATATTACATTTGTTGGAAACTTATGCCACCACACTCAAGCAGAAATGAATTTACAGAATTAAAAATGTTAACATTGACTTCATTGTGAATATACACTGAGCCAAAATTTTATGGCCACCGGCTTAATGGCTTGTTAGCCTATCTTTAGAACAAAATACATAATTGAGTCTGCATATCAGCAATCTGACAGTTTGTCAAGGTATGTGTCATTAGATGTCTATGGATGGGTCATGTAATTCAAGTAAATAACAGGCCGCTGATTTGCGTACGCGATGATGGTACCTGATGGCAACCCAGATGAGTTCCACAAGACTTATACCAAGAGAATTTGATCATCAAAACAACAGCGTGCATTCACTATAATGCTCCTCAAACCAATGTAGCATGGTTCTGTCTCCAAGACGTGGACAGTTATACTGCTGAAAGATGATATCATCATTGGGGAAGACATGAAGCAGGAAGGGATTCAGGTGGTTCACAGGTGTCAGCGTGTCTTCGATTACTACCACAGATGCCATGCAAGCACAGGAGAATGTCGCCCATAGCGTAACACTGCTCCCAACAGCCTGCATCCATGGTACAGTGCATACTTTGAGCTGCTGTCACCTCGATGATGGCATTTGCGGAGACGACTATCGACCTAGTGTAGCAAAAATGTGATTCACCCGAAGAGCCGACAGTTTCCACTGATTGACAGTCGAATCCTCATGGTCCCACAACCACTTCAATCATAACTGGTGATGTTGTTGGGTCAAGATGTAGACATGTAGCAGTAGTCTGCTGCGGAGCTCCACATTCAACAATGTATGAAGAATGGTGTGCTCTGAAACACTTGTGTGTGCATTAGCATTGTGCCCATTTTGAAGAGATGCCACAGATCACTATCTATCCTGCTTTACAGAGCAGATAACCTCTGAACCCCACAATCTGTGAAGAGTCATGGACGTCCAACCATTTAGCGCCTAGTAGTAGTTTCATTGTCCTTCTACCTCACGGTAGTAGCAAGTAAACATTCGACCAGCTCTGCTATTTTCGAGATACTCACTCACAGTCTCTATGTAAAAATAAACTGCCCTTTGTCAAAGTCACTTACCTCAGTCAGTTGTCCCATTTGCAGCCCAGCCTTTGTTAGGGTCAACCCCTGTCCATGTCTGCTTCACTTACATACTTTTGTTACCACAACACGTGCCTGCTGTGCCACCAGGTGGCATCCAACATCATGGTGGGCAGTGGTCATAATGTTCCTACATTTCTTGGGAATTCAACCTGATCTTCTGCAAAGTCAGCTTCTACCAGTTTTTCCACTCTTCTACACATAATTTATGTCAGTATTTTGCAATCATGGCTTACTAAACTGGTAGTTCAGTAACATGTGCAGTTTTCAATTACATTCTTCTTGAATTCTGAGGGTATTTCATCTGTCTCATGTATCTTGCACATATGGTGGAATAGTTCCATTAATGCTGGCTCTCCCAGTGATCTCAATAATTCTGAGGAAATCTCCTCTACTACAGGGGCTTCTTCTGACAAGTCTTTCAGTGCTCAGTCATTTCTCCTTGCAGTAACATATCATACACCTCATTTTCATCTATTTCCTTTTAACTTTTTATTTTGCCTGTATAGTCCTTCCATATGTTTCTTCTACATTTCTGTATTCCCTTCTTTGCTTAGTTCTGGAGTCAGCATCTATCTAGTTATGCTTCTTTTTACAGCCTTGCATTGCCCTGTAGCCAATTTTGCTTAGCCATGTTACACTTTATGCCAGTCTCATTTTTTTCATGTCTGTATTCTCTTTCACCTCCTTCATGTGCTGCATTTATAGATTTTCTGCTTTTTTTCAGTTAAAATCAACATCTCCTGTGTTATCCAAGGATTTTGGCTGGACATTGTCCTTTTCACCTGTTCAACCCTCCTCAGACTTTACTATTTCATCTCACAAAGTTATCCGTACATCTTAAGTAGTATCCCTTTCCCCTGTTTCAGTCAATCATTGCCTAATGCTCCATATAAAACTCTCAACTACTTCTAGTTCTTTCAATTTATACACATGCCATTTACTTAATTTCCTACCTTCATTGCCTTTTTATCAGTTTTACTCTGCAATTCATAACCAATAAATTATGGTCAGAGTCCACATCTGCTCCTGAAAATTTTGTACAGTTTAAAATATAGTTTTGAAATCTCATCTTACCATTATATATTCAGTCTGAAATCTACTAGTATCTCCAGGTCCCTTCCAATACATACAGCCTCCTTATACAAGGAGCTTTCAGTAAGTAATGCAACACATTGTTTCCTCAGCCAGTTTCAGTTGAAAAGGAAAAAAAAGTGGAATTTGTTGTAGGACATCATGGAATACTTCCACTTCAGCCCGTATAGTTTCACAAAGTACTGATAGGTAGTGGCACTATACACAGCCTTCAAAATGGCATCTGTAACAGAGATGTGTTCCAAGTAGATAGCTGTCATTGAGCTTCTTGTAGCAGAAAACCAGAGCATCCCAGATATTCATAGGCACTTACAGAGTGTCTATGGAGACTTGACAGTAAACAAAGCATGGCGAGTCATTGGGTGAGACATCTGTCATCATCAACAACAAGATTGCACAAAACTGTCTGATCTCCTACATGCCAGCTAGCCGCATACAGCTGTGACTCCTGCAATGTTGGAACTTCTAGACACTCTCATTCTCGATGACTAATGGATCACAGTCAAAAACTTTGCTGCACAACTGGACATATCCGTTGGTAGTACTGATATGCTCATCCACCAGTTGAAATACTACTAAAAAATGTAGTCCATGATTTCCTCGATGTCTAATACAAGATCATTAAAAGCAACAAAGGACCATCTGTGCAGAATTTCTTGCATATTACAAAGCTGACTGTGACAATTTTTTGTTGAACATCATCACAGGAGATGAAATACATATTCATCACTTCAAACCAGAAACAAAATGGCAATGTATGGATTGATGCCACACCATCCTTCCTCTGAAGAAAAATTCAAAGCCACACCCTCAGCTGCTGCAGTCATGGTGATGGTCTCCTGGAACTCTGAAAGGGTTATTCTGTTTGATGTCCTCCCTGATGGTGCAAAGGTCCACTCTGAAGTGTTTTGTAATACACTTCAGGAAATAGAAGAAATGACATCAGCATGTTCATTGCCACAAAAATGCAAATGAATTTCTCCTGCTACATGACAAAGCAAGGTCTCACATAAGCCTCCACGCCTGAGAGAAGCTTGTAAAACTTAATTGGACTGTTGTTCCTCATTGACTAAGCCTGGATCTCACACCTTCTGACTTCCACCTGTTTGACCAAATAAAGGATGCACTCTACAGGAAAGAGTACATGGATGATGTGAAGGTTATTGATGCAGCAAGTCATTGGCTTTGTCACTGATCAGTAGAGCGATAGCTTTTGGCCTACATGACCTCCCAGTAAGGTGGTGTAAGGCCATCACAATGAATGGAGATTATGTTGAAAAATAGGGTTTTTTAGCCAAAAGAGTGGGGAATAATATGGTGTATTGGAATCCTGAGTAGACCCATCCTGCTTTTAGAAACAAAAATTAGTTGTGTTACTTACTGAATACCCCTCATACAATTATTAAGTCAAGTTATAGCGGCAGTTAACTTATGCTCTGTACAAAATTCTGCCGCCAGGGCCTTCCTCTTCCACTCCTCTCCTTCAGTCCATGTTCTCCTCCTATTTTTCCTTCTCTTCCTTTTCCTACTATCAAATTTCAGTGTCCCAGCACAATAAAACTTCTGTCTTCCTTAGCTATCTGAGTAATTTCTTTTATTTCATTATACATTATTTCAATCTCTTTGTAATCAGCAGAGCTCATTGGCATATTAACTTGTACTGCTAAGGTGGGTGTTGACTTTATGTCTATATCAGCTACAATAGTGCATTCATTATGCTAGTCATACCTGCATTCCTATTTTCTTATTATTAGACATAATCTTGCATTGCCATTATTTGATTTTGAATTGATAACCTAGCACTCACCTGACCAGACGTCCTGTTCATCCTACTACTGCAGATCACTAGTTTCCACTATATCTAACTTCAACATATCCATTTCCCTTTTTAAATTCTCTAACCTACCTACTTGATTAAGGGATCTAACAGTCCATATTATAATTGTAAAAAATCTGTTTTGTTTTTCCTGAAGATGACGTCCTCTGGAGTAGTCCCCACCTACAGTTCCACACGTGGGACTACTTTATTAGGTGCAGAAGTATGAAACTGGAATTTGGTTGCCATAATTACACATCTGTTGTTTGAAGCTGATAAACAATATTTTAATGAAAATAATCTCTATTGCTATTTATACATTTCTCCCAACTCTCTGGCAGGCTATGAATGCCACAGCAAAAGAAACAGTTCTTCTTTTGAAGTGAATGAGTCAGTGAGACATTGTCATGCATTTTCATATAAAGTGAAGCACTGTTCAGCGAGAGAAAACTTTGATTTTAAGGATTTTATGATGGGTGCTACTTCTTTGGGAGACATGTGTGTCATTTGCATTTTACTGAAGTTATTTGTAAAACTGGTCTCAGTCACTCCACTGCACTGTTTACTGAACCTGATAAACCCAAGTTGTCAGTAACAGAAACAAAGTACTTGTTTAAGATGTTTGTAACACTACTTGCACTTGTTAACAATGTCTCATTTTTTTAGAGCTGTCTGTTACTTTTCCTTTTTGGCCCCACCTCTGTCTGTCTTCATTATATCCCATATAGTTTCCATTTTGCTGCCAGGTGTAACTATATTTTTCTCTTAATAAAGCTGCTTAGATTTCTGGATTACAGTACTCTTTGTACTGCATTGCAATGCTAACATCAGAGCTGATAGTAGATACAGTATCCTGACGTAATAAGGAAAACTGATTTTGTGCACTGGGTGAATTACAACTGGATGAACCTAATTTTTCTGCAAATTTTTGAATGTCTCCAGTTTCAATCAGGGGCCATTTGCATAAACTGTATGCATTAAAATCTGATTTCTGGTTGCCTGTTTTATCAATGTGAATGTCATTTTCAGCGTGTCTCTCTCTGAACATCTTTTGTTTCTACCCTCCCTACCCCCAAAACACTGCTATTCTGTCACTTGTAACATTGGTACTTTATCACTTGCTATAGTGTGACACCCCTCCACCGAACTATCTAACACAAAGCTTTCTTTTTGATGACAACTTTTTCTGACTTCTCACTTCTCAAACAGTTTTTGAAAGTTAGTTGTGTCCTGTCATTTCCCATCATTTCCCACTTCTCTTTCCCCTTCTCCCTCCTTAATCTTTCCAGATCTTCTTTTGCCTTCTGTAGTTCCACCTGAAGGGCAGCAATCTCTCCTTCTGTTCTGCAGTCTTTCTATCTCTGCAGCAAATCCTACATAACCATTAAGCCTTGTTTATTTCCCCAGTTCCCACATCACTAAAGTCACCCACAAGAAAGAAACTGCAAGAACCCTCACACTGCACCCCGGAACTAACACTCTCATGGAAAGTCAGACATTTCTCACTCATGGCATACAAATTTTAGCTTTAGTCTAAATTAAACAAGAATAACTTCCATACTACTCAATTAATATCTTCTATTTCTTAGAATGTTTATTCCTAAAGTCCAGATACTAACTCAAAACTTCCAGAGAAATAGAAACAATTAAATCTGTATTGTTTACATGACAAAACAAAAGTAAACAGATAACTGAGCTTACACTTATGAACTTTTCATTTATATCAGAACTTGGCTACATATTAGAGACTCAAAGGGAATAGCATGTAAGAATACACTAACAACACAAACTGTACTTTATTGAAATAATCACTTAATGATTAATGGAAAATCTCATATAAAGATGTGAAACAAATACTAACAAAGAGATAGAGGGCTAGCCAGTACTTACCTCAGCTCAGTACAGCTGATAGATACACAAAACAGAACAGAAAATTTACATTCCTTGCTTTCGCAATGTTGTTCCTTCATCAGGGAGGAGAGAGGGGAAAAAAGGGAAGAAGGGAAAGTGGATTCAGTTACTCACAATCCAGGTTATGAAGCAACAGGGAAAGGTAAACAGGGAGGGAAGCAAGGATGGAGGCATGGTTGTCAGAGGGATGCCAAAGATATTCTACTGTTAAGTACTGTGCCAGCTTCAAACCAAAGAGGATGCATACAGAAGTAAAGAAGTATATAGTATAAAGATAAACACAACTATGTAGGATGAAAAGATGCATGAATGGCTAAAGAGGAGAGGGAAAAAGGAGAAGACTGAAGAGTAAATGGGAGTGTGGTTGGTTAATGTAGGTTCAGTCCAGGGGGATGGCGGGATGAAAGGATATGTTGGAGTGCAAGTTCCCATCTCCGCAGTTCCGAGGGACTAGTATTGGGTGGGAGAAGCCAAATGGCATGTACATTGTAGCAGGCTCCTAGGTCCCTAGAATTATGCTGGACAGCATGCTCTGCTACTGGGTATTGGACATCTCCTAGGCGGACAGTTCATCTGTGCCCGACAACTAAACTGGCTGAGCGCATGAACGGGCACAGTAGCAGAGCATGCCGTCCAGCATAATTCTAGGGACCTAGGAACCTGCTACAATGTACGTGCTATTTGGCTTCGCCAACCTAACACCAGTCCCTCGGAACTGCGGAGATGGGAACTTGCACTCCAACACATTCTTTCATCCCGCCATCCCCCTGGACTGAACCTTCGTTAACCAACCTCATTCCCATTTACTCTTCAGTCTTCTCCTTTTTCCCTCTCCTCTTTAGCCATTCATGCATCTTTTCATCCTACATAGTTGAAATAATCACTTAAAAAGTTATAAAGTTAATTTTGTGTTTGTTTGCAGATACATGTCTGTAGTTCCAATATACGTTGAAGTGCCTGTGTTACAGTACCATAGCAAGCCAATACAAGAGCCAGAACAAAATGGCACACTCCATTGACAAAGTTGAGTGTAGTGCAGCACAGCAATTAATTTTCTTCATTTGAAGGCAAATGCTGAATTTTTGGATGTGTATGACAACAATGCACCATTATATGGCACATTGGGCAGATAGTACAGATGCTTCCAGTTTGATGAAGTAAGGATAAATGACAAAGAATGAAGTAGCAAACCAGTTTCCCATGAAGAACAAGGAATCAAAGGTGAAGAGGAGGCTCTCGTGCTCAGATACTGGTGTATTGCAATCAAAGTAAAAGTGGAGAAAGTGAAAATCTGTCATGGATAAATTTTCAACATGATATTTTGAAAATGAGAAAAGTTGTTGTTTTCTGGGTTCTTTGACTGTTCATATACATTCAAAAACCCTGCCAAATGAAGGCAGTAGCAGAAATATTGCAATTATGTCAGGCGAATCCAGAGGACTTAGTTAGACCCCTGTTACTTGCAGACAAATGTTTAGTGTATCAATATGACATCTAAACAAAGGAGCAAAGCAAACTTCAGAAACATGTGGAATCACCACCACTGAAAAAGGCAACAACCCAACCATTACTGGACAAAATGATGCTGAGAGTTTTCTGGGACTGTCATGGTGTGGTGCTAACAGATTATGTTGATAACAGGGCAAACCATCACAGGAGCACACTATCAGATTTCTTGACTATGTCACAAGAAGAGTGTTTTTGCCCATTTTATGTAGGACACAGTCACACATGCTGCTCCTTTGAGCTAACAAATTTTGCCTCCCCACATATTCTTCTGATATGGCACACAGTAATTTCTTCCTCTTTCCTCAGATGAAGAAACCATTGTATGGTAGGCATTTCCAGAATGATGATCCAATGATTCACTAAGTGTAATGTTTCCTAAAAGTGCAGACTTATAGAACCAAGGACTTGAATTCTTAAGGTGATAATTAAAAATTTATGAGTACCCACTGGTATCTCAACTTCTTTGGGGTTTACCTTGATAACAAGTTACAATGGGGTAAACACATGTACAAACCAATCAAGAAGCACATCCCACATATTTTTGCACTTAAAAGTACCTTTCACTGTGTTTACTTGGAAAGAAGAGTATATTTTGCATATTTATACTTCTTGTTGCCTAGTGAAATTCTGAGGTGATGCAGCAAAAACTAAATAAAGTATTTACTCATCAAGAGTGAACAGCATAAATGTTGTTTGAAGTGTACAACTCTCACATATTAAGAAGGCTATTTTCAATGTCTAAGAAATTATTTCTATGTGAAATTTGTGTCCATGTCCGAAGCACGTGATGGGATTGCAAATCCTGGAACAAAGGTTTTGACAAGTTTTTGATGGTGTTGAGGCACAGTCATGCAGTATTTTTTTTTTTTTAAGTGAAACATAATTTGACAGTGTATTATTATATTTATCTTTTGTATTACGAAGATTTTGGCTTTTATGCCATCATCAAATACAATGCTAAAAGCTCTTTGGCCATTATTCAGTCACATCTATAAGACAGCCCAAAGCAGATAAACAAGGCTAATACATGTCTTTAATGTGTATCTTAAGAACATGAGTTAGCCATTTTTACCTGCTATGAAATGCCTTAACAGCTTAAAGGCATAAAAGCTGAAATCTGAATAGTATGAAGGATACATACAATAATTCACAGTTAAATGGCAATTTACTCTTTTAAAAAGTTCTAACAAATGTTGCTGGCACAGAATAAGAAATTGAGGACCTCTGCACATTTAAAAGAAAAAAAATCTCTTATTATGCATTTCTCTGACCAGTTTCCTGATAACCTAAAATCAAGGATTGAAAACTCTTGTTGGTAGTGTGACAACAAACTATGTTCACTATTATAAGTCTCTTTTTCACAGCATTTAGATGACTTCCATTCTCTGATAAATATGAATGTAGCTACATGAATAATAAGCAAGCATTAGTATACAAGATAGTGACAATAATGTAGACAAAGAAGCAGCAGCTTCATCTTTTTTTTGCTTCAAAGTAGCGTCTTTCCTCCTAATTATTAGTTTGTAAAGCATAAAATGTAAATTGCAGTTAAGCAAAGTTTATTTTTTGTACAGTGTACAAAATTATTTTCTATCAGAAGCTTCTCTTTGTTAATGTATAATTTATCTTGGTCCACATCACTGAAGATTCGACTTCATCATGGGACCTATTGGAAAGTAATTAACAGTGCTGCCAGAGATACTAAAAAAGACAAAATTAATATCCCACCACAATCACTCAATGAGTTTTTTATTAATTCAGTGAGAGAAATAGGAGATGCAATTATCAAACCAGACATTAGTCCATCAGAGTTACTCTCCCAAAATTGGGGTAGACAGTCACTAAATACAAGCATGGTAACCTTCTCCGAAGTATCGCCTAGATATGTACAAGTGGTCATAAAACAACTGAAATCATCTGATAGCTTAGATATATATGGCATATCATCCAACCTGCTAAAAAATGTGTGTGACTGCATTCTCTACCCCTTAACCCATTGCATAAACAAGTGCTTACTTGAGGGATATTTTCCTGATGAGTTGAAACTGTCTAGGATTGTCCCAGTATACAAAAAGGGAGATAAAGACTCTCCATCTAGCTACAGGCCTATTTCAATAGTACCCACATTCTCCAAGGTAATAGAATGCATCATGTACCAACAATTATCATCTCACTTTGAGAATCTAGGAATAATTAATGCTACACAATACAGGTTTAGGAAGAATCTGTCGACCATTGATGCAATCAACACGGTAGTCAGTTACATCCTCAAAGTTTTTGAGAACAAAGGTTTTGCTCAGGTCTCATTCTGTGACCTAAGCAAGGCCTTCGACTGTGTTGAGCACATGCCACTACTAGAGAAACTAGAATTCTACGGCATCAAAGAAAACAGTCTCAGACTATTAAAAGCTTATCTCAACAACCGTAAACAGGTAGTTTGTGTTGGTAAGGAAATGTGAAACATAGAAAATGTTAAAGTAGGTGTGCCTCAGGGATCTGTACTGGGGCCCTTCCTGTTTCTGATAATGATCAATGACCTCCCCTCGTTTATTAGATCCACCACTGTATTGTATGCAGATGATACGACTTTTCTCCATAGCAGTAACAGTCTTAATGATCTTAAAACCTGTGCTGAAAATACACTCACTCATGCAGCATATTGGTTCAGAGCAAATAGTTTCCTGCTAAATGAAAATAAAACTCAGCAGATAATCTTCACTCTAAGAGACAAGCCACTATCTGATGATCCTAGTTCTGTTAAATTCCTGGGAGTTTATTTAGATGAAAAGTTATCCTGGGGCCAACATGTAAACTATATTAGTAGTAAACTATCTAGAGTAATTTATTTATTAAGACAACTCAGAAATTATGTACCTGAAACATACATCAGATCATCTTATTTTGCATTTTTCCAGAGTATAATATCCTATGGCATTATCTTGTGGGGTAACTGTAGTCATATACATGACATCCTATTATTGCAGAAGAAAGCCATTAGGATAATTACAAATTCTTCACATAAGGCTCACTGCAAACCCTTATTTACTAAACAAAAAATTATGACTATAATAAACCTCTATATATACAATGTCTTAATCTTTACGAAGAAGAACCTACAAGATGTGAAACGTAGAGAAAATGTACATTGTTACAACACAAGAAGCATCAAACACGTATACACGCCTTACCACAGACTATCAAAATCAATAAATAGCTATGAAGTCACAGGGCACAAGCTATTTAATAAGCTGCCACATGCCATACAGGATCTTCCTGAACATACATTCAAAGAAAGACTGCATGAATGGTTTATTGCCCACCCGTTCTATGATATCAATGAATTCTTCAACTGTAAAATGCAGTAATCCAACAGATGACCCACTGTACATTTATTGTAATATAAGCTAAAATATTTCAGTAGTCAATACCTTATCACACTGTATTATAAATTGTAACTTCATTTGACGTTGTCAATTGCTGTAATGGCCTAAAGACAATAAAATCTTTATTATTATTATTATTATTATCATAATGAATGAATTAATGAACCTCATACATATAGTACCAATAATCACCTCTTCTGTGTGTAAATTAAACTGGAAAATACGTGGAAAGTTAGTTACATGTTCCAAGGATCACTTTGCACGATAGCTCGTGATGATGTAGAACTAGTCATTTTACATTTACACCACAAATTAATTTGTACATATGGTTATATTATGAAAATTTCTAAGTTCTTGTTGTTGTTTTTTCTTTTATTTTTTTATTTTACAAGGAGAAAAAAGATATACAAATGTGAGTTAGTAATTCCTATCCACCAGCTTGTACACATTATGGTAATAGAAGCTCTTCTATGGAACAAGGACAAAATTCTTCAATTTGTTTTCAAATTTTACTTTGCTGTCTGTCAGACATTTTATATCACTGGGCAAGTGATCAAAAATTTTTGTTGCAGCATTGTGCACTCCTTTTTGTGCTTAAGACAACTTTAATGTGGAGCAACGAATATGATTTTTCCTTCTGGTACTGTAATTATTTACATCATTGTTCCTTTTGAAATGTAGAGGATTATTTACAACAAACTTCACAAGGGAATAAATATACTGTGAAGCAGCAGTCAGAATGCCCAACTCCTTAAACAAGTCTACAAGATGATCATAGGCGAGGACCAGCTATTATTCTTATAGCATGTTTTTTCTGCAACAAAGACATTCTTTCTAAAATATGAGTTATGCCAGAACATTATTCCATAAGACAGTATTGAATGAAAATATGCAAAATATGTCAACTTACTGATTTGTCCTTCCCCAGTTTTACAATGATTCTAAGTGCAATTGTGGCTTAACTAAGTTGTTTTAGGAATTGCAAAATGTCCTTTTTCTAATTTAAATTCTCATCAATATGGACACCTAAGAATTTTGCAGTTTCCACCACTTCCAGCATGTGAATATGTTGTTTCTTTTTAAACAATGGAAATCCAGGATGGACTGTAACAATATTATGAAAAGGAAAGTTGCTACTCACCATGTACCGGACATGCTGAGTCGCAGATAGGCACAACAAAAAGACTGTCACAAATGAAGCTTTCTGTGATTAAGGCCTTCATCAACACCATACACACACACACACACACACACACACACACACACACACACACACACACACACACACAATACTGCAGTCTCAGGCATCTGACACCACACTGCGAACAGCAGCACCAGTGCTTGATGGGGGTGGTGAATGGGGGGAGTAAGGAGAAGGCTGGGGCAGGGAGGGGGAGGGATGGTATGGTGGACAGTGAAGAGCTGCAGCTTAGACAATCCATATGGCACAGGCTGTGAAGCAGTCATTGAAGTGAAGGATGTCATGTTTGGCAGCATGTTCAGCAACAGGGTGGTCCACTTGTTTCTTGGCCACAGTTTGTCATTGGCCATTCATGCAGACAGACAGGTTTTTGGTTGTCATGTTCACATAGAATGCAGCACAGTGGTTGCAGCTTGGCTTGTAGATCACATGACTGGCTTCACAGGTAGCCCTGCCTTTGGTGGGATAGTTGACGTTAGAGACAGGACTGGAGTAGGTAGTGGTGGGAGGACATATGGGACAGGTCTTGCATCTAGGCCTATTACAGTGGTATGAGCCATGAGGTAAGGGGTTGGAAGCAGGTGTTGTGTAAGGATGGATGAGTATATTGTGTAGGTTTGGTGGACAGCGGAATACCACTGTGGGAGGGGTGGGAAGGATAGTGGGCAGGAGTTTTGTCGTTTCAAGGTACAATGAGAGGTAGTTGAAACCCTGGTGGAGTATGTAATTCGGTTGCTCCAGACCTGGGTGGTACTGAATTACGAGAGGAATGCTCCTTTGTGGCCAGACATTGAGACTTTGGGAGGTAGTGGGAGACTGGAAAGATAAGGCATAGGAGACTTGTTTTTGTACAAGTTTGAGAGGATAATTATGGTCCATGAAGGCTTCAGGGAGACCCTTCGTATATTTCAAGAGGGACCGCTCATCACTGCAGATGTGATGACCATGGCTGGCTGTACAGAAGAGACTTCTTGGTATGCTGGTATGGAACAGGTGGCAGCTGTCGAAATCATACACTGGTGGTGCTGCTCACAGTGTGGTTTCAGTTGCCTGAGACTGCAGTCATGTGTGTGAGTTGTGTTTGCGTGTGTGTGTGTGTGTGTGTGTGTGTGTGTGTGTGTGTGTGTGTGTGTGTGTGCCCATTCAATGAGACTTTTAATAACTTTGTTACCTATTTCTTCTGTTTCTGTATGTATGCTTCAGTAGATTACAATACAGGTGTCATCTGCAAAAAGAACTAATTGTGCTTGTTGTACATTAGAAAAAAGATGATTTATATACATGAGGAACAGTAGTGGGCCTAGGACTGAGCCTTGGGAAACCACATACGTGATATCTCCTCAGTCAGAGTTATGTCACCAGACTATATTGGTTGAATTCTTTTGGTTAAATATGATCAATCCATTGGTTAGCTATACCATCATTCCCATAAAATTTGTCTTGGAAATACATTATGCATTAGATTGTTTGCAGAAAATACCAACCAGTGCTATTTTATTATTGAATGCTTGTAAGATATGGTGAATAAACATGTAAATGGCATTCTTAACAGAGCAACCCTTCTCAACCCAAACTGTGATTTGCTGAGGATATGATTGTTGATAAGATAAGATACTATTCTAGAATATATCACCTCAAAAATTTTGCAAAATGATGTCAGCAGCAAAACAGGTCAGTAGTTATTTGTATGTCTCTTATTGGATATGTTAAAGAGTGATTTAACAACAGTATACTTCAGTGACTCTGGAAAAATGTCTTGTGTTAGTGATGCATTACATATTTCAGGTAAGACTGGGCTTGTTATATGGGAAAAAATCTTTAGTAATTTATTGGAAACACTATAAAAACCAGATGAGCTTTTATTTTTGAGTGAAAATGTTATATTCTTAATTTTAAAAAATAGAAGTTGGTAACAAATACATATGACTGAATTTTTGAGAGTCATGTTTTGAACATACTGCTGTGATTTTTCTCTTGAACTGTTTGTCGCCTTGCTTTCCACTATATTTAAGAAATGATTATTAAATACATTTGCTACTTGTGACGCATCATATATAGCCCTACCATTCAGTCCAACAGTGATGTCTTGTTCTGTGGCTGGTTGTCCCGTCTCTTGTTTCACTACATTCCATATAACGGTACATCTGTTGTCAGAATTACTAATTTCTGACATTATGTGCATCTTCCATCATTTTTAACAAACTTCCTTAGTAGTGTGCAACCACTGCAGTGTCCCTACCTGTTCTTGCCAAAATATACATTTCCTTTTTCCTTTCACAAGATACTTTAATTCTTCTAGTGATCCATGGTTTTTTTTTACATGGCTGTTTAGTGTCCTTTCTGATCAGCTTATGCTGAAAGCTATTTTCAAGTAATTATATGAATTTATCGTGGGATAGATTAAATTTTGTGCTAGCATTTTGTTCATTATAACATACAAAGATAATAAAGTAGAACATACGTCATCCAGGAATCCAAATCAACAAGAGGAGGAAGTGAAGGTCCCTCACTATGAGAATTTAAACAAGTACTCATTTTCATTAATTTGCTATTTTCAGCCTTAATTCTGACATAATCATATCATTTTATATTTGCTGCATTCATTATGAATAAAGGTTTCATTATTTTACATAATCATTGTCTGTCACTGGTTCATGCTTGAAGATTTAGAGCAGCCTACTTACTTTGCACCAGAGCTCTGGAACAGTTCTGCCCATTCTTCTGGATCATAAAATTCTGCAGTGAAATCGCTGGCGAAGTCTTGGTAGGTGAAGCCAGGCTTATAATTCTTTTCCATAAAATCAATGTACTCTTGATTGTTTGAACCTAAGAAAGTTGAAATGTTACAAAATTACACAGTAATTATCTGAAATGAAAATTTCTTTACTAATTATAGACATATCTGAAAAGTGTTCTCATAATGTAAGTATAAACATACATGTTAAGCAAGACATTATGTGTTAAGTAGGATGCCATAAAATACCAAAAACGAATAAAAAGTAAGCTGTTTTAATCGCATTAGTCAGAATTATCAGTGTAAAATTTGGATTTTGCTTTGCACATAATTCAAGTGGGTGATATACTGAATGTTTGCTCATCAGATGACAAGCAAAACAAAAGGTTACAATATTTTAGAGAACATGGTTAGGTTTTTCTTGGGATTTATGGAAGTGAAAGATAAATTTAATTATAAGCAATAGGCATCACACAAAACTCCACTGTAATGACTTATAACTACATTCCCTCAGAAAAAAAGCTGATGAAGACTAACATGTGGTAAAGATGGAAGATGATTTTAAAGACAGTAAACGCTCTGCATCTTGACTGTAGATACTGAGTTTTAGTTTAATATTTCCAAATGTCTTGTAAAATGAGGGAATTTACAATGATGAAAAATAAAGTTTATTTCTTAGTATTGTAACAGGGTAAGCAATCAGTGTGTAACAATCATATAGAAAATGTGTGCTCATGCCTCTCTATCACCAAAGAGACAACTCTACCTCAGATTCAAACTGAATTATTTGGCTGTAAACAACTCTAATGTTGTATAAGACATTAAAAGTACATAAATAATTACCATATTCAAATAATGTATGTATATAAATATTATTACATATATATTACTTATCATATACTCACCTCATATTTGATTTTGTTATACAAATTATGTAGACTACAAATTAAGTTGTAGTAAAAGGATATCATTTTTTCATTTTCTACAAAGTAAATTGTGTTATAAAATGCCTTTTCTTTCAACCACCAGTACCACTGTATCACCATTTTAAATTCATTTCCATGCTGTTCCCTTGTGTTTTATGGTATGCTGTTGAAAAATATTTTGCCAACATGTAAAAAATTACTTTTGACTTTTCTTAATCGAGTCCAAGGAATTTCTAGTAAGTTTTTGTTTCTAGTTCCATATGTGTGCATATCTGATCTAATTTCATATGTTGGAAATTCTGTTTGGTGTGCATAAGTACTTTGAGTATCTGCATAAGTACATTGAGTATGTATAGACTGGGGACTGTAAGTATTTTGTGCTCGGCAAAGTTTTGTGTGCAAAGAGTTAAGTTACAGTACTGAACCAAAACTACATGTTGTGGCTTTCTTCTACCACAGAAAGACTTCTTTTGCCCCATCAGAGTTTCCCCAAAGTAGTATTCCATATTGTAAGTGTGTATGGAAAAACGCACAGTATGCCATAAACAGAACTCTATACTCACACAATCCTCCAGTTTCTTTAGAAGATATAAAACTCCTGCCAACTTACACACAACTTTCCTGTGTGGGTATTCCATTGTTGGTGCTCCAACATATGATGCAGCAGAACACCTTAAATCTGTTCAACGCCCAGCAGTAAGTTGGTGCATGCATCACATTTACACTCAATGAATATCTTATGTCAATAAGAGGAGCTACGTTTGAATGACTCTGATATTATAGTAAGTTTTGATGTGGTATCTCTCTCTTCACTCAAATTTCTGTGACCAACTCATTATGGTTAACTGAGGTTAAGTTTTATGTAAAATTAATGAACATATTTCAACATCTGTTGACTTCCACTTACTTTTTGTTCAATCACTTGTTCTGTGAACAGACAAATGGAGTTGTGTTGAGGAGCCCTTTATCACCCATTGTTGCCAACCTGCATATGGAAGATTTTGGGGGTGTGTCATACTTTGGTCAGATCATCAGGACTGTGGAGGATAAGTGTAATAAGTGAATGGTTGGAGTTGAAGATCAGACACAAGCACTGCAAGATGTGACAGATAATCACCCATGTATTATAATGATGATGAAAATTTCAATAAAGATAATAAGAAAACTTTTATTGGAAACTGCAAGAAACAATTTGTTCATTGAAACAATCATATCCAAAATCAAACTTTGTAATACCTAAATTAAGGACCTGGGAAACATGGGGAAGAAACATGAACAATAAAAACTGATCTCAACATACTGTCAAGACAAGTCCTCTCCATGGACATCACCTTATTCTACCAATGGCTTTGTGGGGGGAAAAGTTTGTTATGCTAGCAGTAGCATAGCTGGACAGGTCTCAGCAGATGAATCCAATGAAGCATGCCTCACAATGAACCATCTCTACCCACACTCTTTTCATGTTCCTTTTTCATAGCCCTTTTCCCCAATTTATGATGTGATCCATACTGAAGGTGTATGTTGCATAGAAAATGTGATGTGAATGGAGCCACAGAGGTACCTGCTGACCTCCCCGAGCAGTGAGGCTTTCAATGGTATGGGACTCTGATGGTGTCAACAAGATATATTCCCAATTCTCATGTGACCAAAATGGAAAACACAGAAATAGATTTAAGAACTGTGGGACTTGATGATGCCTCAAAAACCCAATCATCAGATGTTGAACCAACAGAAGCTGTTTCCGCCAATGGACTGGGGGTAGACCCATCCGAGGAGTGGAAAATATCATGGAGAAATTGGACTACATCAAGATCAATAACTTGTCTTGGGTTCATGGGAGGATACTTTTAAGAGACCAAAGAGAGAAGAAAGACAATGAAGTCTTCCTAAGAACAAGTGGACACAATTAAAAGTCTTGAACCTAATATTTCCTAATACTTTCTAGAAAAGACTGTCTCAGATTAAAAAGGATGAACAGACCCCTTTTACTTCCAAGACAGGGATGAACAAAACAAGGAATGAGTCCATTACTCCCATTTCCTAGGATAATTGGATCCAAAAGAGCTAAGGCAAGAAACAGGGCAATGGACCTATAAGTAAAGCTGTCTCAGTATTTAGGATGCTGGTAATACAATAGGGACATCCACTTATAACACCACCTCACAACAGGAGGAGCTTGTTTAGAGGGCTATACACTGCAGAACTTCCCTTGGGAAATGCTCACACATCCTCTATACAGTCTCAATCCCTCCCCATTCAATTCCCATATTTTTGGAGCCCTGAAGAAAGACTTCTATGGTTGTTGATTTGCTTCGGACAAAGAGGTACACTCCTGGGTACAATCATAGTCCTACAGGCAACTGCAAACATTTTTCCATGAAGGAACTGACCATCTTGTCTAACAGTGGACTAAATATATTAACAGTTATGGTGGTTATTTTTGAAACAATGAAAATTTTACTTCCTTTTTTCTATCTGTCACATTTTCAATTGACTGCTCCTCTACAGGGGCCACAACAGGCCAAAGAGGAACTGGAGGTAAGTTTTACACTAGAAATCTAAAGACTCAGAACATGTATTCACGTTAAGAATGGGATTTCATTCATGCTGATGGTAAACTCCTGCTCCAGGGATTTAATGACTACCAGGGTGAAACAACATGAGGGATGAAGCATGAGGAAATTTGTTCTGGCCTCAGCTTACTTTCCTTATGAGGACAACGTTCCTCCTTCCCAGGAAGTGAGGACATTAATAGACAGCTGCCTGCAGCTGTATAAACAACTACTCGACTGTGATGCTAGTACTCAATCCTGGTGTGAGGAATCAGTGACACCAACAGCAGGAGTGATTACCTACTTGAATAACTTTTGGAGAGCAATCTAGAGATCTTGGATATGGGGAAGAAGCCTACCTTCATAAATAGAGGGGAAGAAGTATGTAACTGACATATCTTTCCAAACCATCTTAATAAGCAGTTATGTCAGACAATGGTACATGGGCTTGAAAAAAGTGTTGAAAAGACCATGACCTATAGGAATCCCAGGAAAATAGACTGGGACTCACATAGTGCAGACCTAAACTCATAAAATAAAAACTTCAGTCACCAATCCAATAAATTTAGAGGAAATGGCAGACGATGTAACATCTGCCATTACAATGAGGTGACAAAAGTCGTGGGGTACCTGGCAATATCATGACTGATCTCCTTTTGCCCAGTGCAGTGCAGAAATTCAATGTGGTAATGACTCAACAAGCCAATGAAATATTGAGCCATACTGGCTCTATAGCCGTCCATAATTGCAAAAATATTTCTGGTGCAGGATTTTGTGCATGAACTGACCTCTCAATTATATCCCATATCAGATGATCTGGCTGGCCAAGTCATTCGCTCATATTGTCCAGAATCATGAACTGTTGTGGTCTGATGACATGGTACATTGTCATCCATAAAAATTCCATTGTTGTTTGGGAACATAATGTCTACGAATGGCTATAAATGGCCTCCAAACGGCTTAGCATACACATTTCCAGTCAATTATCAGTTCATTTGGACCAGAGGAATCAGTCCAGCCGGCCGCTGTGGCCAAGCGGTTCTAGGCACTTCAGTCCGGAACTGTGCGATCGCTGCGGTCGCAGGTTCGAATCCTGCCTCGGGCATGGATGTGTGTGATGTCCTTAGGTTAGTTAGGTTTAAGCAGTTTTAAGTCTAGGGGACTGATGACCTCAGATGTAAGTTCCATAGTGCTCAGAGCCATTTGAACCATTTTGAATCAGTCCATTCCATATACACATAACCCACACCATTATGGAGTCACCACCAGGTTGCACAGAGCCTTCTTGACAACTTGGGTCTATGGCTTCACATGTTCTGCACCACACTTGAATCTTATTATAACTCATACCAACTGAAACTGGGACTTATCTGACCAGTTCATTGTTTTCCAGTCATCTATAGTCCAACTGATATGGTCACAGCCCAGGAGAGGCACTGCAGGCAATGTTATGGCATTGGCAAAGGTACTCGTTGTCATAGCCCATTAATGCCATATTTTGATACACTGCCCTAATGGATACATCTGTTGTATATTCTACATTGATTTTGGTGGCTATTTCATGCAGTGCTTCTTGTCTGTCAGTACTGACAATTGTATCAATGCTCCTGTTCTTAGTCATTAAGTGAACGCCATCAGCCACTGCATTGTTTATGGTGAGAGATAATGCCTAAAATCTGGTATTCTTGGCACACTCTTGACACTGTGGATCTTGGTACATTGAATTCCCTAATGATTTCTGAAATGGAATGTCCCATGCATCAAGCTCCAACTACCATTTCGCATTCAAGTCTGTTAATTCCCAATATGCTGTCATAATCACATTGGAAATCTTTTCACATAAATCACCTGAGTCCAAATGACAACTCTGCCAATGCACTGCCTGTTTACACCTTGTATATCGCATCTGTATAAGTGTAAATTGCTACCCCGTGACTTTTATCACCTCAGCATATAGCTTTGTACTTATAAAACTGTCCAGTCACCATGAATTGCACACACAGGAATGTACCTGGCATAACAATGATATTGAATTGCAAAGGAGGCAGGTAAGAAGACTGTTCAATTGTGCAACACAGAAAGGACAATGGGTACAATATTGGAAGGCTCTTTCCAAATACAACCTTGATTAAGCAAGCAAAACAATCAACTTCGAAGGTATTTTGTGAGAAAGTGGATGGCACAGCTGCCAGGGCCAGACTTCATAAAATCTTCACAAGAATAGCAAAAAATTCATAATGCACAATTAGAAAGGGGGATTGTGGGTGTATAACTACAGTACATGAGATGCTAGGTATGCTCTTCAAGATTCACTTCCCTCAAGGCCCTTGGCAGATGATACAGACCAAGATTCAGTCCCTGTGAAGTACTGATTTACAGGTAACCAATGATGGAACTGGGAATATGCCAGAGAATGTGTTGATTTCAAGAAAATCCAGTAGGTGGTGGAAACATTTCTACCATTCATGTTAACAGACTCGAATGAAATTTGTCAGCCTCTACTCTAACAAGCAGAAGAGGGATTAATCAGCCTCCTATGCAGACTGTTTGGAGTTAGTTTATCAGCAGGGGTCATTCTAATGGTTGAAGAACTATGAAGACTTTTAAAGACAGCAGAAAAACTAGTTAATGTGCTTGTTAGGGAAAGGAGGTTAACTGGGGTTCCTGTACGTGAAAACCAACATACATATGACCCAGGCAATTCAGCTCTACACTTTGAGGGAAGTGCTCTCTGTATTTTGCTGGATATTGAAGGGACTTGTAGCAATACAACCTTCAAATTCATAGGTAAAACTGCAGGAGAGCATGCCATTAAGACCATTTTAGGTAGGTGGATTAAGACCATGGCTCACAGATGAAAGGTAGAAGCTACCATATGTATGTGAAAATCGTGATCAACACCATTAGAAAGGGTCCCCACTACATGGCACCTGTTGATGAATGAGATGATGAAGGAGTTAAATGCTAGAGGTTACTTTTGCCAATGATGCATAGATGACTTAAGTCATTGTAATACTTGGCACATTTGCTAGTGCTACTACAACAATGGTACAAGCACTCTGAACAATGTGCAAAACTGGTGTAGAAAACAGGAGTTAAGGGTCAGACCTAGGAAAACTGTCATAGTACCGTTAACAAGGAAACATATCCAGGACACGTACTGTGATCTTAAGTCTTTGAGGAAATTCTATCAGCAGAGGGGTTAGTAATGTACCTAGGGGTAACGTTCGATGTGAAACTAACATTAGCTCATCATATAAAGACTACAGGTTCTATGGAAAAAGGCACTCTGATGTTCACTTGAAGAGCCTGTGCTAAAAACTGTGTTTGAAATCCCAGAAGCATGTACTGGATATGCATCTCTGTAATGAGGCAAGTAATTTACAGGGCTACACCATGGTGAAATAAAGCAAAAGAAAAAGCAGTTGCTAAGGAGCTTGGAAAGGTGCAGAGATTGGTCTGCTAAGCCATGACAGGTGGAATTAGCTGTACATACACTGCTTGGATGGATCTTTGGGTTACAACTGGGACAGCTGCAGGGGCACACAGTAACTATAGGAATGATCAGGGAAATATTGGCTGACTAAACAACAGCTTCCAGCTGCTTCAATAAATCTTTCAGTGTAACAAATGGAAGTATGAAGCAGTGGAAGAATGAATTATGATACCATCCATGAGACATATTTTGGTTTAGTAACGGGTCAAAAACAGACAAAGGTGCTCAGGCCAGGGCATATGGGATATAGCCTAGACTAAAGAGGGCAGTCTCTCTAGAGAAACTGGGTACAGTATTCCAGGCAGATATATTCACAATTCGAATGTGCGCAGAGGAGAATCAACTCAGGATGCTGCACAGATCGTAGCATCTATATTCATTCAGACAGCCAAGCAGCCCCAAAGTCTCATCAGCCCCTGTAGTAAGATCAAATATCATTGCAGAATGCCCAAACACACTTGTGAGAATAGGGGAAACCAACAAAGTAAACCTGCTGTTGGTTGATGGTCATTCTGGAATTAGTGGCAATGAACAGCCAATAAACAGGCCAGGATAGGAAAAGTATATTGAAAAATCCACCTCAGTTGTGAAAATTTTCTGGTCTTGACCCAGGTTTCGCCTAGAATGGTCTAGCTTTCTCCAGAAGCATAAAATTACTATAACATGCCAGAGTACGGCACAGTCAGCATTAAAAATTAGAACCTATAGTACCGTGCTACGATGTCCAGTTAGTTTTAATTCGACATGGTACCACAGTGCTATAGGTTCTAATTTTTAATGTTGACTGTGTCTTACTCTGGCATGTTATAGTAATTTTATACTTCTCAAGAAGGCTATGTTATTCTAGCCAAAACCTGGGTCAAGACCAGAAAATTTTCACAACTGAGGCGGATTTTTCAATATATTAGTCTATCACAGTTGCTGACAGAGGTGCAATATGCTAAAAATTCTTGGGCAGAATACGCATGATGACTCCGTTTGTTGGACAGGAACCTGTCTTAACTATCACTATGGCAACAGTAAAATCTAAATTACATGGCTGGATCAGAAGGTAGCATGCAGAATATTTGACTAAAAACCAGAAAACCAAAATATCACAAGCTAATGATGTCAAAATCAAGTTTTAAGAGACGTTCTGCAATATTGAACAGCAGGCAGATTAAATTCATGGTAGGTTTAATGTGTGGCCATGGGAACTTCAGGGGAGACCTGCACACAGTGGGTATAGAGAAAGAAGCTCCAAAGTGCAAACTGTGTGAGGGATGAAACTGCACCACATTTAATCTTCCAGTGGCAAGCACTGGAGGCCAAAAGACACAAAATATTTGGATCAATAATTTATGAAGAGTTTGTTTCTAACAGAGACCTAGTACATGGTCTCCTAGTACCGTATTTTATGGACTATAAGGTGCATTTTTCACTTTGAAAAATTGCTTCCAAAATTCAGCGCATCTTATACTCAAAATTAATAGAAAAATGTCCAGCGTTTGATTTAAAATTCCCGACAGTTTTAAAAATGTCCATGTATTTAATGCCATGAGAAATTTAGCTCTACCTGGCAACATTGGATTCAACAGGTAGCAAAAGTGAAGTGAAAGTGACTTTTGTTATCGGTAACAGTACAATATTTTTGTTAGTAACTAGTTTCATAATGGAAAAAAATAAGAGATAGTCATATGATGGTTATAAATTGGAAGTAATAGCATAGAACTATGCAAAAGAACATGGAAACAGGGCAGCTGAGCAGCATTTCGGCCATCCACCAACAGAAAAAACGATTTGTGATTGGCAGGCTGGTAAAGAAGAAATGAAAAAAATGAGGAAGACTAAAAGTGAAAATAGAGGAGTGAATACAAAACGGTAAAAACTAGAAGATGGCCTACTGAAATGGATTCAAGGACTCTGTCAAAATGGCACTGGAATTAATAAAAAGAAGATTCAAAAACACACTAGTAAGTTAGCGTCACAGTGGAACTTAACAGACGTGCTACAGGTTTATGAAGCATCATGGACTTAGCATGTGAGCCAGAACTAAAAACTCTCAGAAAATGCCTCATGAGTATGAAGAGAAAATACTGTCTTTCCATCATTTTATTATTCAACATTGAAGAAAAACCAGTGTGGGACTAAGCCATACAGTGAATATGGATGAAATTCCTCTGACATTTCATATGCCGTGTAATGGAGCTGTTGCCATGAAAGGTGCTAAAACTTTAGCTTTAAACACAAGTGGACACAACAAATGCATTACACTGTTGTCCTTTCGTGTTGTACTGACAGTACTAAACTTAATGCAATGATCATTTTCAAGTGCAAGACAATGCCAAAATCTTCTGAAATACCGCCAGGTGTTGTTCACATGTACATGACTAAAGTTGGATGGACAAGACTGGTATGAAATTATGGATGAACAGAGTGTGGCTTTATTGAATAGTTCTCTTCTTGTGCTGGATCAGTTTAGAAGTTATTTGAAAAATCCTTTGAAATTAGAAACCAAGACAGAAAACTACAGAGCTTGCTGTTATCCTGGGGGGACTTACTTCACAATTGCAACCTCTTTATGTCTCGATAAATATACCATAAGTGCACACGAGAACTGGAACAAATGAATGATGAAAGAAACCCACATGAATTCACACCGAATAGAGCTCTAAAACAACCTACAAACAAACAAGTGTGTCAGTGGATAAAACAGTCATGGTCTAGAGTGAGAGAAGACATTATTTTAAATCTTTCAAGAAGTGCAGCTTAAATAATGCTCTCAATGGCAGTGAAGACCATTTTGTATATGGAGAGAACAACAATGGCGATGAAGAGGAAGATGAAGAAGGTCTGTCTTGGTTTCTAATTTCAAAGGATTTTCAGAGATTTTAAAGGTCAGTTTTGTTTTAGAAAATAAGATTTTTTTAGTCTTGTTTTACAATATAATAACAAAAATGGCAAAAATGTTATTTTTTGTAAATTGCTTGAAGATGAAGATGCATCTTGTAGTCTGTAGAGTCTTAAGGTCCATAAAATATAGTACTCTTCAAGGGTATTGACCGGTTTTCATAAAATGATAGGGAGAGGTACTACTGCACAATGAATTTAGTTTTGGTGTGTCAAAAGAGGGTTGTTTTCTCTCCCTGTTTAAATGAAACAAACCCAAATCAAGGCAAGTACCAATAATTTCAATTGTGCTTCTCATTCTCAAGATTTTTTTTCGCTTGTATCAAACAATATGAAGTTTAGGGAAACATAGTTTCCACGTCAATTTACAATTCTAGAGAATAAGGAACATACAACTTTGAAGCACTAAAGGTTATGAATATTGTGCTGAATAGGTCTTTGAGCATTGTGCCAAACGTAGATCTGGAAATACATAAGCTAGCAGACTGACAGTTTACAAGGCACCGGTTGGCAATATCTTAATTTTCATTGAACGGTTGGGATGAATATTACTAAAGTTATTCAAAATAAATGGAGACTCAAAATGTCTTAGGCCTACATCCATAGGTGTAACACTGATTTTCTGTTAGCTCTCATATAGAAACCTAGTGAACGTTATAGTTGTCCAGCTTTGGATCATTTCAAATAGTATAGTTTAGTGCTTACAATAAAATAACATGAACAGTTAGATTCACATCATATAATATTATATGAGAGGGATTCAACCAGACTGAAGAAAAGTAGCCTATGTAAAGAGCAGTAGAAAGAGATTTACAGAGTAAACAAAGTTCTTGAAAAATTTACCTCAGTCTTAAACACACATCTGCAGATAGCATTCTGGAATCAAATTGCGTTTACAGTGCCTTCTACAATACTAGGCCATATTGTACTGTCGAGTAACTAAGGTTGAAAACATATGAAAACATTATTTATAGGCCTGAAGTCATCTGACTTGTGATTCCCCCATTTCCAGAGAAGGGCCAAGTTATATTGTGTGTATAGCACGTGTGAATTTACCTTCTAGTAATCAGCAAACTCATTTCTGGAATGTCAACCCCTGGTAGCTGAGTGCTCCTGGATGAGCCCTTCATTTTTCCCCTAAAAAATAAAAAAATAAAAAAAAAAAAGGCTGGGTCGGAAATTTTCTCTGCTCAGGGACTGGGTGTTGTGTTGTCCTAATCATCATCATTTCATCCCCATCGATGCGCAAGTCACCAAAGTGGCGTCAAATCAAAAGACTTGCACCCGGCAAATGGTCTACCCGATGGGAGGCCCTAGTAACATGACATTTACATTTTTTATTTCTGGAATAAGGTGGACTTTTCTCAAATATTTCTCTGACTGTGTTCTTTATTTGATTGCAAGGGTGCCCATATCATCCTTTGTGGGGAGGAAGGTCATAACCTTGGGGCATGGTGTATTTTTAATGTTTTGTAAGACAAATGGCGATTTGTAAATAGCCATAAAAAAAGTTACAGTTTCGACCATGTTCAAACCTGCATAATACCGATTTTTAAGTCATTTTCTGAAAGAAGAACACCTGACTACAGTATATTTTTTCCTTCCTCTGAGAGCATATCCTGGATATGGGTGCCCTTGTTCGGTTAATATGGTTTGGATTTATTTATTTTATTTATTTATTTAGCATCTGTGTCTTTGTACAAACGATATTGGACTTGTCGTACATAGAAATTAACAATATAGAATATACAAAATAAAAGTGTCTACAATTGGATTTGTCATACACAGAAATTAAAATATAGAATGTACAAAATGAAATTGTCTATAATAAATGACAGCAAACTTACAGTTTCTTTCCACATAAATGGTTTATAGTAATTTGTTTCTCAGTAACAATATATAACTAATACTATAGATGGTAAAGTATAATAAAAGCTGAAACAAACGAAGATAGAAAATTTTGGAGGTTAGTTTGTAGTCACTTTCTTGGTCTTCAAGATATTCATTTATTGAGTAGCAACATTTATCAATTAAAAATTTTCTAAGTTCCAATTTAAAATTTGTATTGTCCTTTAAATCTTTAATGTACTGAGGCAGTGCATTATAGAGCAGTGGCCATTATAGAGCTTAATGGCCATGTGGCTTATATGCTTCTGAGTTCGTATTCTTCTTACTTGTTCTATGTGGAGATCATTCTTGTTCCTTGTGTTATAGTTGTGACAGTCTGCATTTGTGTGAAGATTGCTTAGATTAGCTTTGGTTAAGAGTTCACATTTAAGTATATAGACTGATGGCAGAGTAAGTATTCTTAACGTTTTGAAAAGAGATCTGCAGCGAGCTTGTGTCGGACTGAGGGTAATTATTCGAACAGCCCGTTTTTGTAAAATAAAAATGTCTTTCAAATTAGATTTTAAGCTGGCCCAGAACACTATTCCAAATGAGGCAACAGAATGAAAGTATCCAAAGTACGCCATTCTGATGCCTTCTAGAGTGCAAACATTTGCAATAACTCTCAGTGCAAAGCAGGCTCTGCTAAGTCTGTGTGTATGAAATTTTACATGGTGTTTCCAATTCATAGCTTCATCTATATGCATTCCTAACACTTTTGCAGAATGCACTCTCTCTATTAGTCTGTCATCCAGTTCTAGATTAATGTCTTCATCCTGAATCATTTTACCAAACTGTATGTAATTCGTTTTCTTTGCATTGAGTGTAAGTTTATTGGCACTGAACAAAGTCTCAATACTTTTTACGATTTTGTCAGTAGTTGACTGTAACGAGTTTTTAAAGTCGCTCACTATCAGACTTGTGTCATCTACATATAGTACAATTTTGGCTGTATCATATTGTTATTGTCAATCATTGACATATATCAGAAAGAGTAGTGGCCCTAAAATACTGCCCTGGGGTACTCCTAAACGAACTTCTTTTGCTTCTGAAACTAACCTTATGTTTTTATTTGAATTTACAGTGGTGAGCTCTACAATCTGAGATCTGTTTTTGAGATATGACTCAAACCACATTTTAACTCTTCCTCTAATACCTACTGCTTCCACCTTATCAAGGAGGATTTCATGGCAGACCGTATCGAAAGCTTTAGATAGATAGAAATTGATTCCTACTACACTTTTGTTTCTCTCCAAATTTTTAATTATTTCTTGGGTGTAGTCTATGACTGTGGTTTCCGTGCTTCGTTTTGCACGAAAACCATGTTGATTACTATTCCAAAGTTTATTATTGTCCAGATAACTAGTGACTCTCAATTTCATCAGTTTCTCTAATATTTTGGAGGAAGTAGGAAGAAGTGATATGGGACGGTAGTTTTCTATTTTATGTCTGTCTCCATTTCTAAATAGTGGCCTCACTTTTGAGATCTTCAGTCGCTGAGGAAACACACTGTCACTAAAGGATAAATTTGCAATATGTGCTAAAGGTTTTGCAATCTGCACTGCAGTCCTCATTATGATTGAAACTGGTACTTCATCAACACCTGCTGGCTTTTTGGTTTTAAGCTTCTAATCACTCTAATTACTTCCTGTTCATTTGTTGAAGGAATATTCATGCTATAGGCAACCCTTGGAACATGTATTATTTTTTGTTTTGTGAAGTTCACGTTTAGTGAATGTGGTACATTTAAAAAATAGTTATTAATATAGTTTGCCATTTCCTTCTTTTCTATATTGCAATTTTCACTGCTTTTGAGTATTATTTATTCCTCTTCTCCCAAGGTAGTAGTTTCATTCCTCACAATGTCCCATATAGTTTGTGGTTTGTTGTCTGAGTTACTGATTAAATTGTCATTATATAGCAACTTTGCCTTTGCTATTGCCTTTCGCTGTATTTTTCTGTATGTTTTTACATATTCTACAAACTGTGGATCTGAGCAAGTTTTAATTTCTTGGTTCAGTCTTTTCAATGGTTACACTGGAAATCCTTTATATGTTACACTTTTCTGAAAACGATGTGCCCGGCGTTGAATTATTCTTAGTTTCTATCAGTTTCTCATGTGATATTAACGCACCTCCTCATTTCTCTTTTAAAAAAAGCTGAAGCAGTCAAGCAGCAGCAGTTTCCACACTTGACTATGGGTATTGTAGTGGTTTTACATTAGCAAAGTCAGCTGACTTACGATGTTTGGTGGCGCATAATTAATGGCAGCAATATTGTTGTGATACATAAATGCAGGGGTTGAGGTCAGACTATCGTTCTGGCACCTAATATGGATTTTTATTTTTTTTCTTTCTTTTTTTTTAATTCACAGGAACAAAGTTGGCCCCTGAGATTTAAAACAGTGCACGTAAACTAGATCACAAAGTAACTACAATTTGCCATTTTGTTCAATTGTGTTCATGTTCAAATGTGTTACTTATTTGTAGTAATGAACATGAACTTAGATCAATTTAGTTGTAATACAACTCAAGCAGTAGAAGGAAAATCACATTTAAAGCGTTTACTAAACATCTGAATCCGTGTCCTATTCACATCATGTATCTTTCCTAACTCTTCAGGATTTCGGATTATTACGTGACCCCGATGAACTGGGAATGTCTTCACCGCTAAATGCTTTAATAATTAACACCGGACCACAGGCGTCTGCAGAAATTTTTCCAGAGTGTGGGCAGACTCTAAAATGACCATTTTTGACACAAATTACTTGATCAGTTTCGAGATGTATCATGCCTTTATTTGCAGATTAAATTGACAAAACTACCAAACATTGCTTGAAGAAATGGTCTGCTGAACTGATGGCGAACACTATGAAAGACTTAGTAAACTTTAAAAATCATTTTTATTGTTGCTAGTTACAGCTTTTAACAAATTTCATTACATTAAATTCTTTGGCAGAAGTCGTTGCATGTTGCCAATTTCAAATTACAATGAATACATAATTATAATTCTGCTTTTGCCATATTTTTGTTTCTAGTGTCAGATCATATATGTGATTGAAGACACCTTTCGTACAAGCATTACTATGTGGAATCATCATTATCCTTTGGATAATTTAGTGATATGAGTGGAATTTTAAAAATGACAATCAATCACAGTGCTGAACAAACACAGGACTGAAATATCGTACTGAACAGAATCCAAACACCTGGCAACCCATGTCATGCCACAATAACTAAATTATGCTGGTGTTCCAAAAAAAATATTATAGGGTGTTCCAGGGAATTGATGGTTATCCTGTCAATATTTACATTTGTCATAGTTACATTACTCTGATACTAAAAATGTGAAGTGTGAGCTGATTCCTTCGAAGTACACTTTTTTGTACTATTAAAATGATTGCAAATGTGACACATTTCTGAAGCTGACATGTAAAAATATATCCTTTTTCGATTACACACGGCATGTATACAACAAAATGATCAATAAACTAGTTAATAAAGCGCCAAATAATGTAATGCTGAAATATACCAAAATATAGAAAATATTTCAAACGTAATGAGAAAAAGAAGACCCATGTTTTTTGGACAGTTATTTCGAATGCAAGACAGTAGATTAACTAAAAAGACTTTCATATAAGGTACTTGTGGAGTAAGAAGTTCACAAGCGGTGTCAACGAACTAAATAAGTGTTTAGAAAGAAACAATATAAAAACGGAAGATACAAACAACAGAGAATCCTTTCGGGAAAAAGTACTGAAAATAGAAGGATTCCTAGGCAGGTTAGCTAAAAGACTGGTTTTAAATCGTCTGAAAAGCGAAAGAAGGAGCATAGTGAACAAATGAAAGCATATTGGAAGAAAAGAAAAGAACAAAGAATGAAACCTGAAAAGCGAAATAATATGAAGTGAGAGTACTGTTGGTTATAAACAAAAATAACCAGTCATTAATCTTCCCGTAAAGTGATAACGCGGACAAAAAATTTTAATGCACACCTGAGTGCACACGGTACCACACGTGGCGTTATGTGAAATCAAACAATGCTCCAAGAAGTGCTGAATTTAGGTTTTTGATGATCACTCTTAAGACGCCTGCGAAGGGGAATTTGATTCCAAAACTGTTAGGAAACGTCTCGTAGCCAACTTGTCACAATACTTCGAAAAAGGCAATAAACGAAGAGCAGTCTATTTTAATAGCGGATCAGCAGCGTGCTCACTGTTATCTGAAACGAACAATTTCCAAACAAAAGAAACCAGAGTTCTATAATCCAACATCTGATGTTACGTTTTCGAAAAAAAAAAAAGTGGTAATTGCCATAGCAATATCTCACTGCAATCAGCCACATAATGCTACAATTGGCTAAATGAGAGGTTCTGCAGAATCACGGGGATTGCTACTAGAAGTGTATGAGAATTCTGCCATTAATAAGAATTCTGTAGTCCATATTCGGATGGTGGTGGTGGTGGGGGGGGGGGGGGGGGGGGGGGGTGAAGTGCTCCCTTCCCTTCCCCCTTTGCAGGAGCCTATAACCGTCATAATTTCCCGTGACACGTCTACATCAATAGACCGCAAGCCACCTGGCGGTGTGTAGCACAGCGCACATCTGTTACCGCTATCTGATCTCCCTTTCCCTGTTTCACTCACAAATGGCGCGTGGGGAGAATGATGGTAGGTAAACCTCTAATTTCTCGAATTTTCTGCTCACAGAGTCTTACACATATAGTGACTCCTTAAGTCACATCGGGCCAGAAGTGCTAAACCTACAGTTCGGTAGAATGGCTGATAGCTGTTGCTAGAAAGTGAGAGAATTCTGTGACGAATAAAATGCGTGTTCCCAGATTCCTGGAAGGAATGAGTGCCCTGTCTCCTCCCGCCCTTGTGGGCGCCTGTGTAGTACCCACATGTTCAGCTACAGTAGAACTGTTTGAATGTTGTGAATACGTCATACTCATGAAGACCACCGGCTTGCGCTGATATGTACTGAGGAGAACCAGGGAGCAAAGCGACACAGGTACGGGGACAACGGTGGAATTTGTTGTTTATATTAAATCTTGTGGTTTTATTATTTTGATTACTGGCATATGAAATTATTTTTCACTCACCTCAATTTCAGAACAGTATTCTGTAAAAAAAATGATTTCTCATTGTAAGTTTTATCATAAATTTTCAAGAATCGAAACTTGTGTAATTTTTATTTGATTTTTTTTTTTGGGGGGGGGGGGGGGCATGAGGTTGTGAGTATGTTTAAGAGGTGCTCTCTGGCACCTAAAAGTTTATAAATTAAGCATTGCATAAACGCAAAAATAGTTTTCAATGAAAGATTGTGTTTCCTATGCCATGACATACTATTGGCTCACATCCTTATCGTCCACTCAATGAAGGAAATTTGGGGAAAAATTCGAGTAGCCGCAGATTTTTATAAGTGGTAGGCAGGAGGTAGAAATACTGACCGGTGGTTTGTGAGCACAGAGTGTGGTTGCAGGGCGTTTAAAATCATTTTTAATGTCTTTTTTAAACAACTCCAAAACCGGGGCTTCTAGCGAAAATGGTTCCCAATTAAAAATTGAACTACGTTCAGTTCACTACAAAAAAGGTTCTAATCATTTTGTTCTCTAGGACTAATAGTTTTCACGTTGCAGAGGATAGAAAAATCGTAGAATATTAAAAGTTGTGTTGTAATGGCGTAAAATTAATGTTTATTGTTAAATGAAGTGGGTTAATAACAAATATTAAATGAGTTTACTACATTTAAGTGGAAGAGAACCGCATTAAAGGATAAATTGTGTTCTGCAAGTGTGACAAACTGGAGAGGGATGAGACACATGAGGGACAGTAATTCACCGGATTGTGGTCAACCACTTCCCTCCTTCGTGGGTCTACAAATTGAAGGGCGATCTGGCGAGTGCCCAGTCTCTCCACTCCACAAGAGACAATTACACAGGGTGAAAAGTATTTAAACCCACAAACTCTGGGAGGCTGTAGGAGACATCAAACCAAATATTTTTCCCTAAAGTCATTTTTTCCTATGAGGAATATTTAAACCGATAGAGGAAGATTTCTCTGGCAGCAAATTAATTGAACCAACAAACACTTTTCCATTTTTTTATGACCAAGAGACGACAACTAGGTAGCAGATACGGCCCAATTAAACAATCCCCAACAACACCGACCCACACATTAACGAAGAACCGCACTTGATGAGCGCTAGTAACTGCGGCATGTGGGTTATCCTCACTCCAAACATGCGAATTGTGCATGTTGAAGACTCCTTCACCCCCAAACGTTGCTTCATCGGTAAACAACACAGAGGATGGAAATGTAGGATGCATTTCACACTGTTCCAGATAACACTGCGAAAACTGTGCTCTGGGTGGATAATCAAATAGTTCCAGGTTGTGGACACGCTGTAAGTGAAATGAATGTAACAATTTCTCTCGAAGGACTGTTCTTACATTCGTCAGATTCGTCCCCATGTTACGTGCAATTGCACGAGTACTGATTGAAGGATCCCCCTCCACATGCTGTAAGACAGCTTCCTCAACTTGCAACGTTCTTACTGTGCGACGGCGTCCCTGTCCAGGTAATCTGCAAAACGACCCGGTCTCATACAGACGTTGGTACACAGCAGCAAAGGTCGTATGATGTGGGATACTGCAATTAGGATATTGTTGTTGATAATCCCCCTGTGCAGCTCATCCGTTGTGGTGCGCTACGTAGTATGCACCAACCGTATCAGTGTACTCACTCCAGGTGTATTGCTACATTAGTTAACAGAGACATTGCACTACTACACTGGAGGACAACAGTTGCCTACAACTGAAGAGCATAATGCGCCCTCTAACAACTGAAGATCGTAATACCGCCTCTAACAACTGAAGAGCGTAGTACGGCCTCCACCGGTTTAAATAATCCTCATAGGAAAAAATTACATTAGGGAAAAATATTTGTTTTGATGTCCCCTACAACCTCCCAGAGTTTGTCAGTTTAAATACTTTTCACCCTGTAGGCTGCTTCACAAAGTCATACCATCCCTTCCGCAGCTCGTCTGATTACTGGCTGTGTAGAGTATAGACGCGCCTAGGGAGTGTTTACTTTCCACAAAGTGCGTTAACACTGCGCGGAATGCAGATATGTGTTACTAATAATACTAATCCAGGAAAGGCATATGGACAGATTTTACGCAAATCTCTGCAGACTGTTCTACACTGCTGTAGGGAAAATTGATACCTTGTCATTCTGTACGACAGTTGTAACGTTCTTCCGGGCCCCCACCGCAAGCACTGTTCGCTGTTCTGTTTACAGAGAAGACCATACTCAGTCAGCGTTTCCTATCCAATTTTCTTAAGTGAGTAGACAAAATAACTTCACTGAGCTCGTGTTTACATTGAGGAGCTATTTTCAGTTTATTATGTTGAGTACTTACAAGGGAACCTCCCCATCGTATCCCCATCAGATTTAGTTATAAGTTGGCACAGTGGATAGGCCTTGAAAAACTGAACACATATCAATCGAGAAAACAGGAAGAAGTTGTGTGGAACTATGAAAAAAATAAGCAAAATATACAAACTGAGTAGTCCATGCGCAAGATAGGCAACATCAAGGACAGTGTGAGGTTAGGAGCGCCGTGGTCCTGTGGTTAGCGTGATCAGCTGCGGATTTGAGAGATCCTTGGTTCAAGTCTTCCCTCGAGTGAAAAATTTACTTTCTTTATTTTCGCATAGTTATGATCTGTCCGTTCGTTCATTGACGGCTCTGTTCACTGTAATAAGTTTAGTTTCTGTGTTTTGCGACCGCACCGCAAAACCGTGCGATTAGTAGACGAAAGGACGTGCCTCTCCAATCTATAATTGCCTGAAAATAAAAAATTAAACTTTTCACTCGAGGGAAGACTTGAACCAAGGACCTCTCGATCCGCAGGTGCTCACGCTAACCACGGGAACACGGCGCTCCTGAACTCACATTATCCTTGATGCCTATCTTGCGCATGGACTACTCAGTTTGTATATTTTGCTTATTTTTTTCATAGTTCCACACAACTTCTTCCTGTTTTCCCGATTGATCTGTTTTCAGTTTTTCAAGGCCTATCCACTGTGCCAACTTATAACTAAATCTGAGGGGGATGCGATGGGGAGGTTCCCTTGTTAGTTGCAGTTGTTAAGTGAGTTATTTTGTAAAACACTCAACAGGTGGAGTTCCCTGCCCCAAGTCTAACACGCTGTTATGCACAAAAATCGCAACACCAATAAATAATTAATGTAGAGTAATGAAATATCGGTAATACATTTGTTCAGGTAATATATGAAAATGCTTAAAATTGCAAGAACGCAAGTTAATGTAAGCGCAAGATAGGCCATTGCAAATGTGAAATGCTGGTACATTAATAACTGGTGTAACTGTCAGAATGTTGGATGCAAGCATGCAAAAGAGCTTGCATTATGTTGTACAGGTGCTGGGCGTCAGTTTGTGGTATGGCGTTCCATGCCTGTTGCATTTGGTTGGTCAATACAGGGACGGTTAATGCTGTTCGTGGATGATGTGGAGTTGTTTGATAATGTTCCGTGTATGCTCGGTTGGAGACAGATCGAATGATCGAGTAGGCCAAAGCAACATGTCGACACTCTCTAGAGCAAGTTGGGCTACAACAGTGGTATGTGGGCGATCGATATCCTATTGGAAAACCCCGCCTGGAACACTGCTCACGAATGGCAACACAACATGCCGAATCACCAGACAGACCTACAAATTTGGAGTCAGAGTGCGTGAGATAACCACAAGGCTACTGGTATCATACGAAATTGCACACCAAACCATAACTCCAGGTGTAGGTCCAGCGTGTCTCATGCAGGCAGGTTGCTGCTGCAGTTGCAACACGATGCGCCAGAGCCAAACGCCTAATACGATGGTCTTCCCTCTCAGTAGTGCCACATGGCTGTTCGGAGTCCGGTCTTTTTGTGTCTGTAGATTCTCGTGCAGCCACGTACACTGGCTACGTTCCTGCCAAGTCTTTCCGCAAAATCGCAGAAGGAACATCCAGCTTCTCGTTGCCCTATTACACGACCTCGTTCATATTCAGTGAGGTACTGTGTAAGGTGTCAGGCAAATCCAACACCTTCCATGAAAACCCTGACATGATAGCAAATCCGGCAGTATGTCACATAGCTCCAAATAAATCCTGACATTAAATTAACCAAAGTATTACGATCAACAAGTGAGCAAATGGAATACCACAGACTAACACAAGAACGCCTAAATGCATGTCATACCTTCCCACCGTGAAACAGACGCAGTTCCGAGGAGAGAAGAACAGAAGCTGAGAGCAGAGCCGTGTAGGATAGAAGGCCCTACGATAAGAGATGGACACCCACGTCACCAAGAGCAGCCCCCAGCCCATGTTAAAAGATAGAGCCCTCCAGAAGAACAGTATAGATCTCACGATAACACTAAAAGGGCCACACCAGCTGCAAGTTTTAGCGTGAGACTATACGCGTCTCTGTTACGTTGCAAACATTAAAAACATTGCCCCACAACGAAAAGTATAACGTTTCTGATTGGATAGACACAATTTTCGTACGCGGAGCTTAAGTTTAACATTGAGACCCTGATTGGTCAGTTGAAAACACAGCCAGATATCTTTTTCTCAAAACCACTTCAGTAAATTGTAGTAAAGAGAAGTTAGAGAGAGTTGCTTCCGAGACGGCGAGGTGTGTGGAGCTGCGCTGCCCGCCGCCCCCTGGCGCTACCTAACCACCGACAAGGTAATGAACGCACGCAATGCCGCATAAGAGCACATAAGGCTTCACTCAGCACTGCAGAAGTCTCATGTGTTCCATCCCCTTTTTACGTAATACTAGTGTCGATCGTCAATTAAACTTCGTGGCATTCACATTTGCTACTTGAAGTTAAAATCTGAAACGCGATGATTTTTCTGTTATATAATTAATGAGAAGCCACATCAGCCACTGTAATTTATGACAAGTTAAATAAGTAATTAAAGATAATTGAGGGTCACTGTAGACCATTTTTGATAGTTTTCTCTTTTATGAAACTTAATTTAAACCCAGATTATAGATGTGATATGGCATAGGTCATCCTTTGATCCATTATAGAACTTGGAAACCCATTCAGGGAATATCTGTTCACATTTTTGTGGAACGTAGTTGGTTTTTATCATCCTGTATTAAAATATTTCCTTTCATCAATAGCGCAATTTATAAACAATGTTTTGTGAGTAGAATAAAAATTCTAATGGTAAACTTAACTGCTTTTTCGACGTTATTTTACCAGCTAACTAAAAATAGGAAAGCCTTGAACCCCTTCCACTAAATTTAGTTAGTATTAAGATTCTTTTACAGGGAGTGCAATGGTGCTGACGCTGAAATCATTAAGTATTTGATTATATCATCTCTAGTCTCACTGAACTCTTCTGAACTCTACATGTCATGTGTGGTCTGGCGTCTCCTTACCAGCAGCAGGTCCCAGGTTCAAACTAGTCAATTTCCTAAAAAACACACTCAGAGCGTCGTTGCGCGAAAGTGGTAGGGAGATACGACTTGGAACAGACACCACGCAGAATGTTAGAACTGACAATAGCGTCTTTGTCGCCTTAAAGCATTCTTAACTAACATCAGTACACCACGTCCAGTCTCAAATGTAACAAACGTTCACGATAATTACAGCGTGTGTATAAGACAAACGTGATTTGCATCCTCATAGTGGGGCTACTAGCACCACTTTCAGGCGACTGGCGCGAAGTTTGAACGGACACTGTTTTTCAGATATAGGCACACGTTTACCAACTTTCGTTTATGTCGCACAACTCCTTCTTGGTGTAGCGATTTTCTTTTCCGTCAGTGTATTGTTCGACAGCGTCGATTTCATTGTCTCCACTGTCAATGGCTTTAATACTTTTCGCAGTCTGAGGAGTATCAAACACATCACCCAAACTTAAGGTCTCCCAACATCTGCATAGATCCAGAGGCAGGTCGCCTAAGTGTTATGGAGCTTCAGATAGTTCAACAGTAAGTCAAGCGAAACATTACAGCAGATTGCTATTCTAGTCTCGAACATGATCAGTCCAATACCATCAGACATATTCACAATCATCTTGGAGGATTAGCCGTGGATGTACGGAAAGTGGCTCCCTCACTGTAGCGCACTCTATAAGTGCCAGCAATTGCTGAATGGAAGCAGTCTGCCATTAACACATTTAATGATGAGAGAAGTGCAGTAACTTTCTCGTCTTGCTTTAATTCACCACCATCTAACTACAACATGGTTACATGGGCTTACAATACTCTGTCAGTGATAGACATCACAACATGTCACATTTACTAATCAAATCCCTTTCCCACAAATGCCACATATTTCAGTGACAACATCACACAAATTAAACACTTCTCAGCTAATGTTAACAGGAACGTATTTTACATTAAAGCTCACATAACTGCCAATAAGCACTCATTTAGTAAACTGAAAATAAGTCCACTATACAAACACAAAGTTCATTGAAGTTGTCTTCTCACAAAGAGAACAGGACAGGAAATGCTAGTGTGGTATAGTATCTCAATAAACTGAATTGCGACAGCACTCACAGTGGGAGAAATTGCCTTTCCCGGAAGAACGCTACAGTTGCCTTACAGGATTTTTTAGTAGTCAATTTCCCCTATGGCGATGTAAGAAAGTGTGCAGAGGTTTACGTAAAGTCTGCCCATGTGCCTCTTTTGCGTTAGTATTATTAGTAACTCATATCTGTGGTCCACGTATGTCAACGCACGCTGTGAAAAATAATACATTCCCTAGGCGTGTCTGCACACTGCATCGCCAGTGATTCATGATGCGGGATGTGGAAGCAATGGTATAACTTTGAAACACCCTGTAGTTGTTTCTTGTGAAAAAGTGGAACTCACTCTTCAGTTGTAGATCTACGAAGGAGGGCAGTACAAGACCACAATCCGGTGAATTATCTTCCCTCACGTGTCTGCCATCCATCCCTTCCCCACTCAATTCCCACCAGCGTATCACATGTGCAGAACATAATTTATGTCTTAATACGGTTCTGCTCCTCTTAGCTGTGGAACATACATTTAATATTTGTTCTTAACCCACTTCATTTAACAATAAACATTAATTTCATATCACTAAAACCCTGATTTTAATAACCTATTATTTTTTCATCCCCAGTAACTTGTAAACTTCAGTCCAATAGAAAAAAAGAATAGGACCTTATTGCAGCAAATTTAATGTAGCTTAATTTTGTACTGGGGAATATCTTCGTTAGAAGCAAAGGTTTTAGAGTGATTTAAGAAACATGTATGTGCTGGTGTAAGCTGTTGCCAGCACATCAGGCCGGCAAAGAGGTTGTGAGAAGATCGATAGTAGGCACAAGCAACGCGCCTGTCGAGAGAGAGGCCATATAGATACTTGCAAGCCGTCACTTGTAGTCGCAGACAGAGTCGCAGTCTCAGGCAGCACATAGTGACCTGAGTAGAGTACGTAGTGAACTTGTACTTCACCAGTAGTGAGGCTGATGTGGCCTATTACGGAGAGATTGTACCACAACACCTGGACTATCCTAAGTAAAGTAGCTTCCTGTTTATGTTAATGAAGAACCCTGTTAATACACGCGTGCAATTGTGTTATAGAAAGAGGATATCGGCCACCAAACAACATCCTCTCCTTGGTCCCCATCGTACAAGTTTACAGTGACAATGAGACGACAAAAGTGATCTTTAAATGCGCTCCATTCCCACCCCACCGGTCAGGATTTTTAATGTATTATTCCTGGCACTCTTCCCTATCACTGCGCAAAAATGTGAGACTACGCGATTTTTTTTCCTAATCTAATTTCTTTGATCTTCGTTGACTAGGCTATTAACCAGAGTTTGCTATAGTCTGGGCTGGCAGAAGTCTGTAGAAGTCCGCCGACTCGGACCCGTTATGTTGTGTTTGTGTCCGGCGGCTGTCAACATCGACGATCCAGCGGTACTTTACCGATGTATTGTAGCCTTTATGAAATGACTGTCGAACTCTGCCAAACTAGTAAGCAAATATGTGGCTCCAGAACTGCGTGGTGAAACAAAAGCATGGCACCTCATCCATCTCAGGGATCCGGGAGCAAACCTTTGTTCTTCCATTCGAGATAAGGTTCAGTTGTGTTTATTACACGGGTACAAGCTGAGCAACATACTTAAATAAACCACAACTCTCTAAATTGATGAATGCATCGAATAATGTGTCTAAATAGGGATTCAGCAACATTTACTACTTTATCATTTACAACAATAATATAGTAGGGCCTACTTGGCTTTGTTGTCTTTGTAACACTGACACACTTCGAGACATAATTAATAGCACAACAAACAGAGAAAAAATTGATGTCTCTTGAATAGATCTTAAATGCGCTGTGGCACTGAAACTGCATATTTGCGAGATAAAAAAGCATAAATACGAAATCCGGCACGATAACTTCAGAAACTGTGAAATCGAGATTGCGCTGTGTGATGTGCTGAGCACAGAACACGTGGTTTCCTCAACCAGTCAGAACACAGAATGAGCGCACATTCACGTCAAGTAATCAGATGTATCATCACATTTTCAACGCAAAACACACGAATGACGAAAAAACTTTACGAATGAAACACTAATGAAGTAGATATTTCAATGTAATGTACAAAATGTACAGTATCAAGCAAAGCGATGGTGTAACATACCAGTAATGTTGAGAAAATTGAAGGCGCGGGTTTCTACGTCTGCATATATACTCTGCAAGCCACGTCCCGTTGTACCGGTTATTAAGGTTTCTTCCCATTCCGTTCACGTATGGAGTGCGGGAAGAATGTCTTATCCTCGCGATCATGATACATAGGGGTTTGCAGCATATTCCTAGAGTCAGCACTTAAAGCCGGTTCTTGAAACTTTGTTAATAGACTTTCTCGGGATAGTTTATGTCCGTCTTCAAGAGTCTGCCAGTTCAGTATCCCTGTGACACTCTCCAACGGATTAAACAAACCTGTGACTATTCGTGCAGCCCTTCTCTGTATACGTTCAATATCCCCTATTAGTCCTATTTGGTACGGATCCCACACATTTGAGCAGTATTCTAGGATGGTTCGCCCAAGTAATTTGTAAGCAGTCTCCTTTGTAGACTGACTACATTTCCCCAGTATTCTACCAATAAACGGAAGTCTACCACCTGCCTTACCCACGACTCAGCGTATGTAATAATTCCTTTTCGTATCCCTACAAAGTGCTACACCCAGTTATTAGTATGATTATACTGATTCCAACAGTGAATACGATTATATTTTTTCTTTTCAATACATTTTTTCGTCTTGTGAAGTGCACAGTTTTTCACTTGTGAACATTGAGAGCTAGTTGCCTATCTTTGAACCACTCTGAAATCTTATCAATATCTGACTGAATATTTACGTAGCTTCTTTCAGACAGAACTTCGTTATAGATGAATGCATCATCTGCAAAAAGCCTCATTACTATTAATATTGTCTGCAAGGCCATTAACACCCCGAAAGGCATGGAATTGCAGTCAATAGTCGTGATTGCAACATTCTTCGAAAGAATTATTGCATTACAATTTCGCTAGGCGCGTGAAGTTTACCCGATTCCACAAAAAGTGTTGTACTCGAAGGAACATATGCTCAGCTAGGTGTCCCGTGAAATGTTTGGTCTTTCTGTCATATCGTGGAATGGAACCTCTGAAGTCTCGCAACATTCTGTCCACGGTCAGTGTGTGAACAGAATGATATTTCGTATCTGCTAAGTTCAGACTATGGTTCACTTTAAGGTGCTGAAAACCTTCAGTACTATGAGTGTTGTATGAACGGAAGCAGTCACTAACGATCACCCCCCCCCCCCCCCCCCCCAGGAGGATCTTTTCTTTTATTATTCTGAACTACACCACTTCCTTGGACCAAAATTCAATGGGTTCGAGGAAGCATTTTTTCAACCTTCGCTGAATTCCACCGAACGCCCAATTTACTACGATTTCACGGCCTTTGTTGTGTTCCCTTTTCCCAAATTTCGCTTCGCCAACTCACGACTAAACTGGCATATTTCGACCTAACATAGACCTCTGGCTACGCTACAGAGCAGTCTGCCACCGCAACCAAGTTTTTTGCTCTCACATTCATTGACTTCCAATTTGTCGCCAAGTATAGGTTTTTTTGTTTTCACATCCGTTGTCTTGGCCAGCTTATGACCAAACTGTTGCATTCCGAACTAACAAGACACTCTGGCTATGCTACCGATCAGTCTGTCACCACAACCAGATTTTTTCTGCCAATTTAAGTGGTGATCCTGTGTCCCAGCCTAACAACACCATAGGAAATCGCGAGATATTCAGAAAATAAGCCGAAAACAGCTTAACCACACCTCTGAAAATCGCGACCCATTCGCAGAATAAAAGCCAAGTATTTGTAACTACAAAAAATATAAGTTACTGCTTCACTCCAAGCAATTTAACCCTAGATAACTGAACCTCCTACAATTTACGACTGCAGTTGGTACCAATTCATGGTTCCCGCCAACATTTTGAACGGTACAGTTGTCAGTCGTTGGAAAACAGGGCATTTTGTACGCATTTTGTATGTGACACACCACTAGAAACCTTATAACTGTAATTAACTAGTGCATAAAAGTTATAACTTTCTTTGAATGAAGTATAGTAAAATTTACGATGGTTTAGTAACAATGTCAAATGTACTCCTCCCCCTTTAACGTTCTAGGACTGGTACCTCCTGTCAGTTCTGTTATTACGTCTAAGCTGTACCATACCATACCCTCGGAAATCGCGTTATGGAAACCACGACATATTCGGAATAAATGAGCCATATATTTCTCTCAAACAAGAGCAGCGGTGTCACAATTTCATTCGCATCAATTTAAAAAGTCGTCCTACATCTCCGACAAAAAAAGCAGAACTAAAATTATATATGAAGTCATAGCTCTGCTTATTTCTGAATTGTATGTAATTTAATTGGTGTGTGCATGAGACGAGATACTGACGTTATCGTTGACTAAATAGATCACGTCTGTTACGCTCACTGCAACTGGCTGACTAGATCTCGTGTCCTGTGCTCTGACTGCGTACCGCAAATATCGTTTCAGCGCTAGAGCGCATTAAGGATCTATATAAGAGAAGCCCTTTTCTTCTCGGTTTGTTGTGCTACAGTGCCCGGAAGTACGATACCGAAATATGAATATTTGACGATATTTCGCACAGGCGCCTATGATCAGCTGTTCTTCCCATTTTGATTTCGCTGACAATTCTAGAAAAAGTGTGAAGAAATATAAATTTCCCTTTCTCATACACTTCGTAATGACCTACAGAATACTGACGTAATCACACTTTAATGACTTATCACTCAGCTTGAACAATGCCAGTACCTTTAGTTAACGATAAAGAGAATCTCTTATAATACTAGTTTACTACCTTGCATTTACAAAAAGGTAGTAATGAAATGCGCAGCTGTTGAGGTGCAGATTTGTCATTAAATGTTAGCAACAAGTGTTGTTAAAACGGAACATCGTTTATTTTTTATTTTTTGGTAAAGCGTCTGTCATAATTTCTAATATTAGCAACAACTCTCTCGTTTCATTTCATTAATGATTTCTCGTATCCAAATCCTTTGTAACTGGGTACTGAAGACGGACATACCTTTCCAGTTGCTCCAGAACCATTCAGATCCGAAACTAGGAACGGCGTATACTCCCCAGTGAATGAATATACCGAGTTTCGCATCGTCGTACCACTGTGGCAAGGGTCGAGAGTCGAGGCTGTCCCACGTAGGTTCGTATGTTACATTGTCTTGATACGGTGCTCCACTCACAAACCCACAGGCCGAAGCTGCGAGGATGAGATAAAGTGTCCACTGCATCTTGGTATCCTCTCTTATCCAGCGTGTTACCGAAGATCCTTATATACCTCTATACGACTTTCCATCTCCTCGCTGATAAAATCTGCTGTTCACTATCGCTGAAACACAATACTGCACAAGATATCGAATCACAGTCGTCGGCGTGGAGAACGCCAGATTTTCTTCTGTAATATCCACTTTGCAGTCATGAGTTCTGAGATTAAAAATTCATTTTAGATACGACGTCTTTGACAATGTTAACATGCTGCATCTTGTAGGAATTTAGTACGAATTATGAGGAAAGATTTCCTTGCATTTCAATTAGGTATTTTTTTCCATACCCATTTCATGAAGCAGTTCTAAAGAATATAGCAGTTTTTTGCAGGCGGCAGAAGATTTGTAGATAAAAATACTATTTCGCTGTGGGATCACTTCGCTGAACATACTACGGCCGTCGCAGTGTGATAATCTGGTTTAACTTGAGGTCATTTCCAAGAAATGGTGCACATCCAAGTCGCGGCCTCACTGCGAACAATATATATCAAACCACACTAAATTTAAACCAGATGTTCGAAAAAAAAGACTGATGGAAGCAGAAAATACTCCATCGTTTGTTTCCTGTGTTGTTAACGTCGAAGTCATAATATCTTCACCGAGAGTTTGCCGATTACGCGATGAATTGTTTGAGCAGAATGTTCAAAATAAATTAACAGCAGAACTCTAATTTTACAATGCACTGAAATCTGCCGGGCCAAAAGTAACCTCTTCCATTCATTCCCACATCGTGTTTCTAACAGATAGTAGAAACACGTAGAAAAATGACTCACGTAGCACTTTAGAAGACAGAGGTAGATATTACACGATGCACCTGTATGCTACTCTAACAACAAACTGTCAGTGATGTTCAGAGCTAGATTTGCAGAGAGCACCCCTCCCCCTCTTCCCCTCGACAGGTTTGTTTTTGACTTTTCAACCCTCCCCCATTCGTGCACTCGTTTGTTTTTTCGAAGTTTTTAGTTTTCGCATTTTTTCTGTTGCCGTGCAAAATTAAAGTTCCACATTACAAAAAAAGGAATCACTCACTGAATTAGTTAAACGAAATATATCGTGGTCTCCACAGTTGATATATATCTTTCTGCTGTGAAAAGGAGCCGGCCAGAGTGGTCGAGCGGTTCTAGGCGCTACAGTCTGGAACCGCGCGACCGCTGCGGTCGCAGGTTCGAATCCTGTCTCGGGCATGGATGTGTGTGATGTCCTTAGGTTGGTTGGGTTTAACTAGTTCTAAGTCTAGAGGACTGATGACCTCAGATGTTAAGTCCCATAGTGCTTAGAGCCATTTGAACCATCACCTGTGCTTCGGTTAACATCTAAAAAGAATTCAGCTGAAAATGCAGCGATTTATTTTCTCTTGGCTTGTTAACCATTTGTACCTTTCAGAGAAGCGTCATGTGTGGTAAATTCTGACACAATTACGAAGGAATTCTGAAACAAGTCCAGTAAGTCAGGAACTGAGGAAAAATTAGGTCAGTAACTTATGAAAAAACACGTATTTGGTACAAAAAAATTTAAATTTGTGGTTAAGTTCCTATGGGACCAAATTACTAAGGCCATAGGTTCCTAGGCTTACACACTTAAACTAACTTAGGCTAAGGACAACACACACACCCATGACGGAGGGAGGACTGGAACCTCCGACGGGGGTAGCCGCGCGAACAGTGGCAAGGCGCCCTAGAACGCACGGCTACCCCGCGCGGCTTGGTACAAAATAAAAGTGTAACGTCTTCAATTATGCTGTTCACAAACCCATAGCATTTCTCCTTTCACCACCTGTCAATGGCCCTTAAAAATAAAATTCTTTCATTAAAAAAGTATGTAGTTACTGGGATAAAGCAACAGATAATGAAGTTTTGCGTAGTAAACATATGGCAAAATACTCTCCCCTTTGCGTGCTATCATTTGCCCACATCTCTTTTCGATATCTCCAATCGTTTATGAAATACGAGGAACGTTGTGGATATATCACTCTTGTTTTGTCCCTGGCGCGATGCGATGGCAAATGAGTGTGCTACGTCAGATCAATTTTCCCGAGAGTGGTGACAGACTGAGACCTCCACCCAAGCCTAAAGAAAAATTCGATATGTTAGCTAAATTGCATACTCAGCAACATATTAAGTAACATGCACCAAACGTAAAATCATAGCGAGCCCTGTTTTTCATTGCAAACTTTTTCGAATTTCTCGCAGTGTCTAACTTCCATGAAAGCACTACAATAACTGTAATCATTTACGAAATGATGATCACATCACCATGAACCTGATATATGAAGCTGTAAGTAAGGCATAAAATGGGATTTATTTTTTTTACCGAATAGTTTCGGCAAATTCATTTGAGAAAGATTGCACGGCGTGCGCGTCGATTCTGTCATCGTCGACCGGGTTAACGGTGGATAACATTATCCCCTTCTGAACTCTCCCAGCGCATTGGACGAAAGCTGGTCAGTGTGGCCACGTTATCCTGCTCGGACTCTATTAACTACGTTACACAGGTGCCGTTCGTGGTGAAATACAACGGTGCAACCCGCAGGTTTGGTTAGCATCTGCGTTTATGTTCAAGCAAGCACTTCTCACAATGTTTCCATATTTATGACAGCCTCTGTACAATGCTGCTTTACTTCGTTACATGTTACAGTTTACTGTATGTACACTTATATTAGGTGAAGAGGTATTCCAAGTGTCTCTCTCAAAAACGAGATCGACAGGAAGTCCAAAACTGCTAAGCAGGGATGGCTAGAGGAAAAATGTAAGGAGTAGAGGCTTATCTCACTAGGGGTAAGATAGATACTGCCTACAGGAAAATTAAAGAGACCTTTGGAGAACAGAAAACCACTTGCATGAATATCAAGAGCTCAGATGGAAACCCAGTTCTAAGCACAGAAGGGAAAGCAGAGAGGTGGAAGGAGTATATAGAGGGTCTATACAAGGGCGATGTTCTTGAGGACAATATTATAGAAATGGAAGAGCATGTAGATGAAGATGAAATAGAAGATATGATACTGCGTGAAGGGTTTGACAGAGCACTGAAAGACCTGAGTCGAAACAAGGCCACTGGAGTAGACAACATTCCATTAGAACTACTGAGAGAGCCTTGGGAGAGCCAGTCCTGACAAAACTCTACCATCTGGTGAGCAAGATGTATGAGACAGGAGAAATACCCTCAGACTTCAAAAAGAATGTAATAATTCCAATCCCAAAGAAAGCAGGTGTTGACAGATGTGAAAATTACCGAACTATCAGTTTAATAAGTCACAGCTGCAAAATACTAACGCGAATTCTTTATAGACGAATGGAAAAACTGGTAGAAGTCGACCTCGGGGAAGATCAGTTTGGATTCCGTAGAAATGTTGGAACAAGTGAGGCAATACTGACCTTACGCCTTATTTCAGAAGAAAGACTAAGGAAAGGCAAACCTACGTTTCTAGCATTTGTAGACTTAGAGAAAGCTTTTGAGCGAAAGGCTATTTACAATTTGTACAGAAACCAGATGGCAGTTATAAGAGTCGAAGGGCATGAAAGGGAAGCAGTGGTTGGGAAGGGAGTGAGACAGGGTTGTAGCCTCTCCCCGATGTTATTCAATCTATATATTAAGCAAGCAGTAAAGGAAACAAAAGAAAAGTTCGGAGTAGGTATTAAAATCCATGGAGAAGAAATAAAAACTTTGAGGTTCGCGGATGACATTGTAATTCTGTCCGAGACAGCAAAGGACCTGGAAGAGCAGTTGAACGGAATGGACAGTGTCTTGAAAGGAGGATATAAGATGAATATCAACAAAAGCAAAACGAGGATCATGGAATGTAGTCGAATTAAGTCAGGTGATGTTGAGGGAATTAGATTAGGAAATGAGACGCTTAAAGTTGTTGTTGTGGTCTTCAGTCCTGAGACTGGTTTGATGCAGCTCTCCAGATCAATACACTAAGCAGATTCAGAAGGATGTAGGTTGCAGTAGGTACTGGGAGATGAAGAAGCTTGCACAGGATAGAGTAGCATGGAGAGCTGCATCAAACCAGTCTCAGGACTGAAGACCACGCTTAAAGTAGTAAAGGAGTTTTGCTATTTGGGGAGCAAAATAACTGATGATGGTCGAAGTAGAGAGGATATAAAATGTAGACTGACAATGGCAAGAAAAGCGTTTCTCAAGAAGAGAAATTTGTTAACATCGAGTATAGATTTAAGTGTCAGGAAGTCGTTTCTGAAAGTACTTGTATGGAGTGTAGCCATGTATGGAAGTGAAACATGGACGATAAATAGTGTGGACAGGAAGAGAATAGAAGCTTTCGAAATGTGGTGCTACAGAAGAATGCTGAAGATTAGATGGGTAGATCACGTAACTAATGAGGAGGTATTGAATAGAATTGGGGAGAAGAGGAGTTTGTGACACAACTTGACAAGAAGAAGGGACCGGTTGGTAGGGCATGTTCTGAGGCATCAAGGGATCACAAATTTAGCATTGGAGGGCAGCGTGGAGGGTAAAAATCGTAGAGGGAGACCAAGAGATGAATACATTAAACAGATTCAGAAGGATGTAGGTTGCAGTAAGTACTGGGAGATGAAGAAGCTTGTACAGGATAGAGTAGCATGGAGAGCTGCATCAAACCAGTCTCAGGACTGAAGACCACAACAATAACTCTCGCAGCTCGATGCAATAATGTACTTGCCTCTGCAGCGAGATACGAATTTTTCAGGCAGCCCCGAATTATCTCGCAAATGTTGACAAGGCTTTACAATTTGCTGCTAGAGTTGTTCACCGTATCAAGTAGAGTGCTGCACACTTCACTTTTAACATGAACCCAGACAGAGTAATCCATAGGACTGAGGTCACGTATAGAGGCCAAGGCATAGACTCTCCATTTTGCACCATACAGCGCATTCGAAGTCGTCTTTTATCAACAGCAAAATGAATTTGTATTCCATCATGGTTATACACATTACTCAACGTTGCATGAGGCATGCTAGGCCATGGGTGAAATTGTACAGATGAGGGCATGAAACTTCCTCGCAGATTAAAACTGTGTGCTGGACCGAGACTCGAACTTGGGACCTTTGCCTTTCACAGGCAAGCACTTTACCAACTGAGTTACCCAATTGCGACTCACAACCTGTCCTCACAGGTACCTCGTCTCCTACATTCCAAACTTCACAGAAGCTGTCCTGCCAGGAAGTTTCATATCAATGCGCACTACGTTGCAGAGTGAAAACTTTCTCCAGGCTTTGGCTATGTCATGTCTCCACAATATTCTTTCTTCCAGGAATAAAATGGAACAAATACAATAACAACAAAGAGCAATAAGTTGCCGATGATCTGTGAAAGAAGGAGTGACAAATTAGTAAATGCGTTGTGCCAGATGCAAACTACATTTAACATTAGGTAAATAAGAGCAGATATATGACTACTTCTCCGAAATTCATAAAAAAAAAAAATTACGATCCTGCCCGGCTGTCAACAAGTGTAACCTCCTAACAGTTTACTTCCGTAATCTCGGAATAATTGAATGTGACCAATCTCTCAATAAAATTGTCGCTCACATACAACCTTTCAATAATTAACTGATTGTAAATCTAAACTGGTAAATGTGGAAGTGAGCAATGCTGGGTCATGGCCCTGAAAAGTCATTCTGAATAAACTGAAAATTCTTACCTCAATTATGTCGCCGGATAACGCGTAGGGGTATATCTGCTCCTATAAGAAACAACTGATTTTTCATTACGATAATACGGATGACCATGGATAGGAGAAATTAGTAAAATCCTTTAAATTCAGATGAATAATTGTCAAAAGTTATCTTTATAAGAAAGATTATTATTAAAAGATTTTTAAAATCATTTACATGGGACCTGATACAACAATAGTACAAAATCAGTTGTTACAAATTACATATGCGCGCGGCTGCTTTTACCTTATATTACATCGCTGTCCAAGACCGGCCCAACCGCCCGACAGCGAGCTACTACCCCTACTGCTGCCGACAATGCTACTACAGCAGCCGACACTGCTCTCTGTCTGCGATTCTATTGTAGCTTACATATCGCAGACAGCGCGTGAGCAATCCATCGAAATTACATCTGCTCGAGTGCGCTAGCAATAGATTCCTTAGTCATGGACCTCTTACAACTAGCAAGATCTTTCGAAGCAAAACAGTCTTGTCAGGCTTTTCAATACGTAACTTGAGAACTATGAGCATTAGTTCTTCTTTAATACCATGAAACACATCTCTCCTACTGAACAACTGTTCATAGCTCTTAAGATGTGCATTTTACAGCCCATGCTTAACAGAGTTTTTTGCTTCGAATGATGGTTCCTGTCATATCCCTGAATATCGATCATTCTTCCGGGGACACCCTGTATAAGAAGAGCTTCTGACTGAGGAAATTCCTAAGGCTGTTATCTGGAAGAAAGGTAGGGCTTCTTCCGCTCATAGTGTGGAGAAGACATTCATGTGTGCAAAGTAACAAAAAATGGCTCAAATGGCTCCAGCAACTATGGGATTTAACATCTGAGGTCATCAGTCCCCTAGACTTAGAACTACTTAAACGTAACTAACCTAAGGAGACCACACACATCCATGCCCGAGGCAAGATTCGAACCTGCGATTGTAGAAGCCGCGTGGTTCTGGACTGAAGCGCCTAGAACCGCTCGACCACAGCAGCCGGCTCCAAAGTAACAGATCAGCAATGTGTTCCCCCGATAAACTAACAATTACAATTACACACACACACACACACACACACACACACACACACACACACACACACACAGAGAGAGAGAGAGAGAGAGAGAGAGAGAGAGAGAGAGAGAGTAAAAACACAGTATCTAAAGGTGTTCGACATCATTACTTCGATCAGTTCCAATAGAATCTTTGCTGGCAATTCTAAAACTTTATCGAAGTCGCCATAAATGTACCTTGACCAATGATGATCACTTTGAAAGCAAATAAATGTTTTTCGTTTGTATCTTCTGTTTTATTTGCTCTTTGATAGGGAGTGGTTAGCACACTGGACCCACGTTCGGGAAGACGACGATTCAAATTCCCGTCCAGCCATCTAGATTTAAGTTTTCCTTAACTTCCCTGTATCGGCCCAGGCGGATGCCAAGATGGAAAAGGATATGGCTCATTTCCATCCCCTAAGGCGTCATAGATGCACTTAACAATTTTTCCCTGAATTTTGTTAATGTGAATACGTGGAAACAGACACTGTTAAGTGCGCAAACGAAAAGTACAAAACAGTATCTGAAGTGTATCAGAGATACCAGAGCTGTAATCGTCACTGCAATCTCTAAATGGACAAAGATCATGGATATAAGTGTTTATATAAACCATTGTACAAGGGTCCTCGAACTCATTTTTTGATATCAGTGTCTGTTTATTTTGCTCACTCGGTTTGTTAGCTCATTCGATTCTGAATTGAGCTAGCTTTGATCGCATGTTAATTTTGTAGGGTTTTCAGCTTTAATTTGTAAGTGGATTATAAACGTTTAATCAGATTTAGGGAATAATCAAATGTATAGGAATCATATAAAAGTGTTACACTTAAGCGCCAAAGAAACTGGTAGAGGCATACGCAGAGGTATATAAACAGGTAGAATTCAGCGCAGCGGTCGGGAACGCCTATATAAGACAACAAGTGTCTGGCACAGTTCTTAGATCGGTTACTGCTGCTACAATAGCAGGTTATCAAGAATTGAGTCAGTTTGAACGTGGTGTTACAGTAGCCGCACAAGCGATGGGACACAACATCCCCGAGGTAGCAATGAAGTCGAAATTTTCCCGTACGGCCATTTCACGAGAGTACCGTGAATATCAAGAATCCGGTAAAACATCAAATCTCTGACACAGCTACGGGAGAAAAAAAAATCCTGTAAGAACGGGAACAACGACGACTGAAGAAAATCGTTCAACGTGACAGAAGTGCAACCCTTCCGCAAACTGCTGCAGATTTCATTGCCAGGGCGTCAACAAGTGTCAGTGTGCGAACCATTCATCGAAACATCATCGATGTGGGCTTTCGGAGCCGAAGGCCCACATGTGTAACCTTGGTGACTGCACGACACAAAGCTTTACGCCTCGCCTAGGGCCATCAACAACGACATTGGACTGTTGATGACTGTAAACATGTGGCTGGTCGGACGAGTCTCGCTTCAAGCTGTATCGAGCGGATGGACGTGTACGAGTTTGGAGACAACCTCATCAATCCATGGACCCTGCATGTCAAGGACCCTAACATGTCTAGTATCCTGTCGCAAACCAATCCTGGTCTCGTCAGCAAACATAACATTACTCCATTCTGCAATGGTCCTTTGTTGATGTGCAAGAGCCCGTGTCCTTCGATTGCGTCGGTTCCGTTGATTAAGTGCAAAACTTCTCATTGGTCTTCTGGAATGTGACCACCCTTATGGAATGTTATACACACTGTTTGGTCTGAGATACGAAACCCTGTTGCCTGGGAGAAGTCGTTTCCAATGTTTCTGGTAACTGATGTTGGGCGCCTGCGAACCGACAGTTGGAGGAAACTAGCCTGCATTGGTGTTGTTATTAGAGGATGAGCACTGCGAGGTCTATCGTTCACATTTACTGGCTTTCTTGCGCTCTCTGCTCCTTAAACACACCACTTTGAATGAAATGTAATTTATCGGCAGCATCTTGCTGTGTATGATCTGCTGAAAGTAATACCACTATCCAGACTCTATCTAAGTGTTGTATGCCTCTATGTGGCATGTTACTGCAGTGCTGAACACAAACTGAAAGAAGCTGTTGTTGATACTGGACTGCTCACGGTGTGCCACTACAGCAGCGGTATGTTTACACGACTGGGAAACGACCACAAAGCACGCCAGAAGTAAATACCATCCAGGACATGGGCTGTAGCTGGATAATGCATGAATTGCCTAGGTCAATTAGACCTCTAGTATCGTAGACTACATTTTACAACAGAATTCCAAACATTTGTTGAGCAGTGTTGAAATATTTCCGGTTCGCTTGGGCTGCGTGGTGGTTCGTTATACTTCACCTCATGCACCAAATACTTAAATAATGTGCCACCTGAACTCTCCTTTTACATACAATAAATTTTGCTTACTGAATATTCGGTCGTCGTTAAGCATTATTAATCAGGGTACAGATAGTCTGTGCACTGAATCTGTGTGCCTCCTCCTCCAACATAGCTCAGACTTCGCCTCCTTATAGGTTGCCGATAAAGCTGCTGAGAATTAACTTCTCGTTCTCATTCACTCCATCACATAAATAGAAAATGCGATTCAATTCACCGTCTTACTCTACCTTCAAAATTACAACTCCGTACATGATAAATGTGGACAGCTACCAGTTTATATACTGCCTCTCTGTACTATGTACAGTCGTACTCAAAAGTATCCGAACGACCTGAATTGCATTTCGCCTGATTCGCATGCATCCCACATAACGCAGCTGTCTAGCAGGTCCTCTAATCGCTCCTTGGTACAGTCGTTTGACTATTGAAAATGGCTCCGACAAGTCACCACTAGAAAACTCGGCTCTGTATCGCAATAATTCAAGATGTAAAGTAATACCACGATACTACAAATATCAGGGAACACCTTATCCCAGATAAGACTATCCTTAAGGCTTGTAAGCTCACATTTATTGCAATAAATGACGTACCTGAAATGTTACCACTCTCATTATTACGTCAGATAGGTAATGCACGTAGTAAGTTCGTCGTATTCATGATTTCCTCTTCAAAGTAACATACCTTACTTGTTATTTAACACAGAATGATATTAAGAATTTAAGTTAGTCACGAGCAGCTAGTTGATAATATGTATGAACACCAAATGACACGACTAACTTCACAATGACACGATGCAATTGGATTCAAACCCAGGTCATGCAGACTAAGATTTCGTGACTGACGGAAACAAATAGTCATTCCTAACTACGCATACAGAGAGTGATATACCTCGATTTTAGACAGTATCAGTTAGCAAATATCAACTTTAAATTACATAACGTAGACATTTTTTAACGGACGCGAATTCCTACCCAGCATCTATTGTCCTTGTTAACGAACTACGAGAGATGCTAAATATTGCTTCTTCACAAGTACTTACTTGAAATGCCGTGATGTAAAGCTTTGTGTTGGACAGGGATTCGAGCCCAGAACCTAATCGGATTGTTATCGAAGCACAATCAACTGTGACACATCGGATTTTCGCGGCAGTAGCTAGATGTTTCAACTGAAATAACGAGACGAAACATTAATTTTTTCCTTCCCAGGACTCCAACCCGGAACCTATCGCTGTTATTTATTAGAGAAAACGAACGTTAAATATGGGTTTGTTACATCAGCAGCAACATGTGAGCATGTTTGAACTAGAAATAATGTGACGAAGAGTTCAATGCTGACTGGGAATCGAACCCCACACATACCGTTGTTGACTACACACAAAGAGACGTCAGCTACAGAATTTTTCTCCACCAGCAGCTCGGAATAACATCCTTGAACTTAGACTGATCTCTCAAATAGTTCTGTGTCTCACTGGGAGTCAAAAACATCAGATATCGTTAGTGTTGACAACGAATGAAAATGCATTAAAAATCAAAATTATTATCAATCAGCAGGTAGGTGTTCTCATGCTAGAGCTTGATAATACATAATGATAGGTTTAGTGCCGGGCCAGCATTCGAACCCATTCACGCGCAATATGTGGAGATGTTGAGGAATCTGCAGTTTTGAACAAACAACAAATTGTAGTCGAGCTGTATTGTCACGAAGGGATCAAATTCCGCGTTAAGGGCGGTCTGAGTTGCATTCCTAGTTCAGAACCAATTTTATCGACATACAGAAGCTCAAATAAAAGATTGAATAAGGGTCCTGTGACTCTACATAGCGTTTGTATCGTCACTATAAATAAATAACTAGTATAAGAAAGGTTACTGGTGACAGAGTTCCCACATTTCGCCACTCCTGACTTTATTGTGGTGCAACCTAACGACTACTTGGTAGAGAAGGAATATCATGTTTAATGTGAATTTAAGACCACAATGCCATTATACCTTCTTCATTTGGCGTAACCAGAAGAGAATAGAATCTGTCTCTCCCAATTAAAAATCATGGGCGGAAGTTCGAATCGAACCCAGACCATCAGCATAGGAACGTATCATCAATCCAACAGACCACCAAATCATCTTCCTTCTGACTCATTTTTCTTTCATAACACCGTTGCGGCACACTCGATGAGAATTCTGACACACCGGCTCCCTGTAGTGGTTTGCAGGAAGTTCAGTACATTCATTTACTTGGTTGACCGAATCATCATGAACTCGGCTACCCAGTGCACACATTCGACTCTATTTTGTAATCACCGAAATAAATTCATGGAACTGCCACCTACACAGAACTGCCAACAGTATAGGATGCAGAAATTTAAAGAGGAAGTGATCCTTTCCATTTGAGCTACTCTATTGCACTATCTGTTGCGTCGTGCAGTGCAAAAGAAAAGCTGTAACTGTCTGTCTCTCAGAAGTCTAGATCTGGCCATATGCATTATCTCACAGCACTGTGGAATGCGGAGGTTCTGGAGGAACTATTGCTGACTTCTGGAGGTGCTGTAGGTAGATGACAGCTAGTAGCGTCACGGTAAGTGTCCCCCATCATAGATAAGATGTCGCGAGTTCCATTTCATTCGCTGCTACATTTTTTACAACGCAATTCTGCTGTCTGCTGAAGTTACCAATTTAATGGAACTTTGAACATAATTACCTTCACTTCTCAACACAAAATAGCCACATGTGGAAAAAGGGCTAACTTCTGCAACATTTTGTTCTTTTCAGGTTTAATAGACGGCCAGGCAGCAGATGCATCTCGAAACTTTTGTATTATGCATGGGAAGAGCGCATTATGCCAAAATAGTCAGAAAAGTATTTTCTACATTAGCTGTCGACTGGTAGTGGAATTTTATTCTTCTTCAAACCTTGTTTGACAGCTTTAACTCAGAACAAGTTTTCTACATGCATGTAATCAATAAACTGCATGTGCAATGTCAGACTGTTATACATCACATCCGAGAATTCGCATATATCGTTGATGTTTAATTTCTCTCTCATGTTTAGTATTGTTTTAACAACACTAAAAGAAACCTTACGAAAAATGTGCACAGTATTAAGAGAAATGAAATAAAACTACACACGATAACCTTACGACGAAAGTCTGTTTTGATAAAACTGAGTATCACTTAGATTGCGATTGGGTCTGTGTTTAATTGGTATAGTGTGTCATACTAAACAGGTATGCAAATGTGGCATTTCATAAATAAAGTTATGTATTCCTAGAGACCCAAAATTTGTTTGTCAGCAACGGAACGAGGCGTTACCTGCTGTGCAGCATTGTAAGTTTTTCACCATTGCACTATGAGCTGAAAGTATTTTCTTGCGATTTCCTTATCGATGTTTGATCTGACTGCTTGTAGCTCTTTCACAGAAGGGATAAAAACGTTACATTCAGCGAGACTGGATCCACGAACCACAAAAGTCGCTTTTTCAGAGGTCAGCACATCACCACAGAGCTAGCAAAGAGGCATTTCTCTTACGAGGCCAATAGAGTCTAGAACACGTAAATCGCTATTTAAAGGAGGAATTTAGTTGCGATTTAGACATGCAACGACTTTCGTGGGCTGAAAACCGTAAATTTACAATCTTTTTTACACCTGAAGCGATAATAACTCAGATTATTCAATGGAAATTACAGGAAAAATCAAGTGAACTTTGAGGCTTAATTCCGTGCACACCAAATGGTTCAAATGGCTCTGAGCACTATGGGACTCAACTGCTATGGTCATTAGTCCCCTAGAACTTAGAACTACTTAAACCGAACTAACCTAAGGACAGCACACACACCCATGCCCGAGGCAGTATTCGAACCTGCGACTGTAGCAGCAGCGCAGCTCCGGACTGGAGCGCCTAGAACCGCACGGCCACCACTGCCGGCCGTGCACAGCAGGAAGTAACTCGTCGATCACAGAGTTGCCAAATATACCTTGCCTTGTTGCCAAATCTCAGTTACAGTACTAGCAGGAAGAAGACGAACCGATGTAATCCTACAGCGGGCTGAGAAGTGACCATAGCTGGCCTTTCAAAGACGCGGCTGCGACGGCCTGGAATACGCAATGCGTCTGGTTCGAATTTCTGTAACCAGGTTTAGGGACTGGAGCGTAGTTACTAATAATACTCAGAACTGACTGCAAACTAAGCATCATAAATCAGTAACTCTCATAGTTGTTTTTATATTTCTTTCGTAACGGTACTCAAACCTAAGAAACTCATTCACAGACGTTTTCGTGCCTCGCCGATAGTAGAGCACACCAAACATTTAAAAAAAAAGAATGTGTGTGTGTGTGTGTGTGTGTGTGTGTGTGTGTGTGTGTGTCTGTGTGTGCGCGTGAGAGAGAGAGAGAGAAACAGAGAGAGGGAGAGAGAGACAGAGAGAGGATAATAAAGATAAAGAAGAATGAGAGAGAGGGTAAAAAATTGTTGTAAAGAAATTGAATACCAGTATGTAAAGAAATCTTTCATTAAAGTAACACGTTCCACATCATTACGAAGTGTCGTATTCATGATCTATGGAACAAGTATTAATCTAATCTAATCTAATCAATCATATTGCTGACTAGCCGTGAAGAGTCATGAATTACCGAAATTTTTGCCGATACCAGTAACCAAATCTAAACTTGAAAGTAAAAGACGACAGTTTTTGTAATAAACCGGGACTCCTATCAAGACCCTTTCATCCCTGTTAACTAACCACGAAAGATGTCTGATATACCTCCATTCCGAAGTAACAAATTGTGTATGCATTTAAAGATGAAGTGCTTGATGTGAAGTTCTGTGACGGAGGTACGAACTCAACACGTAATCGGTTTGTTAAGTAAGTAAAATCAAATGTTACGTAACGGTTTTTCTTACCAGCTGCTAGGTGTTTGAATCTAAAATAAGGATACAAATTTTTGTGCCTGAGCGACAATCGACCCGCACTCTTATCGTTCTTCTTTATCGTCCACGAATATAGCTTAAGTATCAATTGCTTACTCACCAACAGTAAGATGTGTGCGTTTTTGACCAGAAATTGTTGGCAACGCATGAACAGACATTAAAAATACACGTTAATTTTCACTAGCAGGTCGGTGTGCACGTGATAGGGCTTGAAATGAAATCATGAATATTTTTGTACTGGATCAGAATACGGACCCACATACTTACCTTTGGAGGTGACCTAGAGAAGATTGCAGTCTTGGAAAAAGGAACGAAATGATTGAACTATCCTGTACCGAGAGATTCTGGATTATAACGTCTTTCTCTTGAGGTTACCAGAGGTAAAGTGAATCTGTTTGTGGCTCTTAAAAAAAAATGCTTGTACCCAGGCATTCCACTTGTGATAGTTCGTTCCACCAGACCACATTTCCCAGCCCCAGGAGTGTGCTGTAACGTATGATGTGCTTAGCTTACAAAATAAGTCACGGTGGAAAAAATGCGAGTCTATTAAATGGTTAAGGAAAGTAGTTCACAGTTGCAAAACCCGCATCCGACTCATTGTCCTTACACTTGGTCGCTGACCATAAATTCTAGCTCAGAGTGACACTAGTTTAAGTAACCTAATGTAGCGAAGACTGTTTCCCAGTGCTCTTTCTCATCGGAAAATATACAGTTCACTCATTGGGCTCCATTAGTACACTTTAACAGTAATTTCTGTGTGTATGCAATGCATACGGATTGTAGAATTCAGTGGTGCTCTCTCTTCCACTTCTGTATACAATATTACTGACCTAAACGGGCCCTTTATCGTTACAGGCCCTGGGCGGTGCAACATCATACTGACAACAGTAACGTGCTTATACTGATCACCTCACTGTTCGTTTTACCTGATTTTGTAATCATTTAAATAAAACAACATGACCTTCCAGTGGGAGACAATGCGTCCCCCTTTTCCTCGTGTGAAATTTGTCAGTAAGCTTTCTGCTTTCCAACCAGCGAAATGCGGCAGAGTACGGCCGGTAAACGATTCATAAACCACGACCTAGTGCCGTTAAGACGACTTCTTTTAACAGTGGCGTAGCTGAAGGAATTTAGTTTCTTCTTAAATCGTCTTATGCAGCAACGTTCACAGATACCTCAAATAGGAAAAGCTCTTCATCCAGGTACGAAGGTTGTAAAACAAACTTCCCACAGTTTATGTCAGGTCGATCTTTTCGTCTGATAGCACTGCGTAAGTATTTTGTCTAAGATGTATCACAAGTACTGTTCCTGTAGCTGTGGGAACCATTGGTTGAAAACGAGTTTAACACCAGTGGGTACAGCACTGCTAAATATTCAAAATGATTATCAACCTATGTCTGAGTTCATCCACAAACTGATGCGTATTTATAATTTTGAAGCTAGACTGTGTATCTTCCTTGAGTGGGCAGCGGAAGGCGTTTACACACAGGTATACAATACAATGGTGGCTTGCAGAAAATAAAGGCGAAACACGTATGACACTAAAATTTGTTTTGTTCAGTTGCTGTCAGACGGTCCATAAGTAAAAATTATCAATATACCATAATACAACTTTCTGTGTCGAGCTACCAAGAGAATTTGATGTGTAAGGGTTTTCTCCCGATTTCGTTACAGAATTTTTCTGGAAATTCGCAGCCCCATAAAATAAATCAGAAAAAAACCTTGCACACGCTGGCACCTACCACAGTTAGAACTAACGACTTATTGAGCCGTTGCAACACGAGACATGGGCGGTACCAAGGGGCTACGGACACACTGCTAGCAATACGCCACTGTAATCATGGTGTTGGTCGCTCAGCCTCATAATGCATTGTGAAAGATAATAAAAGTTGTCACTTATTTGAAGAACAGCATTTCTTTAGCCAAAAAATTGAATTTTCTGACTCAGTGTCTTAGGTTACATGAGGATTAAATAGCACGAGTCATTCAAATGGATAGGTGTATCAATTTAGTACCATACGCGGAAGTGATTGCACTGTCACAGTGTCGCCAAATGTTTGTGACGACGTTGCCAGTTCTCAGCTGCGCTAGGAACAGCTCTGTAGCGTTATGGGAGGAGAATCTCGTGCTCATAATCTAGGAGGATACAGAGAGGAGGCGCGGGGTTTGGTTAATATGCAGCGTTTTCTCCTACCAATTGTGTCAAACATTCAGGTGTGCAATCTTCCATCACGATTACAGTTTCCCACAAAATATATACGAATAATACACTTACCTTGTTACTTTGTGACAAAAGATTATTTCAGTACAATAAAAAGTCTTTGGAAATCAACTTTGTCCACCTTTCACGAAAAGTAAGATAACAAACACTTTGCACCTCGTCATCGATTGCATCTATGTGCAGTCTTGTGATCATACAAGTAGAATTTCATGAATTGCACGAGAATGTAGAAAAATGTTGGTGCAAACGGAAGCTGTAAGAAACACAGTTAACAAATTATTTTGTACCACGTAATAATCAATTCATTTGAAAATTCAGAAGGGAATAAACTAAAAATTATGTCTATTAAGACAGAAACTAAAGTGCAGATTCGGGCACTGTGCGGATCTGTACTTTTCATCTTCAGATCTATGCAAATAATGTATACTAAACAGGGTATTCATTGCTTTCGTAATGTTTCCCCCGTGTTTAGTCTTCTAGTGATGAACTGGATCCACACCCATGAATCTGATTGTTTCTTTGTATCCTTCCATTTACTATCTTTGTGTGTTATTGTTCGGTGTTCAAAAAGCAAAATATTATGCCTGCTCCCACGAGGTATTAAAACGAGGTCCCAAGAAGGCTAACGAATTATAATCAAAATACAGTGAGACGCCAATTTGTCTGTCGTCATGGCGTTAAGTCGACAGAAATAGTTGGGTGTTATTGTCGTCTTTTATTATTGAGATTTTCATATTACCCTGACACAAGACACCGAGATAAATGTGTATATTCTTCATGACGAAACATCCCATATTCCATTCATCCTTATCCATTCGTTGCATGCATCGGCAGCAATGAGTGATAGGGAACATGTTGTGAGCTGACGAATAACAATAAAAATGATAGTAATAACGAATCAGTAATCAAGGATGTTACTGCATTACAGACGATTAACAAAATAACCAAGAAAATCTGAGTGTTTAATTGGCCCACTGCATAGGTGTTCTTACCACTTTGTTACTGAATTCTGTTCTGGTTGTTTGCAGAGAGAAAAGAAAGAACCCTGTAGCCATACATATCGCTAGTACAACGAGATATTACCTATCAACTATCGTTGCTTTACATCAAGAGACGAGCATGGCGTCACCGAGCTGATATTTGAAATATATTTCTGTTTTCTCTCTCATTCTCTCTTTTTTTATTTTTTATTTTTGAGGAAAGCATGGAGAAGCGCGAATAATAAACAAGTAGGCATATACCCTGTTTACTGTTATTTTCACTGGAATACGTAATGCAAAAATACAACTTTTAATTGTATTATTGCGTAATTCCAGTTATTGACAGTCTACTCGTGAACTTCTCGCATTCAGTTGCGTGAAACCTATCACAGAAGCAAGCAAAACACAAATATTTCTTACACCATGCGCATCACACAAACGAAATCTCGCTGCACTGACTTGTTGTCCGATATATTGCACTGAAAACATATCTGATTCATGTTGATAAATACAGCTCTACCAGATACAAATTTGAATGCGTACCAAGTGTATAAAAGTATATCTTGAAATACGCAGAAAGTCACATGGAGGTATTCGACTGAAACATAGGGATGACCAAGACTGTAACTAGGGTCGACAGCATCGTCGTCTACCACCTTGACAACTCGAACGGTGACAGTGCTCGGCCGGTTACTTACGTTTACTGGTATCAAAGCTACAGCATGAAAGCACAAAAATGTTAATAACCCGAAGATCATTAACTCCAGAACCCATAGAAAGTAAAGCAATCATCAGTCGGAATAGTGGTTTGGACACCACAGTGCTTTAGTAGGCGCGGTCTTGTTGGAGGTGGTATGCCGTTGCTTCCCTCCGACCTTCGAGTTGACTTACCTAGCCAGTTAATAGGGGAACCTACAGCTTAACGAGGCTTTCGGACCACAGTGCAACTCGGCATTTTTCACATCAACAAACACTGCCTGTCGGGTATTAAGTGTAAAATGGCACATAAAAATCATGGGCCTAACGACGGATTGAAACTGAGACCTTCGTATCTGTTTACTTGCTCTTCATCACTTTGCCACTATGCAGGTACTACTGTGGTTTTTGCTTAGCATTAAAATTAAGGATCTCTCGTTTGTGACTGCGTTGGCACATACAAGGTGTCCAGAAAAGGGCTCCCTGATTTCAAAATTAAATATCTCGAAAACAAAGATCGATAGAGGAATGCAGTAAACGGTATGTTTATTGTGAAAGCTGTAAGAAGTTTATACAGCAGTTTGAAATAATAGTTACAAAAGCTGCTAACAGATGGCGCTGTACGCTGTACAGCTCATTTCAGCATACATAAGTGAAATAATCGTATGGAAACAATCTTTGCAAACAATCACATCACAATGTTTTCTAAATGTTCACCATTGGCACTACAGAGGTGGCGCAAACGAAGAATGAAATTCGCCATCACATTCCGTAGTGTCTCAACCGAAATGGATTCACATGCCACAGAGATCGCCGATTCAAGCTCGTCCAGCGTGGCGGGATGCTTCGGGTAGACCATGTCTTTCACTGTGCCCCACAAAAAAAAGTCACAGGGAGTCAAATCCGGCAAATATGGAGGTCAATCCGTGCCTGCACCAGTAAATTTAGGATATTCCAAAGCAATGACTCGATTCACGAAGTATTCCTCAAGAAAACGAAACACTTGTTCGGTCCGATGTGGTCAGGCTCCATCTTGCATAAACCATTCAGTACCTGGTCGATCCTCTAACTCTTGCTGTGTGGCGACAAATTGTTCCAAAATTGCAACGTAACGTGCACCAGTGACCGTTTCTCGAATGAAAAAAGGGCCAATAATGACTCTGCTGCATACTGCAGCCCACACAGTAACTTTAGGAGAATACAGGGGTTTCGCTTCACACCAATATGGCTTTTTGGAACCCCAAAATCACCAGTTCTGCTTATTCACGTATCCATTCAGGTGGAAGTGTGCTTCATCTGTAAACCAGATGCAGCCAACATCAAATCCTTCACTATCAATCATTGTGAGCATCTGATTAGCAAAGGCAACACTTTCTTGCACAGCTCGTACGGGTATGGCCTGGTGCGTTTGAATTTTGAATGGAAACATGTGTAGGCTCTTTCTCAGTATTTTCTGCGTGCTGGAACGCTTCAAACCAGTCTCAGATGCAATTCTACGGGCGGATGACATTGGATATCGCTGAATAATTCGAGAAACTGAGGCGATATTTTCAGGCGTAACTGTGGTTTGCTTGCGGCCAACATGCCCCACTAGATCATCAGTTACACTGCCTGTTCGTTGAAATTTTGCGAAGAGCGTACAAATGGTTTTCGCATTGGGTCCTTTTGGAACATTAAATCGCGCTTGAAAACTTCGCCTTTTGCCGTAGGACTCTCTTCTAACCTGTGGTACTCTAGCACCAGAAAAATGCGTTGTTCAATGGAGTACATGGTTTTAATCTCTTCCTTCGGTACGCTAACCTCCTTCCACGTTTCAATAGTGGAACTGATCGCTCTGGCCTTCGGATCACTATTTATACTAGGCATTACGTATGGCGATTACAGCGCCATCTGTTAGCAGCTTTTGTAACTATTATTTCAAACTGCTGTATAAACTTCTTACAGCTTTCACAATAAACATACCGTTTACTGCATTCCTCTATCGATCTTTGTTATCGAGACATTTAATTTTGAAATCAGGGAGTCCTTTTCTGGACACCCTGTATGTGTCCCTTAGGAGTCCTTACTTTTGGGATTACCCTCGTATATGTGTGCGTAAACGCCTTCCGATGCCCACTCAAGGAAGACAAAGATACACAGTCTAGCTTCAATATTATAAATACGCCTCAGTTTGTGGATGAACTCAGATCTCCGGCGGTACTCCGAAAGGAGCACTAATCGAAGCGCTAGGGTTTCAGGTGCCAGCCAGCCAGCCAGCCAGCCGAGCAGCAGCGGTCCAGCTGAGCAACAGCAGCAGCGGTCCCGGCCAGCAGCAGCGGTCCCGGCCAGCAGCAGCGGTCCCGGCCAGCAACAGCGGTCCAGCCGGCAGCAGCGGTCCAGCCGGCAGCAGCGGTCCAGCCAGCAGCAGCGGTCCAGCCTGCCAGCCCTCCAGCAGCAGCAGCAGTCCAACCAGCCAGCCTTCCAGCAGCAGCAGCGGCCCTGGCCCCATCCGCGGCAGCAGCAGCATCTGCGGCATTCCTGCCAGCCGTCGCCAGCGCCAGTGCCAGTAGCGTGGGACTCGGGTCTTCGTCCGTCTTCATCTTCGTCCGTCTTCGTCTGTCCCCAGTTCTTTTTTCCTCTGTGTTTTTTTGTTTATCCCTGTCGTCATGTCAGCCCCCACCACCACTGCCACTACTACCACCACTGCCATTGTGTACACGTCGCCCTCCGCCGCCACCACCACCATTACATGGTGTGCCCAGTTACACCCCCCTCTTTCCTTCCCTCTTCTTCTCACTCTCCCTTCGCCCTCGCTCTTTGTCGCCCCCTCTCCAGCTTCTTCCTCCCGCTCCTCTCCCTCTGATCCTTTCCCCCCACTCCCCCAGCCTGTCACTGCAGCTCCAGCTAGGGTGGTGGCCCGTCGGGCCACTGCCCATGCCCAACTCTCCCCATCGCCTTCGCCATCACCGCCACCGCCGTCGCCGTCGCCATCGCCTTCACCGTCACCATCTCCGGCGCCGACTGCTGCATCCACGCTGGGACCTGCCCCTTCCCGCCACCTCCCTATAGCTCCCGTCCCTCATGTCACCACCCACCCTTCTGCTGCCGTTAAACGCCCTAGTGGTACCACCACCTCCTCCGCTCGCAAAAAGGCCCTGCCCTGCCCTCCTTCTCCCCCCAGGATGCAATGGATGTCTCCCCACCTGGCCCTGCTCCCTCCGCTTCATCCTCCTCGCCCCCCTCTTTATACAAATACCTCCTATCCCCTCCCGATCCTCCCTCCTCCTCTGCCAACACTTCTCTGGTGCCCCCATCTTACTCCTCACTCCCAGATGGGATTCCGTTCTCATTTCCTCCCCCAGCCCCACCCTCCATACTGACATCCTCTCCTGTGTCCCCATCACCCGTTTTGGCCCCAATGCCTCCCTCACCCTGCTCCTTCTCCATCTCCTACCTGCCAACCCCGAACCCCGCATCGCCCGCCGACCCTCACTGCCGTGATCACCCGGCTCAGTCCGACGATCACGGAGGAGGAGGTGTTGGCGGAGCTCAAGGTGCATCCCACGCTGGAGGTGCGGGCGGTCCACCACATTTTCAACTCGGCCAGCCCCACCTGCCTTATGCGGGGTTTCTCCGAGGACGCCCCCTCCATTGACCGTCTCCTGAAGGAGGGTGCCCTCTTCTTCAACCAGCGCTATAAGGTCGACTCCTCCCGTTCCCCTCCTCAATCCAAGCGCTACCAGAGGTGTCTGCGCTATAACGCACACCCAATAGCCGAGTGCCGCGAGGCCCCCACCTGCCCGCATTGTAGGCAAGCGCACTTCCTCCGGCAGTGCCCTAACCTTCAATCCCCTCCCTCCTGTAATACCTGCAATCTCCTCCATCCCACCTACTCCCAAAAGTGTAAGGCCCGACCCCCTCCGACCACTCCTGAAATCACCGTCCCTGTCCATCCTCTGGACACCCCCACCCCTCCTGGCAATTCCCTTCCCCCCCCCCCCCCCGCTGAGGACATCATCAGGTTCCTCACCATTGTCCTACAAAACGTCCACCCTTTCCAGTGCCCTCACACCCTCCAACAGGTCTCCCTTGCCGCCCGTTCCATTTCCACTTAAAAATGTATGCCACCTACTTCAACAACCAGGCCCATTGCACCTTCTCCCGTCTTGACACCCTTGTCTAAATCCCTGTCATGGCATGACAGCACCATATGCTTTTCAACAACATCCGCTCCCTTCCAGCCAACAAGAACCTCTTCCTGCACACCCTTGCCACCCACCGCGTGGATGCCTTCCTCCTCAATGAAACCTTCCTCCAACCCCACCACACCATCCACACATCACCCTACCTTCTTCACCGCTCCGATAATCCCCTCCCGATTGAGCGTGGCGGAGTTGCCATTGGTCACCACCGTCAGATCCCAGTTTGGCTCCAACCCCTCCTTCCCGACCCCACCGAACACCTGATCCTTAGTCTCTTCTTCCCCGGCCTTACCGTCACCTGCGCCACCATGTATGTCCGCCCTAACGCACCTATTCCTGTCGACTTCCTCTCCCACATTGACCCTACCTTCTCCTCCTACGTGATCGCCGCCGACCTCAACATCCATAGTCGTTCCGCCACCCAGATACTGCGGTGGCATCGGTTCTTCTCCTCCCTTAAAGGCGACCTCATCCCCATCCTCCAGCACACCTGTCCCGAATCCAACTCCACTCCTGATGTTATCCTTTCCTCCCCTACCCTCCTTGGCCGCATAATGGTGGATGTCCTGGAGCCTACTGGCAGTGACCATCTCCCTGTCCTCCTCACCGTTTCAGACCCCGCCCCGACCCTAGTAATGACCCTCCCCCAAAGTACGTCCATGACTATTCCCGTGCCAACTTGAATGCCTACCAGAATGCCCTCTCCACCCAGGTCGATAGCCACCCTTTCACCTACCACCACCCTGACGATGTAACCCATGCCGCCTCCTTTCTCCAGCAGACCTTGTCTGAGGCCATGGAGGCCTACGTCCCTACTGTCGCCATCCACCCCCACCATCCTACCTTACCCCCACAGGCCGTCCTCCTCCTCTGTGAATCCCGCCGTCTCTACCGTGCCTTCCTCCACACGTGTGACCCGGACACACTCCGACGCCACCGGCAACTCCAACGACACATTCGAAATTTGCTTGTGGCTAAGAAACGCCAGCACTGGGGACAGACATGTACCCGTTTCAATGCTACCCTATCAATAAACTCGCCCAAATTCTGGTCAGCCTTCAGTCGCCTTACCGGAACTAAATTCTCCCCCTACTATCCTCTTCTCCATGATGATCAACCCTTCCCTGACATTCTTAGTAAGGACAATCACTTTGCCCCTTACCTCTCCGATGTCTTTTCCATCCCCGATGATCCCCAGTTCGATTACTCCCTCTTCCCAGATGTCTGCGATCGAACTGACAACTCTGTCCCTCCCTCACATCTGGTTTCCAGTGCTTGGACAACATTGCACACACGGAACTCAAAGCCCCTATCACTACACAGGATCTCATTGCTACACTCTGCACGAAACGCAACACCGCTCCTGGTCATGATCGTGTCACCTACCGTCACCTTCGTGAAGCTCCTGTCTCTTTCCTCTCCACCCTGGCCGGGCTCTACATTGTAGTCCTGTCCACCGGTTACTACCCCGACCTGTGGAAAACCTCCCGTATCCTGCTGTTCCTTAAACCTGGTAAACCGCCGTCCACTGTCTCCTCCTACCGTCCGATCAGCCATACCTCAGTCTTCAGCAAGGTCCTGGAATCTATCCTCACCCGCCGCATCCACCAGCATCTCCGCCAGCACCGCCTCCTTCCCATTACCCAGTGTGGCTTTCGGCCGTCCTTCTCTTCCGATGACCTTCTCCTTCACCTCACTCATCTCCTTTCCGAACAGCTTAATTCCCATCGCTCCGCAATCTTCCTCTCCCTGGACCTCGAACATGCTTTTGACCGCGTATGGCATTCCGGTCTCCTCTTCAGGTTCCAAACCTTCTCCCTTCCCAGTAACTACGTCCATCTGATTGGCTCCTTTCTCTCCCACCGTCCTTCCTGCGTCACCATCCATAACACAGATTCCTACTCCTTTTTTCCCTCCGCCAGTGTGCCCCAAGGCTCCGCCCTCTCTCCCCTTCTGTACCTTTTATATACGGCGGACATGCCGCCACCGTCATCCCCCGTCCACCTTCTCCAGATTGGCGATGACACCGCATTCCTTGCCCTTGCCCCCACCCTGCAGCGCTCCCAACACCTTCTCCAATCCCATCTTGACCGGTTCACCACTTGGTGCAACCAGTGGTTGCTCAAGGTCAATCCCTCCAAAACCCAGGCGATCATTGTAGGCAAAACCACCCCTTCCTTCTGTCTCCTTGATTTCTATCTCACCATCTATGGCCGTCCTATCGCCCTCACCCCCACCCTTAAGTACCTTGGCGTCACCCTCGACCGTCGACTCTCCTGGACCCCCATCTCCGGACAGTCAAAGCCAAGGCACGCTCCCCACTCCGTCTCCTCAAGCTCCTTTTCGGCCGTACATGGGGTCTGGACCCCTCCACCATACTGCACACCTATAAATCCCTCATCCGCCCTATCCTTTGTTACGCCCATCCGGCCTGGATCTCCGCCCCCCCCCCCCCTACCTTTTATAAATCCCTTCAAATCCTTGAACGCCATGCTCTCCGCCTCACCTATCGCATCTGTCTCCCCTCCCCCACGCGGATCCTGTATGATCTCATTCCATTCCCCCACCTCCTCCTTTTCCTTGAAAGGATACAGATCCTGTACACCTCCCGCAAACTCGATCTTCCTCACCCGCTTGACTCGCCCATCCTCTCCCGCCCGCTGCCACACCTGTATTCACACGTCCCACCCGGTCTCCATCTCTCCACCCTCCTTACCCTCTCCCAAGATGGCTTCCGCCAGCTCCCTCTCCCTGATGATGCCCTCCTCCCCTCCATCTACCCCTCCTACCAAATTTGATCCTCCATCCCTCTTCCTGTGTTTGCTTCTTTGGGCTCCCTCCCACCCTTCTCTCCCTCTTCCCTCCAGCCTCCATTACTCCCCACTCCTCCCCCGGGCTTCCCCTCCCCTGTCCCTCTCCTCCTCCCCCCATCTCCTCAGCCATTGGCATCACTTGTTCCCCCTCTCCCCCACCTCACCCTTCTTCCCCTCTTGGCAGGTCCCCGGACTCGCATACGCTAAGTGGACATTCGCGCTCCGGAGATCATCGCCATCAGTGTCTCGTGTGTGCCGTCGTGTTTAGTGTTCAGTGTTCACCGTCACACACCATCGTTCACCTATGCCATCGCCATCTTCAGTGTTAGTGCATCGTGACAACAGTTTGTAGTGTGGATTGTCATCGAGTGTGAACAGCTTCATGTTTTTTATGTTCATGTTTCTACTGTTTTTTCCCCGCCGTTTTGTTCCAACCCATGTGTCTTCTCTGTTTTATCATTGAAATATCTTTGGCTGAAGAGCGGCGTATTGTGCTGCTGCCAGCCTACCTGTTATACTGGTATTAAAATCGCAATAAAGAAAAAAAAAGTGGATGAACTCAGACTTAGGTTGATAATCATTTTGAATATTTAGCAGTGCTGTACCCACTGGTGTTAAACTCGTTCTCAAACAATGGTTCCCACAGCTACAGGAACACTATTTGTGATACCTCTTCGACAAAATACTTACGCAGTGCTATCAGACGAAAAGATCAACCTGACATAAACTGTGGGAAGTTTGTTTTACAACCTTCGTACCTGGATGAAGAGCTTTTCCTATTTGAGGTATCTGTGAACGTTGCTGCATAAGACGATTTAAGAAGAAACTAAATTCCTTCAGCTACGCCACTGTTAAAAGAAATCGTCTTAACGGCACTAGATCGTGGTTTGTGAATCGTTTACCGGCCGTACTCTGCCGCATTTCGCTGGTTGGAAAGCAGAAAGCTTACTGACAAATTTCACACGAGGAAAAGGGGGACGCATTGTCTCCCACTGGAAGATCATGTTGTTTTATTTAAATGATTACAAAATCAGGTAAAACGAATAGTGAGGTGATCAGTATAAGCACGTTACTGTTGTCAGTATGATGTTGCACCGCCCAGAGCCTGTAATGATAAAGGGCCCGTTTAGGTCAGTAATATTGTATACAGAAGTGGAAGAGAGAGCACCACTGAATTCTACAATCCGTATGCATTGCATACACACAGAAATTACTGTTAAAGTGTACTAATGGAGCCCAATGAGTGAACTGTATATTTTCCGATGAGAAAGAGCACTGGGAAACAGTCTTCGCTACATTAGGTTACTTAAACTAGTGTCACTCTGAGCTAGAATTTATGGTCAGCGACCAAGTGAAAGGACAATGAGTCGGATGCGGGTTTTGCAACTGTAAAATACTTTCCTTAACCATTTAATAGACTCGCATTTTTTCCACCGTGACTTATTTTGTAAGCTAAGCACATCATACGTTACAGCACACTCCTGGGGCTGGGAAATGTGGTCTGGTGGAACGAACTATCACAAGTGGAATGCCTGGGTACAAGCATTTTCTTTTAAGAGCCACAAACAGATTCACTTTACCTCTGGTAACCTCAAGAGAAAAACGTTATAATCCAGAATCCGCATTAAACATCACGTTCCTTCATTCCCAACTGGACAGAGCCGGTTTGCTTTGGGAAATGACGTAGGCGGAGGTCATTGTAAACAGAAATACTGTCGCCAGTAAACTTACTTACATTACAACATTTTATTTTATATCATGAAGCGATAGCCATTTAAAGGAACAAGGCTCTTATTTTACTTGTACTTGATTGAACTAGAGACGTTGAAAAATTTGGTGCTGGACTATGATTCGAATTCGTATCTCCTCTTTCGAGGATCTGAATCTCTCGGTACAGGATAGTTCAATCATTTCGTTCCTTTTTCCAAGACTGCAATATTCTCTAGGTCACCTCCAAAGGTAAGTATGTGGGCCCGTATCCTGATCCAGTACAAAAATATTCATGATTTCATTTCAAGTCCTGCTAGTGAAAATTAACGTGCATTTTTAATGTCTGTTCATGTGTTGCCAACAATTTCTGGTCAAAAACGCACACATCTTACTGTTGGTGAGTAAGCAATTGATACTTAAGCTATATTCGTGGACGATAAAGAAGAACGATAAGAGTGCGGTTCGATTGTCACTCAGGAACAAAAATTTGTATCCTTATTTTAGATTCAAACACCTAGCAGCTGGTAAGAAAAACCGTTACGTAACATTTGATTTTACTTAGTTAACAAACCGATTACGTGTTGAGTTCGTACTTCCGTCACAGAACTTCACCTCAAGCACTTCATCTTTAAATGCATACACACTTTGTTACTTCTGAATGGAGGTATATCAGACATCTTTCGTGGTTAGTTAACAGGGATGAAAGGGTCTTGATAGGAGTCCCGGTTTATTACAAAAACTGTCGTCTTTTACTTTCAAGTTTAGATTTGGTTACTGGTATTGGCGAAAATTTCGGTAATTCATGACTCTTCATGGCTAGTCAGCAATATGATTGATTAGATTAGATTGGATTAATACTTGTTCCATAGATCATGAATACGATACTTCGTAATGATGTGGAACATGTTACTTTAATGAAAGATTTCTTTACATACCAGTATTCAATTTCTTTACAACAATTTTTTACCCTCTCTCTCATTCTTCTTTATCTTTATTTTCCTCTCTCTCTCTCTCTCTCTCTCGCGCGCGCGCGCTCACACACACACACACACATTCTTTTTTTTTAAATGTTTGGTGTGCTCGACTATCGGCGAGGCACGAAAACGTCTGTGAATGAGTTTCTTAGGTTTGAGTACCGTTACGAAAGAAATATAAAAACAACTATGAGAGTTACTGATTTATGATGCTTAGTTTGCAGTCGGTTCTGAGTATTATCCAGTCCCTAAACCTGGTTACAGAAATTCGAACCAGACGCATTGCGTATTCCAGGCCGTCGCAGACGCGTCTTTGAAAGGCCAGCTGTGGTCACTTCTCAGCCCGCTGTAGGATTACATCGGTTCGTCTTCTTCCTGCTAATACTGTAACTGAGATTTGGCAACAAGACAAGGTATATTTGGCAACTTTGTGATCGACGAGTTACTTCCTGCTGTGCACGGCCGGCAGTGGTGGCCGTGCGGTTCTAGGCGCTCCAGTCCGGAGCCGCGCTGCTGCTACGGTCGCAGGTTCGAATACTGCCTCGGGCATGGGTGTGTGTGCTGTCCTTAGGTTAGTTCGGTTTAAGTAGTTCTAAGTTCTAGGGGACTAATGACCATAGCAGTTGAGTCCCATAGTGCTCAGAGCCATTTGAACCATTTGGTGTGCACGGAATTAAGCCTCAAAGTTCACTTGATTTTTCCTGTCATTTCCATTGAATAATCTGAGTTATTATCGCTTCAGGTGTAACAAAAGATTGTAAATTTACGGTTTTCAGCCCACGAAAGTCGTTGCATGTGTAAATCGCAACTAAATTCGTCCTTTAAATAGCGGTTTACGTGTTCTAGACTCTATTGGCCTCGTAAGAGAAATGCCTCTTCGCTAGCTCTGTGGTGACGTGCTGACCTCTGAAAAAGCGACTGTTATGGTTCGCGGTTCCAGTCTCGCTGAATGTAACGTTTTTATCCCTTCCGTGAAAGAGCTACAAGCAGTCAGATCAAACATCGATAAGGAAATCGCAAGAAAATACTTTCAGCTCATAGTGGAATGGTGAAAACCTTACAATACTGCACAGCAGGTAACGCCTCGTTCCGTTGCTGACAAGCAAATTTTGGGTCTCTAGGAATACATAACTTTATTTATGAAATGCCACATTTGCATACCTGTTTAGTATGACACACCATACCAATTAAACACAGACCCAATCGCAATCTAAGTGATACTCAGTTTTATCAAAACAGACTTTCGTCGTAAGGTTATCGTGTGTAGTTTTATTTCATTTCTCTTAATACTGTGCACATTTTTCGTAAGGTTTCTTTTAGTGTTGTTAAAACAATACTAAACATGAGAGAGAAATTAAACATCAACGATATATGCGAATTCTCGGATGTGATGTATAACAGTCTGACATTGCACATGCAGTTTATTGATTACATGCATGTAGAAAACTTGTTCTGAGTTAAAGCTGTCAAACAAGGTTTGAAGAAGAATAAAATTCCACTACCAGACGACAGCTAATGTAGAAAATACTTTTCTGACTATTTTGGCATAATGCGCTCTTCCCATGCATAATACAAAAGTTTCGAGATGCATCTGCTGCCTGGCCGTCTATTAAACCTGAAAAGAACAAAATGTTGCAGAAGTTAGCCCTTTTTCCACATGTGGCTATTTTGTGTTGAGAAGTGAAGGTAATTACGTTCAAAGTTCCATTAAATTGGTAACTTCAGCAGACAGCAGAATTGCGTTGAAAAAATGTAGCAGCGAATGAAATGGAACTCGCGACATCTTATCTATGATGGGGGACACTTACCGTGACGCTACTAGCTGTCATCTACCTACAGCACCTCCAGAAGTCAGCAATAGTTCCTCCAGAACCTCCGCATTCCACAGTGCTGTGAGATAATGCATATGGCCAGATCTAGACTTCTGAGAGACAGACAGTTACAGCTTTTCTTTTGCACTGCACGACGCAACAGGTAGTGCAATAGAGTAGCTCAAATGGAAAGGATCACTTCCTCTTTAAATTTCTGCATCCTACACTGTTGGCAGTTCTGTGTAGGTGGCAGTTCCATGAATTTATTTCGGTGATTACAAAATAGAGTCGAATGTGTGCACTGGGTAGCCGAGTTCATGATGATTCGGTCAACCAAGTAAATGAATGTACTGAACTTCCTGCAAACCACTACAGGGAGCCGGTGTGTCAGAATTCTCATCGAGTGTGCCGCAACGGTGTTATGAAAGAAAAATGAGTCAGAAGGAAGATGATTTGGTGGTCTGTTGGATTGATGATACGTTTCTATGCTGATGGTCTGGGTTCGATTCGAACTTCCGCCCATGATTTTTAATTGGGAGAGACAGATTCTATTCTCTTCTGGTTACGCCAAGTGAAGAAGGTATAATGGTATTGTGGTCTTAAATTCACATTAAACATGATATTCCTTCTCTACCAAGTAGTCGTAAGGTTGCACCACAATAAAGTCAGGAGTGGCGAAATGTGGGAACTCTGTCACCAGTAACCTTTCTTATACTAGTTATTTATTTATAGTGACGATACAAACGCTATGTAGGGTCACAGGACCCTTATTCAATCTTTTATTTGAGCTTCTGTATGTCGATAAAATTGGTTCTGAACTAGGAATGCAACTCAGACCGCCCTTAACGCGGAATTTGATCCCTGCGTGACAATACAGCTCGACTACAATTTGTTGTTTGTTCAAAACTGCAGATTCCTCAACATCTCCACATATTGCGCGTGAATGGGATCGAATGCTGGCCCGGCACTAAACCTATCATTATGTATTATCAAGTTCTAGCATGAGAACACCTACCTGCTGATGGATAATAATTTTGATTTTTAATGCATTTTCATTCGTTGTCAACACTAACCATATCTGATGTTTTTGACTCCCGGTGAGACACAGAACTATTTGAGAGATCACTCTAAGTTCAAGGATGTTATTCCGAGCTGCTGGTGGAGAAAAATTCTGTAGCTGACTTCTCTTTGTGTGTAGTCAACAACGGTATGTGTGGGGTTCGATTCCCAGTCAGCATTGAACTCTTCGTCATATTATTTCTAGTTCATACATGCTCACATGTCGCTGCTGATGTAACAAACCCATATTTAACGTTCGTTTTCTCTAATAAATAGCAGCGATAGGTTCCGGGTTGGAGTCCTGGGAAGGAAAAAATTAATGTTTCGTCTCGTTATTTCAGTTGAAACATCTAGCTACTGCCGCGAAAATCCGATGTGTCACAGTTGATTGTGCTTCGATAACAATCCGATTAGGTTCTGGGCTCGAATCCCTGTCCAACACAAAGCTTTACATCACGGCATTTCAAGTAAGTACTTGTGAAGAAGCAATATTTAACATCTCTCGTAGTTCGTTAACAAGGACAATAGATGCTGGGTAGGAATTCGCGTCCGTTAAAAAATGTCTACGTTATGTAATTTAAAGTTGATATTTGCTAACTGATACTGTCTAAAACCGAGGTATATCACTCTCTGTATGCGTAGTTAGGAATGACTATTAGTTTCCGTCAGTCACGAAATCTTAGTCTGCATGACCTGGGTTTGAATCCAATTGCATCGTGTCATTGTGAAGTTCGTCGTGTCATTTGAAGTTCATACATATTATCAACTAGCTGCTCGTGACTAACTTAAATTCTTAATATCATTCTGTGTTAAATAACAAGTAAGGTATGTTACTTTGAAGAGGAAATCATGAATACGACGAACTTACTACGTGCATTACCTATCTGACGTAATAATGAGAGTGGTAACATTTCAGGTACGTCATTTATTGCAATAAATGTGAGCTTACAAGCCTTAAGGACAGTCTTACCTGCGATAAGGTGTTCCCTGATATTTGTAGTATCGTGGTATTACTTTACATCTTGAATTATTGCGATACAGAGCCGAGTTTTCTAGTGGTGACTTGTCGGAGCCATTTTCAAAAGTCAAACGACTGTACCAAGGAGCGATTAGAGGACCTGCTAGACAGCTGCGTTATGTGGGATGCATGCGAATCAGGCGAAATGCAATTCAGGTCGTTCGGATACTTTCGAGCACGACTGTACATAACAGACCTGGTAATGCATATATGCATTCCCTTCACGTGTTTAAGCCAAGTATTACTCACATTTATGCGTTAGGGAATCCTCAGTTGTAGCCAGGCTACATGTACATTTAGCAATTAAGCGTCAGCAGGGAGCATTAGTGATGAAATCAGAGGAGGCAATGTTGTGCAACCTTAGTAGGGACAGGATCCGACTATTCGGGAGTAGGATCTTACAATCTGAGACAATGTTCCGAGACAAACTTCCGTCACAATGTCCGCAAACGTGACGTCAGATCCGCCTAGCAACAGCGATCTGAACGCCCATTACCTGAAAGTTTTGATATATACAGGGCGAGTCACCTAACATTACTGCTGGATCTATTTCGTAAACCACATCAAATACTGACGAATCGATTCCACAGACCGAACGTGAGGAGAGGGGCTAGTGTAATTGGTTAATACAAACTATAAAAAAATGCACGGAAATATGTTTTTTAACACAAATCTACGTTTTTTTTTAATGGAACCCCGTTAGTTTTGTTAGCACATCTGAACATATAAACAAATACGTAATCAGTGCCGTTTGTTGCATTGTAAAATGTTAATTACATCCGTAGATATTGTAACCTAAAGTTGACGCTTGAGTACCACTCCTCCGCTATTCGATCGTGTGTATCGGAGAGCACCGAATTACGTAGGGATCCAAAGGGAACGGTGATGGACCTTAGGTACAGAAGAGACTGGAACAGCACATTACGTCCACATGCTAACACCTTTTTATTGGTCTTTTTCACTGACGCACATGTACATTACGATGAGGGGTGAGGTACACGTACACACGTGGTTTCCGTTTTCAATTACGGAGTGGAATAGAGTGTGTCCCGAAATGTCAGGTCAATAGATGTTCAATGCGGTGGCCATCATTTGCTGCACACAATTGCAATCTCTGGCGTAATGAATGTCGTACACGCCGCAGTACATCTGGTGTAATGTCGCCGCAGGCTGCCACAATACGTTGTTTCATATCCTCTGGGGTTGTAGGCACATCACGGTACACATTCTCCTTTAACGTACCCCACAGAAAGAAGCCCAGAGGTGTAAGATCAGGAGAACGGGCTGGCCAATTTATGCGTCCTCCACGTCCTATGAAACGCCCGTCGAACATCCTGTCAAGGGTCAGCCTAGTGTTAATTGCGGAATGTGTAGGTGCACCATCATGCTGATACCACATACGTCGACGCGTTTCCAGTGGGACATTTTCGAGCAACGTTGGCAGATCATTCTGTAGAAACGCGATGTATGTTGCAGCTGTTTGGGCCCCTGCAATGAAGTGAGAGCCAATGAGGTGGTCGCCATACATTTACAGTCCACGGTCGCTGTCGCTCTACACACTCTATTCCACTTCGTAATTGAAAACGGAAACCACGTGTGTACGTTTACCTCACCCCTCGTCGTAATGTACATGTGCGTCAGTGAAAAAGACCAATAAAAACGTGTTAGCATGCGGACGTAATGTGCTGTTCCAGTCTCTTTTCTACCTAAGGTCCATCACCGTTCCCTTTGGATCCCTACGTAATTCGGTGCTCTCCGATACACACGATCGAACAGCGGAGAAGTGGTACTCAAGCGTCAACTTTACGTTACAATATTTCCGGATGTAATTAACATTTTACAATGCAACAAACGGCACTGATTGCGTATTTGTTTATAGGTTCAGATGCGCTAACAAAACTAACGGGGTTCCATTTAAAAAACGTAGGTTTGTGTTAAAAAACATACTTCCGTGCATTTTTTTATAGTTTGTATTAACCTATTACACTAGCTCCTCTCCTCACGTTCGGTCTGTGGAATCGATTCGTCAGTATTTGACGTGCTTTACGAAATATATCCAGCGGTAACGTTAGGTGACTCACCCTGTATATATGTATACAGGGTGTTACAAAAAGGTACGGCCAAACTTTCAGAAAACATTCCTCACACACAAATAAAGAAAGATGTTATGTGGACATGTGTCCGGAAATGCTTAATTTCCATGTTAGAGCTCATTTTAGTTTCGTCAGTATGTACTGTACTTCCTCGATTCACCGCCAGTTGGCCCAATTGAAGGAAGATAATGTTGACTTCGGTGCTTGTGTTTACATGCGACTCATTGCACTACAGTACTAGCATCAAGCACATCAGTACGTAGCATCAACAGGTTAGTGTTCATCACGAACGTGGTTTTGCAGTCAGTGCAATGTTTACAAATGCGGAGTTGAAATGGCTCTGAGCACTATGGGACTCAACTGCTGAGGTCATTAGTCCCCTAGAACTTAGAACTAGTTAAACCTAAGGACATCACAAACATCCATGCCCGATGCAGGATTCGAACCTGCGACCGTAGCGGTCTTGCGGTTTCAGACTGCAGCGCCTTTAACCGCACGGCCACTTCGGCCGGCTAAATGCGGAGTTGGCAGATGCCCATTTGACGTATGGATTAGCCCGGGGCAATAGCCGTGGTGCGGTACGTTTGTATCGAGACAGATTTCCAGAACGAAGGTGTCCCGACAGGAAGACGTTCGAAGCAATTGATCGGCGTCTCAGGGAGCACGGAACATTCCAGCCTATGACTCGCGACTGGGGAAGACCTAGAACGATGAGGACACCTGCAATGGACGAGGCAATTCTTCGTGCAGTTGACAATAACCCTAATGTCAGCGTCAGAGAAGTTGCTGCTGTACAATGTAACGTTGACCATGTCACTGTATGGAGAGTGCTACGGGAGAACCAGTTGTTCCCGTACCATGTACAGCGTGTGCAGGCACTATCAGCAGCTGATTGGCCTCCACGGGTACAGTTCTGCGATTGGTTCATCCAACAATGTGTCAATCCTCATTTCAGTGCAAATGTTCTCTTTACGGATGAGGCTTCATTCCAACGTGATCAAATTGTAAATTTTCACGATCAACATGTGTGGGCTGACGAGAATCCGCACGCAATTGTGCAATCACGTTATCCACACAGATTTTCTGTGAACGTTTGGGCAGGTATTGTTGGTGATGTCTTGATTGGGCCCCATGTTCTTCCACCCACGCTCAATGGAGCACGTTATCATGATTTCATACGGGATACTCTACCTGCGCTGCTAGAAATTGTGCCTTTACAAGTACGACACAACATGTGGTTCATGCACGAAGGAGCTCCTGCACATTTCAGTCGAAGTGTTGGTACGCTTCTCAACAACAGATTCGGTGACCGATGGATCGGTAGAGGCGGACCAATTCCATGGCCTCCACGCTCTCCTGACCTCAACCCTCTTGACTTTCATATATGAGGGCATTTGAAAGCTCTTGTCTACGCAACCCCGGTACCAAATGTAGAGACTCTTCGTGCTCGTATTGTGGACGGCTGTGATGCAATACTGTGGAGATACTATGCAATGGAATCTACTATTGTCGCTGATACCACACGTTGCTGGCATATCTACCTTACCTCCAAGCAAATGGACTCGCCCGTCCCACATCACCGGCGTGCGCACAATCGAGGGAAATACAGTCACTCGTGAGCGAGTAGTCTAACGTCTCGTGTACGACTGAGATGGTGTTATCCTAACGCATTACGTTCCTCCACGGCAGACCGTCAGTGCGCAGTATTACTGTTCGTTTTTGGAGCATCACTTGCGACCAGCTTTGCGAAAGAAGCTGCGAAACTTTCTGCGCAACCCACCCATCATTATGCATGTCAATGCGCGGGTGCATACAGCGCAAGTTGTGGCTGCCCTGTTCGGTCGATGGAATTGGGAAGTACTGTGCCACGTCCACCATACTCTACGGACTTAAGTCCTTGTGACTTTGATTTGATTCTGAGGACTTCGTGGCATTCGCTTCAGAGCTGTTCCAGAAATTCGACAGGCCGTAAACCGCTCCATTCGCACCATCAACACAACAGGCTCTGCTAACGGTATACTACGCCTTCCACATCGCTGGCAACGGGTTTTACACAACGCTGGTGACTACTTTAAAGGACGGTAACAGGTGCAAACATGTAACTCTTTTGTATCGGTTGTGAATAAATAGTTGCCACTATTTAAGTTCCAACCTTCGTATGTTTAATATTACTCACTACTGACAGTAACTGCTGAGAAAAAGGATGGACCAATGACAGAAAAGCATTGCGTGGCGGGAGTTTCAGATTAAAATATTCAGTTTATCATAATTTTTGACAAACGGGATTTTATGGATTTTTTTTAAATCACAGTCGTGTGATAGGTGCTTGTTCCTTGGATTTGGACCGCACTGATATTTCCGTTGAGCTGCTGTACTTGAAGGAATGCTCGATTACATAATAGGTTTCACTTCACCTAATTGTAGGACTTTCTCACTGTCCATAAGGTACCACAATACAGCGTACGAGTGTACTATACTGAAATTTCATGCGCCTACAGATGACACTAACAGGAAAAGCCTAGAAGTGTTTGGGCACTACTGGAGCACTCCAGAAGAAACCTAGGATAAAATTTCCCAACACCACTCCACGATACTCGTGGGAGAAAAAAATACCATACACAGTCAAGAAGAGCGACATGGACAAAGAAGAAAACCTTCCCAGAAAATGCCAATGTGAGTTTTCTGTAAGGATTCTGATGAGATGTCAGATATTAGCTATGCTGGAAGTGTCAACACCTTGACCTTTGTTAATGATAGTTCAGAGGCTAAGGAACCTCTCCATGGCAAATAACTTTCACGCTGAGCGTCCATCATTTGACAGTTCCTAAGAATCCTGGGGAAACTTAAAAAGATGCCAACAGGTCACGTCCAACAAATCGAACAACAAGTCACCCACAATCTCAAGGACCCCTGATCACCTTAGATTCTACATAAGTGACTTTGTTGTGGTGAAGTACCACCTCTGCCAGTGCCCTGGAAAATTGTGAAAACCGATGGCAAAGAAATTCGCAAGTCTACTGTGGGCAGATGACCGCACAAGGATGATCCAATTGGATACGACCAAAGTGTAACTGTACAGAAATTGAACCTCCTGTTCAAATAAGCGAGTGCCTGGCAGCTAATTTGTGGTTGATTTAAAACACAGAGATAATTCTATTTGAATAACTATAGGTAACTATATTTGAAGAATTCATACTGTTGCCTACACATTTCAGCGAATTTATTTTTGTTCAAGTATTACTTCTACACAAGGAATTTAGTTTTTGAACAATTTATTCTTTGAAAGGAAAGCACCCCAAGTAACTAAACCTACATCCACGGTTAGTTTGTATGGTTGCAAGCTTTTAAGAAAAGTGTTTTTGATGTTACCTAAATACATATTTAATTAACGGTTCCTACCCCATTTTGTAGTCAAAACGTTAAGCTATCTGCTACATTCATCAAAATTTCTCCATCAACAATACAAACCAACAGAGAAATCAAAAACCAAAACCTATGGCAACTAGCCCTAATCTCCCCTACAGAAAAGGTACCAGGCGATTATATTACCCTCTACTGCTGACCTAAGCTGTGGCAGTGAAGTGGTGCATATGTGCCAGTCAGATGTATAGAATAACTGCAGTAAAATGGGTCGACATAGAGAGGTCCCAGAGTGACCAAAAGAAGCTACTATGTTTGGGCATGTCAATGACCACAACATGATTGGCCGGCCGAGGTGGCCGAGCGGTTCGATTCCCGCCTCGGGCATGGGTGTGTGTGATGTCCTTAGGTTAGTTAGGTTTAAGTAGTTCTAAGTTCTAGGGGACTGATGACCTCAGAAGTTAAGTCCCATAGTGCTCAGAGCCGTTTGAACCATTTTGAACAACATGATTGAAACTGCTCAGTTCGCTAACGTAGCAACGTAGACTGTCCAAAGTATCTACAAGGAACTGCTTGCCACTCACAGTCATGACGCACAGCGGTAAGAACGGTGACTGTAAAAAGATCGCCGGCCGGTGTGGCCGTGCGGTTAAAGGCGCTTCAGTCTGGAACCGCGAGACTGCTACGGTCGCAGGTTCGAATCCTGCCTCGGGCATGGATGTGTGTGATGTCCTTAGGTTAGTTAGGTTTAAGTAGTTCTAAGTTCTAGGGGACTGATGACCACAGATGTTAAGTCCCATAGTGCTCAGAGCCATTTGAACCATTTTTTTGTAAAAAGATCCAAACCGACAGGAACCAGAGCAGCTTGATACACATTGTCAATGACAGTCGGTTTCAAACCTGTCAACAGTTCCTGCTGTTGCAGGTCTGTCTCAACTAGTTTCTGGGCGGAACGTTTGGAGGGAACTGTGTGCAATAGACATTTCGAGTCAGGCATATGGCAAAGCGTCATTGCTTACAATGGCGCATAATGCTGCATGTCTTCAGTGGGCCAGACAACACAGGAAGTGAACACTAGCTGACTGCAAGCGTTTAGTGTGGTACGATGAGCCGCGATTTTCCCTCTGTTCAAATTATGCAAGGCGTCGAGACCACCAAAGGCACAAAGAGGCGTTTCACTCACAATACGTAGAGGGTGTCATTCAATCAGGTTGTGGTTCTGTGATGTTTTTCAGTTGCTTTTCGTAGAATGACTTGGACCTATTGGTTACAGAGAATATGAACCATCATGTTATTTTGTGCGTTCTAAGTGACCAAGTGTTTTCTTTTTTCCTGAAGCTTCATGAAAAGTGTGCTGTGAACACTTCTGTAGTCCAAGATGACAACAGTGGTGTTGTTTGACGAATAGTCTGGGACCCTATCGCACGTCGGCTGGTCTTCTAGATCACCTTATATCATATAACTATAGTATGGGACTATTTGGAACAGCAGGTGAAACATAGCAGTCAACACCCCCGCAATGAGATAATTCTACTGGATCTAAATGTCAATGAATGGCTTCAGTTGGATGTGGCATTTCTGAAAAAGTTTGTGGACTATCTTCATCGCCGAATTGATGCCGTTATCAAGGGAAGATGGGCTGTTACACGGTGTTGTTGTGATGTCTCCTTGGGATGGCTACTTTTTCCGGTGCATTAGTAATTAACAATAGTAATCATTTGCAGCAGGCTAATCAATACAGATTGTACAGTGTTGTCTGTCTTATTAAATTTATTGAACACTTTTCTCATAAACGAACACCACTGTTGAATGAAAATAACGACATACTATACTTCAATTAAAATAACTTTACATTAAAAGCTAAAATAAGCAGCACTGATGTTTTACAATAATATTTATTTTATAGTTCGTTGTGAACCGGTTTTCGGCTTTTTAAACCATCCTCAGACTATTTAAGACTAAACAGACATTCCACACAACTTCAGTGACAGTTTATAGCTGTTGAAAGATTCTTTTCCGAAGATGTGTGATCTCTTATGATTATATATCTGTATCAAAAACAAAAGTGTACAAAGAAGCTAGAAACAAATAAATCTTATACATACTCAAAAATTAAAATTGTAAAACTGCACAGTCCAAAATAATAAACAGGTGAGTACTGACACATACTACTATGTTATAGGCACAACATAACTAACTAGTGAATGTAATGAATAAGCAAAAGAAAAAAGGGGAGAGGGACTGAGAGGAGGAAAGAGTTGATGGAATGTGGGAGGGAAGTCCCCTAGACTTAGAACTACTTAAACCTAACTAACCTTAGGACATCGCACACAACCATGCCCGAGGCAGGATTCGAACCTGCGACCATAGTAGCAACGCGGTTCCACACTAAAGCGCCTAGAACCGCTCGGGCACAGCTCGGCCAGCTCAAGGTTGCTAACCCTGAGGCTTATAATGTCGGCTGTTTGCAGCCTCTCGATCCGAGTCAGATGCTACCGAAACTGGTTTTTCCACCTTCTTAGTCGTTGAGGCTCGTATTCCTCATCTAGTGTCGTAACTGCCGACCATCTTCACTTGTGTCCCAGACAGGGAACCTCACTGGGTACTATCAGCTGGGCCAGCTTAAGCCAGGCTTCTTAACTTGGTTGTTACTCGTACCTCTTCTCCTTTCTCAACCAGGCTTTGTACCGGCTATAGCTGTGTTGCTCTTATTACTATTACTATTATTATTATTATTATTATTAGTAATAGTAGTAGTAGTAGTAGTAGTAGAAGTGAAGTAGTACTTGTATTATGTACAACTCATGTACCATGGCGGTTTCAATTGCAATCAGACTCTCTGAGGAGGTCTAATTCAATGGGAGGGATAGAGTGAAGTCGCTGGAAAAATGTAAGAGACAGCCAGGAGTCCATTATTTTAACAGGTAAGATAAATGCATAAATACAAGGTATGTTCAATAAGTAACGTAATACATTTTTCTTCTCGGCCAGTTTGGGTTAAAAAGATTTGGAATTTGTTGTGGGGCAACGTGGTTTACTCCTGCTTCAGCCTCTAAATTTTGTGAAGTTCCGATAGGTGGCGGCACTACACATAGCCTTCAAAATGGCGTCTGCAGCGGAAATGCGTTCCAAGCAGAGAGATGTCATTGACTTTCTTTTGGCAGCAAGCCAGAGCATCGCAGATATTCGTAGGCGCTTGTAGAACGTCTACGGAGACCTGGCAGTCTACAAAAGCACGGTGAGTCATTGGGCGAGGCGTCTGTCATCATCGCAAGAAGGTCGCGCGAACCAGCCTGATCTCCCATGTGTCGGCCGGCCACACACAGCTGTGACTCGTGCAAAGTTGGAACGTGCGGACACTCTCATTCGAAGTGATAGAATGACCACTATCAAACACCACGCTACTCAGTTGGATGTCTCCGTTGGTAGCGTTGACGCACTCGTCCACTAGTTGGAATTCTCAAACGTGTCTGCCTGGGGGTTTCTCGCTGCTTTACTGAAGACCATAAAGAGCAACGAAGGACCATCCTTGCGGAATTGCTTCCATATTACAAGGCTGGTATTGACAATTTTTTGTTTACTAGGCAAACTTTTCAGAGTTTTTTGACATTAAATAAATTTTTACGGCCTCACAAGATTTTTTTTTCGTTCTTCCCTCTCTACAGATTGCGGATTGAAATTTCCCTCGATGACAATGACACGATCGGGGAATTTACGTGCGATGTTTCCCAGGTTTTCTATGAAGCGCCCCACCACTTCATTCTTAACACTGGAAGACGATAATATTACTAAATTATGGCCTGCTGTAGACGCTTACCACCACCCTGAGTATCTCGCAATCTGATTAAATTTGTCTCGTTAGAAATTACGGAGTTGTAGACGGCAGTAAAAACACACCGCGATTGGGGTCCAGACCAGTCTTTTAATACATGCCGCATTATGAGTTTACTATTTCACTGCTATTTATTTTCGGACTCAAACAAATTTATATAACAAGCATTATTTGATCGTTGTTAATGTGTAACAGTAACTCTGGTACTTTACTCCAAACGCTCTTGCAGTTAGGTTTAAGTTTTCTTTACTGACTTCAGTGATAAGCGAAATCCTACAGTTGACCAGTTACTCTTCGCCTAGATGCAGTAGTTTCCAGTCTTTCTGGGATCATTAAGCCTGAGTGAAATCAGATCAGATATGAGCTAGAATTCTTCCCCCCACCTTCCCCCTACTCCGCGCCCACCACCCACCCCTAAATGCCCTCACGTCCTTTCCCCCAACGTCAACATTATAAGCGTCTAACCAAACTTTAGGCTGAAAACGAATTTTCTTTGAAAGGTTTCATTTTTGAAACTGCGAAAGATAAATGGTATTTAGTTTTGTAGCTTTTTGTTATGAAGTCAGGAACTAATGAGTCAATGAGAAAATTGATACTGATTACTTGTAACAACCTTTTTTGATAGACTGATGACACAGTTTTCAGTGTGTTGCGAGCGCTGTCTACAGCCCCTTCTCACGTAGAAAAGCTAACTATCCACACTGAAGTGTAAGAAATAAAATATTGTGATATTCTTTTTTATTTATCCATACTGTCATAATAAAATGTTCACCCATCTAAGCGTAAGATAAAATGAGAATAGAAGATCCAGTAATATTAAAAAGGCAAGGTATCGAATATGAGAAAACTGACAGTTGTTAATCAGCAGAAGAAGCTTGTTTCCGTTAATCACTCTCGTTTATCCGACCTCAACAAAGCACTCGTAGGTACGAGTAACTGGCAAATCTTGTACTTCATATTGTTCTGAATTATAGCCTGGCGAATTTATCAAAATTGTCCACCGTTAATATAACCATCTACAGATTCCTTACATGATTACTTTTGTGCTGCGTATTTCCTGTTTTAGAGACGGTGTGTTAGGAGGGGCAACGTACATTGCTCGAAAGCAATCACACATTCACGCATCGCGTCTTGCGGCTCGAGCACTGTATTCCGAATAGAACCTGCATCTCTAAATACGAAGTTCGATTCAGTTTTGCTTCCACTGTTTAAGGTAGAAACTGAAGTAAGACTTTTCACGATCAACCTGCTTATCGAACAATGGTACGTACATCAGCACCCGCGGCCTGATACACTCACCAATCAGTAAGCGATAGCGATTTCATTTTTCTTACAGGAATTCACATTAATACTCAATGAGATAATTAATATTTTCTGATCCAGACTGAATCATATGAGAGGAGGGGTTGTGAGTCGTGCTTGGGTAGCTCAGTCGTTAGAGCACTTGCCCGCGAAAGGCAAAGGTCCCGATTTCGAGTCTCATCCCTGGCACAGTTTTAATCTGCCAGGAAGTTTCAATGGGTTCTGGTGTTTGGATGTAAATCCAATACGTCAAGCTACCGCTTATGTGAAGTATCCTTCCGACGGCAAACCTTTAATTCATATACTGCATAGTGTTGAGCAGATTCGTTGAACTTAATCATTTTCATACTTGTACACTGCTGCTCGATGAAGCATACATTACACCATGTTACGAAACATGCTTCCTCTGCTCCACTCTTCTCCCTAGTGATCCTTGCTTCACACACACCTCGCACCGCTATTTAAAATCAAACAAACTAAAACGCGTGCACCATACTTAGTCCTATTGTTTGTAAATCGCTTGAGTACTGGGCTCCTTACTTCTCAACTGACAGAATTTGGAAGACTTCAGGTTGCCGGTACTTTGTGTCTGACTATTGCCACTAATAATAATAAAATAATATCTATATACAAAAGGCAATGTCCTGTCGGACTGACTCATCATCGTCCAGCCCAAAAGCGCTAAGGACAGAAACCTGAAGTTTGCAGAGGGCGTGCATCTTATACTGTAGGTAACGTTTAAGAAGGGATTGTCCGAAATTCCACTCCTAAGGGGACGAAAGGCTTTCTGAAAATATGTCGCTATTAGTAGGTGAAAACTTTTTTGAAAATAAATAATTACTAAAGAACTACTAAAGGATTTTAAGGCTACCTCTATGACAGTTAATATTTGACTTCTCTGTTAGAAATAAAAAAATACTTGTTTCAGTGTTTCTGGAAATTCAACCCCTAAGGGAGTGCAATAGAAGTTGAAAATCTTGAAGAAAATATTTCGTAACATTAGCTAAATTTATTAAAACCGGTATTCACTTCTCGGTTAGATGTAAAGAAATGAAAGTTGCTATGGAAATACCTCCACAAGAACGCAAAAAGCGTGATTAACAAATACTATGGACTACGGATAGCAGAATCGCTTTTTGGGCAGGAGTACTTTCGAAACTGACCATGCTTATATGGCCTTAATTAGCGTGAAAAGGTTAGAAGGTGTTGCAAGTTGTGAAAAACACAAAGATCTGATTAAATAAAAACAGAAAAATCTTTGCAGGCCATACAGTCTATGCGATCGAAGCAGTGGGTGCTAAGCTAGTAATAATAATAATAATAATAATACAGTGTAGATCCCAGAGCAGTGTTGTAACCATTGGAAAGTTACCTGCTGTCAGTTAGTTATGAAGTGAAAAGTTGCGAAGTGAAAAATGAAGCAGTTTCTAGTATATAGAACACACTACCTTCATCTCGCAGAAGACATTTTCATGAGATATTTAACCATGTGAGATGAAAGTGTCTCAGTTTTACTGTCAAAAGCGCATGGTATAGAGTACGAAGTATGTGACTAGTAGGTGGAATATCTGAAGGAGATTCGTTTCACAAGCTGTTACCTCCACCCCATAGTGTTACGCATTAATACTAGAATTCGAAAATAAATGTAATTACTGGTAACCTATGTGACGAGTATTAAATCTTACGAAATAGTGGCAGTAATAATACTCTTTTAAAAATAATGTAATTTCGCGACTGAAACACAACTGAACCCTTACGCTTTTATCCCTCAGAAAACATTTTACCCCCCAGGGGCGATAATCCTGGGTCTAGAACTACGTTAGTCCTTGCGATGTATCTGATCGTGAAAAGAATTTTGCTACATGCGTTATTCACTTGTAAGCTGGGCTGAGAATAGTCAGCGCTACATTAAAAATTTCTGTTAAGTCTCTGTCACCTCTTCGCATCGACAGCATTATTATTTCCCATGACAATGAGTTCTTCAGCTGTGGTTCAATGGCTTCGTTGAGTGCATAAATTGCAATAAAAAACGAAAACATCATCGTCTTTGCATAGTTGGAACTTGTAGGCCTACAGTATTTTGATAACCATCTGTATAAATACATGTATTCCGCGGCAAATGTTTCTTCTAGGATTATAATACCTACTTATACAAACACGTAGTGTCACACTTTGTAGGGAATGCTCGCATAGGATCAGTAGAGGGTAAAACAGGTTTTAGACTTAGGTTTACATGTAGAATGCTGGGGAAGTGCAATCAATCTACAAAGGAGGTTGCTTACAAATCACTCGTGCGACCATTTCTAGAATATTGCTGAAGTGTTTTGCATCTGTACCAAATAGGAATAACAGGGGTTGTTGAACGTATACAGAGAAGGGCAGCACGAATGCTCACAGGTTTTTTTCATCTATGGAAGAGTCTCACGGAGATACTGAAGAAACTGAACTGGCAAACTCTTGAAGATAGATGAAAACTATCCCGAGAATTTCTATTAACAAAAGATCAGGAACCAGTTTTAAATGATGACTCTAGGAATATGCTCTAACCCCTAGGTATCGCTCACCTAGGGATCGTGAGGATAAAATTAGAATAATTGCAACACGTGCAGAGACATTCAAACAATCATTCTTCCCCCGCTCCATACGTGAATGGAACGGGAAGAAGCCCTTCGACAGAAGAGGAAACCCTAATAACTGGTGCAGTAGGACGCACACACAGCTAGGCACTTCACGGTGGTTTGCAGAGTAGAGATGCAGGTATAACACTTTCTGAGACTTGTAACGATTTTTTTTTTCTGTCAATATTTTGGCTGAACTGCATTTAGTAATCCAGAGGTAAGAAATATTTGATTCTGAAATTGCTAGTTCACGTCGTCTTCTCGTTAACTTCAGTTAGTTAATAAACTTATTCAGAGTCATTATGAGAAATCTTTGTTTGTTATCATACAGACCACTGGATATTTACTTTAAGTTTCGATAATTACTGTTTCAAAACTCCTCGTACTTAAGTGGCATTGTGCTCAGTATCTTAAGTGCCAGGCAATTTTTTAAGATATTTGTTTTGAAGATCAACGTTGATAATTCGTGGGTCTCTCAGATAGGTGTCGCTACTGAGTAAACATTTTCGAAGTTGTCAGTAAACGTAATTATATTTTACCAGCGAGTACAGCCGATCTAGATCAAGGCTGTTTGTGATTCAAAGACTTGTCGAGGCGACAGAAGACCCGGTTAGGTAAGACTCTTTTGGAGGGAGCCACCTTTCTATCGAACTATTTGAGGAAACCACGGAAAGCGTAAAACTACATGGCTCAACGAGGATTTGAACCCAACTCTTCGCAAACGCCAGCCCAAAGCCTTAGCCACTGAACCACAGCGTTCGGACCGAACTACAACTACCGATCGTCGAAACTGTCGACATAATAATTTCAAAATCATGTTTCGTTTCGTTCATGTTTTCTGAGAACACATGGAATCGCTAACGAAAAGAGCTTGCGTATTATTTCTGGCAGCTGCTAGGATGATTTCTACATCTCTGTCGCCATTCTCCTCGAAGTGAACTGAAACCTTGCTAGGAGAATATTCATTTTTTTTTTTTTTGGAGATATTGAAGGATAGTAATATATCGTTAATCGTTTTACCCATAAAAGTTACAATAAAATTTAGAGTTCAGATATTGTGATAGCTAGGGGAGGCCTATTTCATCCTTATGCTTCTCAGATGGGGCATTAAATTCGTTATGGGGAACATTGCTTGCTCTGCTGGATGAGCACAGTCAAATAAACCGTTTTCTTAGACTTTGTGTAATTACGATTCCAAAAACACTGCTAAGTCAGATCGTTTTATTCGTTACATTACGCTTATTTCGGCAAATAGCTGTCGTCAGATTATGTCAGATGGGTTTGACGATCATACGTTATCGTCGTTTGGTGGCAGTCTCTTAGTTTTAATTACACCCCATTAGCGTTCTTGGAGTAGCAATCGTTCTCTATACTATATATGAATTGTTATCTAATTTTCAGATTGTCTTCCTTTTCTTTACAACAATAATTATGTGAGATCTTATTTGACGGATGTACCAGGTATCTTGGTTTCATAGATATTATTCCTACAGTCTCTCCACCATGTTTCTCTTTTAGAAGATACCCAGAAGTGTTGGTTCCCAATTATTTATCTTATTTTATTCTCTTCATTGGGTTCGTAGGACCATCTGAGTCATAGCTATTCGGTCACAGAATCCACACTTTCCCGTCTGAACAGGCCTCAGAAAACCCAACAATACCAACCGACGGCCGTATTACCTCAGCCCATAGGCTTCACTGGATGCAGATATAGAAGGACATGTGGTCAGCACACCGCTCTCTCGGCCGTTATCAGTTTTCGTGACCGCCACTTCTCAGTCATGTACACTACTGGACATTAAAATTGCTACACCACGAAGATGACGTGCTACAGACGCGAAAATTAACCAACAGGAAGAAGATACTGTGATATGCAAACGATTAGCTTTTCAGAGCATTCACACAAGGTTGGCGCCAGCGGCGACACCTACAACTTGCTGACATGAGGAAAGTTTCCAACCGATTTCTCATACACAAACAGCAGTTGACCAGTGTTGCCTGGTGAAACGTTGTTGTGATGCCTCGTGTAAGGAGGAGAAATCCGTACCATCACGTTTCCGACTTTGGTAAAGGTCGGATTGTAACCTATCGTGATTGCGGTTTATCGTATTGCGACATTTCTGCTCACGTTGGTCGAGATCCAATGACTGTAATATAGAATTGGTGGCTTCAGGAGGGTAATACGGAACGCAGTGTTGGATCCCAACGGCCTCGTGTCACTAGCAGTCGAGAATACAGGCATCTTATCCACATGGCTGTAACGGATCGTGCAGCCACGTCTCGATCCCTGAGTCAACAGCCGGCCGCGGTGGTCTAGCGGTTCTAGGCGCTCAGTCCGGAACCGCGCAACTGCTACGGTCGCAGGTTCGAATCCTGTCTCGGGCATGGATGTGTGTGATGTCCTTAGGTTAGTTAGGCATAAGTAGTTCTAAGTTATAGGGTAGTAGCGCGGCTCCAGACTGAAGCGCCTAGAACCGCTCGGCTACCGCGGCTGGCAGGAGAAATTGAACTCGCTCTTAGAGAACGACTTTTAAACACAACACATAACTTGGTGCGCATATACATCACTCTCTCTCTCTCTCTCTCTCTCTCTCTCTCTCTCTCTCTAGTCGTTTAGGCGTTACCGACCGTCCGCAATACCAGTCCTGCGCTGTCACCCGCAGCCATTGCTGGTTGAAATCCATTACCTCTGTGATGCCGTGGATCCATCTTATCCTTTGCTGCCCTTTTCTCCTTTTGCCTCCCATCTTCCCCAGCATAAACGTCGGTTCCAGCGAATCATGTCTTCTCAAGATGTTCCCAAAGTAGTTCATTGTTTAAGTTTCAGACATTCCAAGGAGCACACTGGTTTTATTTACTGTAATACGGACCTATTCATGCTCTTTGCCGTCTGTGGTGCTCTAAGGAGTTTCCTCCAACATCACAACTCGGAACAATGCATACAGACAGAATCATTTTAATACCGATAAAGGAATATGCTAACGCGTTTCTTGTCATCTTCCTCTGAATATATTGTCTTCGGTAGCTTAGCGACGAATTGGATGTCAGTATTCTCTGTTTGACCTGATCAAGGTAACAGAAATTTTGCAGCACTGGTGACTGTCGATAGTTTGCTTACCGTCATCTAATTTACGGAATTCTATGTGATGTAAGCACAGTCTCATTCCAATGTGTCTGAAACGTGCCCAACTGCAACTTTTCAAATGCACGCGACGAATTTTGTTACCACTGACTTTGATACCCGTAGATGACTATTTTTCTTCCACGTGCTACAGCAGAAGAAAACTACCCCTTTCGTTAACTTGTTTTTGCTTAAAATACTTTTTATTACGGTATATTAATAATTTTTACTTATGGACCGTCTGACAGCAACTGAATAAAACACAATTTTAGTGCCATACGCGTTTCGCCTTTATTTTCTGCAAGGCATCATCAGTGACAGGTTGCGTGGACAATTTCCTACATATTACGCTCCTGTTGCATTTTTGGTGTTGTTCTTCTTCTTATGAACGCCAATTTGCGGTTTTTTTTCCCCATTCCACAACACTATGCACTGAAAGCTTGTTTTAAAGCAATGTTTTTATTACCTCCTAACGATGGTCCACTTGCATCACTATTTGATTCCTGTTACGTAAACTTGAGTAATGACAATGTGTTGGTAGCACTGTCTCTCCTTACCTGTTGTGCTGTGTAACGGACAGTCCAGCTTCGCAGATCAGTACTACAAAATGCGAGGAGTTTCACGAATTCTCTCCACGACCGTGCTTCTCTTTTCACGACCATATGGAATTCCTTTAAGAGAAGTCATCATCACATTAGAAAAAAATAAATAAATAAGTTTCGAGTATTGTCTTTACGACAAAATATTCACCCCCTTTGCTTTCTTCTATCTGTCAGAAACCATGTTCAGTATCTTAAAAACTTTATGAAATATAACTTAAGCTATCTTTTTCGTGGCGTGAGACAACAGAGGCGCCAAATCGCATCGCTAATTTTAGTTACTCGATATGGGTAAGAGGTATGTATAATCCCGCTGCCTTGTTGGAAAACTTTTTCTATGTGTAATTTCCGTTTCGTACATTGCAATGCATGCCTAAAACAAAGGTGGCCCTGCCCAGGGTTGCAAAAGATTCATGGCATCTGCTACCGGCCCTAGGGGGCGCTAAAAGAGAAGCGCATGTTCCGTCATCAAGCTAATCATTCAATTGTACTCAGGGCTACTACATAACTAAGTCTACATAATGTAAGGAAGGGCGATAGACCCGTTTCCTACGACTGACTGTCTGCTAAAGACTTGTGAAGTTGTGACACATGCATAATTGTGCCCTTCTTTACGCCGAACCGATAATAGTGACACTACCGTAGGTTTGCGAATAGTGGAGATCAGAAAGTAGTTTCCCTGTAAACATTTTTATTATTTTTAAAATGGAATGACTAATTATATGTTTTAGTGTTGTATCTGTGATAATAAATGGTATCCTACAAAATGCGAATTTGTTTAAACCCTGAAACAAAATTAATATTCCAATAAAGGTTTGAACACTATGGCTCGATTAATTATTCAAGCTAACTTCAACAGCAGTCGGGGGCGCTAAAGTAGTGCTCACAGCCCGTCGGTGGCTAGGCTAGTGCCGACTCCGAATTAGGATCACACAAAAGTAGCCAGCGACTTCGTGATTCACAGGAAAATCATAAAATTATGTATGGTGGGTTTCTCAATTTAGAAGCATTATAAGAGTGTAACCATTAACGATAAAATAGCCGGTTCATCGTCAAGTTATGATATGACACTATAAAAAAAGATGCGAAAGCATTATTTTTTGTAGTGAAAAGTTTTCTTTAAAATGCGTGAGCAAGACGACATAGAAAAACACGCGAATCCGAAAGCAGAAGTCATTCAAGAAGTCGTTAATTTTTTAAACAAAAATAAAAAGGTTTCCCAAAGTACTAGCTTCATTTACGGATGTAACTTTATTTGTATAAAAAAAACAATTTTTGGAAATCGTGGTTCATAACATGAGAGCAGTTTTCTGTGTTTCTTCTGCCCAGCCTCAATCATGCTCTTCTCGGACTGCCTGTTCTCATTTACTAGTTTCGATTACTACCTTCCGTGGTACAGGTAAATTAACGTTTGTTGGTGAAACCGCATCTGTTATTTTATCTAATCTACGGTAATTTCCAATGATTTTCTCGAGTGGCTGTTGACAGTATTATCTGCGAAATATTGCTGGCCATTTCTTATACAAAATTGTCAAGTAAGCTCCAAGTGCTTCCTCACCACCTGAAAGTGTTTTTGGACGACGTCATGATACGTGGTGTCGAAGTAGCGAAATATTCCGCTATTTGATGATATGTCACACACTTGGATCATATTCCGTGTAATTCTGTGCAAAATATGAGGTCGGGCATTTTACAGGACGAAATCCCTTCTCCAAAATTCCTCACGCAGTTTGGGTATTGAACTAATCACAGAACAACTGTCTCATAATGCAGGATATGTTACCTTCAAAAACTTTTTAACGCCCAAATAAAACGCAAAGTAGTGGCGCAAAATTCTTCTACATCTACTCCCGAACTCTGCAAACCTCTGTGAAGTGTGTTTACAGTAGTGCGTGCCATTGTACCATATTCTGTTCGTGTATGGAGTGAGAAATGAATGACTGCTTAAGTGCTTCTAAGCTTGCCGAAATTATTCTAATCTTGAATCTGCGGTCCTTATGGGAGTGACGCATAGGATGCTGTAGCATACAACATGTTTCGTGGCTAATTTTTCGAGGTGGTAGTTCACACCAATTCGAACAAAACATTCCATACAATACATGTCCATTTTTGTTGGTTACGGAGATAAGCAGTTAGAATGAGACCCAAAGAAGTATTCACGAAGGCGTCTATGACAATGCGACACCCTTGTTGCGCAACGGTCTTACTGTAACTACCTCATAATTTCTATACTACAGGGTGATTATAATTAAAGTTCAACTTTCAGAACGTCGTATAAATAACACCACTGGTCAGAATGACGTCAAATTGCAACGGAATACTATTGGAGTAGAGGGAAAACGTATGGCAAAAGAAAAAAAATAATGTGAAAATTGTTCAATAGATGTCGCTGTATGTGCCAGAATACGTAAATGAAAGATCTGTCACGCACACGGCCCATTGAAGGTGGTATAAACACGCCGGGTACACAACTTTTCCTCGTTTCGCGCCTGCGACGTTCGCCATGACTGTCTCAATGCAGGATCGCGCTCTGCTTGTAAAGCTGTATTACAAGAATGATGACTGTGCACACGTCGCTCTGCAGAAGTTCCAGACACTGAAAGGGTTTGAAAAAAAAAAAGGCGTTGGTCCGATGACTGCCGTGGGTCTGGAGAAAAATGATTTGGAAACTCGAGAAGACGGGTTCTTTTGGCGTGCAGCCTGGTAGAGGCAGGAAACGATTGACTCGACGTCAGTGGAAGCAGTGGCCACAGCAGTGCAGGAGGAGACGAGTGTTGGCGTGCAAACGTGTGGTGCACGAGAATTATCCGAACATTGGACATAGCATACCCGTGAGCACAGTGCGTAAAATCCTACGAAACATCCTTCTTTGCTATCCATTCAAAATTACCCATGTGCACGAGTTGCTTCCTGTTGACCTACCAGCAAGAGAGACCTTTCCTTCAGAATTTCTTGCTTGCATGGAAGTGGACAATGATTGGCCGTGGAAGATTTTGTGGACGGACGAATCTCACTTCCATCTGGCACAATATGTTAATATACAGAATTGTCAAATACGAGCAGCGGAAAATCCACAAGCAATTCAACTAGTACCACTTCATCCTGAAAAGTTCACTGTGTGGTGAGGGTTTACTGGTTCATTTATCGTAGGGTTATATATTTTCAAAGAGACAGGTGCTTCCGGTCGGGTTACCTGTACCGTCACTGGTAAGCACTATGAGTTTCGTTTGCGCAGCCACGTCATTCCAGCTCTCCAACAGCGTGTGTGTGTGGATGGGATCATTTTTATGCAAGAAGGTGCACCTCCTCACATTGCAAATCCAGTTAAGCAGCTGCCATTTCGGAAATGGTAGAATTATCAGCCGCCATTTCCCTACAGCCTGGCCGTCCCTATCACCTGATCTTAATCTGTATGACCTTTGGCTATGGGGCTAGCTGAAAGATATTGTGTTCAGTGTTCCAATTGCAATGTTAGCTGCATTGAAGGCACGCATTGCATAACACATTCTGAACGTGAGACTTCGATCAGTTGCGGAACATCTCTCTCTCGATTTCAGATTGTTGCAGAAAACGGTGGACAGCATATTGAACATGTTTTGTCCAAATTAATAATCCAATTTGATTTTGATTGATGCTTTTTAATGTGATTTTTGGGCTCAGGACAATTAAAAACCGATTTTTCCCATTCGATGCCGTGGTGGATCGGCTTACGTAACTAACAGCATCACACCTGTACACCCACGCAAACTGAGTAACACAGATAGTTTAACGTCAAACGTACACCTTAGGCATTGTTGTATGATTCATTTCTCATTTGTCGTCGACCACTATTAAATTATGATGCTTACAGCGCCATCTTTTGCTACATTTTTTAACTGTTTATTTTTCTTCTGCCATACGTTTTCCCTCTTACACTATAATATTCCGTTGCAATTAGACGTAATACTAACCAGTGGTGTTGTTTCTACAGAGGTTTGAAAGTTTAAATATACTTACCCTGTACTTACATCTTTATGTCCATGCAACTATTACACTTGTTGATTATTTCAGTCTGTCCCTCTGTACCGTTTATTGTTGTTATTGTGTTCTTCAGTCCGAAGACTGGTTTGATGCAGCTCTCCAAGCTAGGCTTTCCTGTTATAGGCTCTTTATTTCACTTTAACTATTGCAACCTACATCGATCTGAACCTGCTTAAGTGGCAGCATTGGTCCCCCTCTACAAATTTTAATCTCGACATTTTGCTCCATTACCAAATTAACCATGCCTTGAAGACTGTGGGTGTGTTCTATCAAGTGCTCCTTTCTTCTACTGAAGTTGTGCCAAAAATTCCTTTTCTGCCCAATTCAGTTCAGTGCCATTTCATTAGTTTCCCACCTGCCTGTTTCTATAGTACCACCTTTCAAAACCTGCTAGTCTCTTCTTGTCTCTACTGCTTATCGTCCTCGTTTCGCTTCCCGTATAACGTAAACACCCCAGACAAATACTTTAAGGGGCTCCGGAACGCCCTATACTTGCAATGTTAAAATAACGCTTATAAATTACATCTTTCTTCACAAAGTATTTGAGGTAGGAAGTTGAACTTTTTACAGATTATTTATTGGAATATGGGCTACAACTTAAAACAGGGATTTTACAAAATTTTAGTTCAGTTATTAAAGATGATTTTCTTTCAATTGTAATGAAAATTCACAACACTTTTTTTGCAATTTTTTATTTATATATTCAAAAATATACAGTTTTTTGGAAAAAGGCTGTGTTAAATTATGCAGAAGGTACTGTGTAACATTTACTGAAAGTTTGAAACAAATATGTTTGGAAGATCCTTAGAAAACATGTAATTAGTATGAGAAAATAAAAGTTTTGGGAATCGAGCGACAAAGATTGGATTAACTTTTTAGTGCATTCCAGGTCCATAGGATGGATTATCTTCATCCTCTGCAAACTCTTCCTCCAGCTTCCTCTTGTTCCTCCTCCTGTTTACTCTTGCTTGTATTTCTAGACTCTTTACAGCCCTGTCTGCAGCCCGAAGGCATTCCTTGTCTAAAGCAAGCATCGCTCGTTGTTGTGTTCGTAGATTTTGCTACCATTTTCTTCAGTTGCAGTTACTGCAACACTGTTCCAAAAGGTGGTCATGTATGAACACTTATCACATTTCAGTTGTATTTCACTAGCAAGTCCTACGTTCTTTATTATGGAGAGTTCCAGACCAACTTCACTACAATGAATACATCTTACACAGTTTGAAAAAATTCCTTTGAGAACCGACATATCAAATATTTCATTCACATCTGATTCGCCCATAAAACATTCATAGTTTTCACTCATTGAACCAAGCTTCTTCTGTGAAGTATTTTCTTTCCCACTTTGACTGCTATGGGCAGGTGTACTTGAGAGGTTAGGTTCACTCACTTGGTTATCGTCTTTATTGTTTACAGTAATAACACATACCTTTGGCTTTCCAACATTTCTACTTTTCTTAAAAGCCTTCAGAGGATTTCTAATAACTTTACTTTTACTCATTATTATACTTCAACGAAACAGAGACTCAAGAAACAGAATTAATTACGAATATTTTCGAGATAACGACAGAGTAAATAAACATGAAACAATCGACAATCACACCAGCGATATATATTGAACCATCACAGGTTAGCCACAACACATACTTTATCTCACATCACTAAAATGTACCTGATGAACACGGACGTTAATAATAACACCATTTGACAGCAGTTTAACAGCGCCACAGTGGGTCACGCCCATGTAGAACCCATTTCAAAAAAAATTTAAAAATAGTTGTAGTCTTCAGAATTGAATAAATTATATATCTATTAAAAGGCAATAGTCTGCAGATTCAGAAAACGCAGAAAAGTAAAAATTGAACTTTTCATGATTTTGAGCCTTTCCGGAGCCCCTTAAGAAAGAGACTGCTAGCTGCCACATGCGAATGTGTTGTGCTCTGACATTTCACGTCGTTTCTGTGCGGTATACTGCAGCTGCAGTGTTCATTTGTGGCACGCTAGTGTAAAAGGAGACGAGAAATCATCCAAGCGGCAAAATTCGTGCAATTCACACGAGTATATAAACTGACTCCCGGCAGTTCCTTTGTTCAAAATTGGCTCTGAGCACTATGGGACTTAACATCTGAGGTCATCAGTCCCCTAGAACTTAGAACTACTTAACCTAACTAACCTAAGGACATCACACACATCCATGCAGGATTCGAACCTGCAACCGTAGCGGTCGCGCGGTTCCAGATTAAAGCGCCTAGAACCGCTCGGCCACAACGGCCGGCCGTAGTTCCTTTGTCTTCGAGTCAAATCACATAAATTCATTCTGAAAATTTATGTACAAAATCTTTATGTAAAATTTAAAAGTGCTTGGTAAAATTTATACGCCTTTTTCGTACTGATTTTTATCAAAACACAATCTCTGTGAAACGTCACACCAGATGAGGAAATTGCCCATTACTTGTTTCAGTTGCGCTCCTGTCGTTTGCTTTGAAAGGAAGTTCCTATAAGTCCTCATCCATTTGATGTGCCATAACCAGTTGGGCTAGATCCGCTCTTACAGAGAGCGTGGATGATTCTTGAGAAGTTGTCGGCAACTATGTTGTTAGATCCTCGCAGGTGAGGGCAACCGGCAGTGAACTGTGAAATGAATTCCAAGTGGCGAAACTGCCAAGGGGACCAGTAACTGCAAGGATTGTTAAACACCAAACAAACAGATTTATGGTGTGTAAAGACAGTGAAATGTCGTGCCTCAGCTTGGATGTCATGATGTGTTGTGTAGTATTAAATCATGAATCTTAAACGTAACTTATGCCCTTCAGGAACATGATATATTGCGTAGTTAATTAAACTGCTTTTCAGAGATATGAGTGAGCCACAGTGTCCTCAATCCTGATCAACAGTTACAAAATTTCATTACCTATTTATGTGAAAAACATACATTTTTGAGAAGTTTCGGATACTTGCAAGGATTTTCGTAATTTATGATGCTTTGCACAGTCTTGTCGGAACTATAAACTATAACTGAATACTGGGGTCTAGTGTAGCGGGGATACAACCCATCGGCTTTGAACAATGACGTCACAAGTCGCCAGAGAGCATGTATTACAAAGATGAAAAAGCTGAGGAGAATGTTGAGAAACAAAGGAATGCGAGAGAGATAAACTTTATTTCACGTATGTAAGGGCCAGTAGTATTTTCATGTTAACGATATCGCGTGTTTGTATCTTAGTATTTCTCTGCAAAAGACAATGGAAAGAAATGAATGAAATTACTAGCATAGAATACATCACGTTACATGTATGTCAGTTGTATTCGAAAGTCTTTCAAACTGTATTGCTTAAGTGCAGTACGGGATACAAGTTCAGCGTAGTCGATTTCTTAGTTTCAACTAGCATTGCTGTCCTGTTGTTCACTTGAACTATGTATCCCCTGTTTCACTAAACCGCAAATGAAACCCGATACAAATTAAAAGCTCATTCGAAGTGTGTTGCTTAAGTACAGTCCGGAATACGAGTTTGTCGTAAGGCGATTTCTTCGTCTTCACTAGCATTACTGTCCTGTTCTTCACCTGAACGATGTATCCTCCGCTTCAGTAAACCCTAAGTGGAACACGGGATACAAATTTTAGATGTGCTGTTTATTTCGTCTCCGCTATTACTAACATAAAGTAGTATCAGTTTATTCTATCTTGTGAGATTTTTTTTTAAGCCAAAAAACACTTATCAGCTACTGAAGCATCTGTATCTTAGGATCAGTTTATTCTATCTCGTGAGATTTTTTTTTTTAAAAAGCCAAAAAACACTTATCAGCTACTGAAGCATCTGTATCTTCTAATGGGTGTGGGAGTTCCGACTCCTGGGGAGGTGGGTGGGTGTGAGTTGGAACTCCCACACCCATTAGAAGATACAGATGCTTCAGTAGCTGAAAAGTGTTTTTTGGCTTTTAAAAAAAAATCTCACGAGGTAGAATAAACTGATCCTAAGATACAGATGCTTCAGTAGCTGATAAGTGTTTTTTGGCTTTTTAAAAAAAAAATCTCACTAGATAGAATAAACTGATCCTACTTACGAATAGGTGGAAATAAGCGTACGTTACATTTGCAACCTGTTTCATTTTATATGTTTTGATTGTTTATTTAACCTTTGTGTTTCACTTGTCTTTTGCTGTTATGTTTTAGTTTAGTTTTTTTATTGATTGCTTAATAAAGTAGGATCAGTTTATTCTATCTCGTGAGATTTTTTTTTAAAGCCAAAAAACACTTATCAGCTACTGAAGCATCTGTATCTTAGGATCGGTTTATTCTATCTCGTGAGATTTTTTTTAAAAAAGCCAAAAAACACTTATCAGCTACTGAAGCATCTGTATCTAATATCAAGCGATCGGTTTTAGATTCACATTCAATTATTTTAATGATAGCGCTTATTAGAACACAGAACTGCTTTATTATCTATGCCTCGAAGTGAAGTCATTACTATCTATGACTAAGGGATGACGTCATTGTTCAAAGCCGACGGGTTGTATCCCCTGCTACACTAGACCCGAATATTGATGTAGTAAATATTATAACTTTATTACTTTGATGTAGAGCGAAAATCAAAGAACAAAATACTCTGGCGCGTAAACAGAGAGATCTTAAAAAATTATGGAGAATACATAAACAAAAATGCTGTTAACTCGTCCGTCACGTAGAAACAAAGGGGTCTAGTTTCGCAGGGGATACAACCCATCGGCTTTGAACAATGACGTCAGAATTCGCCAGAGAGCATGTATTACAAAGATGAAAGAGCTGAGAAGAATGTTCAGAAACAAAGGAATGCCAGAGAGAAAAACTGTACTTCACATATATAAGGGCCAGTAGTATTTTCACGTTAACGATATCGCGTGTTTGTATCTTAGTATTTCTCCGCAAAATACAATGGAAAGAAATGAGTGAAATATGTTACTAGCAAAGAATACATCACGTTACATGTATGTCGGTTGTATCTCGAAAGTCTTTCGAACTGTATTGCTTAAGTGCAGTACGGGATACAAGTTCAGTGTAGTCGATTTCTTAGTTTCAACTAGCATTGCTGTCCTGTTGTTCACTTGAACTATGTATCCCCTGCTTCACTAAACCGCAAATGAAACACCCGATACAAATTAAAAGCTCATTCGAAGTGTGTTGCTTCAGTACAGTCCGGAATACGAGTTTGTCGTATGTCGATTTCTTCGTTTTCACTAGCATTACTGTCCTGTTTTTCACCTGAACGATGTATCCTCCGCTTCAGTAAACCCTAAGTGGAACACAGGATACAAATTGTAGATGTGCTGTTTATTTCGTCTCCGCTATTACTAACAGTCTTTTCTTACGTACATATCAGTATTACTAATGACAGAAGGACCTACGTATGTAATATATGTATACCAGACTTCCATTGACCTCGATATATGTACACTGGTAACGAATAGGTGGAAATACACGTACGTTAAATTTGCAACCTGTTTCATTTTATATGTTTTGATTGTTTATTTAACCTTTGTGTTTCACTTGTTGAAAGGGAACTACACATTGATCTTGTCAAAAGCCGAGAAGCGATTCTTCTTAGTGTTGTAGCTCCCTGGGCACTCTGGGATGCTCTCTGGGTCACTCTGGGATTCTCTGGGACACTCTGGGATTCTCTGGGTCACTCTGCCTTGTCCTGGTCACTTTGGTATTGTCTTCGTAATCTATTCTATTTTCAGTTTACCATTTTCGCTTTTGCTGTTATGTTTCAGTTTAGTTTTTTTATTGATTGCTTAATAAAGTAGGATCAGTTTATTCTATCTCGTGAGATTCTTTTTTTTTTTTTTTAAAAAAAAAAGCCAAAAAACACTTATCAGATACTGAAGCATCTGTATCTTCTAATGGGTGTGGGAGTTCCGACTCCTGGGGAGGTGGGTGGGTGTTATGCATGGCTGTCTTAGGTTCAGCTGTGTCGCTACGAAAGGCGGAGACAAGAAGACGACACATGTACAATTTGCATCCTGTACTTCACTATGGGGTACAGTTTTCGTGTTGCCTTGGACGCTAATGGTATCCCATTCGTTACTTGAGCTATATAGCTATACACAACATTTGTATCTTGCTCGCCAATTGATATATATAGTGTCAGTGTAAAGGCGAAGTGAAGAATGGGATACAAATTATAGTTGTGTCGTCAGTGTAAAGGCGAAGTGAAGGACGCGATACAAATTTTAGTTGTGTCGGGGGTTTCGCCTGTAATATAGCAAGTAAACATTCGAAAATGTCGAACTGATACTAGTGCTGGGAAACGAAAGAAGATCGACAGCTGGGAAATTTCTATTACGTACTTCACAACACGAAAACACACATATTGGTGGAATAAAACTGTGAAATATGTCAAAATTGTGAAATACAGTGAAAGAAGCTAATGGAAAAGTGAGCTTACCACACGGAAATATCGAGGAATATCCGAAGCTCGTCTAGACAGACAGTAACGAAAATTACATACCCACAAACAGGCAAATCCATTTCTATAAACGAAAATAAGACACTAAAAATTGTTCTACAATAACAAACTAATACTCCAAATTACCTCAATATCATTATGAATAATTATTTTAATGTACAATGATAGCGCTCATCCAGAACACAGAACTCATTTATTATCTATGCCTCGAAGTGAAGACATTACTATCTATGACTAAGGAAAGACGTCATTGTTCAAAGCCGACGGGTTGTATCCCCTGCTAAACTAGACCCAAACAAAGATAGTACACACTTTCAGCTACTTGTTCAACTGCTAGTGTCGCCACACAGCCCCCTCCGGGTCTAGTGTAGCAGGGGATACAACCCGTTGGCTTTGAACAATGACGTCACAAGTCGCCAGAGAGCACGTATTACAAAGATGAAAGAGCTAGGATCAGTTTATTGTATCTCGTGAGATTTTTTTTTAATAAGCCAAAAAACACTTATCACCTACTGAAGCATATTGGTGGAATAAGAAAGTGAAATATGGTAAAATAGTGAAATATAGATAAACGATCGCTTTTAGATTCACATTCAATTATTTTAATGATAGCGCTTATTAGAACACAGAACTGCTTTATTATCTATGCCTCGAAGTGAAGACATTACTATCTATGACTAAGGAATGACGTCATTGTTCAAAGCCGACGGGTTGTATCCCCTGCTTCACTAGACCCGCCCCCTCCTGTAGTGCAGAATTCCTGAAATGAAAAGATTCTTCTGCTGAATTATCCTGCCCGCTGTCATGGGAACTGCGCTAGCATCGGTTGGTGAGAGTGCTTGTGGAGAAGAAAAGTGCTTATCGACACGTGAGCGTCTGCAGCGGCTTACTCTATTGACGATGGCGACAGTTGGAGTCGGCAGTGTAGGGGCCTCCTCAGTAGGGAAATATCTAAGAGCAGACGTCGGCTGAAGGAGAGCCTGCCGTTGCGGTGTCATCTGACAGAAGGAGGTATGCTGGTTTTATCTGTTCAATGGAAATCCTGTTTGCCTGGTGTTAACTAAGACATCATCGTGTGAGCGTCTGTTTCTAAAACTGGAAAGGGGCTGGTGTAAGGTGGTTGCAAATATGCTCTAACTACATCCATATGGAGCATGACTTAGGCACACTGAGTGAGGTCTTTATGCACAAAAATGGGTGGGTTCGTATGGCGAGACATTGTTGAAGGTCGGAAATTTGCAATGCAGTTCTTCATTTGTAGCACTAATGAGTAAAGATCCTGAAGTTGATTTCCTTGTTGCGTGGGGAAAAAAAATCCAACGAAAGTCTCAGAGTTTCGCTGTACATCATTTCTACTGCTGAAGCACCAAAGGTTGGTCCTGAATAATACCAGTGATAATGCTGTCAGCCAGTAAGACTTGTGACAAATTAACGGAAATTTGAGTGTTCTGTAGCAGCGTTCCTCCATGCTGTTTGGCAGATAGTAGCTGGCGGGATGACGGCAAGTGAAAAACGGTTCAAATGGCTCTGAGCACTATGGGACTTAACATCTGAGGTCATCAGTCCCCTAGAACGTAGAACTACTTAAACCTGGCTAACCTAAGGACGACACACACATCCATGCCAAACGCAGGATTCGAACCTGCGACCGTAGTGGTCGCGCGGTTCCAGACTGAAGCGCCTAGAACCGCTTGGCCTCTCCGGCCGGCATGGCAAGTGAACCCACATAAAGCATCTATTCTGTTGAACAGAGAAGGCTCAAGTTGTCAGCCTTGATCTGTTATCAAATCTGTCTTGAAACCCATTTTGTCAAAAAGCCCACGCAATCTCCACTGCAGAAATCTCCATAAATAGATGTGGTTTTGAGCCAGCAAATAGACCTGTCAATGATCATGAGAACATATTTGAATCCTTGCATTCGCGCTAGTGGCCTTCTGCAGTCTATGTGGACATGAGAAAAACGGCCTGTTGATTCTTCTTGAAAGAAACTGAGAGACTTTTGGACATGCTGTCGGCCGACTTTGGCTGACTGAGAAAGCAAGCACGTCTTAACTCACAAACAACAATCTTGTTGTACTCCAGCCAAAACATATCTGCCTATTACCATGTGAACTGCATCAAAAACCTGCTCCCTATAATGGAAAGGAACGAAAGTTCGAAGTCACCTCTGTAAAATGTCACACCAGATGAGGAGGTTGCCCATAGATACTTGTTTCAGTTGAATTCCTATCGTTTGCTTTGAAAGGAACTGTAAATCTTCATTGGTTTGTTGGGCCATAGCCAGCTGGGTTAGATCCATTCTTGCAGGGAGCGCATTGTTAACTATGTAGTCAACTCCTCGCAGGTGAGAGAAATTGGTAGTGAATTGTGTGATAAATTCTAACTGTAGATACTTCCAAGGAGAGCAGCAACTGCAAGGTTTGTTAAACGTCAAAGAAACAGATTTATGGTCTGCTAAGACAGTGAAATGGCGTTCCTCAGCTTCTGGTTGATAATGTCTAATTGCTTTGTAGACTGCTAACAGTTTGCAGTTGGAGGCACTCCATTTAGTGTGTGCACCAGACAACTTGTGGGGAAAAATACATGGTGTTTGAAAAAATAAAAAAAACTCCCTAGTGTTAAGTAGGCGATGAAACATGGGTTCATCACTTCGAACCTGAAACAAAACGTCAATCAATGGAGTGGCGCCACACCCACTCCCCTACCAGAAAAAGTTTAAAGCCATACCCTCAGCCGGTAAAGTCATGGTTACAGTCTTCTGGGACGCTGAAGGGGTTATTCTGTTCGATGTCCTTCCCCATGGTCAAATGATCAACTCTGAAGTGTATTGTGCTACTCTTCAGAAATTGAAGAAACGACTTCAGCGTGTTCGTAGGCATAAAAATATGAACGAACTTCTCCTTCTTCATGACAACACAAGACCTCACACAAGTCTTCGCACCTGAGAGGAGCTCACAAAACTTCAGTGGACTGTTCTTCCTCATGCACCCTACAGCCCCGATCTTGCACCATCGGATTTCCATATGTTTGGCCCAATGAAGGACGCAATCCGTGGGAGGCACTACGCGGATGATGAAGAAGTTGGCTCCGACATCGACCAGTGGAATGGTACCGTGCAGGCATACAGGCCCTCATTTCAAGGTGGCGTAAGGCCGTAGCATTGAATGGAGATTACGTTGAAAAATAGTGTTGTGTAGCTAAAAGATTGGGGAATAACCTGGTGTATTTCAACGCTGAATAAAACAACCCTGTTTCAGAAAAAAAATGTGTTGCATTACTTATTGAACTGCCCTCGTATTTCATGTAACAGCTGCAATTTGGAGGTGCACAACAAAAGTCTTTTACACACAACTTCATACACAGAACCTTTTGGCACTCCTAATTGTTGACTACGTCTGGCCAATGACTTCTTCAGGCTCCGTACACATGAAACATGGATCTGTTCAACAACACCTTCAGAAGTTGTCGATCTACCTGGTGATTTTGCTTTTAAAACACTACCAGTTTCCTTGAAAGACATTAGCCAATGATGGATAGTTTTTGCTGCAGGTGGTTCACCACCTCACTGATGTCTAAAATTATGATGCACTGTTATAACTGACTCAATTTTCACAAGCCAAATAACAAACTGTGATTTCTGTTGCAGAGTACACATTGTTGCTGAGTTGTTCTGCACTGCACTGCACTGCACTGCATGCATGTCTGGACTGAACTGAGTGAACAGAGGAAAAATATAGCACTGGTGCCATCTCAAGGTCAAGCAGACCTGCCAACTGCAGGGCAGCCAAACTTGGAGAGTTAGTGAATCAAACACCATAAACTAGAAAAGTGTGTGTCATTTTGTACAGATTCTAGGACACATTAAAACTAGGGAGTTCTCTTTCAAACACTGTATATCGAGGGACTCCTATGGCCTTTTTACCATCTGATGCAGCACTGCTCCTATTGCTGTCTGACTAGTGCCTATGACCACAGCCATTGGCACTGAAGGAAGAGGGTTATCAAAACTATTGCCTCTCACATGGATGATTTCAGTTTGTGGAATTCAGACAACATTTCAAGCGTCAACACAATGTGGCATTTTTGTCGTGAAGTGTTGCTGTTAAGCAATGCTGTGAGTGGTGCCTGGACCGCGACTACTTTTGGTAGACGATGCATGTAGAAATTAGCTGTGTTCAAAAAACAGCATAATTGCTGGTATGTTTTGGGTAGGGAAACTGGCTGAAACAAATCCACCTTGTTGTTGATATAGTTTAGTATTCTATAATTAACCATCTGGTTTCAGTGTCATGCTTTAAAAAAGAGTGTAGTGAGTGTAAGATGATCGTACATCTATCTCTGCTTATACTATTGCTATTCCTTTACTTTCAAACAGTGAATTCTGAGTTCACTAGTCTTCATTGGATGGATTTCACATTAACCACACATACTGAAAAGACCTAGAAGACAAATATTTCTTCTATAGTTAGAGGTTTCCAGTAACGAATACTAGACCCACTTGTCTTTTCACTTAGAAATATATTCCCAGTATTGTCATTCATTCATATCATTATTACAAATCCACAGTGCATCATCTATTAGTAATAGCATAAAGAAATCCATTGGTGTATTGCTAGTAGGATGAATATACAAACTACCTTGTTTTGTAAGTAGATGATACTGCATGTCATGTAGTGCTTTACACCAAATTTCTCATCATTTCTTTACTTCTGTCAGTGAGTATTCTTGATCATTTTCAATTTCATCACCACTACTGCTCATATATTTTGAATTCAAAATCCACAAATGTGTGAAAGTTTTCCTTTCAGCCTATCATTAGTAATCCAAGTTTCACAGCCATCCTCCTCTGATTCATTATCTCTGTAATCTGCCACTGCCCTCTGATACATTCAGTAATTTATGGTCATTAAATTTTTCATTCTTTCTACTGTTTTTAACATTAGAAGGTGTTGGTGTCAGTTTATTAGCTGCTATATGAAACCAAGCACAAGAAGAAATTGGACAGAAAAATTTCACCTGAGAGTTTGTTACTTGCACAAATGTGTGCCCTGGTGTAAAACTAGACTGAACAATACACCTGTGCACAAGCATGCTTATAAGTATCTGTCATACTAGGCTCATGACAGTTGTTGATGCCTGTGAGTGTCAGCTGCAGCAAACATGTAAATTTCATCTTCTCATTTGTAGTGCTGTATATCATTATGAATTTGGCTAGGCAAAAAAGTGTTAGTAATAATCTGATAGAACCCTTAATTTTAAATAAAGTTGAATGGCCAGTTTGTCATGTCAGACATTTACAATATTTTGACAATCCAGATTTTCAGCTGAGAATATTTTCATTATTTATTTATTCATTCATTCGTCCAAACAATCTTTCCAGACTGTGAGACACAGAACAAATGCAAAACAAAACAAAACAGTAATAGAATACAACACAGCAAAAATACAATATTATTTAAGCAGATACATAAATCTTAGCTTTATCCACAAAAGAGCTTGCACTACTTACAGTAGCTGCACTATCTTGGTCCAAATCTCTTGTATCTCAAATGTTCTAAAAATTCTGCCACTGAGTAGAAGCAGTAATCTAATAAGATTATATGATTTTTACTAATGGGGAAGACTGTTGTAAATTTGTATACTATTGTTTATTGTGGAAGTTTTGTAGGCTTATGTCCTTACTGAATGGAACTGAAGCTGTTCCTATTGTCTTTCACCAAGCTCACAGATACCAAAATTTTCATTTACGTCCTTAAATTCTTTCTACCATACTTAAAAGTTTCTGTATGTACATACAGGAAGGTGGGAGATATACAGTCAAAATAAGTGAAGAATTGCAAAGTTACATGGTCTTTCTGTGTACAGCCTGATTCAAATTAGAAATCAGGAGTGTCGCACCAGCCTTAGAAGTGTAAGATGCATAATAATTATGTATAATAATTACATATAATAACTATGAGTTATTTATGATTGTTCAAAGCAGAAAAATACTTAAAGGCTTTCTAAAGGTTAAGTGAACATTTTAGAGACTTTTATACTTTAAGCCACAATATTCAGAAGTGGCATCAGTCGGACAAGGAGAGCCGCCATGTGTGTCGGCAATGGTCACATTTCTGCCCAATGTGAGAAGGCCGATGAACAACGAAGTTTGTGCAGCACCAGTTAGCACTTTCACAGATCAATGACCAAGCAGGCAGTCAATGCTTCAAAGGAAAACAAAGACCAGTGCTGTTCACACATCAGTGGCCAATGCTCCAGGAACTGTCAGCATACTGAACTCATGTGTGTGACATATCCGGCAATGTGGAGGAGGATGGCAGGGCAATGCCTGACCACTTCAATATAGAGGTAAAACAGTGGAAAGCCAGCACACGTGTCGACATTGGTCATGTTTCAGCCCTACGTGAGAAGCATATATCAAAGACCGAAGAGTCAGTCACCATCCTAAAAACTCTGCAACATTGGCAAAAACACAGAATAAATACATCTGATGAAAGGGCGTGAGGTGGTCTTTTGAGAAGGTCCTTCTAGGGGAGAAAGAAGACACAAAGCAACATTGCTTGGATGGACAGACCAATGGTTAGGCAGTGATTGTTATGCTTCACTAAAACAACTTAGCCGCTATGCTGCTCGACAGAAGATGATGTTGGTACCACGCCAGTAGGTCATTGCACAAGGTGCCATTCCAGATGTTAGCAGGAAGAAATTCATGTGGTACTTACCCAGGTGAATGGTGAGAACGAAGGGACTGTGGCCTCACCAAATGGGTCAACTGTGAACCTAGAGGTTGATGAAATCCTCCAGAAGATGCTGAACCTGAGAGCTGCATACCATAGCCACTTTTTAATAATGCAGTGAGTGAATTCACAAGGAGAAGACTGCACTGCCATCACAGTGAGTCATGGGTATGGTACTAAATGGAAGATTATGCCGCTGGTGCGCTGCTACGAATGGAAGATTATGCCGCCAGTGCGCTGCTACAACACCATCCGTCACTGCATCATCAGTCACCAGATGATGATGATGATGATGATGTTTGGTTTGTGGGGCGCTCAACTGCGTGGTTATCAGCGCCCGTACAATTATCCAATCTTTGCTCAGTCCAATTTCGCCACTTTCCTGGATGATGATGAAATGATGAGGACAACACAAACACCCAGTCATCTCGAGGCAGGTGAAAATCCCTGACCCCGCCGGGAATCGAACCCGGGACCCTGTGCTCGGGAAGCGAGAACGCTACCGCGAGACCACGAGCGGCGGACAGTCACCAGAACTTGCATGCTATGACTCTGCTGCTCTGCTGCTGTGACGAATTGAGCAAGTTAAAACATATTGTATTACACTGTTTGTTTAAAGAGTCTTATGTCTCAATAAATGACTGTTAATGGAACCACCAATGTTTCTCTCAAACCTCACCTTCTGAGCCAAGGAAAGAGCCCACTCCACCGCCCACAAAGTTTCATTTTCCCTCCCGTCATCCCTGACAAAATAATGAACTTTGTTCCTCTCTGTCACTGGCACTCACTTTCTAGTGTCACTAAACCCCAACCCACTACAGAAGTGCTCAAAATGTGATTGAATATTTCATTCTGCCACAGTGTATTGAAACTTTGTGCCAGATTAAAACTACATGCTGGACAGGGAGCTGATCTCTGAACTTTGCCTCACAGTAGGAGAGGGCGAGATACTGGCTCAATTGAGGCTGTAAGTGTGGGTCATGAGTTGTGCTTGAATTGCTCAGTCTTAAGGGCCCTGCTCATAAAAAGGAAAGATCTGAGTTTTGAGTTCAGTTTGGCACACAATTTTGATTTACAAGTAATCTGACAGTCAGTATGTTCAAAGATAGACTCTTCACTGAAAGGAAATGGGAACTTTACAAAAACATGGAAGTGCAATTTGTATACTGATATACTAAATAGGCCAACAAATTTTCTTGTAACAAACAGATTTGAAGTGCTCAGTGATGATAGTGACAATGATGCTCTTTTAGGACACACTGAGCATATCTGAATTGCAATAAGTGCTCTTGGGAACACAACAGTTCTACACATCAACATGAAGATATAAAAATTCTGCATGGTACTGTTCCTGCTCCTGAAAACATCTGCCAGCAGATTCAAATTGTAATTGCCTGAGAAACCTTGTGATTCGTGCTGATAGCCACAGATGGGGGATTGCTCCTTCAGTAAATGAAGTGGCAGAAACTGTGAAAGCAACAGGTTTCATCAAGCCTTGGGCATCGCTGTCTCAAGTAACAAAATACATTCATATGGAGGAAATTAGTAAGTTATTATCAGAGGATTATATTGTACTATTTGGTGGCTCAAACAACAGTGTTCCAGAATGAAACTTCAGTAGCCTGAACTACTTTAAGTGCTTGAATTATCTGGGACACACAAATATTGTCATTCTGCACCGATATGATTTACGGCATTGGTCATGTGTGAATAAAGAGATCAGTGATGCAAATGAACAGCTCTGAAACATATGCAGTCAGTTTGAAAATGTGAATGTTCTGGACATCAATAGTATTGGCCAGAGATTCCATACCACACATGACCTTCATCTAAATGGCCTTGGGAAAAAGTTCATAACTCAACAAATAGTTGAAGTAGTCAAATGTAATTCTTTCATGTAAGATGCAAGAGAAGTTACTAAAAAAATGGATTGGATTGATTTGGAGGAGACTTTTTTAGACTAGAGGATAGGGAAAAATCACAGTATAAATGTTGTACCCTCTAATAATAATTTAGCTTGCGCCAAAATATAAGAAGCCCCTTAAATAAAGAAGAGGAACTTCTGCTTTCTCTTCAAGAAAAAGCTGAGTCTGATGAAACTATTGCGTATATGCTCTGCCTAACTGAACACCACCTAGAAGCTACAGAAATCAATCAAATACATTTAAATAGTTATAGAATTGTTTCTCACTCCTGGAGGACTAACTTAAGGCAAGGTGGGGTAGCAATTTATATGCACAATACTCTTAGATCACAAACCATATACGTAACTCAGTACTGTGCTGAACAACATTTCGAATGCTGTGCTGTCAAATTAGAACTGGAACTTGCCAGTATAAAAACAGTAAATGATCACATCCAGGTTAAACATATTAGAATAACAAGTACAGAATCCACTACCTTGTTTAGAAACAGTTTACTCCATGAACAATGGGAGGAAGTGTACCAGACAGTTACAATGAATGAGAAATTCAATTCATTCCTTGACTTATTTCCCAAACATTTTGAAGCCTGCTTTCCCAAAAGACAGATTAAAATGAAATCAATCTGTTGTGAAAGGGAAGAGTGGATGACAGCTGGCATCAAAATATCATGAGCTACAAGGAGAGACCTGTGTATAGAACAAAGGTCTGGTACAAACCTAGCAGTGAAACTACATTACAAAAAATACTGTAAAGTACTGACATGTGTAATCAGAAAAGCCAAACAAATGCATTATGCAGAAAAAGTCAGCACATCAAACAATAAAGTAAAAACCATATGGAACACCAGAGAAAGTGATACAAATAGGAACATAAAATCTGAACAAGCAGGGACTTCACAGTCCTCTGGTAGTGGTTCAGACAAGAATAATAAAAAAGTTGCAGCCTCCGATTTTAATAACTCTTGTCTCACTGTGGGTGAAGGAATAGGGAACCATAATAAACAGTCCCCCACAGAAGTCATAGAGCTACTAAATCATATACATCACAGCAAATACAGCACTTCATTTCAAAACCACAACTCCTAAAGACAGTGAAAAAATCATAAAATTACTTAAAAGCACTTGATCTCCTGAATATGATGGAATATCAAGTAGGATGCTAAAATCACGTGCAGACTTAATCAGTTACATATTACACTGTGTATATAACCAGTCAATGAAAGCTTGGACATTTCCAGACAGACTGAAACATGCAATAGTGATGCCCATCTACAAAAGTGGGGCAAGGAATGTACCATCCAATTATCAGCCCATCTCTTAGCAGCCATTGTTCTCAAAGGTATTTTAGAGAGTAATTTATGATAGGATCTTTGGCTATGTGACACAAAATGGCAGTTTGGCTTTCGTGTAGGATTCTCCACAGAGAGAGCTATATTTAGCGTGACAGATGAAACCCTACATGAATTAAATCTCAAAATGTATCCAATGGAGATCTTTTGTGACCTTGCTAAAGCTTTTGACTGTGTAGATCACAACACATGGCTAAAAAAGCTACCACACTGTGTTTTCAAAGACAAATCTTTGATGTTACTACAATCTTATCTACTCAACATGAAGCAACGGGTTATCTTAATGGAGGCAGGAGTAACAGTAAACTCATATTGGGGAAATGTAAAATACAGAGTCCCCCAGGACTCGATGCTTGGGTTATTGATTTTCCTGATCTAAATTAATGATCTACCAGTTACAATTAATGACAGAGCAAAATAGTCATGTTTTTTGATGATATGAGTATTCTAATCAATGCAGGATACAGCCCTGACAGTCACTAACTAAGTACACAATAGTTCACTGCAAATAGCCTAACCCAAAATTTTTCAAAAACTGACATTATACAGTTTGAGACAATAAACAAAAAATTTATCATTCCTCAAATGGAGATTAAAAAATTAAAAAAAAATAAAAAAAAATGAAGCCACACATTCAAAATTCCTAGGCATCCAGATAGACAATCAGTTAAGACAGAAAGAGCAAATTGATCAACTGGTCAAAAAACTTAGCACATTGTTTTTTGCCCTGAGAGCTATTTCTCACCGTGTTGACAGAGAAAAATTGCTTTTGTTACATTTTGCATATTTCCATTCTGTTCTCTCTTATCGATTATCTCCTGGGGAAATGCGACAGGAGCTGAAAAAGTCTTCAAAACTACAAAAACGAGCAGTGAGGTTAATATGTGGTGTCACTAACAGAACATCCTGCAGAGGTCTCTTTAAGACTCTCACTATATTTACTGTTAAAAATCAGTGTATGTAGTCACTGATGATGTTTGTAGCCAGCAACAAGGAATTATTCCAGAAAAACTGTGACATTCACAAGCATAACATAAGACAGGGGAAAAATTTCCACCAAGGCTCTGCAACTCTCAAAAAAATCTGTAGAGGAGTAACTGAGACAGAAATAAAAGTATGCAGTCAACTTCCCATCAATATAATAAATGAAATTAATAACATACAGATGTTCAAAAGAAAATTAAAAACATTCATCAGAGGACAAACTCTTTATAAAAAGAATGTGTTCCTGGAGTAATAAGGCAACCTTTTGAGTAAAATAGAGAATATCACTTAGATAAAAAAAACCATTCTTAAAAGAAAATCTTTATTTACGTTAGGAAGACAAAATTGTGTATTTCTAACATACACTGAAGCACCAAAGAAGCTGGTATAGATATGCAAATTCAAATACAGAGATATGTAAACAAGCAGAATACAGCACTGCGGTCGGCAGTGCCTGTATAAGACAAAAGTGTCTGGTGCAGATGTTAGATTGGTTATTACTGCTACAATGGCAGGTTATCAAGATTTAAGTGAGTTTGAACATGGTGTTATAGTTGGCACATGAGCGATGGGCACAGAACTCCAAGGTAGCAATGAAGTGGAGATTTTCCCATATGACTATTTCATGAGTGTGTTGTGAATATCAGGAATCTGGTAAAACATCAAATTTCCAGCATCACTGCAGCCGGAAAAAGATCCTGCAAGAACGGGACCAATGATGACTGAAGAGAATTGTTCATTGTGACAGAAGTGTAATGGTGTGGGGCACATGCAGTTGCAGTGGTATGGGGCCCCTAGTACATCTAGATATGTCTCGGACAGGTGACACATACATATGCATCCTGTCTGATCACCTGTGTCCATTCATGTCCATAGTGCATTCCGATGGACTTGGGCAATTCCAGCAGGACAATGCAACACACCACACGTCCAGAATTGCTACAAATTGGATCCAGGAATACTCTTCTTAGTTTAAACACTTCTGCTGCCCACCGAACTCCACAGACATGAACATCATTGAGCATATCTGGGATGCCTTGCAACATGCTGTTCAGAAGATCTCCACCTCCTTGTACTCTTACAGATTTATGGACAGCGCTGCAGGATTCACAGTGTCAGTTCCCTCCAGCACTACTTCAGACATTAGTTGAGTCCATGCCATGTCATGCTGCAGCACTTCTGTGTGCTTGCGGAGGCCCAACACGATATTATGCAGATGTACCAGTTTCTTCGGCTCTTCAGTCTAAATTATAATGATAAAATGTAAATTTATGTGTCTTACAGTTTAAAATATGTAAATACTATTAAGTATTCACTTATCTTACTTATGTGATAAAGATAAAAATTTTGTGTTTTAATTTAAGTTATAATGACAAAATGTAAATTTGTTTATTTATTTGTGGTACTGGGATAAAAATGTGTACTTTCATTCATTCTGCTATTTTAAGCGTACACTTCAACTTATACCAGTAAAATGTAGGCTGTAATTTTTACATAACATATTGTTCATAGAAAATAAGTATTTGTAAGGTAAATAAAATACTCACATAATTTTGTATTATTTCACTTGACTTGTTCTGTATTAGAAGTACACCCTTTTTAGGGCTACAATATGTAATTAAAAGGACCAAATAAAAAAATCAAATCAAATCATCTGAAATGCTATAGGCCTTGAAGGAAAGCTCAAGAAGCTGGAAGCAAAGATTAGGCTGCTGTGAAATGTACGGAGGTGCGATGAATTTACCATGCAGTGCAGAAGGTGCAATGTAGCTTGACGATGAACTGACTGCAAACTGCATACAACTTTAAGTATCTCACACTTGCTCAGAAGTTAATACCAGTTGTGGAGTAGTCTGAAAGTCTTTTGAAACACTCAATAAGTATCTTGGACATGTAGTGCCCACATTAGTAGGCGAAATGATCTTGTTATTGATTAGGTTATCATCTGCTACTGTTGTGGTCACCACCTGTGGGAACTATAATCCACAACTGAATACCTACTTCATAAATATTTTAACTTTATTACTTTAATGAAGAGTGAAAATCACAGAACAAAATACTCTGGAGCAAAAATGTAGAGCTCTTACAAATGCAAGGAGAATGCATAAACAAAGATGCTGTTAACTCCTCTGTTACATAGACACAATGATAATCCAGCAACAGGCCAACTCTGGTTTACACTAAACCAAGTTAACCCAGTTTAAAGTATGCATCAACCAAGTTCAAACCAAACTGGGACATAAAACCTGAGATAACTTTCAATGCCACGCTCTCTTTCGTGTTGGTGCAGATTACCATTCAGTTCAGTTAACTAACATGAGCTTCGTGCTTCCCCAATTAGTGATTACATAATTATGTAGCCATGACCATGATGAATGCTACATAGGGTGCAATTTTTGGCCTTTCATCTGGAAAGTTTGTTAATGGACTTAGGAAAAACCTGAAACATGCTGTATAGATTTTGAAGGCTATCAGGCAATCTTACAGTAGCCATATGGCTATTCATGATCATTAATGGTTACTGCACTACAGGCCATGATATTGGTTCTTTTGGTATGAAACTTTGAAAACAGACTTGTGAAACATCCGAATGCAGTATAAAATTTGACATCCACTGGTCGATTGTAAGGTAGTCATATGGCTGTTCACGAGTTTAACTGTGTACCACGCTATTGCTCTGAAATTTTGAAAATAATCTTGTGAACCACCTGAAACTTGCTGTATAGATTTTAAGTCATCAGACGATCTTCACAAGCATAAATGGATATCATACCATGGAGTGCAATTTATTATTATTATTATTATTATTATTATTACTTTTTTTTTTTGAAGAGGGCATCAAAATGTACTGTATCCTCGTCATAACAATGAGTGAGTGCCTAACTAGCACAAAACAAAGCATAACTCAATGCCTCCCACCACCACGCTACACAGCCAGCTCAGGTTAGCAATAATCCAATCCAAGTTAGCCTATCCATAAACTGAGTTGACCCTAAGCTTGTTCAAACCGAGTTGGCAGGAAAAACTAAATTAATATTCAATGTTGTTTGCCACGTACACAACTACTCCGGTTGTAACCGGATATGGTAACTAAACCAAGTTGCTAGTGATATTCTGATAGCATTCATCTCTATCGTTAGAGCCTGCACAGTTTGTGAACCAGTTTCATTGAATTTTGTTTCTTATATCAATTCAGCGATCAAACTGAAAACTCTATTTTTACTGTTTGACATTCAAATATCAAGTGTCAAAGCTATATTTTCCATCTATTGCATTTTTTTCTTACAAGCTACATTTTCAATATTAACCTTCCAACACATCAGTCAATTTTTTTCTGTGGGCAGTTCATAATCGATGCTTTAGCAGCCAAATGCCTTGGCACAAGCCTGAATGGCTACAGTGCTGCAGGTCACAGTTTCAAGGCTTTTGAAATTAAATTTTGAAGATAGTGATACAACTGGAATTTGCTGTAATGGTTTGCTGGTGGTATGATGATCTTAAGCTAGCCAAATGCCTCATCATGAGCATCAATGAGTGCCAGACTACAGGCTGAAATTTGAAAATACACTCATGAGAGACTCTGAATTTGCTGTAAGATTGGAACAGTGATTGATTGAACATGCAGTCAAATGCCTCATTATGGTTGCCGTGCTATAGGCCTCATTTTGAAAACAGATTCATGAGACACCTTGAATTTACTGTAAGAATTTTGATGACAAATGGATGATCTTAAGGTAGGCGAATGCTATGGCTTAAAAATTAATGGTGTAAAGTTACCGCTTCATCATTGTTTCCCTCAGTCACTTTGTTCTCAATACTTAAACACACACACAAACACACACACACACACACACACACACACACACACACACACACACACACACACACACACAGATATATTTTTGAGTTGCCATGATGCTAATGTTTCTATATAGAAGCGCTTGTAAAAAGCACTTATTAAATGCTTCATGTATTTTGATCAAACAAAATTAATAATAATAATAAGCTACTGCACCTTAAAAGATCCCAGTCAGTGATGTCTCAATCGGTAAGCACAGACTCAACTTCATTCAACTCAGGTTTGGTCAGGACGACGGCAGTAAACTCAGCCTCGCATGATACCATCATTAATAGGACGGTGCCACACACCACATAAACACAGTGCACCACGTGAACACAACTTGAGTTAGTGAAGAGTCTAACTCATGTTGACCTGAAATCCCCTCAATCCAAGTTAACCCAGTTTGGTAACTCAACTTGACCTGTAAAACGCTTCAAACAAACAGTATAACTTGTACCAAGTTTTCTATTGTCATAATTGACATCTCACTTTTGGCTGTAATCATTCAAGTTCCAAGAGGCTACTGATAACATTTGCAGCATATCAAACTTATAAATTAAAAGAGAATCAGCAAGCTTAGTATAAAGTTATTTGTTTACTATTCTGTGACTAAAATACTGCACAAGGAATAAGTTATTTGTTTACTGGTTTGTAAAATATTGCACCAGGCATAGTGTGGCCCCACTGTGTTTGCTGCTCTGTGGGAGGGGATGACTTGGCTGCTGTTCATAAGCAACTGGAAATTACTCCGACTACTGTCAAGCAATTAGAAGCTGCTGTGAATGGTGTCCTGCGAGGGCTGCTAAGTGTCATGACCAGAGATACCAAAGGTATCTCAGCTACTATCCTTTACTCTGGATACTTGCTCTCCTACAGGAAATACAAGGCCCATCATTACTCGTTCACCAGACTGTGAGTGGCTAGTCAATGGTGGGTCTAAGTGTACTTAACAGGGATGACAGAGATCAGGGAGAACTATGTATGTTGCACCCATCCATCTGATCAACACCTTTGATGTGCTGTCTTCCACTGAAACCAAAACTGAGCTAGTAAGACTCGCTTCATCTGTTGGCAAACCTGCTGTGTCCTGTGTCAAGGAGCAGCGAAAGCAAATGGGTAGAGTCTATTAATGATCAGCAGTTTAAATGTAATGTGAATAATGGTACCTCTTATGGAAATAGCAGCGAGGAATGGGTAGAAAAACCAGGGGTTAGCAATACATAGACCTGGAGACCTTATTCAGCGTGTTGAAGATGCTATCCCAGAAACCATTAAGGGGGCAGTATGCAACTAGGTGCAGGTTGCAGTGCATGTAGGGACAAACAGGGCCTGTCCTCTGGGCTCCAAAGTCATACTTGGGTCATTCCAGCGACTAGCAGAGAGCATTGAGACTACCAGCTATGCTCACAGAATTTCAGTGAAGCTCGTAATCTGCATCATGGACCCCAGGACAGAATGTGGCCTTCAGAGTTAAGTGGAAGTCTTGAACCAGAGACTCCGAAAGTTCTGTGACAAGCTAGGCTGTGAAATCCTGGACTTGCCTCATAAGGTTGAGAGCTGTAGTGTCGCACTAAATGAGTCAGGTGTGCACAACACCTAAGAAGCAGTTACCCACATAGCTGACTGCATGTGGAGTGCACACAAGGGACTTTTTTTAGATTAGGTGACTCCCCATACAATCAAGATAAAGATAGCAGTAAGAAACCCACAAGTATTAATGTAAGATCCATTGTAATGCCTCCCACAGGTGAGAGTATTAAAATCCTAGTGGTTAACTGCCAAAGTATTTGCAACATAGTGCCAAAGTTTGAAGCGCTCCTAAAAATTCCTGAAGCTCACATAATACTAAGCACAAAAATCTGGTTAAAACACAAAGTTGACAGCAGTGAGACTTCTGGGGAAAAATTAAGCAAGGATAGGTTAATGGGAAATGGAGATGGTGTATTTGTCACAGTATACAAGAAACTCAGTTCACTGAAATAGAACTTGAAGCTGCATGTGAGATTGTTCAGGCAAGATTCTGGATCAAGGATGGGCATAACATTATAATAGGTTCCTTCCATCAATCACGAGATTCATCTCCTGATGTAATCAAAAACTTCATTGCAATCACTGGAGGAGACCTTAATCATTCAACAATCACCTTGGGTAATTATAGCTTTGTTAGTGTTGAGCACGACAAGACATCCTGTACAATGTCAGTAAATGCCTTCTACAAAAACTATATAGAACAGAAAGTTCAGAACCCCACTACTGATGGAAATATATTATATCTAATGGCAAAAATGGATGAAATTCCTCATATGGCACCTTACCATGACTTGGATGTCATGCCTACTATGGAGGAGCTTCAAAGAGCAATTGCACAGCTTAAATGTGGGAAGTGCCCTGGCAAAGACATCTCCACAGAAACTGTAAAACCTAAGCCAGTTTTTCCGGTGCTTTTCAACTTCTTACTGAAATGTTGGGCTGAGGGTATTATGCTGCAAGACATGTGTGATGTCAATATTCTTACTTTATAAAAAGTAAAGGTGATCATGGTGATTGCAACTGTCATCGTGGAATCTCACTTCTGAGTATATCTGGAAAAAACATTTGCCCATGTGGTGTTGGGCAGACTTCAGAAGCTTGCCAAATGCATATACCCTGAGGGACAATGTGGTTTTCATCCCCAACGATCTACAGTTGATATGATCTTCACACTCCAGCAAATTCAGGAAAAGTGCCGTGAGCAGAATACCCCTCTGTTCATTGCCTTTATTGACTTAAACAAGGCTTTTGACACAGTCAGCAGAGAAGAACTGTATGCAGTACTTTTGAAGATAGGGTGTCCTCCAAAGCTCTTATAGATGACCATGGCTTATCACGAAGATATGGAAGGTGCAAGCTCTTCTCCATCTCTATAAACATAAAGAAGACGGTTGTCATCGCACAAGGATACACAGATCCGCCTGTCATCAAACTGGATGGTTCCTTGTTGTGGGCAGTTGATAAATTCTGCTATCTTGGTTCAATAATGAGAGAAGATCTCTCCCTGGATGACGAGATAAATGCATGAATAGGAAAGGCTGCCAGCACTTTTGGAAAGTTCCGCACATGAGCACGGGACAACAAACATCTTACATTGTCAGCAAAAATACTTGTGTATTAATCATGTATGCTAGGTACTCTCCTGTATGGAGCTGAGACTTGGACGTCATATGCCAAACAGGAACAAAAGCGCAATGCCTTTCACCTGCGGTGGTTACAGAGCATTTTGGGAATATCATGGAAGTATCATGTGACAAATGATATGGCTCTGAAAACGACAGAGTATCTCTGCCACACTCAAGCAACACTGTCTGCGTGGTTAGGACATCTGCATCATATGGACCACTCCCATCTGCCCCTGGTGCACATCACTCAGTGAAATAGCAGGAGCAAAGAGATCTCATGGAAGACCTTCACTTCACTTTAGGGATTGTTCAAAATGGTTCAAATGGCTCTGAGCACTATGGGACTTAACATCTGTGGTCATCAGGGCCCTAGAACTCAGAACTACTCAAACCAAACTAACCTAAGGACATCACACACATCCATGCCAAAGACAGGATTCGAACCTGCGACCGTAGCGGTCACGCGGTTCCAGACTGAAGCGCCTAGAACCGCAAGCCACACTGGCCGGCTTAGGGATTGTGTCAAGCATGATATATCCACATCTAGTATTGACAGTGACAAGCGGGAGCAACTCACTGATGATCGCAGCAAATGGAGGAAACTGACTGCAGGTGGAAGCAAGATGCATGACCAAGTATGGCTTAACAACTTAGCTGCAAAATGATTGCACAGACATGGGCCTATGACTAACTCTCCTGCTGGAGTGACTTATATTTGTCTTGCTTGTGGGCACCACTTCTGAGACACCACCAAAAATGTCTCCAGGATGCCACTTGAAACTTCTGACAGGAAGCACCAGGCCATTATAATGGCGACAAACAGATCTGACCTCTTTGAGGAACTCCACATTGAAACTGAGGCAGTTATAGCAACAATGAATACTAGAGTACCAATGGTAACTAAAACAAGCAGAAGGATTTACATGCTCAGCAAACTAGACAGACAAGCAGCAGTGTCATATCTTAATGAGGAACTTGAAACTTTTAGCTTAGGACATGAGCATCTAGATGAAATACAGCTCAAATTTAAAAAAAAAAAGTAGTTGACCATGCACTGGATAGATGTGTACCAAGTAGAACAATTTATGATGGGAGAGATCCTTCATGGTATACAGTCAATGTAAATAAACTTCCATAGAAACAAAGCGTAGCACTATAGATAGAGAGATCTGAGGGAAACACATTTGGAAGTCAAGACAGCAATGCATTAAGTCTTGAATGGCTACAGTAGCAGAGTATTGTCAAAAACTCTTTAACAAATCCCACAGAAATTCTGGACATATGTAAAAGCTACATCCAGTTACTCATGGGCAAGACAGGAACTAAAACTGAGAGTAGCGAAGCAAAAGAATATATGCTTAACTCTGTTTTCAAATGCTCCTTTACAAAGGAAAAACCAGGAGCATTCAACCAATTTAATTTGTGTACCACTGAAAACAGGAGCCAAATAGGTATTATTGTCAGTAGTGTTGAGAAACAACTGAAATCATTACAACTGCAGAAAGCCCTAGGGCCTGTATCAATCCCTATCAGATTCTACACAAGTTTTCAGCAGAGTTAGCCCCTCTGTTAACTACTGTTTATCAAATATACCTCAGATGAAAAATAGTGCCCAGTAGCTGGAAGAAACCACAGGTCACACCTGTCTGCACAAATGGCAGCTGAAGGGATCCACAAAACTATAATCCAGTATGCCTGACATCCATTTGCTGTAGAATCTTAGAACATATTCTGAGCTGAAACATAATGAGGTATCACAAACAGAATGACTTCCTTCATGCAGACCAGCACAGATTTCGAAAACATACATCATGTGATAACCAAGTCACACTTTTGTCACATGACATCCTAAAAGCCGTGGATCAAGGCAGACATGTAGATGCAGATGTTATCAGTTTCTGAAAATTATTTGCCCCACTACCACATTTTTGCTTATTATGAAAAGTACAATCGTATGCGGTATCAGACAAAATTTGTGACTGGATTGTGGATTTCTTGACAGGTAGGACGCAGCATGTTATCTTGAATGGCGAGTTGTCGCCAGACATAGAAGTAACTTCTGGTCTACCAGTACTCTAACGTTCTGACAACTTAAAGTGTGAGTGTGGATCTGGGTTATATCGGCTTACTCCCCCAAACCACCTTCCACTTCTTTACGAGGTGACTTACTTGGAATTTGCAGCACTCTTCTTTACTGAATAGCCAGCTGCTGAAAACCCTCTTGACTTCTTCTCCATTGAATAATGCTAGGTACAGGAATTTTTAGACTCTTTCTACTTATGAAATAAGCAGACATACAAACTTTACTTTTCGTCAACTAATGACGTATTTGACCTCCGTACACAATAAAAATTTCACTTTCCACATGAATATGTAATTTCCTGCAAGTCTCTCATACAGTCAGATGTCAGAAACAAAATGAGTTACAGTTAAAAGAAAGTTGGCTTGGATACCATGACCTTTCTTAACATGAATCATAAAAATGAGTCTTGCCTCTAACAAGGTTGCGTCAAGAGTCTACAAGAGTACTTTTTTCAACTGTTCTTGTTTTAATAACAATAGTCAATGACACAATAAGCACAGAGCTGCATATAAACTCCATGGTTCTTCCTTACACACTCACTAAAACATCTATGGATTGCCCAACAGGTACTTGTTGGTGCCGTCCAACTGCCGCGTCTACTTTCTTCCCGCAGCTGATTTTAAGCCACCACACACAAACATGTGATGCACAGTAGGTAGGATTCTACCATCCCACAATCATATCCAGAGTATCATGTGTTCGAGATGGTAGAAGGCTGAGTGGTTCTAGGATTTACACAGAAATTCTCGAATCACTACAGTACCCCAGGGAAGTGTGTTGGATCCTATGCTGTTCATGTTATATATTAATGATTTTGTGGACAATATTAAAAGTAACCTAAGACTTCCCACAGATAATGCAGTCTGAATGAAGCTACAGAAATATTCGGCCAGTGCTTGATAAGATTTCAAATTGGTGCAAAAGTTGGCAGCTTCCTTTAAATGTTCATAAATGTAAAACTGTGCACTTCAAAAAACGAAAAAACACAGTTTCCTTTGAATATATAAATGTGTGTTAAGATGCAATGGTTCAAAAATTTTTATGTGAAATCTCTTCAAGCTTAAAACACACTTTATCAACATTCTACATCCTTATTCTCCATGTTTACACATTTATTTCTCAACCTAGACACACTGGCAGTGAACACACTTCTCCCAGCAAGAAACCAGTTTGTTGATACCATCACTGTAGGCTGTTTGACTTTGTTGATGGAGCCACAGCCTCTCCTCTGCTTGCAATGCTTCATCCCTATCAAAGTGAAATCCTCGGAGGTGTTCTTTAGGTTTTCGAAACAGATGAAAATTGGATGGGGCCAAGGAGGGTGGGATGGGGTGGAGGGGGGGCGGGGGCTGTATGGAAGATGACTGAAGACAGTGAACCCAAGGCGTCATGCAAATGTTGCAACGCTCATGTGTGGTCTGACATTGCCATGCTGAAGGAAAGGGTGCTCCATCTGTGAACAAAGTTTTCCATGGTTAAAAATGATTACAGCACACCATTACTCATGCAGCAACATAGTTATGTTACACACTGGCGTATTACCTGCACCAATAGAAAACTTCAGGGACCACAAGACAAAGAAAGAAAAAGAGATCAGAATCAAAAGTAAATGACATTGTTGTTGTCTTTTATAAATCACCACAAGAAATAATCACATACAGTCAGGTCTGGTTGTGATGTTCTCCTGCTTTATTTCTTCATTGATAGTCCTTGGTGTTGATGTACTGTATTGTTGTACTGGCTGAAAACGGGGAGGGGGAGAGGAAGTTCAACACTGACTACTGTAAATGATGTAGTCAACAGTTGCACAGATGCATTTCACAATTCTTTACTTTCACTGTTCACAACCCCCCAATATTACACAGTTATATGGCCAGTTCCCTATTGGTAAATTTTGATAAGCCTCATTAATAGGTTGCAGGCAAACATCAGCACACTGCTACAATAGTTTGCTGTTGAACATCTATGAGCAGTAAATACCTAACCACACAGTTCACAGTTCTTGCACAATAATAAGGTACATGTGACACTATTTCTCAAATAAATTGAACAAACACTGTCATTGTTTTAATCCATGGCCTATTTGTGTTACACTAATTCCACTGATAAGTTGATGCATTTTTGCTACTTGAAGCAGTACATAATCCCCCCTCTGAAAATTCACCGTGGACTGTCTGTCTTGGGACCAAAAATCAGGCCTTTATATATCCTCACAATAATAGGCACTGCAACTATACATCATTCATTGTTTAATGTACAGAAATTAAAATTAAAACATAACTCATTTAATTAACTGAAAACATCAAAAAATTCCTTCTTTTTAACAGTTTCTTCTACCTCAAAGGTTGGATCAAATTATTTGTTTAAATAATAAAATTAACAGATATAGTTGCACAAACAATACTTTTGACAAACCTGGTGATTATATTGGAATTAATTAAGGGCTGGCTTTGCTAATATGTTTTAAAATAGAGCCAAATAAATACTTTAAGAATCCTTGCAGTTCTTCTTCCAAATGTTTATAATTATTACAGAATTTATGTTTGTTTATAAGTCAACAATAGCATGTAAGTCACGAAACAATTACTGATTTCACCCTATAACAAAAGATATTAACTAGGAATGGTCAAAATAAATTAAGAAATTGACTACATACACAAAACTAAGCACATAATTAGATCTGGTGCCATATTTCTTAAGACTGAGGTGCCAACCTTTCTCTTTTATGAAAATGCAGATTATACTCATGGATGTTAATGGTAATTAGGCAAAAATGAAAATAAAATAAATTTAAGGAGGTGGATGGCAAAACAAGAAAGGAAGTAAAGAGATCCCAGCTTGCTTTGTCACACAGTGACCTTGGAGGCCAGTAATGTAAGGATGAACCATTTGGTCCAGTGTGACTGATCCATTGTTCAGTAATCCTTTAATTTAAAAATTTCCACACTTCCAGATGTATGGTTTCATGTGTAAACTTTGATGCAACACACACCAAATGGACTCTGGGGGAGCATGTTGAGCTGTCAAGCTGCACAGTGAATGGATTTCTGCGGACTCCTTGTGAAACTGGCAGTTGCACTTGGGGATGGCCCAGCAATTTGCCTTTACACAAACAACCTGTTTCTTGGAATTGTTGATGCCATCATCTAATGCTCTGTGGTGCAGAAGGATCCACACCATACATACTCTGAATTGTTATTACTAACCTGCACTGCGCAAAATGCAGAACACAAAACACTTTCTGTTGTGTGGACACCATTTTTACTAGAACTGAAATGGGCACACAGTGCTGCTACCTAGCAGGAACCATGGAAAACTCAAGAGTTTGCTCTTTCCAACAGTACATTGTTCGCGCACATATCTCAAATAACATAATAGTTATGATTTTTTTAAATCAGATGATTCTTTTTTATACACCCTGTATATCAGAAAGTATAATGGCAAGATTATAGAGGGAACAATTGAGAACATATGAAGTATGAAAAGAATGAAATATATAGTTATGCAGGGTGGACATCATACCACATCAGCCAGGGTGTCACATGCCACTGTTATGATGAACCCAGGAGACCGCACTAAGGGTATTCACAGAGGTTTTCAAAATTCTACATAGCACACACAAGAAAATGTCCACTCTGAATGATTTTCGTGAGAATGAATGCATTTCTTCAGGAAAGAGAGACAGAGAGAGGAAGAGAGAGAGAGAGACAGGAGTTTCAGTCATATCAATTACATACTAGATTTGTAAAGAAATCCTTAATAAGCATATATAAAATCTTTAGACCTTAACCAAGAAGCAGAACAAACTGGCTTTGTAAGTTGTTATAGTGTCACAAACTATCTCCAGGTTGTCGTTTAAGTTACAGAAAGCAACAAAAGAATATCAGTTACCAATATGTAGGGGGTTTATGCACTACCATACAAAAATCTGTGACAGCAGTACTTCAGAGCCAAAGAATATAATCTACCTACAAGACTTTGTTAAAGAATATATACAACGCGGCTGCAGCTTCCATCCCATTCAAAAGAGTGTAAAGTTCAGATTTGATAAAGGAGTTAAGAAAATTGACTCCTTTATATCAAAACCATTTTCTGTAGCCTTGGAAATTTTTTAAACTGGGATGGAGAAGAAATGTACATCGATGATCCTTATCTGCACCAATTTAATTTGCAGATTCCACTGTTTTGTTTGCTTTTGACTCAGAAGTACTTCAGTAAATGAAGAACAGAATAGAGAAAGTATTACTCTAGGACAAAATTAATTTAAACTACGTACACCAACAGGTAAATAGTAAAGATTAATGATTAAATTACTGAAGTTGCACCCTGTATTTGTACCTGCAGGAAAAGCTAAAATGAATGGATGGATTTAAAAAAATAATAATAATAAACAGGAGGATAAAAATGAGTTGAACTACAGTCAGTAGTAACATGGAAATAGTTCAGCAACTGAGGGTTGTACAAAAAGCAGTGGAAAAATTAAAACAAAAGACAGAGGTTAAGGATGTGATAGCGACTTACAAAATGGAAATGGGCATATAACAATACAAAAGGATGGCAAACAGACAAATGACAGCCTGTGTTGGATTCCTTGCGATAAGATAAGTATGAAAAGATCACCTACTGAAAAATGGAATGGTGACATAAAGAAACAGGGAGCACAAACACAGATACAGAAAGCTGAAGCTCACAATGTTACGCAAATCCCTGAGAGAGGTCTATATTCAGAAGTTGATGATAAATGACTAATGATGATAACAAAGATCACAATGGCTTTCAGTAAATAAATTCCAGACGGGTGCTGTGAAAATAGCTATATATAAGTATCTTACTTTGCAGATAGTAAGCACGTTTACAAACAGCCCAAAGATTGTGGTCTCAAAAGTTATAAGAAGCATTTACAGGAGTAGAGAGAATGATGTTTTTCTGCACATTGGTCATTAACTAAATAACTACTTTATCTCAGAAGCAAGTGACAAATCGAAAGATATCTGATCCATCAACAAAAATAAAGTTGTACCTGTCAGAAATAATTAAATTGAAACTAGTAGTAAAGGATGAAGCTGGTAAAAATCCCAATCAGATCTGTGAAATATTCAATAAACACATAATTGATTCCAATTGTATAAATTAATTCTGACATCATACAAGATGGTGGTACTGAATTCAGATTTAAACCTGTGTTCCTTCAAAATGTAGTTAATGTACAGATAAATCAACACAGGTCACATGTTATTTTATTTATTACTAGTTTCACTCACAAAATGTGGGCATCTTCAGATAGTCATGTTGCTGATCACAGCACTTTTAATGTGTTGCCTTCAAGGTAATGAAGACCTAAAGATGGTCATGCCTGATGAGCAAAACAAGTAATAAATTAAATAATACGTGACCTGTGGTGGTTTATCTGCACTGTTCTGTCAAAAAATAATGCACTTACCATAACCTGATAAAACTGAGATGCTGTCCCTGGCATCCCAAGAAGCCAAGGAAGAGGGTCAAGCCACAACAGCAAAGCAGAATTTCAACAAGGACTGCCCACTGATGTAGCAAGTGTTATGGATGCACCATCAAGGCAATTGCTTCACACGGCAACCAGGTTGACTGGCCAGAGGTGCAGAAGTACCGACACAACAGAAATACTGAGTATCTCGGGCACGGATGGCACAACTACCTCATGCACAGGCTGAGGTTATGTTATGGACTGAGTGGAAGAAACCAGTACTATAGTAGAATAAGCATGGGCCATGCCTGTATAAGTATTCCAACTATACGAGTCTTGGTCTGCCGGAACCCTGCTACAAGGTGGGACCTACAATGGTCCGCAGTTTTTGAATCTACTAATCTACAAATTCCATGGGTTTACAGATCTTCTCCAGTGGACTTAGACACTACTAGGTGCAGCACTGTGTTCATGTAGTGTCTCCCACTGGGCACTTGACAGGTTGCAACTGGAGGCCCTTTGGTGGTCTCTAGTTCATGATGTGATGTGGGTTGGGGGGGGGGGGGGGGGGGAAGGGGGGTGGAAAGGGGGGGCAGGCATGCAGCTGCTAGATTGCTCCCACTTGTGAGGCAAACTACTTGCCATTCACAAGGGCAGTCTCCATCACTGGGGGGTTCTCCTTCTGCATGTAACCTACATTTTGGTGATGCCCACCCTGGTTGCCTACTCCTGAGGCTGCTAGTGGCCACTGGGTCATGTGAGTGATGCAGCAAATCAGCTCTATGGGGTTGGCAGCCTTGCAGCTCGCTGGTGCTGACACTGCTGCTTCCTGGCTGCAGTCGTGAGCCACATGCTAGTCAGTGGCATTGGTAGAGCACACTGGTTAGCTGTCAGTTGTATCTAGTGCTCTAAATGAATACATGTCACAATTCCAATTTGAAGACATGCGTGCTCTACCAATGCCCTGTGAATGCTGTGAGAGAGGAGCAATGCCTCAGCTACTATTGCACTCTGAATAATATATGTTTATATTCTAGATACTGTTTCACTGATGTATAACCAGGTATTAAACAGACATCCACTCACCTCAGCTCTGCGCACCTTTGCGCTGGGGTGCCAATACATTGACCTCCTGACCTAGATCTACAGTTCACCTATGACTATCCTTTGTGCTCCAAGAATACATGTGGGAGTGGGTGGCTGGTGTCACCTGGGCCCATGCAGACTGAATGCACGTGAAATCCACAGAGCAATAGTTCACTAAGTGTGCAGGGCTACCCGGAAAACCACAAGAAGAAATGGGGACCATACAAAGCACCATGATCACTCTATGGGGAAACCATTTGATGACACAGCTATAGCCGTACTTGAAGAGGGGCTTAACTTTGCACCAACACCTGCAACTCTCCCATTTACTGAAATATCTTCAGTAGAACAGGCAACCCGAGGGCTACCAGATGACAAGGCTGAAGAAATCAAGAGGGAAATGTGTCGGATTTCTTTCGAGAGTAACACTGGCCTGAAGCAATATCTCCAGAGTAGAAAGAATAGCACTATGCAACCTCAGAGAAAATACAGAGATAGTCATTCTCCATGCCAACAATGGGAATGCTACTGTCATTCTTGAGAGATGTGACTATGAACAGAAAATGCTGCAATGACTACATGATCCAGCATATCGGAAAATTAAAACAGATCCAACTAAGAAGATACAACAAAGCATCTCCAACTTGCTGAAAAATGGTACACTCAAGGATAACGACATCAAGAGACTTCACCAATGCTCAGCAGTAGCACCGAGGATCTATGGCTTTCCAAAGATGCACAAAGATGGGATGCAACCAATAGTTAGCAACACTGGGCCACCGACATACCCTGTGACACAGCTTCTGGCAGGCCTATTATGACCCCTCATGGGCAAGTATGCGCATCACATCCAGAATTCAACAAACTTCATTGGCTGTATAAAGGAGCTGACTTTACAATAATCTGACATCATCATTGCCAGCTTTGATGTCATGTCACTATTTACATGGGTCCCCCTGGAAGATTGTATCAATCAGTGAGACATTTGGGGCAGAAGTGGCACTGATTTTCAGGCATGTGTTAACATTGGCCTACTTTGTCTTTAATGGCCAGTTCTATGAGCAGACTGATGGAGTGGCCATGGGGAGCCCTCTCTCTCCAGTGATAGCCAACCTATTCATGGAGAGTTTTGAAGAAGTAGCTGAACCGAAGACTGTATGTTTCTTCTGATATGTGGACAACATTTTGTAATATGGCCACATGGAAAGGATGAACTACATATCTTTCTACAACATCTAAATTCCATCCATAATAACATACAGTTCACTACAGAAATCCAGAAAGATGGGCAACGACCCTTTCTTGATTTCCTGGTGCAGCACATGTCAGATGGCTTGCTGGGTCACCGTGTGTACTGCAAGGTCACACACACTGACCTGTATATAGATGTTTCCAGATGACACCATCTGGCTCAGCTAAACGGAGAGCTTAACACCTTGGTACATAGAGCACACACAATCTCGGATGAACAGGACCTTCAATGGAATTCAAACACCTGGAGACTGTGTTCCACAAGAATGGATATAGCAACCGCCAAATCCAAAGGGTCTTCCTACAACAGCAGCACAGTAAGGACCAAGATGAAGAAGAAATAGAAGATGAGAAAAAGGGCCTGGCATTTCTACCTTTTGCAGGCAACATGCTATCCAAAATAGGGAGACTATTGAGGCAACACAAGATTGACACAGTCTTCCGGCAATGGGCTAAGATGCGTGCCTTACTAGGAATGGCGAAAATTGATGTTGGCCTCAAGAAAGTGAGTGTATACAAAATTTTGTGCAGCTGTGGTAAGTCCTATATTGGCCAAACATTTTGTATGATGGAAGCTCGATGCAAAGAACACCAACACTACACCTGCCTAGGTCAACCAAGCCCACCTGCCATAGCAGAACATTGCATAAACACTGGACACACAGTGAATTATGATGAGATAATTTTCAAAGAGGTCATGGAAATTTGCCTAACAGACAACCTCGTCAACAGGGATATTGGTTATCAACTCAGTAAGGCCTGGGAACCAATACTAAGCTCTATCAAGGAGCAAAGGTGCAAGTGGACATGAGATCATTCCACCAGGTCAGCCAAAGAGATACTGCCCCCTCCTGCCCCCCCTCCCTCCCACACACACACACACTACCACCGCCTCCACCACCACCAACAGACACACCATGTACCATCAGCACATGGAATCGCACCTGGACCTGCAAAGGCGTTCGATACAGTTCTGCACTGTCCCCTGATAAACAAAGTAAGAGCCTACGGAATATCAGACCAGCTGTGTGGCTGGATTGAAGAGTTTTTTAGCAAACAGAACACAGCATGCTGTTATCAATGGAGAGACGTCTACACACGTTAAGGTAACCTCTGGCGTGCCACAGGGGAGTGTTATGGGACCATTGCTTTTCACAATATATATAAATGACCTAGTAGATAGTGTCGGAAGTTCCATGCGGCTTTTTGCGGATGATGCTGTAGTATACAGAGAAGTTGCAGCATTAGAAAATTGTAGCGAAATGCAGGAAGATCTGCAGCGGATAGGCACTTGGTGCAGGGAGTGGCAACTGACCCTTAACATGACAAATGTAATGTATTGCGAATACATAGAAAGAAGGATCCTTTATTGTATGATTATGTGATAGCGGAACAAACACTGGTAGCAGTTACTTCTGTAAAATATCTGGGAGTATGCGTGCGGAACTATTTGAAGTGGAATGATCATATAAAATTAATTGTTGGTAGGGTGGGTACCAGGTTGAGATTCATTGGGAGAGTCCTTAGAAAATGTAGTCCATCAACAAAGGAGGTGGCTTACAAAACACTCGTTCGACCTATACTTGAGTATTGCTCATCAGTGTGGGATCCGTACCAGATCGGGTTGACGGAGGAGATAGAGAAGATCCAAAGAAGAGCGGCGCGTTTCATCACAGAGTTATTTGGTAACCGTGATAGCATTACGGAGATGTTTAGCAAACTCAAGTGGCAAACTCTGCAGAAGAGGCGCTCTGCATCGCGGTGTAGCTTGCTCACCAGGTTTCAAGAGGGTGCGTTTCTGGATGAGGTATCGAATATATTGCTTCCCCCTACTTATACCTCCGAGGAGATCACGAATGTAAAATTAGAGAGATTCGAGTGCGCACGGAGGCTTTCAGACAGTCGTTCTTCCCGCGAACCATACGCGACTGGAACAGAAAGGAGGTAATGACAGTGGCACATAAAGTGCCCTCCACCACACACCCTTGGGTGGCTTGCGGAGTATAAATGTAGATGTAGATAAATACTAGCAGCAGAGAGCAGACAGAACAATGCACCAGCACCAGCTAATGATGGAAAAAAAGTTATCTGCTGAAACATCATGGGCATTCAATGATCATATTCAGCTGGACACCTGAGGACCTTTCAAACAGCATATACATTGGGAAACTCTCTGATCACATAAGCATGAATTAAATTACACAGGTATTAAAAAGGAGTTGCTAGTGATTTTTTGGAATCTACTTAAGTTCCAGACTTTGCTTTGGGGATTAAAAATAATTATTTACACTAAATATCAAGCATTAGCATTTCTAATACAAAATAGGTTACTGTAAAACCATTTAATGATGTGAGCTCTGTTACTGCAGGAAATTCAGATAGAAATCAATTATGTATAAAGTTTCTCAGAATCAAGATCTGGATGTGTTGACAAGATAACCTTTAGGTATGAATGAAACAAAACAGACTGAGGGACCAACTGTTGTCTTTGCAATAAATTTATTGGAGTTAAGTGATAATAATAATGAAATGCAAAATTTAGCTTTAAGGATACAGCAGACAATAATAGCAGATGAATATTTTAGTTCTAAGTCCGAGCAGTGCGAACAAGCATTGTTGCTATCAGAGCAAATGATGTTAAGGATGATAATGGATGGTACATTATTCTGGAAATGAAATGCTATGGCATCAAACTGCAAATTATGCTCACCACAAACTGTTGAAGAGGATATGGTCATTTTAAAGTCCTTAAGTGTGTAAGACACATGTGGTCAAATATTATTTTTTCAAAAGCTTAAGTTGCCAAAATAATGAAACTGCTTTGATAATGTGATGTATGTGGTAAGATTAAAGATGGTAACAGTCATTTACAATATAATCTACATACAATAATATCAAAAGGATGACATGATTTGACTGCTGCTGATTTTTTTGCATGTTTACCTACTGTTCAAGAAGGGGCAACTTAAATCTTTGTACTAATAGAATGTTGGTTAAAAAATATAAAATTTTATCCTATTAGAAACCAACTTAGATACAGTAATAAGAGATTATTTTAAAGAGGCAAGCAAGCTTCGTCGTCTACTCGTGGATTATGGACCACAGTTGAACAGTAATAATTTTAAAGTGTTTTTAGTATGAGGAGGAGTGAGACATGTAGCCTTTCAAAATATATTATTATTTACAGAATATTCTGTGATTATACAATGCTGTAATTAGTTAAGTATGTTGAGCTGCATGACAGCTTTTGTATAAGTGATGAGATCTGTAGTGTAACATGGGATTCCTTGGAATAATATGTTCCACTCTTATGCACTTAGAGTGACGATAGATATTCATGAGAGCTGAAAATGTAGTTTAGGTAGTTTTGAAAGGAAAAAGTCCCACTGGGAGTGCTCTCATATTATGCCTGTGCAGATAAAGTGTAAGTCGCATCAGCTTCAGACATTGGCAAGGGGCTACATCAAATAAACCTCCCATCTGCTGTGGCGGAAGTCATGTTCTTTGGACCTCACAGGTTGGCAGAGCCTTGGAAGTCAAGGAACAGAGAGATATGCTCAATATAAATGAGCAGAACCAATGAAATAATATCTTGAGAACTTCACTTACTTGCTATCAGTTGCTAATGTCATAGAAAGATATGTGCCTGTTTCATACAGTCTGTCATGACTTACAAGATCTGTTCACCCATCATTGTAACTGAATCTACATATCAAAACCAGTGGGTACAAAACACAGAATACTTACCAATAACGTGTTTACATCACTTAGTAGCTTGGACAGATTACAGCTCTTGTCCAGCACCCGTACATTGCAACATCATGAAGAAGTTCATGAGAAAAGTCATGTTGCCCTGCATAGCAGAACCACGCAGTTAATAAATGCCAAGAATGATGACCAGAAATTACTTATGGGTAAACTGACATTCACATTTTATGGCTGGCAGATAGTGCTTGAAGAGCACAACAACACGAGATAACACCACGAAACACTTCAATGGCAATGAAAATTTACATCAAAACTGAGATCAAATCTAAAGAATCATGCATATCACAATAGCACTATTTTACTGAAATATTATATTATCAGAGAACTTATGACTGAAGCGTATTCATAAATAAAATTGTACTTATTGATGAACTGATGCAATTATTGATGTGTAGTGCACATAAATTATTATAAATCCTACTGTATAAACTGATATTTCTTTTTTTTCTAGCATACATACTATTTAGCCACTAAAACTTAAAAAAGTGACAAATATATCAAGATAACCTTTAACATTTATCAGAGATACAATTCATAAATTTGTCTTCAAACTGGAATTGTGACATGTATTCATTTAGAGTACTAGATACAACTGACAGCTAACCATTTGCTTGCATAAAAACAGAAAGTTCATTTCATTAAGAAATATTGATGGCCACTATTCCTGTTAGATTTTTATGCCTTCCTGAGGAATAAATCTGGATGTGGGATCATACACTCCTGGAAATTGAAATAAGAACACCATGAATTCATTGTCCCAGGAAGGGGAAACTTTATTGACACATTCCTGGGGTCAGATACATCACATGATCACACTGACAGAACCACAAGCACATAGACACAGGCAACAGAGCATGCACAATGTCGGCACTAGTACAGTGTATATCCACCTTTCGCAGCAATGCAGGCTGCTATTCTCCCATGGAGACGATCGTAGAGATGCTGGATGTAGTCCTGTGGAACGGCTTGCCATGCCATTTCCACCTGGCGCCTCAGTTGGACCAGCGTTCGTGCTGGACGTGCAGACCACGTGAGATGACGCTTCATCCAGTCCCAAACATGCTCAATGGGGGACAGATCCGGAGATCTTGCTGGCCAGGGTAGTTGACTTACACCTTCTAGAGCACGTTGGGTGGCACGGGGTACATGCGGACGTGCATTGTCCTGTTGGAACAGCAAGTTCCCTTGCCGGTCTAGGAATGGTAGAACGATGGGTTCGATGACGGTTTGGATGTACCGTGCACTATTCAGTGTCCCCTCGACGATCACTAGTGGTGTACGGCCAGTGTAGGAGATCGCTCCCCACACCATGATGCCGGGTGTTAGCCCTGTGTGCCTCGGTCGTATGCAGTCCTGACTGTGGCGCTCACCTGCACGGCGCCAAACACGCATACGACCATCATTGGCACCAAGGCAGAAGCGACTCTCATCGCTGAAGACGACACGTGTCCATTCGTCCCTCCATTCACGCCTGTCGCGACACCACTGGAGGCGGGCTGCACGATGTTGGGGCGTGAGCAGAAGACGGCCTAACGGTGTGCGGGACCGTAGCCCAGCTTCATGGAGACGGTTGCGAATGGTCCTCGCCGATACCCCAGGAGCAACAGTGTCCCTAATTTGCTGGGAAGTGGCGGTGCGGTCCCCTACGGCACTGCGTAGGATCCTACGGTCTTGGCGTGCATCCGTGCATCGCTGCGGTCCGGTCCCAGGTCGATGGGCACGTGCACCTTCCGCCGACCACTGGCGACAACATCGATGTACTGTGGAGACCTCACGCCCCACGTGTTGAGCAATTCGGCGGTACGTCCACCCGGCCTCCCGCATGCCCACTATACGCCCTCGCTCAAAGTCCATCAACTGCACATACGGTTCATGTCCACGCTGTCGCGGCATGCTACCAGTGTTAAAGACTGCGATGGAGCTCCGTATGCCACGGCAAACTGGCTGACACTGACGGCGGCGGTGCACAAATGCTGCGCAGCTAGCGCCATTCGACAGCCAACACCGCGGTTCCTGGTGTGTCCGCTGTGCCGTGCGTGTGATCATTGCTTGTACAGCCCTTTCGCAGTGTCCGGAGCAAGTATGATGGGTCTGACACACCGGTGTCAATGTGTTCTTTTTTCCATTTCCAGGAGTGTATGTAGTTCTGGTAGCATTTCCAAGAACAAGTGGCTGGCAGCAACCAAGTCTTGAAAGCTCCTTCGAGAATTGGACTCTGGCTTTCTTATAGCAACCACACTGAAATATGATGTAATTTACATCACTAATTGAGATGTAATCTCACAATGGATGATATTATCTTCCTTCAATGTTTGGACTGTACAAGCCGTGGCTGTCTTGGTATGACAGGCTTCAGACTTCTACATCTATATGGATACTCTGCAAAATCACATGACAATGCCCGGCAGAGGATTCATTGAATAACCCTCACAATAATTCTCTATTATTCCACTTTTGAACAGCATGGAAAAAACAAACATCTCTATCTTTCTGTGTGAGCTCTGATTTCCCTTATTTTAGTATGATGATAGTTTCTCCCTACGTAGGTTGGCATCAACAAAATATTTTTTGCTTTTGGAGGAGAAAGTTTGTAATTGAAATTTCATGAGAAGATCCAACTGCAATAAGATATGCCTTTGTTTTAATGAGGTCTACCCCAAATCACTTATCATGTTCATGACGCTCTCCCCCCTCCCCTTCCTCGATAATACAAAATGTGCTGCTCTCCTTTGAACTTTCCCGATATACTCCATTAATCCTATCTGGTAAGGATACCACACCATGCAGTAGTACTCTAAAAGAAGATGAACAATCATAGTACAGGCAGTCTCTTTAGTAGATCTTTTGTATCTCCTAAGTGGTCTGCCAATAAGATGCAGTCTTTGGTTTGCCTTTCCCACAACATTTTCTGTGTGTTCTTCCCAAATTAAGTTGTTTGCAATTATAATTCCTAGGTGTTTAGTTAAATTTACCACCCTTAGATGTGACTGATTTATTGTGTAATCAAAATTTAATGGATTCCTTTTAGCACTCATGTGGATAACCTCACACTTTTCATTGTTTATGGTCAACTGCCAATTTTCACACCATACAGATATCTTTTCCAAATCTTTTTGCAATTTGTTTTGATCTTCTGATGACTTTACTACATGATAAATGACATCATCATCTGCAAAAAAATCTAGGATGGCTGCTCAGATCATCTCTTGAATTGTTTAGATAGATAAGGAACAGCAGAGGGCCTATAGCACTACCTTGGGGAATGCCAGAAATCACCTCTATTTTACTTGGTGACTTTCTGTCAGTTACCACAAATTGTGATGTTGCATAACTTTTACACTTTCTTTTCTGACTTTTGATCCATTCTTCCTGCCATGAATGAATTGCTTGTCATTTTATTTTCAGGAGCTAGTCTAAGTGTCTTAAGTGTGGGAGTTTTATGTTGACAGGTTCCAATTCCTGTAGTTAATAGATTTCAGAATGCTTATTATTGCTGCTGATTATTACTGCTTTGGCAATTTTTAGGGAGCTTGCACATTGTACTGCCTGCAGAACTACAAATGTTTCAGCAAGACATATGGAAGCATTGCCTGGTAGTTGAAACTTCCTTTCTTCCACAGTTTGTGAACCAAAGAAGGTGCATCTTGTATGAGGGTTTGTATCTATTTTTGAGCCATCCATTTGCATCTCAGTATATCCTGCCCACTTCTCTACTGGGTATGATGTAACTGATCACTGCCCATATCCTCTTCTGTTGCTGGAACAATTAACATGTTACAGGAATGTATTGAGAAGATGATAAGAGCAACAGTACTGTAAAATGGGGTGAATAGAAACAGCAGGGTCAATAGAAACAAAACTCCATATACACAATTGCTTTGAGTACTATAAGGTTGTACTGGAAATTAATTTTTACTATTATTGTTTTTGGGTTGGCAACACTTCATACTAACAAGGAAGTTATGTTTTGTTGGGTTGGCAGCATTGTAGGATGATCTTTATTCTTTTGTCTGTGTCAATAGTTTTTAAATTGTTTTCCTACCAACTTTGAACTTCTCTGGTAAGTAAACATGTATTCTACATATGACAGTTAATGGCATTGTAACATCTATATAAAACAGTATGGACCAGTTTTTGTTTCACTTTCAATGAAACCAGGTCTGTGAATTTTTCAGTTTTTTAGGTTATGTTTATAAACTTTGCGGTGTGAATAGAAACATATGGATTCTGGTGTTCTATACACCCAAAATTAACAAAATCTAAAAACAAATCTATTCGTATGCCATATTAATACTATATAATTCTCTAGTTATGTTACATGCACAACTAACATATCTTCCTTGTTTCAGAGTTGCTTTTCAAATATGCCATGGAAATACAAACCCATCATAGGAGGTGGTTACAAAAAACACAGACCTAATCGTATAAACAATGCCCTCTCTGACATCAAATTGGGGGTTAGCTTATGGAAAGCAGTTGAAAAACATGGAATTCATTTTAACATACTATACAGACACCTAAAAAGAGGCGGCAACATTAAACCTCAGTGTGGACAAACTGCCTTATCTTTTGAAGAAGAGAAGCTGTTTTCAGACAGATTGAAAATATGCAGCCAATGGGAATATCCTATTGTCTTTACAACCTTAAGAGTTCTAATAAAGGATTCGCTGGACAGTGAGGGAAGGAAGTGAGAAGGTTTATGAATAATCTCCCTGGTCGTGATATTGTGGAGTCATTTGTGAGGTGACACAAAGATCAATTAGCACTGTGAGTGTGCCAAAACGTAAAATTCTCCAGAGCTGGCATTACACCAGAAACTATCAACAGTTACTTCAATGAACTGTCAAAGGAATTGGAAAATGTGCTGCTGTTTAATATGATAAACTATGATGAGACAGACCTTACAGATGATCCAGGTAGTCACACGGAGGAGAAATAAATATCCCAAAAGGGTCATGAACTCCTCAAAGGCTTCAATCTCCATTATGTTTGCAGCTGCTGCAGATGGAACTATACTGTCCCCTTATGTTGTGTATAAGGCTTTGCATTTGTATCGAAGCTGGACTGAAGGTGGGCCAAAATATGCAAGATACAATTGGACAAAATCTGGCTGGTTCGATTCATTCTGCTTCAACAATTGGGTTCTTACAGTTGCTGTCCCATACCTGAAAAAGCTGGAAGGTAAGAAATTTCTCATTGGAGACAATTTATCTTTGCATCTGTCCATAGAATCAGTTAAGTTGTGTCAGGACAATGGCATAAGATTTATATTCCTACCAGCAAATTCAACACACCTGACACAACCACTGGAAGTAGCATTTTTTCGGCCTCTTAAAACCATTTGGCGCCAAATATTAGAAGAATGGAAGAAAGGTCCAGGAAGAAATTAGGCTATGGTTCCTAAGGATAAATTTCCTCCACTTTTGAAAAACTTGTGTGACTCCTTGAAAGAAAAAAATGTTACTGCAGGTTTTAGGAAGTGTGGGATTGTGCCTCTAGACTGTAATAAAGTGTTGTTAATGATCCCATGTACTGGTACCGGTAGACCAGTAAATTAAAACCAGGATAAGAAAAATCTTGAAGAATCCACTAATGCTGTTGACAACAGTTTTAAAGAACTCTTCCAGAGTCTTAGACAAGACCAGACTCCTAAACAAAGGAGAAAAAGGACAAAAGTTAATGTCCAACCTGGCAGAAGTGTTGGTGTTGATGACTTTGAGACATGGATGGGGAAGATGTAACCCCAAATTCAACACTTTACAGTGATCCGAGCCCTTGTACATCCAAACAAGCCAAGACAACAACAAAAATACCGAGAAAAAAAGAAAACGTCTTGATTCATCATCAGAGGGTGAAGATGCATACTCAGTGCAGGACAGCGATGAAGATTTGATTTTGCCCTCTTCAGATTTTTCAGATAGAGATGAAAATACTGGTCTCTACATAAGCCAAGGTGAGCATATGGTGGTCAAAGTATATAGTAAAACATCATCTTTTTGATGTTATTTTTGCAAAGATAATTACCTTATTGACAATGGTTTTGTTGGAACATTTTTAAAGAGAGTTTCTCAAACCAAAAAGTTCACAATTCACTGATGAAGAATTTTTTGTCTCAAGAAACAATGTCGTCCTAAAATTGGCGTTGCTGGTTCTCAGTTCAAGTGCTCGTTTCAAAGACATGCTATATTTTGAGAATGATCTGTCTGATTTAACAATTTACAGTACCAGACTCATGGTAAACAGCTGTATTCTGTTTGTTCACCTTAAGTTTGAATAGATTAGCCATGTGACACAAACATATTTGTATATTTTACTTACTTTAAAAATTAATAAATCATTATCTTTTGAAATAAATGTTTATCTGTTTATTTTATAATGGAAAAAATATAATTCATAGCTTTTATCAACCTCTTTTTGCTTTTAAAAGAAATGAAAATAGTTTTATAACACTGTTTCTATTCATCCTTATCTGTGGGGTGATTGGAAACACCAAGAATAAATTTTTTTTAACTTATTGAAAGAAAATAATTTGATAATAATGTCATAAGCTGATAAGATTCTTTGTAAAATATAATGATAACATAGTATTGTATGTATAAGGCATCTTAGTTGCTTCCAAGAGAAAGTTGTTGGTGAGGAAGGAAAGCATAGCTCTGAGGCAGATGCCTACGAATTTTTTGTGTAGTCTGTCCAGCAGTACTAGAACTTTTTAGCAGCATTGTGATAGAGCATGTATCGGTGATATAAACAAAACCGTATCAACGTACAGTATAAAGTAAGCAAAATGTTGGGGAGAGCCCTCCCATCACACTCTTCTCACCGAGCTGGTGAGGTTCATCGCTTTAATTTATTCTGGACATGAACCTTTATACGTCTTTTGGCGAGGAACATACTACACTAGACTCTCGCTGACCTGGCCATTCCTGACACATATGGGAGCCGGATTATCGAATGTCTGAAATCTATTTTATTAATTTATTTTGAAGACATAGGGGATATAGTGTACTGTACTTTATCAAACCAAAGGATACAATTTTAAAACATAGGGGATATACATTATTAAAACCAAAAATACATTAATTTTCAAAGAAAACTTAGTCCTAGAGTGTATACTGTACATAATTATACAGTTGTATCACTCACTATGAAACATGTCCCTAATTTTTATGACGATTACACGATGGTGGCATGCTTTATGACACAGCTGCTTTACAAGCATTATATCAGTACTACATGTATCTGGTTGTTGCATAATGGCAGCTTCAACAAAATTAGTGTGAGAAATCTTTATGCTCTCTCCTCCTGTGTCCTCTTCTTCATCACTTTCATAATTATTTTCTTGCACACTTTTGATTATTTCTTCATCTGTTAAAAGTTTGGTCCTTGTCACAGTTTTCCTCATTCAGCCTCTTAGTAACATCTTCATCATCAACTTCTTCTCCTTCTGGAAGCTTCTGGAACACGTCACTGTACAAAGTATTTGATAAATCCGAATTGACTGGCTCATCGTTGTCACTCACTACTGGATCCAACTCAGCATCAATTGATGGCCAGCTCTTCATTATGATAGTGCTCTCCACTTTATCCCATAGTTCGGCTGCTTGGAAAACATCACCACTTATGTTAATTGCTTCCGCTTTCAGCATAGTCTCGATAGAGTTGTTTTCACTTTTGTTCAGCAAAGGAGACGAGAAGTGAATGTCAATAATGACATTTAATTGATTCCAAAAATCACTGGTCCATGAGCTGAGTTAGGGCTGTCACTTGGGTGGGAGACAGTGCTTGAATACTATAGGACTTTGGAGAAAGATCTGACGGATGACTGGGAGCATTGTCAATTAGAAGAATAGCTTTCAGTGGAAGCTTTCTCTTCTTTAGCTCTTTTCTCACTGCTGGTACAAACGTTTCATGGAACCACCGAAAGAATATTTGGCTGTCCATCCACGCTTTCTTCTGAGCGCAATACTGCACTGGTAGACTATTTGTCTGTGTGTTTAAAACAACGTGGATGTTGGGATTTTCAAATCAACATAAGTGGTAGGTAATTTATGATTTCCATTTGCATTAGAACACGCCACACTGTTTTTGCGTCTTGTAACCACGAGCTTCCTTCTCGTTCTTGGCAGCTAACGTTTTTGAAGGAATTCGTTAGCTCAGCGACTTTCCCCAATGACTGTCAGCTGCCGAATGCTGTGTCGTTTTTTCCAGTTTGATAGCCAACCTTCGCTTGCTGCCAACAAGTTACTACCGCCAAGTGGTTCGCTAAATGCAGCTGCTTTTTCCTTTATAATCGGGCCACTGACTGGAATCCCTTTACTGCGTTGTTGTATGAACCATCTATAAACAGCTACGTCCAGTTCTCCATTCTCATTCTTTCACATAACCTTTCGTTTTCCCAACTCACTATCCATTTGTGTTGAGTACTGTCGAATAACATGTTCTTACTTTTTGATGTTATATATAGTTGCTCGTCCAACATTGAACTCAGCAGCAATGGCTTTCTGCGAAGAACCTCGATATAACTTATCTAAAATTTCGAGTCTCTGCTTGAGAACCAAGCGAGGTGGCGCAGTGGTTAGCACACTGGATTCGCATCCGGGAGGACGACGGTTTAATCCCGCGTCCGGGCAAGGTTTTCCGTGATTTCCCTAAATCGCTCCAGGCAAATGCCGGGCACGGTCGAGTTCCTTCCTCGTCCTTCCCTAATCCGATGAGACCGATGATCTCGCTGTTTGGTCTCTTCCCTCAAACAATCCAATCCAATCTGCTTGAGATCTAGCGTAACGTGTTTCCTTTTAGAAGACATGATTCCGAACTATTAAGAAAGCTACAATTTGAAATACAGCATACGAAGAACTGTTTAACTAAGCATTGTTGTGCACGATAATTCATTGTGCTCGTGTTTTTTTATGTGCGCCGTGTTATTGAGGGGGTGGACTACTGAGGACCGGATTAGCGACAACCTAGTGTAATTCCGTAATTCTTAAGTGAACTCCACTTAGTCAAAGATTGCGAGTAAAATGAATTTCACATTTAGTTTTACCGTGCTACGAAACGCTTTTACACAATACCGTAATAGACAGACTAGTTAGCCCATTTATAGCTTGTGAAATGTTCTATTGTTTATTTTCACTCTATTCAAGTATTTACTTTTTATGTTTGGTGTAGTCATTACCTCAAATTTTTGTATTATCTTTTTCACTTACATCTACACAATAATAAGAAGTCTCTTGTTAAAAACAAGTACAAGAATATTGCTTGATAAAGACATAATTGTGAAATTAACTGTCTGGAAGCTTAAAAAGGGTTGGGTCAATATCTCTGTGTGTGTTGACGGCGTGTACCACTGAACAACAGACACGTAGCTTTGGAAGTGTCAAGTTGGACGGTGTATCAGTGCGTAAGTTTGTTGATTTCTAATAAATTACTTAGAGATAGTGTGTTCAACCGTGTACTTTTGCGACATGTGCACAAAGTTAACTCATGAAACGTTGTTTAAAGAGTGTATTCATGTATTGACGTAAAGAGAGCTAAAAAAATTGTTAATCTCTTATTAGCTATATTTTGTGCTGTAATTATTTTGTCATGCTATTTTTACCTGCAAATTTGTTTATAGTACCGTGTTCAGAACTAATACACGAAGTCCAAAAGAACTGAACTGAAGCTTTGTCTCCGTCCCAATCTCACCGACATAATGTCGAAGAAAGTGCTCAGATTGTTTATATTTGTCTCTTTCGAAAATGCCGCATGAATAGTGTGAATATGCGATACAGGTGATGTCCGTTAATTAAAAAAACATACCGGTGTACGAGCGAATTAGCAAATATGAAAGAAAATAGTTTGGGGGGACGATATTCGAACCAGCCAGCTGGCAACTGTATTTAGCATGATTAGCAGAATATTCCGCATCTATATAACATCTCGGTGTGACCAGTATAAGTGAAACTTGTGGACTTAGTGTTCAATATGAAAATGGGGCAACACACAAATCACCCACGAAAACCTATGAAGAGTCTTTGAAATACGTTTGTACGTTGAGCCACCAAAATAATTACACTTCAACTGTCAGATATTGGCATAATTATAAATACTAAAGTATTTCAATATACAATGAATACCCTGACAATTATATTTTTATACTATTATATTTTTGCCCACAGAACTGTTGGAGATTTTGAGCGTCTTTATTTTTTTGTGTAAGGGCTTTCTAATTTACTTTAGATCTAGTGCAATGGGATTTACAATTCTATTCACCACACATTTTGGAGTGGTTTTGATAGAGTTAGTATATTCAGGGAACGATACTCATCCATGAGGAATGTCTCTTTTATTGCGTACATTTTTCACATGTTATTGATCTAAAGAATATTGGTACGAAACAACCTATATGGAATATAACTGGAAAAGCCCAAATATGACAGCCTAAGATAACAGGCATAAACAATATTATAACATAGTCATGAACTACCAGAATAGTAGTAAGGTACTGTCATCCACAAGTTACATTTATTTGAAGTGTCTGTGAATTTCGCAAAGATTGCCCATATGTTATTCATAGACAGTGTATTGTTTCTGTTCTACAAAAGCAGAGTAGGTTTCCTGTTGAGTAGTGAACTGAAATTTCTGAAGTTATCAAACTGCTGCCAAATATTGCGTATACATTTAGCAAGTGAGCTAGAGACAGAAGTACTTGTTTGATAGCAATAGTGAAACACCACATAGGCCTCACTGAGAATAAACTAGTATGAAAAACAGATGTTAACTGACTTCAACTGAAGATCTGTGTTTGTGACAAAAATAATGAATCTGCTCAAATAAGTTATCATTTAAAATCCACTACTAAGTTGATTTCCTATTTTTTTTTTCCCTCTCTCTATGTATAACCTTCCTTTTTCTAAGATGCTGGAATTGTTGCTTATTTTGCTCATATATCATACCTCCAAATCTAAAATAAAATTTCATGATCTGTATTTCTGTGTGTCTAATAAATCTGTTTCCTTCTAGCTTTCTTTATATTTTACTGCTAATCTTAAGGTCTATCGTTCTTGGCAATTCGAGAGAGATTTAGGTTTGTCATAAGCTGAATATTTTCATTATTGTTTGATAACTTTATCTGTTTCAGTTTGGCCCTTGTATGACTACATTTTCTGTTTTAACTTTATTTTTATTTGTTTATTTATTTTCTTCTGAAACAATGTGTTCTTTCCATCTGCACTGTGTGGTGGCTTGCAGAGCGTATGTGTTGTTCAAACTTTTTGTCGACATACTTGTTATTGTCAGCAACTTGTGCTAAATAACTACATCTGTCATTCCTGGTATTATAGGCAAATTCCACATAGAATTTTTTATTTAAATTTTATATTATTAAAATCCCCTATTACCATCTTTTCATGCAATGTGCTTTATCAATTGTCAAGATTATAAATATCATTCACATAGTTCATTAGTATTCAGCTGTTTTGGAAAACTGCCATGTTCAACACCAGGTAGGTGGGCTTCTTAATTCAAGTTCATTTTCAAATAGTGTCAGTCAACAGGATATGCATCTCCACTGAGGGGTTTTTTTTTATGGATGTAGACTAAATGATGATATCATTTTATATGTGCTGGTAGACATAATGGTCAAGAAGCTTAGGCTTTTGAAACAATTGAAATGGCTATTTTCATAAATGAATTAATTGCTTTTTTGTATAAACTACTTTCGTTTCTATAAGGTTTCTAATATACTTTTTACAGAAGCTGTTTGTCTGCACAATGTAATAACTGCTTCATAACGAATATGTGTCAGCTTGGTTTTCAGCAGACTGTGTAAATACATTATTTCCATTTCATTTTTACTGTTGGTGCTTTGTAATCCAGTAGCTTGTACTTCCTTCAGCCTTGTGAAAAAAAAAAGGGGGGGTGGTAGGGACACACTATGTAACTCTTACTAGTAACCATAAAACTTTGTGTGCTCATTATGAGGAATTGCATTTAATGTATATTTCATGTTGTGCCGAAATAAATTATGTTGAGATGTTTAAAGACAGTCAGCAGGGGTCCCCACAACTCTCTCATGCGTACATGTGTTATAAATGTGGGGTACCAAGGTTAGTTTCTTGGACTTCATTTCCAGTCTTTCGGACTCTTATTTAGCCAGTGTTATGTGTATGCTGACCTGGCTGTTTTTTTGAAAACTGTGATAGTAATAATGTGAGTCATTTGAAGAAAGATCCTTAGAAGGCACTATATCCTTGATGTATGATACCAAACTAGTAAAGTAAATTGACAAGTACTCCTGCCAAACAGCCAAAGCAGTATCCAATCCATTGTGGTTCATCATGTATTCTCTTCACCTTAGCCCTCTGACAATGCACAAAATAGGTGGAACCATAGAAAATACATCACAAGGAAAAATGATTAAACCAAGCAATGGCAATTTAGAACTGGCTGTATCAATGCTTGGAAGAAGGAAAAAAAGTTAATGCCAAGACTGATAATGTCTCAGCCACTCCTTGGCATAAGGGAAAGGCTGGGAAAGAAGGAATCAAACAATTTACCCAGTACTTAGTTTGCACTAGGACAGATAGTAGTTCCTTCACAACTATGAAACCTATATTTTTTGTTCTGCACTTTCAATATAAGCGTAGCACCCTACCCTGAAAAAATATGAAATGAACTCTTATTAATTAAAGCAGTAGCTGAAACATGATCTCAAGCACTCTGAGCCTGTAACTAGCTAGACAATATCCCCATCATTAATACCCCAAGCAAAAGCTTTAATATGAAACAGGGCATTATCTTTCACAGAGATGTAAAACTCCAGTCTGAAAAAGATATCAGAGTGAATGTGGATGTTTTTGGCATTAATTTTGTATGAGGCTTGCAGAAAGGGTCAAAGGAAAACAAAGGTGACAGGAGGCTTCATGACGACACTCGGAGCACATGTGTTACTGAAAAAAGTAAGTCGTGGTATATGAATGTGACATTAAACATTACTTTCCCTGCACCCATAAACTGTATCCTATACGTCCACTTTGGTTGCATATCATACTATCATATTTCAGTAGCCATCTGTGAAACTGTGATGGAACTCCACTAAAAGATCACTCTTTTGAACAATCTACCTGAGCTTAAGCTGCTAGGACAGTTGCCCTCTGTGGTGGCAAGATCCGCCAGTTAAAGAAATGAAAAGATGTCACTGATATAAGACGTTCAATGAAGTACGATACTTCAAAACGTGAAAAAAATTATGAATGACTCCGTGCAGTGGATGTGGCCACAAATTTTGCTAGGACCTCCTCTGTTCAAGGTTATTATCAACTTCCTAAATTAGTAAACAGTTCAGGTGCGAAGTTACACCTTCCCTTGAATGCCACCCGTATAGTCTCAGTGGACACCTTCCTGCTGATACAGCCAGAGGCACTCCATCCTTTTCTTGCATCCCTGGAGGGGAGGTTTGCTGCTCCCCCCCCCCCCCCCCCCTTCCCGGCCCCTTCCCCAAGGACATGCTCCTGTATTTTAACTGACCCACAGGCAAATAATGATCAGTGGGACAAAACAGTAAGAGCATCAGACTGTAGAATGGTCAGAGCATCCTCTTACCCTGATGTAGAACATGGAGAAACCCCAACAACATTAAAATCTAAAAAGGAACAAGAAAATATTTAAATAAAAAGGTCTTTGGTGGTACTGCTTGATCCTGATTCTTCCGCTGCAGCATAACTACATACTGAAATGGATATTACACCATAGAGGAAGCTGGAAAGGACCAGTGACTTAAACAAGCAGCCTTTAAGTTCTACTGCCCAGCACCTCCAATTTTAATGTGTGAACAACAGAATTTTATGATTATCGCCGACACCTGACTCAGTTCAAGCAGTTGATGTCCCTCTCCACCACAGTATGTGTTGAACTGCGGGACTCATAGTTGTTGGGAGGCCACCTGCCCAGTCAGAAACTCCTACATTTTTAGGAACAGTCAAACCCAAGCAAGGCATTTGCACAGTGGTACAATTGTCCACATTTAGCAAACAAGTGATACCATATACAACACTCAAAGCTGTACCCATTAGCATTCAGTTGTACACCCTGTTAATGAATTTTTTCAACCTATTCCTCCTCCTAGGTCAAGAGATATCCTATCAGGAAATGAAAGAACTATTATATAAGTCACCCCTCCCCTTCATCCCATTGGGCGATTTCAATTATGTCAATTATCTGTGAGCTAGAGAATGAACAAATAGTAGAGGTCAGCTAGTCAAAGAGTTCCTTGTGGATTTAATCTTTGTCTAATGAGTACAGGGACCCCAGTACACTTTATAACACCCAAAGTACCTTTTCTACAATCAGCTTAATGATCTGAAGTCCTAGTCCTGCATCTAGGATGTAATGACAATTCCACACTTGTTTATGAAACATAGATTGTTATCAGTTATTTTATTGGTAGCGCATTCGGGACCCATGACGATCTACCAAGATGCTCCATATGAAAAGCCAATTGGGAAGCATACTCCTCTGAGGCATATGACACACACACTTCCCAAGGAAAGGTCAGGGACAGGTTACTGCAAGAAACAACAAATGAGACTGCCTACACAGCATGTAATGCGATTTCCTGCTCTTCCTGACAATCTTGATGCAAATCCATACCATGACGATATCAAGAAATAGTGCAGGCCGTCAGGAAGCAGTGAAGGGCCTCACAGTGATATTCCTGTGCTAATAATCTACTTTTATATAAATGACTATGAGCAAAGTCATGTTGTTTAAACAAATAATGGAGGGGTATTGTTGGGAATAAAATTGCTTCCACAGATGCACTTACAACAGATGCCCAGGTGTGGGCAAAAGTTTGGTATGTCAACAGATATGCATTTCTAGCTGGAATAACTGAAGTCTTTGACAATTACTTCATACCTATTCTTTTTACTTAGCCACATTACTGATTATACATTAAGCTGAAATATCAGCCACAAACACTTTTGACCCAGCCTGTCCCCCATGCGGGTCCAAGGGTAAGAATAGGCCCGAGGTATTCCTGCCTGTTGTAAGAGGCAACTAAAAGGAATCTCACACGTTGTGGCCTTTATGTGATGGTCCCCTGTAGGGTTTGACCTCCATTTTGCAAAATTTTCCTGAAGAGCAAACCAGTTGGGGAAGGGTGCCTTACATGGTGCATTGTGTCCATTGCGCATTTAGATCTTTAACCCACTTTCTCGTCGTCATATTGCAGTCCCGCCCATTCTCCATCTCTTGGGCAAGGACACCTTCCTGGGTGCAATTTCCACTATGCACTATGCAGTGTCACTTTCTGTGCCGACGATGACCATGGACTTCTTTGTACCTTGTATCCAGCACAGTAGCCAGTCCGTTGTGGTGGGGCTGCCATGTACCCTGTTGGTTGTAGCACCCTGACAACACAGGGATCACTCTGCTGATGCCTGCACCGTTAACTCCCCACGTGTGCCAAGGAGTAGGTGCCCATCACCCTGGGGCATTGGGACTCCTGGCAATGGCCATCCTGCCAGGTGGCCTTTGCTGCGGTTGGGTGGTGCCCGCGGGGAGGGCCCCTGGTCGGAGTGGGTGGCATCAGGGTGGATGACATGCCATGAAGCGTACTATGTCATCTCTTGCTGGTGGTCCACCGCCAGCATCCTCTAAGTGAGCAAAGTCTAACTTTAATGCTAAGAAATATGACCCCAAGTCGTTCCCCTCCGTGGCCACACCATGGGAGGAACGCCAGGCTAAGGATGACAGTGAAGCTTATTCACCCCGGTACCTCGTATGTACAAGAGTTGATGGGATTCTTTCACGTCCATGAAGCCTCAGTTTTTTGTGGAGAATTTGGAGGACGAGTTTGGGAAGGTGGAGGGCTTGTCCAAAATGCGCTCTGGGTCAGTTTTGATAAAAACAGCATCCTCTGCCCAGTCACAGGCATTACTTGCTTGTGGCAAGTTGGAGGATGTTTCTGTTCTCTTACCGTCACACCTCATAAGAGCTTAAATATGGTCTAGGATATTATATTCCACAGGGACCTTCTTCTGCAGTCTGACAACGAGCTGTGCACCAATTTAGAGCAACGAGGTGTTCATTTCGTGTGGCGCGTCCGTCAGGAATAACCAGGTTGCCACCGGTGCCTTCATCTTGGCCTTCGAGGGTGACACATTGCCCGAGAAGGTCAAGATGATGGTCTACCGCTGTGACGTCAAGCCATATATCCCTCCCCTGGTGTGGTGCTTTAAGTGCTGGAAAATCGGCCATATGTCTTCCCACTGTTCTTCCAGCCCCACCTGTCGAGATTGTGGACGTCCATTGCATCCCAATACTCCATGCGCCCCACCTCCCATCTGTGTCAGTTGTGGAGAGCATCATCCACCTTGCTCGCCAGACTGCAGGATTTTACAGTAAGAGAGGAAAACCATAGAATATAAGACCCTGGACCGACTGACCTACACTGAGGCTAAGAGGAAATTTGAGTACCTACATCCTCATACGCCACCGCTACAAGAACAGTTCTCGCACCCATCAGTTCCTCGAATTCCTTTCGCCTCTCAGAACTGGGAGACTACACCTGCCACCTTGATGGTGGGGGCCTCTTCCCTCTCTGTTGCTCCTGCACCACCTACTTTGGGAGCAACCCCCCCCCCCCCCCCCCCCCCAACCATCAGGGATTTCAGTCCTCACTTCTGAGCCAGAGAAGCGTAAGGCTTCTTCAGTTCCTCTTGCTAGGAAGGGGTCCCTTGGATCACTCCCTTCCCAGGTTTCTGCTAGTGGGAAAGATGACACCTGCCAGTGGCTGAAGAGCCCAGAAGCAGCTGGTCATCCTCAGCCCTGGAGACTGATTAGTGATTCAGTGAAGTCGTCCCAGCCAGGGAAACACAAGGAACAGCGCGAGAAATTGAAAAAAGACCCCTAAGAACAAGGATTGTGGTGGCACCCACACCACTGCTACATACAAGTTCTACATCTGAGGATGGGGTGGAGATCATGGTGTCCCCTGAGGATCTTGCTGGACCCTCAGACACAACGGATATAGACTGCTCAGGCAAAACGTCGGTAGCAGCAGGTGACTCTGAGGCGTAAAACTGCCTCATTGAATGTTCTGTCCCTTTCCAGTCTCACAATGTCATCCTCCAGTGGAATTGCGGCAGTTTATTCCACCATCTGGTTGAGCTACGACAGCTGTTAAGCTTTACACCTGACTTCTGCATTGCCCTCCAGTAAACCTGGTTTTGGCAGTGCGGATCCCTGCCCTCCGCGGCTATAAGGGATATCACAAGAACCGTAGAGACTGTAATCGAGTGTCAGGTGGATTTTGTGTTTATGTGCTAAACTCAGTCTGTAGGGAACCTGTGCCCCTTCAAACCCCTCTTGAAGCTGTGGCTGTTAGAATACGGACGACGCAGGAAATAATTGTCTGCAATGTATATCTTCCTCCAGGTGGTGCAGTACCCCTGAATGTATTAGCTGCACTGACTGATCAGCTCCCTAAACCTTTCCTACTTTTCAGAGATTTTAACGCACATAACCCCTTGTGGGGTGACGCCGTGCTTACTGGCCAAGGCAAAGGTGTCGAAACTTTACTGTCTCAGTTCGACCTCTGCTTCTTAAATACTGGGGCCGCCACACATTTCAGTGTTGCCCGAGGTAGTTACTCGGCCATAGATTTATCAATTTGCAGCCAAGGATTTCTCCCATCTATCCACTGGAGAGCACATGATGACCTGTGTGGTAGTGACCACTTCCTCATCTTCCTGTCACTGCCCCGGCGTCAGGCCCTTGGAGGCCTGCCCAGATGGGCTTTAAACAAGGCAGACTGGAAAACTTTCACCTCTGATGTCACTGTTGACTCTGCCCCTCATGGTAACATCAATGTGATGGTTGAGCAGGTGACTACCACAATCGTTTCTGCAGCAGAAAGCACGATCCCTTGCTCTTTAGGGTGCCCCGGCGAAAGACAGTCCCTTGATGGTTGCAGAAGTCGCTGAGGCAATTACAGAGCGATGGCGAGCTCTACAGCGGCATAAGCGACACCCTTTCCTAGAGCATTTGGTAGCCTTTAAGCGGCTCCGTGCCCGTGTAAGCCAGCTTATAAAACAACGGAAACAGGAGTGTTGGGAGAGGTACGTGTCGACCATTGGGTGCCATACGTCACCTTCCCAAGTCTGGATGAAGTTCAGACGTCTTTTTGGGTATCAGACTCCAACTGGTGTCCCTGGCATTTTCATCAATGGCGTGCTATGTACCGATGCAAACACGATTGCCGAGCACTGTGCTGAGCACTATGCTCTAGCCTCTGTGTCGGAGAAATACCCCCAAGACTTTTGCGCCCACAGACGGGAGAAGGAAAGGAAATTCCTCTCGTTCACTACCCGCCACAGTGAACTCTAAAACGTCCCATTTATGGAGTGGGAGCTCCTCAGCGCATTTGTACATTGCTCTGACACAGCTCCTGGCCCCCCCCCCCGCCCCCCCCCCCCCAGGGGATCCACAACTCTTTTGTGGATATGTGCGTAGCGAGCACGGGGCCCCGAGCTAATGTGGCCTTCCTTCCTTTCCGGGCTGCATACCTTCCCTTTCCGCATCCTTCCCCATCCCCCGTCTTCGCCCCCCCCCCCCCCCCCCCCTCACCTCTGGCTCTTTCCTTCCCTTTCTCCCCCTCTGGGAGTATGGTTTGTGCCTACGTCCGGAGACGGACACTTGTAAATGTACCGCATTCTTCGCCTTCCATGCTTGTATGTCTTCTTCCTTCCTTTGTCCTTCTCTTTTCCTTCCCTCTTCTCTTTACCCTTTTCTCCGCTGCGGCGTTTGAGACCCCCTCTTCTTTCCTTTCCTTTCTCTTTCTCTTTCTTCCTCCCTGTGCGTGTCTGAAGGCCGACCCATGCACTTCCATGCGTAGCCGGTGACGGGGTAACGCGTAATTCCCCGCCCCGGGTAGACAGGTAGGACACGTACGTACCCCCTGGTAACGGCCAGGCCCAGGGAGGGGTGATTACCCAAGCTGATACCTTCCGAAAGTGCCGATTGGTCCCTCCGTCCGTTTGTCGGGAGGTGTGACCTGAGGTGTGAACAATCACCTAAGGCGAGAGTGCCCTCAGAGAGGGCCCTCACAAGGGAGGAGCGCGCCATCGGAGACGCCGGTAATCATGGGGGATTCTTCCGCAATGGTTTCCTCACCTTCCACTATGTCTGCTCACAAACGTAAGTTCACTGAGTCTCAGCCACAGTCAGTTCCTCCATCGTTGCCACAGTTCCTTGTTGTTTCTCGGTCTGACGAAGGTCACGACTTCTCCACGGTCAACCCTTTCATTATTCAGAAAGGTGTCGACGCAATTGCAGGTCCTGTAAAGTCTTGTTCCAGATTACGGAATGGCACCCTGTTGTTAGAAACAGTCAGTGCCCTCCAGGCACAAAAATTGCTGCGTACCTCACTACTACACACCTTCCGTGTCCGGGTGGAACCGCACCGTACTTTAAATTCCTCACGTGGAGTCGTTTATACACGCTCCCTCGATGGCTTGTCTGACGAAGAAATTCAGCACTACCTGTCTGACCAGGGCGTAACGGCTGTTCGTAGGGTTATGAAGAGGGTTGACACAAACATCATTCCAACCCGCACTGTCTTCTTGACATTTGACAAAGTTCAACTCCCATCAAAAATCAAAGCAGGCTATGAGATAATTTCCGTTCGCCCTTACGTCCCAAACCCTATGCGTTGCTATCGGTGTCAGCGGTTCAATCACACCAGCCAGTCCTGTTCCAATCCGGCCAAATGTGTTACGTGTGGCAAGGATGCCCATGAGGGTGCTTGTCCACCTCCATCCCCTCGCTGCATCAACTGTATGGGTGACCACGCTGCTTCCTGTCGAGATTGTCCCGTTTTTAAGGACGAAAAGCTCATCCAGGAAATCAGAGTAAAGGAAAAGGTGTCGACCTTTGCTGCTCGAAAATTATTCGCCAGTCGACAGCCCACCGTGCCTCAGAAAGGAAAATACAGCACTGTCCTTGCTTCTCCTCGGCCAACAAAGGAGGCGGCCACGCAGACTTGCGGCCTCACATTTAGTGCCACGGTCGTCAGATCGGCCAGCGCAAAGATCGCCCGTTCAACCTCCCCGCTTTCGCCTGCCCACTCTATGGCTCGCCCTTCGTCGGGTTCTGCTAAATCTCGAGCCCATAAGTCAGACACGAAGTCTTCGAAAAAAAGAGCATACTCGTGAAGAGTTTTTACATACCGCAACTTCACAACCATCGGTTCCTCCTTCATCTAAACATCATACTTCCAAGACGGCTACAAAGAAACCCAGTTCCTCTCCTTCTTCGCCAAGGCGTGTCCCATCTACAGCCCCATCTGGCGGAAATCGCCCTCGGCCATCTTCTGTGTCGCCGAGGCGCACTGCTGGTGGCCGGTCAACCGGCCAATCGCTGGTGGCAGGAGCTGCTCCTGACCAACCTATGGATCAGGATCTTCTGTCTTCGGCTGAATGCCATTCCATGCTGTCGGTTGCAAGCTCTGAGCAGTTGTTGAGTTGACAGCGACCTTGGTCACAGTCCTCAATTTTCTGTTCACCCTATGTCCATTATCCACTGGAATATCCGCGGCATTCGAGCCAATCGGGATGAATTGTCGATCCTCTTACGATCCTACTCGCCGGTCATCTTCTGTCTTCAGGAAACAAAGCTGCGTCCCCATGACCGCTTTGTTCTCCCTCATTTTCAGTCCGTCCGATATGACCTCCCCTCTGTTGAAGGCACCCCAGCACATGGAGGACTCGTGATTCTTCTCCATGAAACTCTCCATTATCACCCAATCCCCTTAAACAGTTCCTTCCAAGCTGTCGCCGTCCGTCTTTCTCTTTCTGGATACACGTTCTCTCTTTGTACTGTATACATTCCATCGTCCACACCAATGGCACGAGCTGATCTCCTTCATCTTCTTGGTCAGCTTCCACCCCCCTATTTGCTGGTTGGGGACTTCAATGCCCACCACCCGCTTTGGGGATCTCCACATCCTTGTCCATGTGGCTCCCTATTGCTAGACGTCTTCCACCAAGCGGATCTAGTTTGCCTCAACACTGGGATCCCCACATTTTTGTCTGCCTCCACGACAAATTTATCTCATTTGGATCTTGCCGTCGGTACTGTTCCGCTAGCTCGGCGCTTCGAATGGTTCGCCCTTGATGATACACACTCGAGTGACCACTTTCCATGTGTCCTTAGACTGCAGCCTCAACTGCCATATATGCGCCCGCGACGCTGGAAGTTTGCCCAAGCCGATTGGACGCTTTTTTCATCTCTAGCGACATTCGATGACCGTAGCTTTCCCAGCGTCGACGATGAGGTCACACATATTACCGATGTTATTCTTACAGCTGCGGAACGTTCAATACCACGCACCTCCGAATTGCCCCGGCGCCCCCCAGTTCCTTGGTGGAACGAGGCATGCCGTGACGCAATACGTGAACGGCGACGTGCTCTTCGCATTTTCCGTCACCATCATACTTTGGCCAACTGTATCCGCTATAAGCAGCTCCGTGCGCGATGCCGTCGCGTCATCCGCGATAGCAAGAAGGCAAGCTGGAAATTCTTTATTAGCTCATTTAACACCTTCACTCCCTCCTCGGAAGTTTGGAGTCGGCTTCGACGGTTCTCAGTCGCGCCTAGTTTCTCCCCGGTCTCTGGGCTCACTGTCGCGCATGATACCTTAGTGGACCCCGTCGCAATTTCTAACTCATTGGGTCAGCACTTTGCTGAGATTTCGAGCTCTTCCAATTACCCGCCAGCATTTCTCCCGAAGAAACGTGCAGCGGAAGTGCGACATCTTGCTTTCTCCTCTCAAAATCACGAAAGCTACAATACTGTTTTCTCCATGCGAGAACTCCAACATGCCCTCTCTTCTTCTCGCTCCTCCGCCCCAGGACCGGATGGTATCCATGTCCAAATGTTGCTGCATTTATCCACCCATAGTCTGCGTTTCCTCCTTCGCTTTTATAATCGAATTTGGACCGACAGTACTTTTCCCAGACAATGGTGGGAAGCTATCGTCGTTCCCGTTTCGAAACCTGGAAAGGACAAACATCTCCCCTCTAGCTATCGCCCCATTTCTCTCACGAGTAGTGTCTGTAAGGTTTTAGAGCGTATGGTGAATTACCGTTTAGCTTGGTGGCTGGAATCCCGCAGTCTTTTAACACCTGCCCAATGCGGATTCCAAAAGCATCGTTCTGCAGTTGACCATCTTGTTGCTCTCTCCACTTATATCATGAACAATTTTCTCCGGAAACGCCAAACGGTAGCAATATTTTTTGATCAGGAGAGAGCATACAATACCTGTTGGAGGACAGGCATCCTCCGCATACTGTTCTCTTGGAGCTTTCGAGGCCGGCTGCCCCTTTTTCTTCGCGAATTTATGGCAGAGCGCGCATTTAGGGTGCGGGTGAACACTACTCTCTCCCGTACTTTCTCCCAAGAAAACGGGGTACCCCAGGGCTCCGTGCTGAGTGTTGTACTTTTTGCCATCGCCATAAATCCAATTATGGATTGTCTCCTTCCTGATGTCTCGGGCTCCCTCTTTGTGGACGATTTTGCGATCTACTACAGCTCTCAACAGACAAGCCTTATTGAACGACGTCTTCAAGGATGTCTCAATCGCCTCCACTTGTGGAGCATCGAAACCGGCTTCCGTTTCTCACCCAGTAAGACCGTTTGTGTTAATTTTTGGCGACGTAAGGAGTTTCTTCCGCCCTCCTTACATCTAGGCCCTGTCAACCTTCCGTTTTCCGACGTCGCTAAATTCTTGGGTCTTATGTTTGACAGAAAACTGTGCTGGTCCTCCCACGTTTCCTATCTTTCGGCTCGCTGTCTGCGTTCCCTTAACACCCTCCGTGTCCTGAATGGTACCTCCTGGGGAGCAGACCGAGTGGTCCTTCTCCGACTCTATCGCGCCTTAGTGCGCTCGAAATTGGATTATGGAAGCATAGTCTACTCCTCTGCTCGGCCGTCTATTCTTCGGCGTCTCGACTCTATCCACCACCGTGGATTACGTTTAGTATCTGGAGCTTTTTACACCAGCCCTTTGGAAAGCCTTTATGCTCAGACTGCTGAACCTCCGCTGTCCAATCGACGGGCAGTCCTTCTGAGTCGTTATGCTAGCCATCTGTCTTCCATGCCTGCTAATCCAGCCCATGACCTTTTTTTCGACGCCTCCTTTGATGTAGGGTATGCAGGCCGCTCCTCCTCCCTACTAGCCCCGGGAGTCCGCTTCCGTCAACTGCTCCATTCTCTTTCCTTCCGCTTTCCTAAAACCTTCTTGACAACTTGGGGTACAGCACCGCCTTGGCTCCGTCCCCGGATCTGCCTGCTCCGTGACCTATGTCAATTTCCCAAGGATGGTACCCCTACACTTGTTTACCGTCGGGCATTTGCTGCTCTATGTGCACAAATGACGGACGCCACATTTATTTACACCGACGGCTCGAAAACATCGTTAGGTGTAGGGAGTGCCTATATTGTTGGCGACACCCCAAATCACTTTCGGCTTCCCGACCAGTGTTCGGTTTATACTGCGGAGCTTTACGCTGTTCTCCAGGCTGTCCACTACATCCGCCGCCATCAGCGGATACAGTACGTAATCTGCTCAGATTCTCTCAGCTCTCTCCTCAGTCTCCAAGCTCTTTACCCTGTGCACCCTCTGGTCCACCGGATTCAGGACTGTCTGCGCTTGCTCCACTTGGGGGGCGTCTCGGTGGCGTTCCTCTGGCTCCCGGGACACGCTGGTATCTGTGGGAATGAGGCGGCTGATATAGCGGCCAAGGCAGCAGTCTCTCTTCTTCGGCCAGCTATTCAGTCGCTTCCCTTCACCGATCTACGGAGCGGTTTATGTCGCCAAGTTGCTCATTTATGGCATGCGCATTGGTCAACACTTCACCCATAATAAATTGCGGGAAGTGAAAGCCCTTCCTTGCGCTTGGACCTCTTCCTCCCGAACGTGTCGTTGGGAGGAGGTAATTTTAGCTAGACTCCGGATAGGGCACTGTCTTTTTAGCCATCGACATCTTTTAAGCGGCGATCCTCCCCCACTCTGTCCCCACTGCTCTCAGCTGTGGACGGTCAGATACCTTTTAATTGAATGCCCCTATTTTAATCCGTTACGCTCCCGTCTACAGCTATCGCCTGATCTATCGTCGATTTTAGCAGATGACACGCGCTCAGCTGACCGTGTTCTCCAGTTTATTAGTGACAGTGAAATGACTTCAGTCATTTGAAGCTTTTTTGGGGACAACCAACCCCTTTCTGTAGTGGATTTTTAAGCTTTCCTTCTGCTTTTAGTTTCTCAAATTTTATGACTTTGTTCCCATTGCTGCTGGTTTTAAATTTCGGTTTTTTCCTGTTTCCTAAGTCACGGGCTGGGCGCTAATGACCATAGAAGTTTTGCACCCTAAAACCACAAAAAAAAAAAAAAAAAGAAACAGCTCCTGGGCCGGATCAGATCCACAGATGATTAAACATCTCTCGTCTGACTACAAGTGCCATCTCCTCGTCGTCTTCAACCAGATTCGGTGCGATGACGTCTTTCCATCTCAATCGTGGGAGAGCACCATTGTTCCGGTGCTCAAACCTGGCAAAAACCCACTTGATGTGGATAGCTATCGGCCCATGAGCCTCACCAACGTTGTTTATAAGCTGCTGGAACATATGGTGTGCCGACGGTTGGGAGTCACGTGGCCTACTGGCTCCATGTCAGGGTGGCTTCTGCCAGGGGCGCTCTACCACTGTCCCTCGAGTCTGCCATCCGAACAGCCTTTTCCAGATGCCAACACCTTGTTGCCGTCTTTTCTGATCCACGCAAAGCATATGACATGACCTGGTGACATTGTGTCCTTGCCATATTGTATGGGTGGGGTCTCAGAGGCCTGCTTCAGATTTTTACACAGAATTTCGTGTTGTTCCGTACTTTCTGTGTCCAAGTTGGTGCCTCATACCCCCCCACCCCCCCCCCCACCCGTGCACCCCATATCCAGGAGAATGGGGTCCTGCACGGATTTGTATTGAGTGTATCACTATTTTTAGTGGCCATTAATGGTCTAGCAGCAGCTGTAGGGCTGTCCGTCTCACTCTCTATGTATGCAGACGACTTCTGCGTATGCAGACGACTTCTGCATTTCGTACTGTTCCACCAGCACTGGTGCTGCTGAGTGGCACATACAGGGAGCCATGCACAAGACACAGTTGTGGGCTGTCGCCAACAGCTCCCAGGATGCAGACGCTAAGTCACGTGTTATGCACTTCTGTCGGTGTCATACCATTCATAGTTCTCCTCAGCACCTGAACTACTGTTGCCTTTTTCCAACTGCGGCAGTTCATCTCTCGCATCAGTGGCCCAGGTCAGGGCTAACGAATGTGGTTCACGTGCAATCCCCTCTGTCTGCACTGGAGACCTTCTCTTTACCACCTCCCATCCAGGTCCATCCACACACACTTCCATGGTGTACATCTAGGCCGCAGATTCGTCTGGACCTTTCGCATGACCCTAAGCAGCAGCTCAGTTACTCCTGCCACTCTTCGCTGTCACTTTCTCTCGATTCTTGATGTTTTCCGGAGCTCTGAAGTGGTTTACACCGACGGCTCGATGGCTGATGGTCATGTTGGCTTTGCCTACATCCACAAAGACCATTTTGAACAACATTCCTTGCCCGATGGCTGCAGTGTATTCACTGCAGAGCTGGTGGCAATCTCTCATGCACTTCAGTATATCCATTCATGCCCCAGGAAATCGTTTCTTCTGTGTACTGAGCAGCCTACAAGCTATCGACCAGTGCTACCCTCACCATCCTTTGGAAGCTTCCATCCAGGAGTCCATCTGTGCCCTGGACCGGTCCCGTCATTCTGTAGTGTTTGTGTGGACCCCAGGACACATTGGCATCCCAGGCAATGAACTTGCTGACAGGCTTGCCAAACAGGCTACATGGAAACCTCTTCTGGAGATGGGCATCTCTGAACCTGACCTGCGTTCTGGCTTACGCCATAGTGTTTTTTGGCTTTGGGAGATGGAATGGCATAAACAGTACACTGTTAATTAAGGAGACTGTCCCACTTTGACTGCCCAGCGATGAAGTCTTAGGTTACCAAACTCTTTGCCGCTAATTTTGTCTGACAACGCCTCATCGGCTGATTTAGATTTACATTTTATTTGTGAGGGTGGGTTTTATCATTTAATCTAAGTTTTAGCATGTGTCCTTTGTCCCTCTGTGTCCTCCACCTCCACATTTGTTGCCCTTCATCATTCTTGTGATTTTTCCTTTCATTCCGTTTTGAGTTGCCAGTCTCATTTGTTTTATTCTCACACTTGTGGCATTGTTTTATTCAGAACAAGGGACTGATGAGCTCATAGTTTGGTCCCTTTCCCTCTCTTTTACTGCAACCAACCAACCAACCCACCCACCCTGTACATAACATCAAATTTTTACTCGCATACCTTTCAACATCTGACATACAGACACATGTAATGTTGCTTTTACAAACTGGAAATTCAACAGTGTACTAGAATAATGTAAAAACACCTCCCAAGATTCAGATGGCACCCTAGTAATTACAGCCAACGAAGTATACTGATGTTAGACGAAAATTTTGTGAGAACAAGTTTTTCCCATCCAGTGGACAGAAAGTATCATTTTACCAGTATTGAAACCTGATAAAACCTCCACACTATAGGCAGCTACAAACCAAGAACTTTAACAGTGATGCTATGCAAACTCCTGGAACAGATCGTAAGTTGCAGTCTCTGCTTGTGCCTGGAAACAATAAATTTGCTTTCACTGCTGATTTCAAAAGCCAGATCCACAACCAACCACCTGAATATGCTGACAGGGAGGCAGTCGAACTTCGGCACGTGGTCACAGTCGCCATTTACATACAGGAGGTATATGACAATGTAGCAACAGCACATCTTAGCTACATTACATAGGTGAGGCTACTGAGGCTACCCACTAACTGTCATTAAATTTTTTTATCCCACCAGCATTTCTGAGTTAGAGTTGGTACGATCTGTAGTGAAGATTTTGTCGTGAGGGCTAGCCTGTTTGCAGTTGCCATAAGCAGAACTGCTGCTATTGTGAGAGCGAACATATTGTTTGTCTTGTATGTAGATGACTTCCACTCTGTGTCATCACCAGCAGAACATCACTTCAAATGACCATTTGGAAGACAAAATTATTGAGGCTTTCATGGCTACTTATTGACATGTCGCGTGATATTGCCTGTTGGCTTTAATCTTGGGATCTTTGGAATCTTCGTCCAACATGTGGTTAATGATTTGTTCTGGAATTTTGCAGCATTCTCAAAGATTTACCCTCCATTACGGTGATGGTTCATACCAGTTTCTGTGCTATGTTCATTTCAGATAATAACAAGTACACATGGACAGACAAAGTCGATTTTTATCCGATGATATACAGGGTGGTCCATTGATCATGACCGGGCCAAATATCTCACGAAATACGCATCAAACGAAAAAACTACAAAGAACGAAACTTCTATAGCTTGAAGGGGGAAACCAGATGGTGCTATGGTTGGCCCGCTAGATGGCGCTGCCATAGGTCAAACGGATATCAACTGTGTTTTTTTTTAATAGGAACCCCCATTTTTATTACATATTCATGTAGTACGTAAAGAAATATGAATGTTTTAGTTGGACCACTTTCTTCGCTTTGTGATAGATGGCGCTGTGATAGTCACAAACATATGGCTCACAATTTTAGACGAACGGTTGGTAACATGTAGGTTTTTTAAATTAAAATACAGAACGTAAGTATGTTTGAACATTTTATTTCGGTTGTTCCAATGTGAACATGCACCTTTGTGAACTTATTATTTCTGAGAATGCATGCTGTTACAGCGTGATTACCTGTAAATACCACATTAATGCAATAAATGCTCAAATGATGTCCGTCAGCCTCAATGCATTTGGCAATACGTGTAACAACATTCCTCTCAACAGCGAGTAGTTCGCCTTCTGTAATGTTCGCACATTGTCAAGCGTTGTCGGCGGATCACGATAGCAAATATCCTTCAACTTTCCCCTCAGAAAGAAATCTGGGGACATCAGATCCAGTGAATGTGGGGGCCATGGTATGGTACTTAGTCGTCAATCCACCTGTCATGAAATATGCTATTCAATACCACTTCAACCACGCGAGCTATGTGCCGGACATCCATAATGTTGGAAGTACAACGCCATTCTGTCATGCAGTGAAACATCCTGTAGTAACATCGGTAGAACATTACATAGGAAATCAGTATACATTGCCCCACTTAGATTGCCATCGATAAAATGGGGTCCAATTATCCTTCCTCCCATAATGCCGCACCATACATTAACCCGTCGAGGTCGCTGCTGTTCCACTTGTCACAGCCATCGTGGATTTTCCATTGCCCAATAGTGCATATTATGCCGATTTACGTTACCGCTGTTGGTGAATGACGCTTCGACGCTAAATAGAACGTGTGCAAAAAATCTGTCATTATCTCGTAATTTCTCTTGTGCCCAGTGGCAGAACTGTACACGACGTTCAAAGTCTTCGCCATGCAATTCCTGGTGCATAGAAATACGGTACGGGAGCAATCGATGTTGATATAGCATCCTCAATGCTGACGTTTTTGAAATTCCCGATTCTCGCGCAATTTGTCTGCTACTGATGTGCAGATTAGCCGCGACAGCAGCTAAAACACCTACGTGGGCATCATCATTTTTTTGCAAGTTGTGGTTGACGTTTTCTTAAATAACATAACTATCCGGCGAACAGTCCGGACACTTGGTTGATGTCGTCCAGGATACTGAGCAGCATACATAGCACACGCCTGTTGGGCATTTTGATCACAATAGCCTCACATCAACATGATATCGACCTTTTCCGCAATTGGTAAACGGTCCATTTTAACGCGGGTAATGTATCACGAAGCAAATACCCTCTGCACTGGTGGAATGTTACGTGATACCACGTACTTATACGTTTGTGACTATTACAGCACCATCTATCACAAAACGAAAAAAGTGGTCCAATTTAAACATTCGTATTTCTTTATGTACTACATGAATATGTAATAAAAGATTGGGGTTCGTATTTAAAAAAAAACACAATTGATTTCCGTTTGATCTATGGCAGCGCCATCTAGCGGGCCAACCATAGCGCCATCTGGTTTCCCCCTTTAAGCTAGATGAGTTTCGTTCTTTGTAGTTTTTTCGTTTGACGCTTATTTCGTGAGATATTTGACCCGGTCACTATCAATGTACCACCCTGTATACCATCTGGGGGATAGTAGGTGTACTGATAATGGGTTCAGTGTTGTCTGCCAACAGGGACCATGGTGACATAGCTTCCAGGGTGCCAACTGTGTCTACTCTTTAATAGGGAATGCTCACTTTCAGAAGAAAGCATGGTGCAAATGGGTGAAGCAATCAGGCAACCATGTCACAGAGATGCACTCGTGCTTCCTACAGCGAACTGAGCAATTTTGAAAGGGGTCAAATTGTGGCCTTCTAAGTGGTGGTGGGAGGGTCCTTTTGGAGAATTGCCTTGCAATTTGTATGTGCTGCATCAGTTGTGTAATATTGCTGGTATCAGTGGCCACTTGAACATTCTCACCCCTATAGACAAGGTTCTGGACTCCATGCAGCACAGATGCCAGGATCATTGTAAGGGCAATAGTGGAAAATCGTAACAACTACCACAGCGCACATGAGAGGGTGTGTGAGCCCAGAGATGTCAACATGAACTCTTGCGAACTGTTTATTAGCAGTGGGACTACAGGCGCGCACACACACCCCTAGTCCGTCTTCCAGTCCCACCACAGCATCGAAGTGCATGGCTCGGCTGGTGCTGTCGGAGGATCACTTGGAAGCTGGAATGGTGCGCTGTGGTCTTCAGCGATGAAAGCAGATTCTGCCTGTATGCAAGTGATGATTGTTTGCACATAAGACACAGACCTGGTGAGTGCTGCCTCATTGAGTGCATTGTCGCAAGTCACACTGACCCCACCCCAGGCCTTATGGGCTGCGGTGCGATAAGCTACAACTCTCATTCACCTTTGGTGTTTCTTCAGAGGATGCTAACCCGCTCTTGGTACATGCAGAACATTGTTAGACCTGTCTTTTGCCGTTATTGCAACAGGGAGATGACGTGTTGTTCCAACAGGATTATGCTCACCTATAAATTGCCTGTGAAACTCGTCATGCTTTTCAATACATGCAGTTATTTCCCTGGTCAGCACGATCTCTGGATTTGTCTCCAAACGAGCATGTGTGGGTTACGATGGGATGAGAAATGACTCGTGACTTGTCAACCAACAACTCTCACAGAACTATGTGAACACGTCGAGCAGACATAGCATAACATATCCTAGGACAGGATTCACCATCTGTACGATCAACTGGATGTCAGTCAGCACCTGCATTGCTGTCCTTGGAGGTTACACCACATGCTAGTGTGGTATTTCAGCATGGGTCAATACCTAGTACCTCGGAACCAGTTGTGCTATTGATCTGCAAATGCAATCATCTAATACACTCCATATGCATTTGTTGCAGCAATAAATCTTGAGTGGATCGGAAACCTCTAAAAGGCTGTGCTAATTTTTTTTTCTGGCAGTGTATTTTTTCCTACCTTTCAACTGTCACAAGTTCTTTTGCGTGATTAGGTATGTAATAAAATAAAAATTGACTGAGATGGAAATTATAGATTTCACTCAGTCCATGTCATTCAATGAACAGTATGTTATTTCCACAATATAAATGGTGAAAACTCAGCATTGAGAATAATTATTTTTTGGATGAGCAACTGGATTTCAAGGTACATAATCAAGATTTAAGATATTGACAGGGAAAAACAGCAATTAAGCAGAAATTACTGAAACAGAAAAATCACACACACATTCACACAAGCAAGCACACCTAATTCGCACGTGATAACTGTCACTGGCTGCTGTGGCCATAATGCAACTGTCGCATTAAATGAAAATAGTAATCTGGAGTGGAGTGAGGAAGGGGCATGGATAGGAGTGTAAGGGTGGGAGGAGAGAAAAGTGCTGTCTACGTAGTGTGCACGGACTATATGGTGGGAGGACAAGGCTTCCAGGTGCAGCATTAGGAGGCAGTGAGAGAGGGTGGAGGTGGAGAATGGTAAAGAAGAGGAACAGAATAGGAGGAAAGACTGGTGTGTGCATTGGCACAGAAGTACACATAATGAGGGTGAAGTGATGTATATAGGGAGGAGATGAATTGTCAGAGGTGGTGGAAAGGATGAGGGCGGGGAAATTTCGTGAGCAGGGATTGTGTTGTACAGACAACTCCCATCTGCTCAGTTCAGAAAAATCTGGTGGTGGAGGGGAGGATCCTTATAGCTCAAGTTGTGAAGCAGCCATTGAAATCAAGCATGTTATGTTCAGCTGCATGTTGTACCACAGGATGGTCCACTTTGCTCGTGGCTGCAGTTTGGTAGTGGCTATTCTTCCTGATGGACAGCTAGTTGGTGGACACGTAAATATAAAAAACTGTGCATTGACTGCAGCAGAGCTGGTATATGATAGGGCTGCTTTCACAGGTGGCCTGGATTCTGATGGGGTAGCATAAGCCTGTGACAGGACTGGAATAGGAAGTACTGGATGGGTGGACTAGGCAGGTATTGCACATGGGTTTTCTACAGGGATATGATTCCTATGGCTTGGTTTGTTATTCTCAGAGGCCTTTAGGAGGCTCGGGTAGGATATTGGGCAGGATGTCTCTTGTTTCAGGGCATGATGATAGATAAACAAAGTCCTGAGGAAGGATGTGGTTCATTAGTTCCAGTCCAGGCTTTTATTGGGTGACATAGGGGCACTCCATTATAACTACTTCTTGGCAGTGGTGGGAGGATTGGGGCTGTGTGGGGATATGCCACAGGAAGTCTGTTTGTGGACTAGGTCTGGGGGATAGTGCCTGAATGTAAAGACCTTTGTGAGGCCTTCGGCATAATGGACAAGGTAGTTCTTGACACTGCAGGTATGCTATCCCCAGGTGGGCAGGCTGTATGGGAGGGATTTTTTGGTGTAGAAATGATGGCAGCTATCGAAATGCATGTACTATTGCTACTTTTAATGGACAGAGGTGTGGATGGAGCCATTAGAGAGGAGGTGGTCAACATCCAGGACGGTGGTGGCATGCTGGGTTCATGAGGACCAGGTGATGGTGATGGGAGAGAAGGTATTGAGGTTGTGAAGGAATGAGGATAGGATAGGATGTCTTGGCACTGAATCCAGATCATGCAAGATATCATCAGTGAACGTGACCTAGACCAGGGTTTGAGGTTTCGACAGGCGAGGAATGTTTCCTTAAATAGCCCATAAACAGGTTGGCATAGGAGGGTGTCATGCAGGTGCCCACAGCTGTGATGTAAATTTGTGTGTATACTTTCCTTTCAGAAGAGAAGTAGTTATGAGTTAGGATAAAATTGGTAAGGTGTATGAGGAATGAGGTAGAGGGTTTTGAGCCTGAAGGACACTTGGGAAGATAATGTTATGGAATGGCAAGATGTTAGGCACGAGGAATGTTGCTGTATAGGGAAGTGGCTTCAACAGTGACAAGTAGGAATCCAGGAAGTAAAAGGGTGGGGATTGTGGAGAATACCTCCATTTTGACAGCTACCATACCTTACACACTAAAAAGTTCTTCCACACAGCCTGGCAACAGCGTGTAGTCATCCAATACCATTCTGGACTGGAAAATCTGAACCACTTTTCGTTAGGGCTTTATCTATCATCATCGCTGAAATGGAGACATCCTACCCAAGATCTTTCCCATCCTTTCTAAAGTGGTGTTCATTGCCCACCCAACCTTCACAACATCCTAATCCATCCCTATGCCACTCACAATCTCAACTCCTTGCCACAGGCATCATACCCTGTGGAGACCTAGGTGCAAGACCCGCCCAATCCACCCACCCAGCACTTCCTATGCCAGTCCCATCACAGGCTTACCTAACTCCATAAGAAGCCATACCACCTGTGAAAGCAGCCATCATGAGATGGTACCACATGCAGCTGAACGTAACATGCTTGATTTCACTTGTTTCACTACCCGGGGCACCTGAATCCTCCCCTTCACCAGCAACTTGTCTGAACTGCACAGGTTGGAGCTATCCTTACAACACATTGTTCGCTCTCGAAATTATCCCAGTCTCAACCTACTGTCCCCACAGACTCCACCGAAGAGTTGCCACCCCCTCTGTCCTGTCATCTCTTCCCAATTTACATCCATTCATCCTCATTGTGTGCCACTCTCTGCCACTGTGTCTATTGGTCTTTCCCCCTCATTCTCTTCTCACCTTTCCCAATCATTCCCCCTCCCTTTGCCGCCCATCGCCCTCACTGCCCCCCCTCCCCCCCCCCCCCAACCCCACTCCCCCACAGCCTCCTGACACTGCACTTGGCAGCCTCGTCCTGCTGCCATCTAGTTTCTGCACACTCCTCCTGGCAGCGCTCCTCTCTCCCCTTGCCTGCACCCAGTAATCCGTCCCCCTTTCTCACCCCACTCCAGCTTTTTGCTTTACTTCTGTGTGTGTGTGTGTGTGTGTGTGTGTGTGTGTGTGTTTCTTTTCTGTAAAAGGCTTTGGCTGAAAGCTCATTGTTTAAGAATCTTTGCATTGTGCCTGTCTGCACTTCAACGTGTGAACATTATTATGGTTTGTGCCGTGAAATGTAAAGGAACAGTTTCGTATTGTAGAATAGGCTTCTTTTTACAGTCAGGCTTCTTGTTGCAATCATATTCCTATATTCAAAGAAGAATAACTGTTGACACGATGACAGATCAATTCTTCATCAGTGCACAGGGGAGCTTTGCTATTGGCTGTGAGAGTAATAATGTAAGCAGCAGTGATATATCATATGACACCGAGTCGTGTCAACAGCAGCGTTTCTAAATGACTGGCCTTAGTCTTCTGTTACATTTGTGGTGCGTGCAATTTAACATCTAGATTTTTTAATGTAAGTAGTAGCAGGGACATGTACATGGAGCTGCTTTCTTCACCTTACAGTTAGCTCACAGCTTGTGCTAAACATTGATGACTATTTTTACAGGACGAGAACTATGGTACTCAAAGCCACCTTTTAGTTGTTACTTTCTTAATTTGGGACGCTATATTTTAACTCGCATATAATACACTAGCTGACCCGGCGAACTTCGTACCGCCTAACAGTCAATGAATGTCGTGTTACCTTTTAGCTGAACTAATTTAGGCTTTGATGAACGTAATACAATGATACAAAATAATATTAATATAGATAGAAATATAAAAGTATTTTATTTTGATGAATGATGATGAATACATACAGAATGAGAATAAAAATTAAAAAAGTAATAATAATTAAGTATTTCAAACACGTCAGAAAAAAATCGTTGAAAACTATGTTGTGCAGGTTGGGATACACTCTGATTAATTCATTAATCTGATTTTCATTCAAGCACCTTGTGGTAAACGACATTCTTTGTTTTTTGGTCAGGCGCAAGAACAAATAATGCGGATGGTTTGCCGACACGTGAGCATGCCACGTACAATTGACCATGAGAAAAACACGCATTTTCTAGATTGAGGCCACAAATAGTCAAGGATTGGCCCTGTGATTTGTTGATCGTCATGGCGAAGGCAAGACGAATCGGGAATTGAATTCGTTTAAACTCAAAGGGCATATCTGTTGGGATCATCGGAATCCTTAGAATAAGAACTTCCTCATCTTTAAATTTTCCTTTAAGTATCGACGTGTGAATCACATTGCTCATCAGTTTTATTATCACCAAACGCATTCCATTGCACAGTTTTGGTTGGTTTAAATTTCTAAGCATGATGACTACCGAGCCAACCTTCAGTTGTAAATTGTGCGGTGGTAAACCAGGCACATCCAAGGAGTTCAAAAATTCAGTTGGATAATTAGTGGCTTCTTCTTCGTTTGTCACACAGTCGATAGATTTGAATGAATACAGAGTACCTACGATTTGATTTTGAATTATAAAATTGAGGTCATCTACATCTTTATTTTTAGCCGCCAAAATTGCTCGCTCACTTAACCATTTAGTATTTTTGTGGTTAGCAATGATATCCGGAAATACTTTGTTGATAAGCTCGTCTTTTGATGAGACGAAATTGCAAAAATTTGGAGGAAATGAAATCAAACCGCTCGATTCGTCAACAGGAACACGGCCATTACCGATAGTCAGCAATTGCTTCGAGAAATCATCAGCAGATAGATCGTTCAACAATGCAACTCTCATATTTACAGACAGTTGAAGTTTGTTTACATATCGCCACAGATTTGATGCTTTGAGGCAAGCGTTTATTTCATCGGCAGCAGTAGATCTTGGAATTATTGGTAGTGTTTGTCGGAAATCGCCAGATAATAAAATCATTGAACCACCAAAACATCTCGAGTCATTGCGCAGATCTTTTAATGTTCGGTCTAGTGCTTCCAATGCGCGTTTGTGCGCCATTGTGCATTCGTCCCATATGATGATTTTTGATGCTACTAAAACTTTGGCCATTGCGGAGTGTTTCGAAATGTTACATGTCGGTTGTTCAGTAGTTTCAAGGTTTAATGGCAATTTTAACGCTGAGTGAGCCGTACGGCATCTGTCTAACAATGTGGCCGCTATTCCAGAAGAAGCAATTGCTACCGCAATTTCGGATCTCGCACGTACAGTGGCCAAAATCAGTGACATGAGGAATGTCTTCCCAGTTCCACCGGGGGCATCCAAAAAAATAAGCCACCATTTCCACCATCAATTGCATTAATCAGTGTATCATAGACTTCCTTCTGCTTAGGATTCAACAGTGGTACATTGGTTTGAACTGATTGGATTAGTTCATGTGGATCATATTCACATTCACGTTCCAATTCTCTATTAAAGGCGTCATTCATTCCGCGATCTGGTGCTGGCATTCATAACCTAACTAACAAACTGCCGCACATGAGGTAACACATATCTTCGATCAAGAGCAAAGCCTGGTTATGCATCTCCTCATTTGCCTCAAGATCGGGATTTCTTGAGCTGACACGAATTTGATATAAAATGTCTTCTGACATGTTATCTTTGTATTTGTTCCACAGGTCACGTGGGTTCGATGGGAAGCATGTCGAAATGATGATAGCAAATAATGTGCGTATCTGACTTGGAGTGACTTGGAGATGCAGAAATAATTGCTTCAGTGATTGTCGTGTCCCAATGTGTATCGTTTTCAAGCAAATTCAGCTCTTGACATGCTGCACGAAATGTGGGGCACACTATACCATTAACAGTTCGTAGTGCTTCAAATGATGTTGGCCCTCGAACATGTACCAGCAACAACCGCAAATAGAAACATTCATCATTCTTCGGATGAACTGTGTAAATACAACCAAGAGCATCAGCAGAACGCATATCTGGATGACCAGGAAATGCATCGCCTTGCTTCCGACGTTGAAATTTCTTCGATGTAGCGTTCCAAGTGTAATAACGTGGCATTTCCGAGTAAAGCAACGTTCGTGCGAACAGATCGTTTTGACAAATCGCAAAGAAACTGGTCAGTGTTGTCGCTGGAGGTGTTTCAGCACGTTGAGCAGCATTCGACGCGGTGAAATATACTCTGACCGTTCTCTAGATGCACCCCCAAATGTACAACAGTGGGATAACGTTCGTGAATAGGGAATGAGAATATACGCCAAATTGCTTCATTGCAGTTCACATATCTACCAACTTGATAGCGCGTGATTTCATCGTTGATATTGGATGTTTGGATACCAAAAACCGCCATGTCGCTCCCTTTCGTGAGATATTTGCAAATGTATTTAATAGATTTGACCGAATTGCAATACTCAACATTACAATGTGCCTTGAATGTTTTGGAAAGAAGTGGCGAATATGGAACAATCCAACTGTTGTCAACTATGAAATAGTTTCCTTTCACTTTAGTTGTGATAGTTCTACCATTATCATCGGGCGATCGACGCCGATACAATGGATAACCATCGTTGCCTGTAATGGTCTCTGCCGTGAATTTTCGCGGATACCGTTTGGAACACTTGCCGTCGACCATGCACGGTGATTGGCGGTTGATAGTGCCACATGGTCCATGAATCATATTCGTGATTACATCATCATGTAGGTCTGGATCGGTTTCAGGAGCAGGAATCTCCGCACATATGATGTCATCTATTTGATCTGGCCGAATTCTGTCTACTAACCAAATTAGAATGTGAGCATGCGGTAGGCCTCGTTTTTGCCATTCGACTGAATACATCCAGCATAGAGTAATCCCAAAGACGTGTTGCTTAACAATGTAATTTATTAGTGACCGAATTTTTTGCTTGAAAACCCGTGCGGTGATGTCGTGTCGATCACTTGATGTTTGTCCGGGAAGTAGCAATTGAATAATTTCCATCCATTTCGGATTACGTGTAAATGTAATGAATAGATCTGGCCGACCATAATGACGAACATATGTCATTGCATCTTGCGCATATTCATGCATATGACGCGGGCTACCTGTGTATGTCGCTGGTAAAATAGTCAATCGACCAACATTTTCTGAATCTCCTTCTGTGCTTATTGCATCGCGTAAATGAATATACTCTTCCGAACGCAATTTAGCTTGATTCAACTGGATGAAAGTCAGGCGCTCCGTTTCGATTTTAACGTACATGTCAACGCAGTATTGTTGAAGCAGTCGACGAAATCGCAACAAATAATTGTCAGAATTTTCACGAATCATCAAACGATATGCATAATAATTCATCGAACTAACCTTCTTGGTAGTTTCCTCACCTGAAACAAATACAGTAAAAATTGTATTTTAGAACCCCTAATAGGTTAACGACTCTTACAGATGAAAACAATGATATTGATCTTACCATTCAATGGATTAATCATTTTGATATTAAAGTGATAGCCATCGTCTCCTTGCCAAAACATCAGCGGGTATTGTAACGCGTCATATGAACGGTGTGTTTCATATATTCTTTGTAGTTGCCCAGTATTGCCACTTCATCCATTGTTGGAGCATTAAATGTGCGTTCATGTGTTCCAGCTGGTCTTTTATCTGCTCTGATTACAACTGTATAGTCATCACTTGGCATGCGCTCTAAAGCAGTCTTGAACAGCCTGACCAATGCATGATGTTCATGAAGCATTTGCTGCAAATCTTGGAGAATTGCTCTTTTCGTAGCTGTGTTGATCCCTTGACGTGTCAAGTTGTTCTTCCATATTGCCCATGAAGTATATTTGCAAGAATTTGTGCTGTGCACCTTCAATAGGTTGCAGTGATCCAATGCGATGGCAAATCTGGCCTTGAATCTGTAAATTCAAAGCCATAGTTATAGTTAGATTTACAAACACTTTTTTTTTTTTCAAATAATAACATACCATTTTTATTTTAGAGACAAATACAGAAATCTAACAAACTACATTCCAAATTTTTTTTACAATCATAGAAAATAAAGTTTTTAACGTAAATTACCTTAAATGTCGGATTATATCCGTGTTCTTCGATAATTTCCGCCTCAAATGAAGTCATTTGGAAACAGACATTGTATTTTTGAGTGTTCGCTAGAAAATGTCGTGATTCTAGTGTTTCGCCATAAAGCAGGGAACGCAATGGCTCTGGTGGCGGGACCACTAATGGCAATGTCACTTTACCACTAAGGCAGCACAAACCAGGCGTTTCACCAGCAAACTTCAATGCGCCACATTGCTGGCAAACAACGTCCATTGGACCAATGCAAACTAAACGATGCAAGCTGTAGTCGATGGTGCAATCATATCGAAACGCTGCTCGTTTCAAATCAACACTTGAACCATTTCTTCTTGCACTTCGAAGATTATTCCTCTGTTCATCTGTACGATAAGCTCAACGATTTCGCGTTTCTAATCTAGCCGTTTCATGGGCTGCCTCTCTTTGCTCTTGTGTTTGAGAAGCACGAATTAAGGCCCTTCTTTGCTCCATCCTAACGCGGCGCTCTTCTCGGGCAATTTCTCGTTCTTCGTCAGATAATTGACTCGCGATATTCCGTTGCCTAATTGCATTACGGCTCCGCTGGGAAAGATTAGATCTTCTAGGACGCGGCATTTTTATTAATAGTAATACTGAATATGCACTCGCACAAAACCACATAAAACAATCGAGACATAGACAATAGCTTATCAAGAAAAATCATAGACAACCTATGAAAAGACATTTACACTTTTGTTAACCTGTAGAATAAATCTTTAATTAATTTAATAAATAATTTACACAAATTAATGTCTAAAACAAACAAATATAACAGTACCTACCTGAACTTTCGAGACATTTTACACAAAATAAATTTCTGAACTCACACATAAATAGTTGTTACAGTATTTGACAGGATTGGACAACAAATGTTTGACATGTAATAAACAAATGAGCATTTATTGAAATGATTAAGTATTCATTACACATTTCTGAACGCATGCGTAATATTTTTCAATCTTTTTTTAAAAAAATACACATAATAGTTTATTCATCCATTTTAAATAGTTTATGAACGCATGCATAAATGTCAATCATTACTTACAGATTTTGACAAAAAAAATTTGACAGCTCCGAAACTAAAGAACTTTCAGGGAAAATAACGCATTTTTCAAGTATTCGTTAATTTTTCATTATTTTTAAGATGTATTCTGCTATTCGGGGCGGAGACAAATCCAACAAATCAAAAACCATGAAAATTGGTCCAGCAGATCTCGAGTTATAAGTGTTGTAACAAACCCGACTTATATATATATATATATATATATATATATATATATATATATATATATATATTTTAGTATGTGTCTTGTGGTTAATGAAATAGTTTGTCCTTCAAAGTGTTCAGTGTAAGGTGCTTTGTTACATGCTATAGTTGTTGCAAATGAATGTGAATATAAAGTAACTGAAACATTATCCTAATTATTGACTGCTGTGAGATAAGGATATAACGATTAATGAGTCATGTTGCTTGGTTTTTTTATCAAATATTTGGCACCCTAACTTAAAGCTGTGCACTTACTGATTTTATCTAGTGGATTCTTAACAAAGCTAAAGCTCTGTGTGTTGCACTTTTTTTTCCTTCTACTGGTGTTAGTTGTTGTATTATCTCAGATAACAACACAGCTAGATTATTTTAAAAAAAAATAAGTTTTAAATATATTTGAACAGTTGAGTTTATATACATAATACAATTAATAACATTTCTTTGCAGAATCATCTTCTGCTGACTGTTTCTGCTGACAGGAAATACTAGAATCTTTCTGAGGATTTCATTACTGTTCAGACTGATAAAATGCCTGGAAAAAAACTAAATCTGCGTGATCGGTTGGAAGATGACCAGTTGGACCTTAGTATGTCTGATTTAGACGAAGTACCAGTCCGTGAAATAGTAAGTGAGGGCAATCTGTATAACCATTGACGACTTGTTATTAGCTTATTTTTAATTTGTAAATCCATTCATAGCTATTTGTATTTGCCCTGCGTAGTATATTACTGCTGCAGCAGTAGGTCATTCATTTTTAAATGAAACAATAAAACTTACATGATTTATAGCCTCTCGTGCCTACTAGATGATTTCAATGGTGCTGCCAGAAGTGGAGAAAATCGGCTCTAGTTGAAAGTTATTCATTTGTCTCCAAGCACGGTCAAAGTCAGGCTGCCCCTAGACACAAAGTATTACTGTACATTGTTAGTGGTGATGGTGCCAACATTGCGGGAAGCAGCTGATGCTACCCCTCCCCGCCAGAGGGTCCACAACTGTTTTGTGGATACGTGCGTTGCGTGCGCAGTACCCCGAGCTCGTGCAGCTGTTTTTCCTCCTGGGCTGCATACCTTCCCTTTCCACATCCCTCCCCGTCCCCGATCCTTCCCTTCCCCTTCCCCTTCCCCTTATGTCTCCCTTTGGGAGTATGTTTTTGTGCCTACATACAGAGACGGGCACTTGTGAATGAATGAAGTGGTTTCTATTCTTTTATCTCTACAGTGTAAAGTATCTGTCCTTACTTTGTCCTTCTCTTTTCGTGATTCTTCTCTTTACCTTCTTCGCTGTGGTGTTCGAGAATTCTTCTTTTCTTTCCCTTCCTTTGTTCCTCCCTTTTTCTTTCTTTCCTCTGTGTGCATGTCTGAAGGCCGACCCATGTGTTCCCACGTGTAACTCGTGACGGCGTAACACGTAATTCCCCATTTTGGGTAGTCAAGTAAGACACGTACGTACCCCCTGGTAAAGGCCAGGCCCAGGGAGAGGTGATTACCCGAGCTGGTACCTTCCAAACATGCCGATTGGTTCCTTCATCCGTTTCTTGAGAGTTGTGATCTGAGGTGTGGACAATCACCTAAGGTAGGAGTGCCCTCAGAGATGGCACCCACTATGAAGGAGTGCACCATCGGAGATGCCAGTAATCATGGGGGATACTTGCGCAATGGTTTCTTCTGCTTCTACAACTTCTGCCCACCAGAGAAAGCTAGACGACTCTCAGCCGCAGAAAATTCTTCCATCAGTGACAAAGTTCCTGGTTGTTTCTCGGTCTGACGAAGGTCAAGACTTCTCAACAGTAAACCCTTTCATTATTCAGAAGGCATCAACGCAATTGCAGGTCCTGTAAAGTCTTGTTCCCGGTTACGGAATGGTATCTTGTTATTAGAAAGACATTGCCCTCCACGCACAGAAATGGCTTTGAACTACACTGCTACACACCTTCATGTAGCGCACCATACTTTAAACTCATCGCACGGAATTATTTTATACAAGATCACTCGACGGAGTATCAAATGAGGACATTCAAATTACCTGTCTGATCAGGGAGTAATGGCCGTACATCGCATAATGAAAAGGGTTGAAAAGGAATTGGTACCGACATGCGTTCTCTCCTTGATGTTTGACAAAGTTCAACTTCCATCGAACATTAAAGTCGGATATGAGATAATTTCAGTTCGCCTTACGTCCACAACTCTACGTGTTGCTATCAGTGTCAGAGGTTTAATCATACCAGCCAGTCATGTTCCAGTACGGCCAAATGCGTTACCTGTGGCACGCCCATGAGGGTGATAGTTCAGCCCCATCCCCCTGTTGCATCAACTGTAGGAGTGACCATGCTGCTTCCTCCAGAGATTGCTCTATTTTTAAAGATGAAGGAATTATTCAGGAAATCCTTTGCTGTTCGTAAGTTATTCGCCAGTAGAAAGCCCACTGTTTTCCCAGCAGGTAAATATAGCACTGTCCTCACCTCTCCTCGACCTACTAAGGAGGTATTCACACGGACTAGCTATCTCACCCTTAACACCATGGTCGTTAGATCGCCTAGCCCAAAGATCACCAGTTCAGCCTCCCCACTATCACCTGCTTTCTCTAAGGCTCAACCTTCATTGGCTCCTGCTAAATCACGGGCCCCAAAATCGGACACCCGGATTTCCACAAAAGAGCCTACTCGTGAAGATTCTTACGTACCCGGACCTCACAATCCTCAACGCCTGCATCTCAACATCCTGCTTCCAAGAAGGCTCATAAAAAAACACAGTTCCTCTCCTTCAATGCCACAGCATGCCTCTTCTACAGCGCCATCCAGTGGTAACCCCCCTCGGCTGTCTTCTGCATCATCAAGACACGCCATTGGTGGCAGGAGCTGCCCCCGAACACGCCGCTGGTGGTAGGAGCTACCCCCGAACAACCGTTGGATCAGGATTTTCTGCCTTTGGCTGAATGCCATTCCATGGCGCTGGCCACCGGCTTTCAGCGGTCGCTGAGTTGACGGCAACTGTGGTGAGATTTTTCCTTTTTTTGTCCACCTTAAGTCATTATCCATTAGAATATCTGCAGAATTTGCTCCAAACGGGATGAACTGTCGGTCCTCTTATGATTCTACTCCCCGGTCATCTTCCGTCTTCAGGAAACATAGCTACATCCCTGTGATCGCTTTGTCTTCCCTCATTTCCAATCAGTCAGGTTTTATCTCCCCTCTTTTGCTGGCACTCCAGCACATGGGGACTTATGATTCTTCTCCTTGATACTATCCATTATCACCCACTCCACTTACACAGTTCCTTCCAAGCTGTCGCTGTACATCTTTCCCTTTCCGGATTCACCTTCTCTCTTTGTATCTTTGTACCATATACGTTCCATCGTCCACACCAATGGCAACAGCCGATCTCCTTCGTCTCCATGGTCAGCTCTCACTCCTCTATTTGCTGGTTGGGGACTTAAACGCCCACCACCTGCTTTGGGGACCTCCACGTCCGTGCCCAAGAGGCTCTCTATTGATTAACCTCTTCCACCAAGTGGACCTTGTTTGCCTCAACTTTGGGGAACCTACAATTTTGTGTGCCTCCTCGTCAACCTACTCTCATTTGTACCTTTCAGTCAGTACTGTTCGGTTAGCTTGGCGCTTTGAATGGTTCGCTCTTGCTGATACACACTTGAGTGACCATTTTCCATGTGTCCTTCGATTACAGCCACAACTGCCATCTGTGCGCCCAAGACACTGGAAATTTTCCTAAGCCAATTGGACACTTTTCTCCTCTCTAGCAACATTTGATGACCATCAGTTTCCTCGCATTGACAATCGGGTCACTCAATCTATGGAAGATATTCTTACAGCCGCGGAACGTTCAATAACTTGTACCTCCCCTTTGCCCTGGTGCTCCCCCAGTTCCTTGGTGGAACGAGATGTGGCGTGACGCAATACGCGAGCAGAGATGTGCTCTTCACATTTTCTGCCATCATCCTACGTTGGACAACTGTATTTTACGTGCGCAATACCATCGCATCATATGTGATAGTAAGAAGGAAAACTGGGACTTCTTTACCAGTTCCTTTTATACCTTCACTCCCTCATTAGTTGTTTGGAGTCAAATCCGACAGATGTCCAGCACATTCAGTTTTTCCCTGACATCTGGGCTAAATGTCACGCAGGACACCTTAGTGGACCCAGTCACCATCTCTAGCTCATTAGATCGACACGTTGCTGTGATTCCAAGCTCTTCAAGTTACCCACCCGCCTCTCTCCTGAAGAAAGGGGAAGTGGAAGACCGACCTCTTGCTTTTTTGTCTCAAAATCCTGAAAGCTATAATGCCGTTTTTTCTAAGCAGGAACTCAGACACGCATTCTCCTCCTCTCGCTCTTCTGCTCTGGGATCGGATGGTATACATGTCCAAATGTGGCTGCATTCTCATACCCTAGCCTGTGCTACCATCTTTGACTTTATAATTGACTTTGGGTCGCCAGTACCTTCCCCAGAAGGTGTCGGGAAGCGAATGTCATTCCTGTTCCAAAACCTGGAAAGGACAAACATTTCCCCTGCAGCTATCATCCAATCTCTCTCACAAGTAGTGTTTGTAACGTTTTGGAGTATATGGTAAATTGCCGTTTAGGCTGGTGGCTGGAGTCCCGAAACCTTTTAACAACTGCCCAATGCAGTTTCTAAAAGCATTGTTCTGCAGTTGACCATCTAGTTGCTCTCTCCACTTATATCATGGATAATTTTCTCAGGAAATGCCAAATGGTAACTATATTTTTTGCCCTGGAGAGGGCATATGATACCTGTTGGAGGACAGGCACCCTCTGCTCTCTGTTCTCTTGGGACTTTTGATGTTGGCTACCCCTTTTTGTCCATGAATTTATGATGGGGCGCACATTTAAGGTGTGGGCGAACACTAGTCTATCCCGTACTTTCTCCCAAGGAAACGGGATGCCCCAGGTATCCGTGCTAAGTGTTGCACTGTTTGACATTGCTATAAATCCACTTATGGATTATCTCCTTCCCGATGTCTCAGGCTCCCTCTTTGTCAATGATTCTGCAATCTTCTACAGCTCCCAACGGACCAGCCTTCCTGAACATCGTCATCAAGGACGTCTCGATCGCCTCCACTCATAGAGCATCAAAACCGGCTTCCGATTTTCTCACAGTAAGACCATCTGTGTAAATTTTTACTGTCGTACAGAGTTTTTTCCAGCTTCCCTACATCTAGGCCATTCGCGGATGTCGCCAAATTTTTGGGACTAATGTTTGACAGAAAACTGTGCTGGTCTTCCCACGTTTCATATCTTTTGGCTTGCTGTCTGCGATCCCTCAACACCCACCATGAGTGGTACCTCCTGGAGAGTGGACCGAGTGGTCCTGCTCCACATATGTCACACCTTAGTGCGCTCGAAATTGGACTATGGAAGCATAGTTCACTCCTGTGAACAACCGTCTATTCTTCAGTGTCTAGATTCTGTCCACCACCATGAATTGCGTTTAGCATCTGGAGCTTTTTACACTAGCCCTATGGAGAGCCTTTATGCTGAGACTGCTGAACCTCTGCTGTCCAATTAGTGAGCTGTCCTTCTGAGTCCTTACCTAGTCATCTGTCTTCCATGCCTGCTCATCTGACCCAAGCCCCTTTTTTTATGCCTCCTTTGATGAAGGGTATGCAGGGAGCCCTTCCTCTGTACTAACACTGGGAATCCACTTCCATCAACTGCTACATTCACTTTCCTTCCAATTTCCTAATATAGTCTTGACAAATGGGGCTACAACGCCATCTTGGTTTCGCCGTGGGACATGCCTTCTCCGTGACCTTTGTCAGCTTCCCAAGGATAGTACCCTACCTCCCTGCCACTACAGTTTATCATCGGGCTTTTGCTGCTCTCTGCTCTATGTGCACAAATGGAGGATGCCACCTTTATTTACACTGACAGCTCCAAGACCGTCTTTGCTGTCAGGAGGGTCTGTATTATTGACAACACCCCTATTAGATTTTGGCTTCCTGACCAGTGTTAGGTTTTTACTGCAGAGCTTTATGCTGCTCTCCAGGCTGTCCAATGCATCCATCACCATCAGTGGATGAAGTATGTTATATGCTCGGACTTGCTCAGCTCTCTTCTCAACCTCCAAGCTCTTTATCCTGTCCCCCATCTGGTCCACTTGGAGGGCACCTCTGTGGCATTCCTCTGGATCCCAGAGCATATTGGTATATGCAGAAATGAGGCAGCCAATATGGCGGCAAAGGCTGCTCTCTCTCTCTCTCTCTCTCTCTCTCTCTCTCTCTCTCTCTCTCTCTCTTCTTGGCCCGCTGTTCGCATGGTTTCCTTTGTGATCTACAGAGTGTTTCATGTCGTTGTGTTGCTCTATTATAGCACACACATTAGTCTGCACTTCAGGATGATAAATTATGGAACATAAAACCGCTTCCTTCCAGCTTTGACTTCGGGAGGAGGTAATTTTAACTAGACTCTGGATCGGGCACTGTCTTTTTAGCCATTGACATCCTTTAATTGACGATCCTCCCCTGCTTTTTCCCCGTCTGCTCTTAATCACGGATGGTGAGACACCTTTTACTTCAGTGGCCCTGTTTTAATCCGCTACACGCCCATTTACAGCTGTCGCCTGATATATCTTTCCTTTTAGCAGATGATGTGCTCTCAGCCGATTGCGTCTTTGAATTTATAAGTGTTAGTGAGATGACATCGGTCATTTGAAGCTCTTTTCGGAGAAATAACCCCCCTTCAATAGCACTTTTCTAAGATTTCCTTCTGTTTTTAGTTTCCCTCTTCCTGGAGTTTCAATCCCGTTGCTACTGATTTAAATTCTTGTTTTTACCATTCACTAAGCCACAGAATGGACACTTATGACCCCCCCACCGCTCCTCTCCCCTTGGCAGCCCTGATGCAGGGGCATGGTACCCCTCCTGCCTTTCCCAACAACCACCACTTGAACTTGAATCATCAACTTATTGTGGACAATCAGTACTGTTACATTAAGTGTAAGGGCTGTGGCTGCAAACAAACTGTTTCCATTTAATTTACTAATTTTAAATGTCACACACATGACTTGTCACCTTGTGAAACAAATTTTGTCAAGATTCAATTGCTTTGTGTGTTTCAAAGTTATTATTGTTTGTGTGGTTCCATTATTTATGAAAAGAAGTGTGTGCACTTCCTGTAGTGGTGATATTTAATGTAGGTTAACTGGCATTGAGGCCTGAACAGATGGTAGTATAGTAATTGTTTTTCTACATACAAACTGTTTTAAAATGTCCTCTTTTCCAGGCACAAATCAAGAAGGCAACATCATTGGACCTTTCCAATAATAGGATTACAACACTGGGAGTAAGTGCTTCATACATAATGTAATATTAGATTAATAATCAGTACTTGAATGTGATTTACTGTTTTCTTGTAAATTACGTTTATTTAAGAAGCTTTGCAATTATATAAGATGCCATGTTTCTGATACATTAATCATAATTTCACACACACTAATTACAGTGAAACATCTATTTTATGTTTTCACGGGATCCAGACTTAAAAATAGTAAAATTGAGGAAAATGTAGAATTGAGGAAAATGTCAAAACCCCCAAAACATGAGCAGAAACATATATAATTGACATATATGATTAAAAATTGTAATCCTCACCAATACATTGTATAAAACCTGTATAAGTGAAGGAAAGTAAATGCACAATACAACGTTTATACAATAATTTTTGGTAATGAATTTCATCAGTCCTTTAAAAAAATGCAGATGTGTAACAGCAAGTAAAAGCTCATCAAAAAATTGAAACAGGTATCTGGGTACAGACATGCTATGACAGCAAATTATACATAAAAACATGTGTTTTTGCACCTTTGTGTTAACCCAGAAAAAAAGCAAAAATTGATGAACATGGTGAGTTAAACCGAAAACTATGAAGTACAGCGAGAGGCTTCAAAATCTAACATGTACGGGTGTGTGTTTTCTTACTGCAGCCAGTGGCGGTTAAATAGCGTCTTGCAGACTTAAAGCCGCATACACACTAAGCTTGAAACATGTTTTCAAAACATGTGTCCAGCTACTTGATGTGAACACTGTTAGGAAACATCTTTTGAAGCAAGGTGCAGTGTCATCAACAGTTAGTGGTAACTATAGCTGCTTGCAATCCATCAGAGGGCAGTGCACAACCCGTTAATGGGTCCTCTGCACTGGAGTTTTATTGCACACCGCTGCTTTATGCCCTTTCATAAACGACTCTGCATAAAACTGCAGCTACATTTGGTAGAATATTGAGAAAGACTGCGTAGAAAAAGAAAATAAGGTTGTTTGTCATAGCTCGCTTCAAAATGTGAAATAATACTCAAGGCTCTGGAGTGAATCTCCTATTGACAAAAAATTAACATCATGTCTGGTTGTAATTGCTTTCCTGATTAAATATTATTATTATTTTTTTTAAAAAAAAGGTAATGATGATACCATATTTTCCAGAAATTCAAAATTGTTAGGTGATATCCAGGTGAAATTATGAAAACTAGAGCTGTCTTCCATATTTAGTTCCCATATGTAGCAAGTTTTTCCCACCAGTTGTTCTGTAATGTTTTTGCTAACCAAAGAGGATGACTGTATGCAAACCAACGAATTGATTTCAAACGACAACCAATTTTATCTACCAACTGCTGTTGTTGTTGTTGTTGTTGTTGTTGTTGTGGTCTTCAGTCCTGAGGCTGGTTTGATGCAGCTCTCCATACTACTCTATCCTGTGCAAGCTTCTTCATCTCCCAGTACCTACTGCAACCTACATCCTTCTGAATCTGCTTAGTGTATTCATCTCTTGGTCTCCCTCTACAATTTTTACCCTCCACGCTGCCCTCCAATGCTAAATTTGTGATCCCTTGATGCCTCAAAACATGTCCTACCAACCGATCCCTTCTTCTAGTCAAGTTGTGCCACAAACTTCTCTTCTCCCCAATCCTATTCAATACCTCCTCATTAGTTATGTGATCTACCCACCTTATCTTCAGCATTCTTCTGTAGCACCACATTTCGAAAGCTTCTATTCTCTTCTTGTCCAAACTATTTATCGTCCATGTTTCACATCCATACATGGCTACACTCCATACAAATACTTTCAGAAACGACTTCCTGACACTTAAATCTATACTCGACATTAACAAATTTCTCTTCTTCAGAAACGATTTCCTTGCCATTGCCAGTCTACATTTTATATCCTCTCTACTTCGACCATCATCAGTTATTTTGCTCCCTAAATAGCAAAACTCCTTTACTACTTTATGTGTCTCATTTCCTAATCTAATCCCCTCAGCATCACCCAATTTAATTTGACTACATTCCATTATCCTCGTTTTGCTTTTGTTGATGTTCATCTTATATCCTCCTTTCAAGACACTGTCCATTCCGTTCAACTGCTCTTCCAAGTCCTTTGCTGTCTCTGACAGAATTACAATGTCATCGGCGAACCTCAAAGTTTTTACTTCTTCTCCATGAATTTTAATACCTACTCCGAATTTTTCTTTTGTTTCCTTTACTGCTTGCTCAATATACAGATTGAATAACATCGGGGAGAGGCTACAACCCTGTCTCACTCCTTTCCCAACCACTGCTTCCCTTTCATGCCCCTCGACTCTTATAACTGCCATCTGGTTTCTGTACAAATTGTAAATAGCCTTTCGCTCCCTGTATTTTACCCCTGCCACCTTCAGAATTTGAAAGAGAGTGTTCCAGTTAACAGTGTCAAAAGCATTTCTCTAAGTCTACAAATGCTAGAAACGTAGGTTTGCCTTTTCTTAATCTTTCTTCTAAGATAAGTCGTAAGGTTAGTATTGCCTCACGTGTTCCAACGTTTATACGGAATCCAAACTGATCTTCCCCGAGGTCCGCTTCTACCAGTTTTTCCATTCGTCTGTAAAGAATTCACGTTAGTATTTTGCAGCTGTGACTTATTAAACTGATAGTTCGGTAATTTTCACATCTGTCAACGCCAGCTTTCCTTGGGATTGGAATTATTATATTCTTCTTGAAGTCTGAGGATATTTCGACTGTCTCATACATCTTGCTCACCAGATGGTAAAGTTCTGTCAGGACTGGCTCTCTCAAGGCTGTCAGTAGTTCTAATGGAATGTTGTCTACTCCCGGGGCCTTGTTTCGACTCAGGTCTTTCAGTGCTCTGTCAAACTCTTCACGCAGTATCGTATCTCCCATTTCATCTTCATCTACATCCTCTTCCATTTCCATAATATTGTCCTCAAGCACATCGCCCTTGTATAAACCCTCTATATACTCCTTCCACCTTTCTGCCTTCCCTTCTTTGCTTAGAACTGGGTTGCCATCTGAGTTCTTGATATTCATACAAGTGGTTCTCTTCTCTCCAAAGGTCTCTTTAATTTTCCTGTAGGCAGTATCTATCTTACCCCTAGTGAGACAAGCCTCTACATCCTTACATTTGTCCTCTAGCCACCCCTGCTTAGCCATTTTGCACTTCCTGTCGACCTCATTTTTGAGACGTTTGTATTCCTTTTTGCCTGCTTCATTTACTGCATTTTTCTATTTTCTCCTTTCATCAATTAAATTCAATATTTCTTCTGTTACCCAAGGATTTCTATTAGCCCTCGTCTTTTTACCTACTTGATCGTCTGCTGCCTTCACTGCTTCATCCCTCAGAGCTACCCATTCTTCTTCTACTGTATTTCTTTCGCCCATTCCTGTCAATTGTTCCCTTATGCTCTCCCTGAAACTTTCTACAATCTCTGGTTCTTTCAGTTTATCCAGGTCCCATCTCCTTAAATTCCCACCTTTTTGCAGTTTCTTCAGTTTCAATTAGCAGTTCAAAACCAATAGATTGTGGGCAGAATCCACATCTGCCCCTGGAAATGTCTTACAATTTAAAACCTGGTTCCTACATCTCTGTCTTACCATTATATAATCTATCTGATACCTCTTAGTATCTCCAGGATTCTTCCAGGTATACAACCTTCTTTTATGATTCTTGAACCAAGTGTTAGCTATGATTAAGTCATGCTCTGTGCAAAATTCTACAAGGCGGCTTCCTCTTTCATTTCTTTCCCCCCAATCCATATTCACCTACTACGTTTCCTTCTCTCCCTTTTCCTACTGACGAATTCCAGTCACCCATGACTATTAAATTTTCGTCTCCCTTCACTACCTGAATAATTTCTTTTATCTCGTCATACATTTCATCTATTTCTTCATTATCTGCAGAGCTAGTTGGCATATAAACTTGTACTACTGTAGTAGGCATGGGCTTTGTGTCTATCTTGGCCACAATAATGCGTTCACTATGCTGTTTGTAGTAGCTAACGCGCACTCCTATTTTCGTATTCATTATTAAACCTACTCCTGCATTACCCCTATTTGATTTTGTGTTTATAACCCTGTAATCACCTGACCAAAAGTCTTGTTCCTCCTGCCACCGAACTTCACTAATTCCCACTATATCTAACTTTAACCTATCCATTTCCCTTTTTAAATTTTCTAACCTACCTGCCCGATTAAGGGATCTGACATTCCACGCTACGATCCGTAGAACACCAGTTTTCTTTCTCCTGATATCGACGTCCTCCTGAGTAGTCCCCGCCCGGAGATCCGAATGGGGGACTATTTTACCTCCAGAATATTTTACCCAAGAGGACGTCATTATCATTTAATCATACAGTAAAGCTGCATTTCCTCGGGGAAAATTACGGCTGTAGTTTCCCCTTGCTTTCAGCCGTTCGCAGTACCAGCACAGCAAGGCCGTTTTGGTTAATGTTACAAGGCCAGATCAGTCAATCATACAGACTGTTGCCCCTGCAACTACTGAAAAGGCTGCTGCCCCTCTTCAGGAACCACATGTTTGTCTGGCCTCTCAACAGATACCCCTCCGTTGTGGTTGCGCCTACGGTATGGCCATCTGTATCACTGAGGCACGCAAGCCTCCCCACCAACGGCAAGGTCCATGGTTCAGCTGCTATACAAACTAATTTTACCTACCAACTACAGTACAAACTCTCCATCAAAATAATACCATAGTTAAAAACTAATTACAAAATTCTTTAATAAATGTAACCTTATTCTGTAAAACTATGTTACACTGAGAGATGCTTATCGTCTTCAGATCACAAGTCACAATAAATAAATAAAAAAAGATGAATGCTGGTGATATCTTTCATTTTGTTTCCATGAACCTTCGAGTATTAATAATGCAGCAGCACATATTAAAGTTCCTTGTCTCTAGACATGACGTGGCAGACAACACGAAAACAATACAAGAAATAGCATTGCAGATGATGCGAATACACTGAGAAATGTTTGCTGCAAGTTTGAACACAGAGACAAGAAACAAAGATGGAAACAGATGTGAAACAGTGTAGGAAATAATATTCTTAAGAGAAACATGTTTCCAGTGGAAGTGTGGAGGCAGCTTTACACTACTTATTGCACTGGTGGGCTTTCAACTATCGACTATTATGAGCGCCTGTGAACAAACTGTCTGAACAGCAGGCATTTCGATTATTCATTTCCATCGAAGTGTGTGACGTATGTGTGCAGTATGCCTTCTCAAAGCATGCTGTATTGAAAGTACCATATTACAAATTCATTGCACTTATCATTAAATGCCAGTTAATAAAGCATCAACGATTTAAGGCTTCAAAAAATTTTATGATAACTAATTCACAATACAAAATACAGATGAGCAAACTGTAGCATAATGGATAAAGTCACAACTAGCAGAATTAGAGGTTATAAGTTCACAACTCACTACATGCCAGTATTATTATTATTATTATTATTATTATTACTTTCTTTTTTTCAACTTAGCAATGTTATCACGTTCATTATGATTGTAATACAATGTTGTTGTTGTGGTCTTCAGTCCTGAGACTGGTTTGATGCAGCTCTCCATGCCATACAGTAAAGCTGCATGCCCTCGGGAAAAATTACGGCTGTAGTTTCCCCTTGCTTTCAGCCGTTCGCAGTACCAGCACAGCAAGGCCGTTTTGGTTATTGTTACAAGGCCAGATCAGTCAATCATCCAGACTGTTGCCCTTGCAACTACTGAAAAGGCTGCTGCCCCTCTTCAGGAACCACACGTTTGTCTGGCCTCTCAACAGATACCCCTCCGTTGTGGTTGCACCTACGGTACGGCTATCTGTATCGCTGAGGCACGCAAGCCTCCCCACCAACGGCAAGGTCCATGGTTCATGGGGAGAGGTGTAATACAATATGTTCTGCAATATTCGATGATGATCAACATATCTGTCTGGGTAGAGAACGAAGGATGAAATAAATATTTGCCTGTTTATTTGCGAATGTGTGATGATTTCAGAGTGTGTGGTTAGACAGGAGTCTAAGAGGATAGCTTAAATTGCTGCAAGTGAAACAATGAGCAGTAATATTCATATTCTTCCTTGTCACAAATATTTCACATGTTGCACAACCTCAAACATAGTCTCCTAAAGAGTTTTGCTACAGCTGAGAATCTCCTGTTACTAACACATCCATAAACATGTGAAGCTAAACGCGGCAAGTTGTGTTGTTAACGCTAATCGTGGATCACATCAGCATTTACTCTCTCTCACATCTCCCTTCTCCGCAACAGCCTAAAATTTTACCTAACTCCGCCGCCACCCACAGTGTGAGTCGTCTGTCTTTTGTGTCGCTTATAAATCGTTCAGCTACAGCAAATGTCAATAGGAAGAAAATTTGACAGAGTCTAGTGAGATGTTGAGTAAAAATGTAAAATTGAGTAAATTTTACTAGGAAGAAACATAAAAATTGGAAATTTTTACCATTAATCTTATGGGTTTTTCAAAGGGATGACAAATTTATGGTGTACAATTGCGAAAAAAGTAAAATCGGAGAGCGTAAACTCAAAGTTCCACTCTCTACTAGATTACAGTGTAGAAAAGGGTTAAAAGATTGCTGTAAATGGTTAGACTAACCTTTAAGGTAGTAATAATTTACCTGTAGGTATTAAGTGTTGGTTTATACAGTTATTACTCTACAACATTATACCTTTATTGTTAAAGTAGGAACTGCCTTTTGAAATCAAAATAGCATAGTGGGCAAGTTGTGAACAAAATTGTAGAATGGTAGAATGAGTACAAAATACCTCTTTATTTGAAACTTGTGTATTTTGAAAAAATTGACTGTTTCAACTAATTGCCCATGGGAAATAGGTATTTATTTGTTGTATGTTGGAAGGAAGGAAGATTAGTGTTTTAACCTCTCATTGAGAATGAGGTCCTTAGAGGTGGAACCCAAACTTGGGATTCAAGATTGGTGGGGAATGATATCGGCTGTGCCCTTTCAAAGTAACAATCCTGATATTTGCCTGTAGCAATTTAGGAAAATTACGGAAATATTAAATCTCACAGCTTCCATTACACTTCATCAGAGTAATGATAAATTCAGAGCTGAAAGAAATTGATTTCTCAGCAGTGCTAGTGGAAGTTTCCAGATCTTTAAAGTGGGAAAACAAGAGTACTAATGTGTGTTAATGGAATATATCAAGTCCACCTTCAGTTCTATTATTTGAAAATCAATTACTGTGGCAATTTTATATTTCATTAAGTTAGTGTGGCAGTACAACATGGAAATTTATTCAGCATTCTTTATCAGCCACATCAGTCTATAGTATGAGAAAGTTTTCCAGCACACTATGATTCACTAATTATTACTCATATACTTACATACATAGAAAGTATGGATAAACTGCAATCATTTCATAGTTCACAATTCCAGTCCACACCAAGCCATGGTAAATTGTAGAACACACCAAGAGAATAATCTGTATAGTCCATGGTTAAGCAAACCCATCAATAATTTGAAGAACAGCAATCCAAAATGTGGAAATCCAGTAACCAGCTAGGTCACAAAATTGCAGTGTGAGCAAGGAAGAGACCTAAGAACAGCACGATTTGAAGTTCCTTGCAGTGGATTGACATCAATGGCCAGGCCCTTGTGATAGCTCACTGGCTTCTCTTACAGGAGGCCAGAGGAGTTTTTGATGGGATATTGACATCTGCCAGATGATGTAGGTATAGCATCTCTCCACCCTTTAATCACTCTGTAGGATTGGAAGTGTCCTTGTCGATATTGTGGTTGCTGTGTGAGTTTGATTGTGTCTCGGCACACATTGTTTTTGTATCCTTTAATTTTGTTGATGACAGGATGCTGATGCCAGAGTTAGATGGAGCTGGGGTAGGTTTGTCGGTCTGTTCTGGAAGTCAGTGGTACTGGAGTAGGAAAGGGTTCCATTCCATGGGGAAAAGTTCTACAGTGCTGAACCTGGGGATGTGAATCCACCAGAAATATGAAGTTGTATCGAGCTGGCTCCAAGGGGCCATTTGTCATCTCCAGATGGTTCTGATAAAACCTGGTACCTTCCCAAAAGTGAGAGTCCAAACCCCTGTGCCCAGCATGTAACAGGGGCAGTGGGTGGAATGGCATGGGTTTGTTGAAGGTCTCAGGAGTTCCCAGAGGGCCCAGTGTTGCAGCCATGCAACAGTGATGCCAGAGTATGCCCCTGTATCAGTGTTGCTCTGTAGTGTCCAGGAAGTGGGTCTTGTTCCACATCTGTACCTTGCCATTGCAACAGTAGAGCACTTGCCTGCGAAAGGCAAAGGTCCCGAGTTCGAGTCTCGGTCCAGCACACAGTTTTAATCTGCCAGGAAGTTTCAAAGTCCTGGTTGCATTCCCATGGGTGTTGCGGCATTGGCAAAGCATGGAACTGTTACGGCCATGCTGACTGGGTTGATAAGCCAGTCTCGCAGGAGCAGGCTGTCAACTTGATGTTCTGTGTGATGCCAGACCAATAGGCTTGCCGCAATGTGCATGCTTTCATATGTGCCATTCCCCAGTTTTCGACATGCAGCAGATTTACTACTTGCTGATACAGTGGCGCAAGATAATGACACGGCTATCGTCATTGTCCACTGTTAGCATCAGTACACCCAGTGACATCTGGACCCTGTTTCTAGATGAAGACAAGTGCAAAACTCTGGAAGGGAATGGGTGTGTTGTGTTCTGGCCAACCTTGACGAATGTAGTTTTGATCCTCAGATCTATCCTTCACAATTACAGAGGCAGTGACAGGGCCTAGTGTTGTAGATGTTGTGCTATTGTTTTCGGGAAGGTGGTTCTTAGTACCGAAAAAGGAGATTAATAGTGTGCGGTCTTTTATAAGATGGAATTATGCTGTAAAGGAGAGCATGGAATTTTCAGATGCCAAATACGATAGCCAGTGCTTCTTTTTTGATGTGTGAGTAACTTATCTGGGGTGAAGTGAGTGTTTTAGATGCATGTGTGATGGTGCTAAGTTTGGCCAGGTCATTTGCTACTCAGTTTTGGCCTAAGCACTCCACTTCCTCTGGAAATAATTTGCACTTTAGTCAATTTTGTTGTAGCATGCAAAGCAGTAAACATAAGTAGGCAAGATGTTGCTCTCTTGTTGCACCACTTATTAATATATCGTCCAGATAATTGACTGTACCCAGTATGTTTTGAGTTGGCTATTCCAAAAAGGTTTGGAAAATTTCTGGTGCTGTAGCAATTCTAAAAGCAGCCTGTTGTAGCTGTACAATCCAAATAGAGTGTTGGTGACTATGAATCCACCTAATAGTCTTGACGTGATCTCCTCTAGCCTTGGAACAGGATAGATGTCAATCTCTGATCGTCCTTTTATAGTTGATTTACAGACACTACAAACATGGAGAGAGCCATTTGATTTTTGTAACACTATCAGTATTGTTGACTGGATGCAACAGGTGTGAGGATGTCTTGTAGCACTAAACAGTCTAATTTGGGCTTGAGGTCATCTTGCAGTGCTACTGGCATTGGTCTAGCTCTAAAGTAGCAAGGTACTGCAGAAGACTGGAAAATCCGCTCATGGTACTAAAGCTCCATAAAAGTTTATCAGTCTAGCCACAAGTTCACAGAAATTGTTATAGGTGACATACTTGTCATCCCTTCCCACTTGAGACTGAAAAAGTAAAGTTAACTGTTTCCTCGATCAACTTACAAATTGACACACAGAATTCCTCCCTAAATGTTCTGTGCCACTCTGTCTCTGACGTAGTCCCATGAAGTAGTTCTTATAATACTATTGGATTTATTTGGAGATACAGTCTACCTGTGTGGATGTAAGTGCAAATGGGGCAGCTGATTTACTTTAAATATGTTTGGAGATGCATTAAGGCGAATGTATTGACAAACAACATGAAGCAGTGTAGAGGCACACATTTAGACACAAGTAATGTCAAAATTATGGAAAACTGAGAATGCCAAGAGGTTGGATCAGGATTGCATCTTTATGCCGACTAAAGAGATTGGACCCCAAAAGAAATACTTAGTAAACTCTGTATAACTTAGGAACAGACTAATAATTTTCATTCGTTTCCTGATGTAAATAGTTTACTGCACAGTGATGTGGTAATAGCAAGGCTTTTTAATGACACAGGCTTCCTCTGTCATTTTTTTATGCTCAAGGTGGTATTTAATGATTAATATTTGATAAAGATAATTTCTTAGTTTCATGACAGATGTGGTGCAACAGTTAGCAATTGAAATCGTACTTTGCAATAACGACAGTTGTTTATCAACCTTTGAACTGAATCAGTATAGCTGTAGAGAACCAATGTCCACACTTGCATAACTGAAAAGTCCATCTTGACAGTGTGTAGCAGGTACCCACTACGACAAAGTACACGATCACTGGAAGTGGTGATGAACTCTAAGTTATCATGGATAATCAGCAGCACTTATCATGAGGCTGTGAGCTCATGGGCTGTCAAGATGCAAGTCCAGGCATGGGAAAGGCTGACGGACATCTAGCAACTGATGTGATCCTGGCAAAAGTGTGGTAATATACAATGTCTCATAAATAGCAGCAGCGACACGCATTGTTGTCCGAAGTGTTGGCTCAAGGACAACTGGCAGTCAGTCTGGAGCATAACTATAGCAGCTGGTGGTCTGTCTGTAGTTTGGAGCATAACTCATTGTTGAGAGGCTGAGCGCCAATCTAAGTACCACGGGCACAATGTTGTGTGACCTTGCGGATGCAAATAGGTGCCTGCAAATGCAGTGCTGTTTACCATGACCTGTGTGCCACATATTGGTGCAGCTTGTGCCCCCAGATGCTGTGGTAGCTGCAGGAGACTCCCAAAAGTACATCAGGAGCCGTACCTGGCCCATGAAGCACATCCTTGAGCGTAGTATCACCCTGTGTTATTATAGTTGGTAGATCCCTGTCATTAGAATTGCCAAGTAGGGTTCACTCTCACAACTTACTCATAGTTCCCAAAACCACTGGTGTACTTCAGTGTCATATTGCATTGACAGTCTCACTGCCTGTGTTCTGAATGTGGGGAAAACCTGTCACTCGTCTCTGAAGCATTCTGTACTGCTGCTCAAGAAGTGAGTTATGCTTCTTAACTGCAGTGTGCCAATACAGTGTTAAAATGAAAAATAACAAGTTGTCCAAAAATAAGAGGTACGTCACAAGACTTCACCTGAATGTGAGCTACATGATTTTCACACACTAAACCCAGTGAAAAAGATCTCAAAATTTTAAGCTAGTGAATTAAGATGATTAGATGGTACCACTACTGTTGATTTAGTTTGGTATTTTAAAACAGAAATATGAAAAAAATGTCCATCCCAAAAAGTTTTATGCTTAACTTGATGGCACAACAAAGAAAGTACCCAGAGGGCCAACTTTTTTATACAACGCTGTTATTGTGCAAAAGTACGTGGTGCTTTCCGTAGGATTGTAACCTTTGTGATATCAACTATAGAGACAAAGAATCAATAAGGGCATAGGTTTTTTCATTTACCACTGAATTGGTACCAGCAAGAAGTTTTATTGAATTGGTATTTATCATTATTGGGGGAGAGAGGTTTTGTGGTTGCTGAGTGGGCATATGCTTAGCGAACAATCTGATGTGGACATCCTGGATACCACTTCCTATTATTGTTGTAGCAGGTTTGGGCAGCAGGGGGACTAATGAGAAGACAACGAGTCAGATACATGCAACTGCTGATTCGTTGTTTGGGCTTTTTAAATGGAGGTCACAGTTTCAATCTGTGGGATGCATACGTAATTATTGCATCACACACTAATGATTCAGTGCAACATTGTTTACAATTTTGATTTTCACACAATAATCAACTCTCAATATTCCGCTCTCTGAAATTAGTTTCCTATGCAGCATATAATTGATGCCTGAACCAATGCTAGTCTAGCTGCTAAAATGTGTTCATTTCTCATAATGCTTAGAGAACAAAGTATGGATTTCAGACTGTGGTCATGTTATTTACCTGAAAGTGGAGCTGCAGATGTCTTTAGTATGTCTCATCATTCTATGAGGATGAAATTGTGTGAATAATGGTAGTGAATGCTGTTCTGGCTTGATGAATTGCTCTTGCATAAGCTGTTGCTGCTCCAGAATGTGCTGCTGTTGTACCTGCTGTTGCATCTGAAGTTGCAGCTGTTGCTGCAACAATGTCATGAATTGATGAATTCCATATGCATGATCTGTGGTGTCACCGCCAGACACCACACTTGCTAGGTGGCAGCTTTAAATCGGCCGCGGTCCATTAGTACATGTCGGACCCGCGTGTCGCCACTGTCAGTGATCGCAGACCGAGCGCCACCACACGGCAGTTCACGAGAGACTTACTAGCACTCGCCCCAGTTGTACGGACGACTTAGCTAGCGATGCAACACTGACGAAGCCTTTCTCATTTGCAGAGAATATAGTTAGAATAGCCTTCAGCTAAGTCAACGGCTACAACCTAGCAACGCGCAATTAACAGTTTATAGTCTTGCACGTACCGTCGAGAACGATGTATTCAAATGAGGGATTAAAGTTAAGTATTCCAGAAGCTACGTACTTTTCTTTATAGCATTCATTACGTATCCTGTTTCAGACCTCACGCCATCCTGCGTGAGCTTATAGCGTGCATTTCGGCCTTCTCTAGCAATATAACATGATCACTGAACTTAGTTTGTTGTGTTCGCACACACATGCATATGCCCACATGTGCACATGCGTAAAAACACACACACACACACACACACACACACACACACACACACACACACACAGAAGTTGAGTCCTCATTGTCATGAAAGTACAGTGTAAGTAAGGTAGAGAAATAAGCACAGCATGATATGAAATGTCTTGCAGGAGCCAGGTTTTATCTCTGGCTTGGCATCAATGACCAGCCTGTGTGACATCCCAGTGGCATCTCTTACCAGTTGCCAGAGGAATCAGTGATAGTGGACATTGCAGGGTATTGTCATTGCTGTTGAATGACTGAGATATAGCACAAATCTGTTTAGTTTTGATTAATAACCAAGGGCACTGAAGTTAATAACCAAGGGCACTGAAGTTAGCACTTAAAGCACAAAGAACACTCAAAAATATTTGAAAAATGCCAATTTCAAAACTGCCAAAAGCTGCTGCTGAAATAATTAAATTCTTTATTTACTACATTTACTAGGATGGCATGTTTGGCTTAGCTGGGCAAATACCAAAATATTTTGTTTGGATGGTGCACCATAACTCATAAGTATTTGATGAACCATGTTTAAGAATCCTCAAGAATTGCTGATAAAATAATTATTTACTAACACTTCATATAATAAAGAATTACTTTAACAACAGCTCTTGGCAGTTACGAAATATCTTTTTTTCCAAGTACTTAGAAACCATAGGGCACCACTTACACAAAGTATATTGTCATAAATATAATAAAGGTTTCCATATACTTTTCACTCCTACAAATCTGACTTCTATGTTGTTTTTTTTCTGGTCAACTTCTTGTCCTAATCCAAATGGTTTAACACTTCATCATGAAACTCCATATGAAACATTTTACCCGTACTTCATTTTAATACTGTGTATATTAGCATGCAAACTTTTTCTCACTCACACCAGGCACTGCATCTGCTTGGTGGAGTTAAAGCAGAATCGTATTGTAATCACTTGTAGTGACACCATGTAATGCTTGCCATTCTAAGACACATCAAACTGCACTATTATTGGTCAGTGTAACAACTGTGCCCATTTATAATTCTGCTTTTCCCTGAGTTTTATTTGTAAATCCAGGTCCATTCACTTTCTGTGAGCTTAGGTCTAGTATTAGATCTGCTAGTATGGTTTTCTGTTGGATATTTTGTCTACTATGTCACAGTAGACAAAATATCCAACAGAAAACCATACTAGCAGATCTAATACTAGACCTAAGCTCACAGAAAGTGAAAGTATTTGTATGGAGTGTAGCCATGTATGGAAGTGAAACATGGACAATAACTAGTTTAGACAAGAAGAGAATAGAAGCTTTCGAAATGTGGTGTTACAGAAGAATGCTGAAGATTAGATGGGTAGATCATATAACTAATGAGGAGGTATTGAATAGGATTGGGGAGAAGAGAAATTTGTGGCACAACTTGACTAGAAGAAGGGATCGGTTGGTAGGACATGTTCTGAGGCATGAAGGGATCACCAATTTAGTATTGGAGGGCAGCGTGGAGGGTAAAAATCGTAGGAGACCAAGAGATGAATACACTAAACAGATTCAGAACGATGTAGGTTGCAGTAGGTACTGGGAGATGAAGAAGCTTGCACAGGATAGAGTAGCATGGAGAGCTGCATCAAACCAGTCTCTGGACTGAAGATAACAACAACAACAACAACAACAACAACAACAACATGTCACAGTATGGATTTTGCATCTGCATTGTACTCGGAGAAAAGGCATGGCAACCGGTTATCCAAATAGCAGTAATTGTTTTCAGTCCATCTCAATATGAGGCTCTCTCATGACTGTATTGAATGTATTGCTTGTCAGCAAACATCAGATGCTAAAGTGTGTATCTCCTAGGTTAATGTTTGCTCATTGCAGACCTCACTAAGTTCTGTGTCTGTGACCTCTCTTTACCAAACAATGTCATCCATTGGCCTGGAGGTTGTCATTGTTACACGGGTTGCTGAAAGAACCCCAAAGATTCATCATTTCCGTTGTACTTTTCTTGGATACTATAGCCATGTCCAACTATTTGACATAACACAGGCATCCATGACACATTACTAAATCCCAGTACAATTCCTCAGAGTTCAGAGATTTCTTACGACAGTGTAGTTCACATAGTTCTAACATTTGAGTGCACATTCTCTCTCTCTCTCTCTCTCTCTCTCTCTCTCTCTCTCTCTCTCTCTCTCTCTATATCTCTCTATCTATCTATCTATCTCTCTCTCTATCTTGGCTGTTGCATTTTGTAAACTGGATCATTCTTAACTTGACAGAGCTGCCATGCAGAGGAGTTATGGATTTGGATCATAACTTCTGCTGTAGTTGCATTCTGGGACTCCATGAACATTTTCTGCCAAGCAGTGGTTCACTTATGGTTGTATGTTAAAATGGAAGGCAATTTATTCTTCCTTTGTATGTTGTCTGAAACACTCACTTCAATCTGGCATTCACTGGTCATAAAATTTTTGTTTTATTTCTGCCCTAAGAAGTGTTTAGTAGATCAGACATCCTGTTTCTGAATTTTGTCAGGTCTTCCATCTGAATGCATATGGGATACATACTTGCTGACAATTAGATTTTGGATAGTTTTTTTCGGGTGAATTTTGGACAGTTTTTTCGGATGATTGTGCACCTCACAGTGTGTTTATAGCACTTTTTCAATGCTGATCATTCCCTAATGTCTAAAACTCTGAGAGCTGAAAGATTTGAAAACCTTGACTTCGTCTTTTCTGAAATAATTTGAAAACTAGTACATATTCTTGTGACACTTACCAAATATTCCCTTCTCAAAGAACTGACTTCTATCACAAAGTGAACAATTTCTTTATAGCATAGTCGCAATCTCTAATGCTGTTTTGACTTCAGTCTATCTATCTTGGGATCTAGTAAATAACGAAATAACAAAGATTTTCTGTGTAGCGTGTCCTTTATCATCACATTCCAATGTACTGAATATCATATTCCAGATTTCAGCCAGTTATCCTTCTCTTTTGTTGCTGCCCTGCCAGGACTGTGCTGGTTAATCTCGGCTTATCCTATTTGGCAAGGGCACTTAAGTTTCTTGACATCTTTTTCTATTTCTTTGTTCTCAGGTAGAAAGTTTTCCCTTAACATTTTGGTCTTTTTTAATTCTTTTTTGGTCTCTCTATTTTCACTTGATACTTAAATTCAGAGAGAGAGAGAGAGAGAGAGAGAGAGAGAGAGAGAGAGAGAGAGATTTCTTTCCAATTCTGTGGCTTTTTGCACTGGAAGTTTCTGCGGCATCAGATGATGCAAAGACAGTGGGTACCAAATTGCATCAGTAAGTGCCTTCTGATGTAAAATTTCTCTCTGGTCATTCCATGTTGCCAGATCAGTTCTGGCTGTAACAGTCCACTTGGTCATTTATTTATCACAATTCAGTACATACACCAATACAGAACTTTTTACACACACACACACACACACACACACACACACGCACACGCACACGCGCACACACACGCACGCACTCGTGCGTGTGCTAGTCGGTGAACCTTGATAACCAGTAAGTAAGTTCATGTTTGAAAATCATGTGCTCCCTCTGGTTATCTCTAGTACTACTGTTAGTGGCCATGCACAAGTTGGAGGGCAGCCAGAGGAAAAGAAGCTGTCATTTGACCAGAGTTGAGCTGGGAAATGGATGCAAAGTTATCAAGTCGTTCATCCTGAACAAGTATTTCTGGTACTATTATAAGCACTAATGAGGAAATGGAAGAGGCACCTTCTTGACAAAACAAGTGTGAAAGGACTTTCACTTTATAGTTCTGCATTATTTTATGTGCTACGTAAAGCACCATTAGCTCTGAAAACACAGTTACATTTGTAACCAGGAAATTAGTTATATACATTTCATCGGCATACATACTTTGCAGGCTACCATATGGTGCATGGCAGAAGGTACCTAGCACCAATGCTAATCATTTAATTTCCTGTTCCACTTGCAAATAGAAAAACAACTGTCTATAGGCCCCTGTACGAGTCCTAATTTCTTTTATCTTTGTGACACTTATACACAGTTATGTTGGTGGCAGTAGAATTTTTCTGTAGTTAACTTCAAATGACAGTTCTCTAAATTTTTTCAATAGTGTTTCTTGAAAAGAATGTTGCCTTCCCACCAAGGATTGCCATTTGTAGTATCTCCGTAGTACTTGCACATTGATCGAACCTACCGGTAACAAATCTAGCACCTCACCTCTGAATTGCTTCAATGGGTCCTTTAATGTGAAATGATAGGGGTCACCAAAGCTTGAATAGTACTCAAAAATGGGTCACATTAGTGGTCCATATGCAGTCTTCCTTACCAATGACCCACACTTTCCTAAAATTCTGCCAATAAACCAAAGTCAACCAATTGCCTTCCTTACTGCAGTTCTTACACGTTTGTTCCATTTCATATCACTTTGCAACATTATGCCTAGATATTTAATCAATGTGACTGTATCGAGCAGCACAGTACTAATATTATATTAAAATATTATGGGATTGTTTTTCTCACTAATTTGCACTAAATTACTTTTTTCTGCATTTAGAGCTAACTGCCATTCATCAGACCAACTAGAAATTTTGTTTAAGTTTTCTTGTATCCTCCTACAACCACTCACTGCAAATGGCTGCCCACACTGTCTATCAGGTCAGTTACGTATATACAGAACGATAGCAGTCCTACGACACTTCCCTGGGGCATTCCTGATGATACCCTTGTCGCTGATGAACACTCGCCATCAATGCCAACGTACTATGTTCTATTACTCAAGAAGTCTTCAAGACACTCACATATCTGGGAACCTACTCTGCATGCTCATACTTTCGTCAACAGTCTGCAGTGGGGAACTGTGTCAGATGCTTTTTGGAAATCTAGAAATATGGAGTTTTCTTGTTGTCCTTCATCCATGGTTCACTGGATGTCATGTAAGAAAAGAGCAAGCTGAGTTTCGTAAGAATGATGCTTTCTAAATCTGGGCTAATTTGTGGAAAGAAGCTCTTCTGTCCAAAGAAATTTGTTTAATTCGAATTGAGAATATGCTCAAGAATTCTGCAGCAAACTGACATTAAGGATATTGGTCTGTAATTTTGTGGGTCTGTTCTCTTAGCCTTCCTATATACAGGAGTCACCTGCCTTTTTCCCAGTCACTTGTGAATTTGTGCTGAGTGAGAGATTCATGATACGTGCAAGCTAAGTAAGGGACTGATGTCATAGAGCACTGTTTGTAAAACCGAATTGGGATTCCATCAGGACCTGGTGACTTATTTGCTTTCAGCTCTTTTATTTGTTTCTGTATGCCAAGCTTATTACTGTGCCCTTCATACAGGAGTCTGTGTAATTGTCCAAACAACAGTACAAGGGCCGTGTGAAAAGTCCGTGCAAAAATAAAAACAACTTATGTGTTTGGGGTAAACGATTTTTATTTTTCGACATAGTCTCCTTTTAGACTTATATACTTCGTCCAATGCTGTTCTGATTTGTTGATCCCTTCCAAATAATACGAATTGTCCATTTCTGCAAAATAGCTATTAGTTGCTGCAATCACCTTCTCGTTTGAATAAAATCTTTGTCCCGCCAACCATTTCTTCAAATTGGGGAACAAATAGTAGTCCGAGGGAGCCAAGTCTGGAGAATAGGGGGGATGTGGAACGAGTTGGAATCCTATTTCCAATTATTTTGCGACCACATCTGCTGAGGTGTGTGCTGGTGCATTTTCGTAATGGAAAAGGACTTTTTTGCGGTCCAATTGCCGGCATTTTTCTTGCAGCTCGATTTTCAAATGGTCCAATAACGATGAATAATATGCACCTGTAATAGTTTTACCCTTTTCCAGATAGTCGATGAGGATTATCCCTCATGAATCCCAAAAGACAGTCGCCATAACCTTAACAGCCGAAGGAATGGTCTTCGCCTTTTTTGGTGCAGATTCTGCCTCGGTAACCCATTGTTGAGATTGTTGTTTGGTCTCTGGAGTATAGTTATGTATCCATGTTTCATCCACAGTAAGGAAATGACACTTTAAGTCCCGCGGATTCTTCCTGAAGAGCTGCAAACCATCCTTGCAACACTTCACACGATTCCATTTTTGAACAAGCGTGAGCAAACACAGAACCCATCTTGCGGATAGCTTTCTCATGTCCAAAGCATTAGCAATCTCACGCACCTTAACTCTTCTGTCATCCATCACCATATCATGGATTTTATCAATGATTTCTGGAGTCGTGACCTTCACAGGGCGTCCAGAACGTTCGGCATCACTAGTGCCCATATGGCCACTCCAAAAATTTTGAAACCACTAATAAACTGTTCTAATCGAAGGAGCAGAGTCACTGTAATGTTTATCAAGCTTCTCTTTAGTCTCCTGAGGCGTTTTGCCTTTCACAAAGTAATGTTTAATCACCACACGAAATTCTTTTTTGTCCATTTTTTGACAATCACTAGACTTCCTTGATTCACACGAATGCCAAACACAAAGAAGTAGACCAATATGGCTGAAATTTGGTATGCGTTCATTCCGAAGATGCTACTAACTAAACATGACCTCGATATGCACCAGTGGTGCCATCTCTCGGACTTTGCACAGTCTTTTCAAACGCCCCTCGATGTTTGTGCAATCCTCCTAAGTGAATGATTTCTTAAAACTGAAATTTGTAACTTCAACTTTCATTTTTCTGTCGTCTGTTGTCACACAAGACTGGTCAGTGAGCGACTGGATAGAAGCCTATGACCCACTTAGTGATTTTATGTAAGATCAGAATTTCCTCAGGATCTCAGCAAGGTTTTTTTGTTAAGGTATGATGGTGGTAGTTGCTGTATGCTTTGTGCATCACTCTGTTTAAAGATGCACAGATCTCTAACAACTTTTGCCTGTCATCATTTGCACATTCCGAGAGTGCAACAGTGTTTGCTTCCTCAGCATTTTCTGAATTTTGTTACTAAACCACGAAGGGTCTTTTTTGTCCTGAATCCACTTACTCGGCACATACGTGATTACTCTAGAACGCGATTTACAGGCTGTTTAAACTTCACTCATAATTCCTTTATGTCCATCATACCAGAACTAAATTATGTTCATTCATTGTGTAAGTGGGACCCAAACAACTGCTTATCTGCTCTTTCGAGCAGAAATACTCTTAGCCTCCTTGATTAATTTATTAACTTCAGTAGCCGAAGTCACTTTAATGACATTGTAGTCACTAATCCCAGTCTCCAGCTAATATTGCACGATCTAGCTATTTCTGTGCGACTGAGCGTGGACTTTCTTTGAATGATTCTAAAACAGTCACTGTGGAATCAGGTGGCCAATGATTAGCTTGATTTCACGTAGACCTGTTACACACGTTCAGATAGCTTCACAGTCACATTCAGATTTGATCTCGGTAGAGATGGTTGAGACCATGAGGCTAGAAAAGTGAGAGACTACAAATGTAAAGATACGAGATGTCACTTTTCACTCCTTTAGTTAACGGTAAATACTTTTCAGTGAACAAACTGCCAAGTTAACCCTTTCATTTCCTGTGGCTAATGTTGTGTACATTAAATTTACTTTGTCTTAGCTGCAACAGAAGTATTTTTCCCGATGGAGACCTGAGGTACACATTTGTGAATATTCAACATTTTCATCATGTGGAAGTACCTCTGAACGTTTGGTATCACTATGAAAATATCAGCAAGTCAATATAGCAATTCACAGAAGCTTGTGACCACCAGTATACACAGGTGTGGTTGGTTTGCGGTATTCCACTGTATAATTCAATATATTTATTACAATAGTGAATATTTTGTAATAAGTTATTTTAGTCAATCAAATGAAGCCACGTGTACAAAGTAATTTTAAAAACAGATACATATTTTTGTATAAATCTTGCATCTAAAATCATTAAAAAATCACATAAGCGCATTACCACGTAAAGAAAAATTTTCCTTTTTCCAGAAAAAATTTGGATCTGGAAGGGTTAAACTGCAATATGGAAATTATGTTAAACTGTAGATCCTCCTATAAGTGGCTGAGTGAGTCCGTTTTAGAGGACCATACCTAGTAGTAAAGAATTGTGGTGTCCAGACTTTCAGGAGAGGGACAACTACATTTTTAAATGTCAAAAGAAAGGTCATTTATTTCGCAGTTGTTTTAAAAAGAAGAATCAAAAAGTATTGATTCTTCATGAGTCACTGAAAATTTCATCTCTGTAAAATATTTTCTTCTAATATATATCTCTATACTGTAAAATTTAATTGTTATAGTCAAAGTTTTCCACTCCTTCAACTGTTTCAAACTCATAGAAAATAAAATCTGTTTTTATGCTACTAAACACTATGCCAATTTTACACCCAATTTACTATTTTGAGTTTGAACATTCACATGCATTCAAGAGGTAGTAGATTTCAGACAGTTTTCTTCTAATTTCTGCATTTATAATACCTGTGAAGTGCAAACATAAACACAATAATTCCTGAAGATTTTTATATTGTAGTGTATCAAAATCTTCTGACAGAAACAAACCCAACCAGATGAAGTTGAGGCACTCCATGAAATGGTGCAAAAGCTTCACTCTGAAAAACCAGTTACCTGACAAGTACAACTTACTTGCTGGTTACTAATGGCTGTAACCTATCCAGTGTAGACCCAGTGGATGCCAGTTTTTTCTTCCAATCAAACTACTATTTCCCCAGGGAGCTCTTATTATCTTCTTTATGCCAGAGCTCCCAATAGTGTAAATCCTTGATTCCTGTACCAATTTAGGCATTCCAAGAACATTGAACTTAGCCTCAAGAAATGAGATGCCTTATGTTGGCTGAAACATATGCCCCACAAGAGACAGCATCTCTTCTGTAGTTATATCATGAAATGACTGCTGTCCCTCTATCACACAAGAGCTTTTCCCTAGAATAACTTGATCTGGGAACAGTTGTCAAATCACCCTCAGGAGGTGATGAGCTGGTTTTGTGAGCTACATTAATGGTGTAGTAGCATCAAAAATCCCAGGGACATCAGGGTTACTTAGTATTAGAGTGCTCATTCCAGATGTTTCCTGGTGCAGAGACTCAGGGAAATTGTTGACAGTAGTCATTGTATCTTCCCACTGTGTTCAGAGAGTGGCCAATTACTCCCTATCAAAATAAATTTGAAAAGCTCTGAAGCTGATTAACCTGAGCTGAAAAAATATCAAGGAAGATTCAAAAACAAGAACCAAGTTAAAAGAAGTTCACTGCTGTTATCCCATAGAAAAACTGTAACTAAAGGAGACTTCAGAGCGTACTGTTGTGCAATAATTTCTCTCTCATAATTCTGCAATTTTTCATTTTCTTTTGATATTTCAGGGCATTCTTTGATGTTTTAGTTAATTTCCTGTAAAAAGTACTCTTAAATGTGTGTCCCTATGGTGCTTCTTGTGGTAATTGTTAGCTTGATTAATAACTGATTTCTCTCTGTAAGCCCGTCCCTTTGTTTATCAGTGGTTTATCTTGCCCTGTTCTTGAGTGACTTTTCATTTCATTGTTTGCTTCCTAATTGTATTGTAATAGTTGTTAATAGAAAATATTTTTATTTGCAGAAGAATTTTGCTTCATTGGTTCATCTTGTTAAAATTGATTTGAGCAACAACTTTCTGACAGAGCTACCTGAAAACTTTGGTGAATTGGTACAATTAAAGCATCTGGATCTTTATAATAATAAAGTAAGTATATGATTTTTCCTAAAAAATATTTGGCGTATAAAGTACTTTGCGGATGGATAAACATTTTGATTTTTACTTCTATTACAAGTGTTGACATAATAATTGATATTGAGGTCATAGTTCTGAGCATTTTCATTTATGATGTGTATGTTAGATGTTGACTGTGATGTGCAGTATGACTAATATGCTACAAAAGTACTCTTAAAAAAAACCTTTATTTAGGTTTGATAACCAAGAGAGATTTTTGATGATATTGCTGTCTGCGGCGAAAGTGAAGAAGAATAACAGGATCTGTTGAATGGAATGGTCAGTCTAATGAGTACAGAATATGGATTGAGAGTAAACCAAAGAAAGATGGAAGTAATGAGACATAGTAGAAATGAGAATAACGAGAAACGTGGATTTGTGATAATGAAGTAGATGAAGTTAAGGAATTCTGCTACATAGGTATAAAAATAAATTGTGACGGACAGAACAAGGAGGACATAAAAATCAGACTAGCACTGGCAAAAAGGGCATTCCTGACCACAAGAAGTCTACTGCTGTCAAACATAGATTTTAATTTGAGGAAGAAATTTCTGAGAATGTACATTTGGAGCACAGCATTGTATGGCAGTGAAACACGGATTGTGGGAAAACTGGAGAAGAGACTTGAATCACTTGAGATGTGGTGCTACTGAAGAATGTTGAAAATTAGATGGACTGGTAAGGTAAAAAATGAGGTGGTTCTCTGCAGAATTGGCATGGAAAAGCATATATGGAAAATTCTGACAGGAAGAATGAACAGGATGGAAGGGTATCTGTTAAGACATCACAAAATAACTTCCTTGTTACTAGAGAGAGCTGTAGAGAGTAAAAACTATAGATAATAAAAGATTGGAATACATCCACCAAATAATTGAGAATGTAGGTTGCATGTGCTACTCTGAGATGAGGAGGTTGCCTCAGGAGAGGAAGAATCATTCATTACCCCTATACTACTACTTTACAGGGTTTCTATTCAGAGTGAGAGCTAGATTTGGTTATTGTGTTGCAATAAACACAAGAGCAGTTGGCTGCCTCGTAAATCAGTGAACAATCTGACATTATATCTCTGATTGCCATGAAACTCATATTTGGATGTATGGTTTTTAACTGCTTATGTCCACTTCATCATATGGGCCTGTCTGGGGTTCATCAGTGAAATTGAATCAGTGAAATATATTTGGTATGCTATTATTTTTATGCCTGGAAAAGTGTTTTTATTCCACTACATGAATGGCCATGTGCATATTTGTTATGATGGTGGTTTATAATGTGACACACATTACTGTTCCATGTTACCTGTTAGTGTACCTATATTTGATATGTGCAAAATGAAAGTTCTGATGTTGGCTATAATAATGTTAAAAATTTTACTCTATGGTAATTATAAAAGTAAATATATCTAAGCTCTGTAAAGAACATAGCACTCTTTCAGGTATTGTTTGGTTATAAAAGTTCTTTCTTTCAACATAGCTGCAACACCTCCCATTAAGCATTGGACAGTTGAGGAACCTGCGTTGGCTTGATCTGAAAAACAACCCACTTGTGCCAGCTCTTGCTGAAGTGGTTGGTCCATGCTTGGATGCAGCTCAGTGCCAGAAAGCTGCTCGCACAGTGGTGCCCTTTTTACAGAATATGCAGGTGCAGATTGCTGAAGAACGTGAGCGTAGGCAACAGCAGAGAAGGAGACAGCGTGGTAAGTATTATTTATTTATAAATCTATTTATTTAATCAAAGGATCATCTCACAGTGATATAGAAGTTGTCATGGTAATACAATAAAAATCAATTGCTCAAAGTATATACACAGAATACTGAAGTATGCTCTGTAAGAGTAGGATGGCCTTGATGAAGGAATTGTCCCAGTATTTGCCTGAAGTTACCGAGGAAAACCACAGAAAACCCAAATCAGGATGGCTGGGCAGAGTGAACCCCACCCTCCAAAACATGAGGTCAGCACCTTAACAGCTGCACCGCCTCATTCAGTTGTTCCCTATTACACAACATTGTTTGATTTACTCGGCAATATCTTCTGATAACTAATAATATAAACACACAGTTGTGCTGTTCATCACTGCACACACTAGGAACACCTGCTGATGACTCCTGGACCATGACGATGGTGCTATGCCCCTTGCAGTAACTACAGCTTGTTCGGACAACCAATTCTTTGACCACCAGTGTTCAGGTATGCTCCATATTTCCTTCCTGTCCTTCTCTCTGTCCACCTGAAAAAGACTGTGTCAGCAAGACATTACTGTCTTGCACTTTAGATCCTGGTGCATTACTTTTTTTGCAAAAGCAGTAAACTGTGATCATGAATTGAAATGCAACAGGGTGTCATAGTTAACCTATTATTATTACCTGCTACTCTGAATCCTTCAAGTAATCTCAATTGTGTGGTATGCATTAGTTATGATGAATGTTTTAGCTGCCTTTCTGAACAGATGTCTTTCATTTCATTGGTCAGTTTATTATAAAATTTTATTCTGATAGAAAATACTGTTTAGAGATCTTTGCTTTTTTTTTCCTTGGTAAGTGTAGGACCTTACTGGCACTTGATCCATGAATATGTATAGAAATATTGTGATGCTGTCCCTTCTCCTCAATGCGTTAACTTTACTCGAGATATGTTGTTTTACCAACCAATCGGTGCGTAAGGAACCTGTGCGCACCTAGGTTATGTCATCGACCTAGGGATACTCCACATGAATCCGCAGCTTGTGTAACTACCCCCATAATTATCCACTATCTCGTGATAGTATTCCATCCCTACTTTACTATATGTGATTACACAGAGATGCTGAGGGCGAACTTGAATGTTCCAAATTTGGTGTAAAATAACTGTTTCCTGTGACTCTGATAAACAAAATGTTATTTATGAAAGTACAACACTTGTTCTCCAGCCAGAAATAACTCTAATCAATAAGATATTAAAATTCAGTGATAGGTCCTCACTATCATTCCTTAGTATAAACCAGTAAAACGCAAAATGCTAAATCACTTGCAACAGCATTTAAAATGCACATATCTGTATTTTGCTACAACATATAGTGACAAGTGCCATTTCATGTCACCGATGAGCCGTTATAGTGATTCAGTGCACTCACAAAAACTGATCTAGATTATTCAGCCTGGAATACATCTATAGCAATGCACATATATGTTATTACAGGACAGTAGTTTCATCTGCACCTGGGTTCTTTGTGGCTACACACTCCCGCCTGACCATCGGCTGTCCACTGCTACTGACCAACTACTCAGTTCTCTGATCATTTAGCTGCAGTGTCACCTCTTAACTTGTACTAATCTTTCTGTAACAGTTTACAGTTCCTATTAATGCAAGAACACCCCCTTGTTTCAGACAGTTATTTCCGCTACTCAGCTGTCCTTACAATTTCTTATTCCAACCTGCTGACTCCACATGAACTAACAGCTGATATAGCTTGACCTTCACGCTATTTGTGGAATAATTAACAATGTTATCCCTGATATGCACTACAGATTGGTAGACGTACTCACTTGCTGCAGTAAGGATACCCCATTTTCTGAGTAGCCCTTTACAGTGAGCCCAACTATGACTTATAGTTATTATTCTTATGGCCTTTTCTACAGTTGAAAAACTGTGTCCATGTTTCGTGCCTTCAGTTGACAAAAAAGAATCATGTATCTTAAGAACGGGATGTACGTAGGAATAGTATGTCACCACAAAGACATTTGCTGTTACAAATTGCAACAAAGAACCCTAAGAGCATAACATACTGATGGTGTTCTTCTTACAGGTATCTTTGTGTGCTCATTCCACATTAACTGATAATCAGTATTAAGCCATAAAAGCTTTGTGCTTGTTACACAATCTATAGATTTATCATCTACACCTAGTGTGAAAAGTTGTTTTGTCTCTTTGTGCCAAAGTGCATACTGTTCATTTTTTTTACTTCAGTGTAAATTTATTATCTACTGCCCAACTGAAAACATTCCTGAGGGTTTCATTTGCTTTCTCTAATAGGAGCTCTGGTGTTTTATCAGTGACTATGTTGTTGCTATCATCAGCGTAGAGAACTTTTTCTCCATGTCTTATACTATCTGCAAATGATATAAAGAACATAACTGGACCCAATACACTACACTGAAGAACACACATGTTTATGTATTTCTTGTCTGACAGTTGTTTCACTTAAAAACTTATCGGCAGATTTTGTACCCTGTTTCCCAGAGAAGACTGGAACCACTTGTTCGCTGTTCCTCTTGCACCTCATGCTTGTAGCTTGTTTGGCAGTATTTTATGGTCAACAGTGTCAAAAGCCTTGGACAAGTCTAAGAATGTGCCTGAAATACACTCATCCCTGTTGAGAGCTTGAAGTACACTTTTGTGAACTCGGTAATGGCCAATATTAAACGTTTTGCTATTTTGAAGCAAAACTGTGCTTCCCCTCTTAAAGAGGTTATATTTATTCATGTAACTCATTAGTTTATCGCTCATAATGCATTTGAGAAATATGGCAGTAATGAAACTGGCTAGTAGTTTTCAATACTTTCTGCATTACCATTCATTAGTAAGGGAACAACTCGTGGATGCTTTACGAACTCTGGAAAAATATCTGAACTGAAGGACTCATTTATCATTTGTTAATTGGGCATCAATGCTGTCTCTGTACTGATAGGGTTTTCCTGACTTAAAGCTCTGTTATGGAAAACATAATAACTGAGCTTGCTGTGTAGGATGTTGTGGGTGCTACAAGTGCTTCAGTAAGACATAACTGCAACTCCTCTGCAATACATAATCTGCAAAATTTGCCTGTTCTTGAGGATGTTCTGTTATTCTACCTCCATATTTGATGTGTATGTTAACAACTTATGCTTGCCTTTTCTATTTTCTTGTCTACAACATCCCACGCTACTTTGTATTTATTTTCCCTTGTAAATATTGTTTTGTCATTGAAAGGCCTTTATGCGGTATATTTTTTATATTTGTGATACAAGGGTGCTCATACAATAGTTTGCAGGAGGAGAGGACAAAGACCCTGGGGTATGGAGTATTTTTAATATTTTGGAATACGAATAGCAATTTGTAAGAAGCCATAAAAAAGTTTCAGTTCCAACCCTGTTAAAAACTTGCATAATACTAATGTTTCAGTCATTTTCTGGAAATAAAAAACATTTGTCTACACTATATTTTTACCTATCCCTGAGAGCTAGCGGGTGGCCAGTCCCCTGTTGCCCCTGGTATTGGTACCGTTGCTGTGGTGATAATCTGGGAGCTGTGGAGTGGTGCAGTGCTTTTTCAAAGAACTGAGGAATTTAAGTGCATGAAGGACATGTAGCTTAACTGTTTCTTCTGCTCAGTTAGCCTTTTTTAAAAAATGTCTGAAAAGTTTGTTGTGGGAATAATCTACTGCCAATAATGCAGTCTACACCAAAACTGCAGTTCACAAACATTTGTTGCAGTTAGGTGGTGCATAAACTGCTGTTTATGGCCAATTCAGGTTCCATCCACCCCAGTTATGCACAGATAAATGAGTAACCACATATACACTTGGTTGATGTCCTACAGTATTGTTGTAATGCACTAAGTAATTTATCCCTAATGTAATAAATGACAACTGTTGATGTGTGTCAAGTAAATCATTAATACAGTCACTGTATTAATCCCTCATTACACTATCCTTCCGAGCAGATAATCATATCAGAATGAATAAAATATGCACAGTAAATATCAGTTTCGAAAACAGTACTTTTCATGACCTCACTCTGTTGTCACAGTTGGTGATATTGGTTGCAGAATTTTAAGATGAACTTCCAAATACAGTAATAATCTCTATAGAATTACATGGTTATCTTGTGTAAACTTGTGATTCTATTTCAGTAACAATGTTTTGCCCAAAGATGTTAATTACTTCAAAATTAAATGAGTGTAGATGTTGCTAACATATTTTTGTCATTGTTTGCTTGAATACTTTATTTCTGCAGATTTTTCTTTTGCTTTATTAGGAAGTCTATAATTGTGTATATGTTTGTGCATGAACAATGATAAAAAAACTTAAAATTACTGGTATTTGGCAATTAACATGGTCTTCAGCCAAATTTATTATACCAGTGGATTAAGAATAACCAGAAGAATGCACTGAATAATTGATATGAGTTGAATTGGGCTTAGTTACAGATATGCAGTTTTCATGTCCTTACCATGTATTATGCCCATACTTATCGGATATATAAGAAATTTGGAAAAAAATTGTTATTTTTGGGAGGAAGAAAACATAGTAGATGAGTACAGATGCCCAGCTTGCTAAGTCTCAGACTTTCTGATACCTGCAATTATCCATTTATTTTCTTTAGCTGCTACTGTATAAGTGGCTACTTTAGAAAATGTCTCCTCAAAAATTAGTTTAAGCAATGTGGAGACTCTAGAGAATTTAGCTTCTACATTGTTTTCCATATACACGTCATTCCAATGTCCTAGAAAAAGTATGTATTCTGTGTATGTTCTGAGAAAATCCTTTTGTAGGTCTGCAGTTATGTAAGCTTTACCAAGCCCATGTTAAGCATTATTATCTAACAGTATTGATCAGAAAGGCCAATGTCTCCTATAAAAAAATTTAAAATGTTCCCCCTCAGAATCTTTAAGTACATGTTCTAAGACTGATGCTGAACTTGTTGATACCCTAGTAGCAATTTTATCATTTGTGCCACGCCAAAAGTGCTTCCTTGACATCTTTGTGAATATTCGCATCTCTAAATATTATTATGATAGTTTTGGGATCTGAGACTCTTCCCAGGACTTCGTTTAATTTGTTAAAGAAAATGGCCACATAACCACAAGATGAGCAGAAAACACAAATAATAATTAACTTCTTATAGGTGTCTAGCATCATTAGTTTAACAGCTGTGATTCAAAGTGGAAATCTGCTCTAATTGCAATCAGATCCTATCTAAATTTAAAATATATGCCACCTGTGATTCAATAAGTGATCCGCCTCCTGTTAATGTAGTGCTACAGTAGCAAGTAGCACATTCATGTGATGATAACACTGTATGTTGCAATTCATTATCTCTGCATCAGTGGTCTGTAACGCATACTACCACACTGTTCAATGACTGTAATTCAATTTCAATTTGGTGTTTGTTATTTTTAATGGACTGTACATTTTGATGAAAACTAGATCATTCCAAGAAAATTTCTTTTGTGTTTGTGCACTCCAATGTGGAATGCTCTATCTTCTAGGTACATGATGAAGAAACCTCTAAACTGGTAGATACAACAGAGGTGAAAAAATGGATTGTCCTCCTACTCATGGTAGCAGGTATTTGACCATCTGTGGTCCCACACCCACCTGATATACTCTCACTAATTAACTCCACCAGCTTTCCTCTCCCAGTCTTGTTGAGATTACAGACCAAGTATGACAAAACACAAGTTGTTCGGTGCAATACCATTGCTTTTTCAGAACTGGATATTAAAGGAAAAAAAATTAACTGCGGATGGTACTGTACTTACTATATTTTGTTTTTCTTTTCTTTTCTCTGTTTCCACCGAAAATTCCAAATAGAATTGAAGAGTTTATTGTTTGAATACAACAGGAATTTTTCTTATCAATATTCTGAGACTGAAGTGATAAAACCAACAAGTTGTTTTGGTTTTGTTGAGGTATGAGACCTTAAGAGGGGTAGGACGTCAAACGGGCCGATTCGGACAGGAGAGGCACTACAGGACATTTTAATTTCCACTGTCTATACTTTCACAAATAAATTCATAAAACTTCGTCAGCATGACCAGGAAGGTTTCAGGATTCACACTAATAGCAGTGAAAGTTCAAAAACATAACAAAATAATTTTTTTTACATGTGAAATTTCATCATTTTTCACTTACTGTTGGCTGCATTTGTTGCTATAGGTATACTTTTCTTCATACGCAAGAGAGATTCTTTGATGAATTTTGCACAGCATACAAACCATACTTACAGGTGTATGCAACTCTAGAATTTTCCAAATCTTTCAAAAACTCTGATAAAACCTGAGATAAATAACTATAAAATTTTAGTTTTTTCTAAACATGAAGTTTAAGATGTGACAGGTGATTCATTTTTTCATAAATTAAATAAATTGTAGTGTGTCATACACCTGTAAGTATGGTTTGTATACTTGCAAAATTCATTGAAGAATTTCTCTTACTTATGAAGAGAGCATAAGGGATCAATTGACAGGAATGGGGGAAAGTAGTACAGTAGAAGAAGAGTGGGTAGCTCTGAGGGATGAAGTAGTGAAGGCAGCAGAGTATCAAGTAGGTATAAAGACGAGCACTAGTAGAACTCCTTGGGTAACAGAAGAAATATTGAAGTTACTTGATGAAAGGAGAAAATATAAAAATGCAGTACATGAAGCAGGCAAAAAGGAATACAGACGTCTCAAAAATGAGATCGACAGGAAGTGCAAAATGGCTAAGCAGGGATGGCTAGAGGACAAATGTAAGGATGTAGAGGCTTATCTCACTAGGGGTAAGAGAGATACTGCCTAAAGGAAAATTAAAGAGACCTTTGGAGAAAAGAGAACCACTTGTATGAATATCAAGAGCTCAGATGGAAACCCAGTTCTAAGCAAAGAAGGGAAAGCAGAAAGGTGGAAGGAGTATATAGAGGGTCTATACGAGGGCGATGTACTTGAGGACAATATTATGGAAATGGAAGAGGATGTAGATGAAGATGAAATGGGAGATACGATACTGCGTGAAAAGTTTGACAGAGCACTGAAAGACCTGAGTCGAAACAAGGCCCCGGGAGCAGATAACATTCCATTAGAACTACTGACGGCCTTGGGAGAGCCAGTCCTGACAAAACTCTACCATCTGGTGAGCAAGATGTATGAGACAGGCAAAATACCCTCAGACTTCAAGAAGAATGTAATAATTCCAATCCCAAAGAAAGCAGGTGTTGACAGATGTGAAAATTACCGAACTATCAGTTTAATAAGTCACAGCTGCAAAATACTAACGCGAATTCTTTACAGATGAATGGAAAAACTGGTAGAAGCTGACCTCGTGGAAGATCAGTTTGGATTCCATAGAAATGTTGGAACACGTGAGGCAATACTGACCCTACAACTTATCTTAGAAGCTAGATTAAGGAAAGACAAACCTACGTTTCTAGCATTTGTAGACTTAGAGAAAGCTTTTGACAATGTTGACTGGAATACTCTCTTTCAAATTCTGAAGGTGACAGGGGTAAAATACAGGTAGCGAAAGGCTCTTTACAATTTGTACAGGAACCAGATGGCAGTTATAAGAGTCGAGGGACATGAAAGGGAAGCAGTGGTTGGGAAGGGAGTGAGACAGGGTTGTAGCCTCTCCCCAATGTTATTCAATCTGTATATTGAGCAAGCAGTAAAGGAAATAAAAGAAAAATTCGGAGTAGGTATTAAAATCCATGGAGAAGAAATAAAAACTTTGAGGTTCGCCGAAGACATTGTAATTCTGTCAGAGACAGCAAAGGACTTGGAAGAGCAGTTGAACGGAATGGACAGTGTCTTGAAAGGAGGATATAAGATGAACATCAACAAAGAAAAACGAGGATAATGGAATGTGGTCGAATTAAGTCGGGTGATGCTGAGGGAATTAGATTAGGAAATGATACACTTATAGTAGTAAAGGAGTTTTGCTATTTGGTGAGCAAAATAACTGATGATGGTCGAAGTAGAGAAGATATAAAATGTAGACTGGCAATGGCAAGGAAAGCGTTTCTGAAGAAGAGAAATTTGTTAACATCGAGTATAGATTTAAGTGTCAGGAAGTCGTTTCTGAAAGTATTTGTATGGAGTGTAGCCATGTATGGATGTGAAACATGGACGATAAATAGTTTGGACAAGAAGAGAATAGAAGCTTTCGAAATGTGGTGCTACAGAAGAATGCTGAAGATTAGATGGGTAGATCACACAACTAATGATGAAGTATTGAATAGAATTGGGGAGAAGAGGAGTATGTGGCACAACTTGACAAAAAGAAGGGACCGGCTAGTAGAACATGTTCTGAGGCATCAAGGTATCACAAATTTAGCATTGGATGGCAGCGTGGAGGGTAAAAATCATAGAGGGAGACCAAGAGATGATTACACTAAGCAGATTCAGAAGGAGGTGGGTTGCAGTAAGTACTGGGAGATGAAGAAGCTTGCAGAGGATAGGGTAGCATGGAGAGCTGCATCAAACCAGTCTCAGGACTGAAGACCACAACAACAATGAAGAAAAGTGTACCTATAGCGACAAATGCAGCCAATAGTAAGTGAATAAATGATGCCATTTCACATGTAAAAAAAATTATTTTGTTATGTTTTTGAACTTCCACTGCTATGAGTGTGAATCCTGAATCCTTCCTGGTCATGCTGATAAAGTTTTACAAATTTATTTTGTGAAAGTATATAGACTGCGGAGATTAAAATGTCCAGTGGTGCTTCTCCTGCTCAGTGGGCCCATTTGATTTCTTACACTTACAGCAGTTATCAATATATCTATTTCACTGTGACTTACCTTTCACAATTGTGTGTGTGTGTGTGGGGGGGGGTTACTTGCAAATTATGTGGACAATTTGCAACTGCAAATCTAACCATAGTGGCCTCTCTTGTTACTAAAATATCTTTTAAAGCTAATATTCTAAACATTGGTACTTGTTATTGATTCCTCTTGCAAAAAGTAAAAGTAACAACACTGTTAAAAAATCCGAATGTAATTTAATATCAGATGCAACCTAAACAAAGGAAGGGACTTACTATTGCACAAGGAACTTCCTGTTGCTCAAGTAATGAATTCCCAGTAACAGTTCACTTCTTTCTGTTATTTAATTCAGCGTCTCACATGCAAAACCAGATTGGAAAATATGATATCAGAATAAGTTTTATTAACTGTCTTGAATTTAATAAACAGTAAAAAGTCAAAGGACGTATTTACAAATAACAGAAAAATGTATTAGAAAGTTTGTAACACAAATATATCCAATGGTTTTTTTTTTTAATCGCAAGCTGAATTAAATGATGGAACTAAGGATTGGAAAATACATTATAAATTGCAGACTAGTGATGTTACTAGATACAGATTTTTTTTTTCTTTTATTAAAAAAATCGCAAATGACAATGTTTCTAGTTCATATGCATTTAACATGAATTTCTGTTGTACTGACAAAAGTGCAATTCAAAAAGTAGTTTCAAAACATTTTTTATTCAAAATGAGAAAATTTAAAGCAGGGCTGAAATTACAGCCGTACCCTGTAAGTGAATATCAGTTATATACAACAAATATTTTTAACATTATATGATTTTGCACGTCCATATCCTGTGCATATAACAATTGTCTAATTTGCAGAATTAGATGAACTAGCTGCGCAGGAGAAAAAGAAAGAGCTTCAACAGCAGCAGCAACAACAGAAGAAGAAAAAGAAATCTTCTAAATCAGCTGAAAAAATACAGGCAAAAACAGAAAATGGAGTAAAACATAACTCACGTCCTAGCCAATCCATTATAGACGAAGAAATATCACAGGATCCCTCCACTGTGCCAAGGGGTAAAATACAAAGCAAACATTCCAACACAAAAAAAACTGGTAAGCTCTCTCTCTCTCTCTCTCTCTCTCTCTCTCTCTCTCTCTCTCTCTCTCTCTCTCGTGTGTGTGTGTGTGTGTGTGTGTGTGTGTGTGTGTGTGTGTGTGTGTGTGTGCTGAATCAATTAATGCATGTAACTGTTACAGCTGCATTAAAGTAGCATTGTTAACTCTCTAGCTGAAGTCTAATAATTGTGCATTTATAAAGTTACCTAATCATTTGTGAAATTTACATTAATAAGTTGTGCATAACATTGTGTTATACACAACATCTCTAGTTATTAAGTCTTTGTAATGTAGTGGACATTTTCTCAAGTTACAAAGTTCCGATCTTTGTTTGCTTGTCTTAATGTAATCGCTAAAACATGCTCTTACTAAGATTACTGCACTGGAAGTTATATCGCATTGTTAGCAGTTACTTCTTTTTGTAGTTGCCCTTTTCAATCTGAAGATTTGATGCTGTTCTTCATACTAGTCTGTCATCTGCAAGCATCTTTATTTCTGCACAGCTACTGCAGCTAGATCCATTTAAACCTGTTTACTGTTGACAAGCCTTGGTTTCACTCTGCAATGTTTACCCCACACACTTTCCTCCATTACCACATTGACTATTTTTAGATGTTTTATATCAGCCAACCTTTTCTATTAGTCAAATTGTGCCACAATTTTTTTTTTTTTTTTTTTTTCTCAATTCGATTCAGTACCTTTTCATTAGCTATTCAGTCTAGCCATCTAATCTTCAGCATTCTTCTGTAGCATTATATTTCAAAATCTTCTGAACTGTTTACTGTCCACATTTCACATCCGTACAGTACTACACTCGAGATGAGGCTGTTCCAGCACTGCTGCATGGGAGACGACATTCTTGGGTGCTTCTCTGTGTACCCTCAGAGAGATGCAGCCAGAATAGGCTAACCATCAGGCAACTCAATTGCACGCATTCTGCACATCCGAGAAGCACTTGGCCACCCCTTTCCATGTGTGCCTGGCCCATGCAGTAAGGTCACATAGACTACAAACTGGCTGCCTGATTACCCACACATCGGCTGTTCGGTCATCCTTGGCCACATTTGCCTCCAGCCACCCAGCTGCTGCTGGCTAGTACACAAGATGGAACAGCCTGATCTAGAAAAATATTTTCAGAAAAGACCACCTAACACTAAATTTATATTCAATGTCAACAAATTTCTCATTTTCACAGTTGCTTTTCTTGTTACTGTCCGTGTGTAATGTTGTCTGTATTTTACCCATCGTAAGTTGTTTTGTTGCCCAAACAGCAGAACTCATCTACTATCTTTAGTGTCTCATTTCTCTTTGTAAAAAATGAGATGTGTTCCACATCGCCTAACTTAATTTGATTACACTACATTATCTTTGTTTTGCTTTTGTTGATGTTAATCTACTCATCTCATTTTTTGACACTTATCTGTTCTGTTCAGCTGACATAAGTCCTGTGCTGTCTCCGACAGAATTAAAACATAACAAGCAATCCCAGAGTTTTAATTTTTTCAACCTTAACTTTAATTACATTTCCAGATTTCTGTTAAATTCCCTTTACTGCTTGCAGATTGTACAGATTGCCCATTGGGAATGGGCTACAGTTCTCTCTGTGCCCGTTCTCAATTCCTGCATTCTTTTCATCTCCTTTAATTTTTGGCTGCAGGCTGCTCTCTGTACAATTTGTGGATAACATTGATACTGTATTTTTCCCTCCTACCATCATCCTTTCAAAGAGTGTAATTCAGACAACATTGCCCAAAGCTTTCTCTAAATCTACAAATGCTGTACACAAAGGTTTATCTTCTGCAAGATCAGCTTCTACCAGTTCTTACATTATTCTGTAAATAATTTGTGTCACTGTTGACTCATTAAATTTATGTTCTGCTAATATTCACATGTCAGCTCATGGCTTCTTTGGAACTGGAATTATTACAGATTCCTTGAAGTCGGAGGGTATTTCACTTCTTTCAAACGTCTTGCATATCTGATGAAACAGTTTTGCCTCTGAGTTTTGCCACTGTTTTTCTTCCACTACTCTAATTCTCCATGCAATGTCATGACTCCCATCTTGTGTCTGCAGCTCGTGGTCTCGCGGTCACGTTCTCCCTTCCCAAGCACGGGGTCCCAGGTCGATTCCTGGTGGGGTCAGGGATTTTCACCTGCCTTGAGATGACTGGGTATTTGTGTTGTCCTCATCATTTCATCATCATTCATGAATGTGGCGAGATTGGGATGAGAAAATTTGGGAATTTGTATGGGCACTGATAACCACACAGTTGAGTGCCCCACAATCAATCATCATCATCATCCCATCTTGTATTCATCTGCTTCCTGTTCTCTTTCCATAATATTGTCTGAAAGTTTACTTCCTTTTTATAGCCCTTCTTTATACACTATCTGATCAAAAATATCCTGACAGCTGTTAGGGGACGTTAATATGGGATGTATCTGCACTTCGCCTTTATGACAGCTTGAACTCGGCTGGGGACACTTTGAGTGATGTTTCTGAATGTCTGTGCAGGAATAGTAGCACATTCTTTCTAAAGAGCAAACAACTCCGTTGTTGTGCTATCTAGACTGCAGGTAGCGGTTTGGGAGTCGTGACTGATTTCTTATTCTGCGATTTCATGTAATTCTTTCCCCCACCCCATCCCCTCACCCCCTCCCTCACACCACAATGCTTGACTTTCCCTGTCCTTCAATACACAATGTCTGCCTGATCTCGGTTTAGTTGTGGTTGTTCCTTCGTATTTCTACTTCACAATCCTGTCACCAACGGTTGAGACTTGGGTACCTTTAGAATGGTTGATGGCCTTGATGGATTTGTTATTCAGGTAATATCCAGTGACTAGTCCACATTCAAAGTCACTGAGCTCTCCTGACTGATGCATTCTGCTGTTGCTGCTTCTGTGCAGACAGCACAGTACTTCCCACTTCATATTATAATGGCAGATCTGACTCTTGTAACATATAGTGGTAAGGTGTTATTTTTTATTTGTTCACTTTTTTTTATACAATCATAACTGCTTTTGGCCTTCAAAAGCCATCTTCAGATGCTATGTGTGGCATTTGATGAATAAATGTTTGTACGTCGACAGTGCGTGAACACTTGTTCATCAGATGTCGCCCATAGCATCTGAAGATGGCTTTTGAAGGCTGAAACCAGTTATGATTGCATCAAAAAAAGAAAAAGAAAAGTGACCGAGTCAAAAATAAAAAAATATCATCTTAACAATAAGTCAATCACCTTCTCTGCTAGTGGAATGTCATTTTTTCTAACATCTAGTGGTCAGTTCAGCATTACATAAAATTGTCCACATACATTTGATCCGATAGTGTATTTATTCCACCTTTCATTCTGTGCAAAGCACTTGCTTGCTTTCTGAGCTCTTGTGTACATACACCTGCTTCTCTTTTCTCCTAAGATTTATTTAATTCATGTGTACATGATACCTGCCTTTCCCATACTTTTACATGCTTCAACAACTCTGCATTTCTCCTTTAGCCTGTCCTGCATTGCACTTTCTGTCACTTGCATTTTTTGGATATTTGTACTCCCATTTTCCTGCTTAGTTTCCTCAATTTTTATATTTTCTTTTTTTTGTGATTAAATTCAATTTTTATGGTGTTACCAAGGATTTCTACTAGACATTGTGTTTTTATCTGCTCGGTCCTGTACTTCCTTCAAAATTTAATCAGTCAAAGTTACTTATATGCCTTTGACGTCCACATGCACAAATGCAGACCACTGGGAAATGCATAGCACACGATGCTTAGCCGTAGTACCGTATGTTAGGCTTTCTTCCGATTCCAGTTGTTTATGGAGCATGGGAAGAAGGACTTGTTAAATGCCTCTGTGCGTGCTGTAATTAGTGTATAATCTTGTCACGGACTGTACAGGAGTGGCATGGGAGGCTGAAGAATATTTCTAGATTCATCACTTAATACTGGTTCTTGAAACTTTGTAAGTGGGATTTCACATGATAATTGATGTCTATTTTTAAGATTGGTATGTCTTTCATGTGGCACCCTGTACACACTGAAAAGCCAAAATTGCAAATTTCTTCTGAAACTCCAGAGAAAATGTGCCTGACCACTCTTAGGAGACACAATACGTGTACTTTTACTATTATGGTTGGCGTTGGCTTTGTATCTTTCTTGGTTATGATAATTGATGGTTATGATGTTCATAATAGCTTATTCTCATTCCTGTTTTCCAATTTGTTGTTAGACCTAATCCTGTGTTACTTCTGTTTGAATTTGTGCTCATAATCCTGTACCCATTTTGTCTGACTACAAGAACACACAGATAATAAGACACAACACTTTATTATGACTAAAATGCTTATACAAGAAGACACTTGCCATGAAATGGCTGCCCTTCCAGTCCCATAAACGTAGGTCGAATGTCAACATATGATTGAGAATGAGGCTGCCTGGGCGCCTCTCTATAATCTTTTGGCTGGCCAGGAGAGTGCACTGTGGAGAGGCTGCATGTGCATCCAAGTGTGGTGGTCTCTGCTGATGTTAGCGTCTTCTGGCTTCTGTGGCACACTGTACAACTGTGTGCCTGGATTGTGGCTATGCAGGTCACTCCACACCTTCCCCCCTTGGGGGCCGAGTGTTGCTGAATCCTCGGGCACGGGAATAGGGCATTAGTGGCTGGCATGTGAAGCACCCCAAAGCCCCATTGGTGGAGCAAGAGCTGATTAGATGGGCAATGGGCAATGCAAGCAGGGAGCCTTGGCAATGACCAGTGACAGTTGAAAGTGGAGGCAACTCTGCTGCAGACAGAGGCTGTGCAGGAGTCATCGAATTGGCTAGGTGCATGTCCACTGGCTGGAGGTTCACCAGAGCTGCTGCCAGAGGCTGTGTAGTTTCAAACTTATCAGACGGAGGCACTGACGCAAGCAGAAGAGGAGGCTGGAACACCAGCGGATAGGTGGCATCTAGTGATGGGGGCACCAGCAAAGACGGTGGTGTGGCTGGGATGGGGAAGTGGGTGCTCACCTGGACTTGGAGCTGATTTTGATTGTGCCAGACATACTGGTCTCCAGTCCAGAGGGTGTAGACATGGTGGCTGCTCTGGTGGGGGCACTGACCAAAACCACTTGTCCAAACTGCCATCCCTGGTGGGAAACAGTACAGCGGAACACGACAGCAGGTGGGAGTAGGTGGAGCAGCGTCCACAGCTGGCACTCATGGAGAATCTTGACAGGGCTACAGGAACCAGTATGAGTCATTCAGTAGTCTGTCAGAAAAACCTGTAACATCTCCTTGGTGGGAAAGTCCTGAAGATATTTTTTCATCTGGTTATATTAAGGGTGCAAATCATGCAGTTGGCCTCCACATCACATTGGGAGTGAAAGGAAGAGGAGCAAACATGGCGAATGCCTGACCACTTACAGAAATCATGAAATGCCTGAGGGGAACTGAGGTCCATTGTCAAACACGAGAGTAACTTGGAGACTTTCCACATAAAAAAATTCGAGTGAGCCTGCATAATGACTTTGGTAGTGGCCAAAGAGCAACAAAACATATATGGAAAAGGCAATAGTGTGTCAATGACAATCAGCCGAAACACAATCAGAAATGGACCTGCAGATTCCGCTTGGATGCGTCCCCAAAGCTGGGTTGCTGGAGGCTATGGGGAGAATGAAGTGTTGGGAGCAGCATGTTGACAAGCACATTTGGGACATGCAGCAGCTAAATGCTGCAGCTCCCAATCAATGCTGGGCCAGTACACACGTCAACAAGCCAAGAAACAGCCAGGAAACACCCCAGTAACTCTCATGTAACAGCAAACTCCCAGGAACAACCACCCTGGGAGCTGCATTGTCCATGGAGAGGAGGATGACCCCATCTAAGACTGAGAGATGATGGTACCAGACAAAGTAGTGACAAAGCAGATCGGAAGTGTGGGCCAGAGGACTAGACAACGCTGGATGAGGCAGGTGACTTGCTTGAGGACAGGGTCAGACGCTGTAGCCTTGGTGACCCAGGTACTACTGATCGGGAAACCTGTCTGCCACTTGGTGGGATATGATATCCAAATGAAAACACACAAACTCCTCTCTATCAAACTTGAGGAAAATAGCTGTCATAGTGGTATTTGAAAAGGAACTAGGCTTAGTACTGCAATCGGTTGGCCATCTTATCTGGGACCTGGGCGGACAAACTGAGTAACAAAACTATTGGCCTGTGATCCATAATGGGTTGGAATTTGCTGCCATGCAAGAAAACATGAAATTTGGTGACTGCATACACAGTGGCCAAAGCTGCCTCCTCGACCTGAGTGTTGTCGACCTGTGCTGGAGTGAGAGTTTTGGATGCAAATGTCAGTGGCTGCTCAGTCGTCTGCATTCCAAAGGGCGAGGACTGCCCCCACACTGTACTGCAAGGTGGCAATAGCCAAAACCAGTGGTTCATTGGAATCAAAAGTAGTCAGTCACTGTGTTGACCTGAGTTGGTCATTCAGCAAGGTTAATGCCTTTTCACACGCTGGAGACCAGATACAGGAAGCACCCTTGTGAAGGAGGAGGCAGAGAGGGTGTACAATGTTGGACCCCCTGGGGATGAACCAGTGGTAATAGGAAATTTTACCCAGTAAAGCCTGCAGTTCTTGCAATGATGAGAGATGCGGGCAGATCTGTAATGGCCCTGACAAGACTTGCCAGGTGTTGGATGCCCTGAAACAATATAGTGTGGCCCAGATACTCAAGAGATAGTTGGGAAAATTTGTACTTCTGTAGATTGTGACACAGACCCACAGCCCAGAGCTTTTCAAAAAGGCCCCAGAGATTGTGCAGGTGGTTGCTCGTAGCACATCCAGTAATGACGTCATCCAGGTTGTTGAAACAGAGTGAAATAGTGGACATGACCTGTTCCAGATAGCACTGAAAAATTTGTGGGGGCACTTGCCAACCCAAACATCAACATCAGCATTGATACAGGCCGAAAGGTGAATTAAGAATCATGATATGCTTGGACTCCTCACACTAGGGTAACTAGTGATATGCTTTGGAAAGATAAAATTTGGAGAAAAATTAGCCCCCTTCTAAGCACGTGAACAGCTGGTCTGGAGGTGGCACCTTGCATATTTGTTAGCCATGGACTTAAAACTGCTGCAAAATTACAATTTACCATAGGGTTTCTTCACAGTGACAAAGGGTGTGACCCATTCATTGGAGGAAATGGGAACCATAACCCCGAGAGGTGCAAGCTGGTCCAGTTCCTCCTTGAATCCTAGGGGTGTTGGAATCTGCCTAGCACGGAAAAATCTGGGTAGAGCCAACTGCTTCAAGTTTATGTGAGCTTGGAAGTCTCTGGCACACCTTAGGCCCTCTGCAAATATATCGTAAAATTCTGAGTACAGAGGTTCCAATGATTGATAGGGAACCTTGGCAGAAGGCATCAAACCCAAAGGGCTCCTGAACCAACGTTGTGGACAATGATAAAGATCATAGGCTGAATCACTGATCTATAGGTAACATCAGATTTGAATTGGCCAAACAAGGGGATTTACTGTTTACCATATCACCATATGTGTCTGTTTACCGTTGAAAGTTCTGGAGAGCTGAGCTCTGAATATGTTTGGGGATGAAGCCAGGAAACTGCCACACCAGTGCCCACCTGCAGGTGCAGCTGTTCCAAGAGAACCAAAACCTTGATTAAAAAAAATAATATGTTGGAATCCTGGTTGGCAACCAGTTCTGATGATGACACTTCCTGGACATCCGTATCCATGTTCTCTGATGTTGCATTCTGGGCTGTTAAGTGACAGACTACCTCAATGTGCTTTTCTTTTTTCCCCCCTCAACACTTACAACAACAGATAGCGAACGCTGGGGACACACTGATCTGTCTAGTTGGGAGTAGCAAGCTGCACTTGATGGCAACAGGGAGCGGCAGCTGGTATGCTCTTTAAGTTCTGTGCGGAAGCAGCCACATCAACCGGTTTAAACCGCCGCGATTTCATCCTACTCACATGCAGTGGAAGCAGCTGGACAATGCTGCGACATTACACCACGCTTCCAGTTGCTGGCCAGCAGCATGAGACACCTCATACAACAGGTCAATGGACAAAACACCTGTGAGGGAGGGTGTTATAATTGCAGGGCCCATTGCCGGACTTCCTTATCCGGGGCAGAGCGGATTATAACGTCGCGAACCATGATGTCCACATACAATTCTTTTGACCTGGCAGTGACAAAATGGTGCTTGCAACTAAGGCTGTGGAGGGTTGCAGTCCACGCACGATAAGACTGATGGGGCTGCTTGTTACATTAGTAGAATTCAACCAAGCGGCCATGATGTGCATGTGGCAGTGATAATAGGAAGACAACAACAAGCATAAATTGTCAGATGACAGTGAGGAGGGTTCCTGCAACACCGTCAACTGTTGCAATGCCTGATAACAAGGTGGGAGAAATCCACAACAAAAACGGTGCACAACATACTTCTGCATCCGTAACATGGAATGCGTGGAAATGTTGCCGTCGGTGGTGTTCTTATGTTTTCCAATCTTCTGCCGTCTCATCGAACGGTGGGAATGGAGGAGGAATCTTTGCCAGAGACAAATTTTTGAGAGAGCAATATTGACACAGCCTGTTGCATGACCATAAGAAGTTCTGTCTGTTGTTGCGCCAACATTTGAAACAGATACTCCATGTCACAACAAAGTGCAAAAAGCAGCTGCACAACAAAACACATGAAAAGCTTACCCTACTTGTTGCCAATGTATTCTGATCACAAGAACACACAAATAAAAACAGACACAATGCTTTATTACATCTAGAATGCTTGTACAAGAAGACAGAAGACACTTGTCATGGAGTGCCTGCACTACTAGTCCAGTAAACAGATCTGAATATCAACATGTGAGTGAGAGCGAGGCTGGCCAGGACCAACTCTGTAAGCCATCGGCCAGTGAGTGGAGTGCACTGCAAAGAGGCTGTGTGCACATCCAAGTGTGGTGGCTTCTGCCAATGCTAGAGTGTTTTCCAACTTCTGTGGCACGCCATAGAAATGCGCACCTGGATCGCGGGCATGGAATCTACATGGGTCTCTACACACTTGGTCAGAAATCCAGTTCTTCTTGCCACCTCAGTTCTCTAACCCCCATGAAACAGTCGGCAATGTAGCTATTGAAAAGGTTGCTGCCCCTCAACAGAAACAATATGTTAGTGTGGCCCCTCCATAGATACTTCTCTGAAGTGTTATGACCATCTGCGCAGGAAATGGCTGGTTAATTGGCATGGGGTGGATCCTCATTCGTAGCAGACACAATTTTGTCTGTTGTGAGTGGAAAATCTTCCAAGCAATTTTGCAAGAAATTGACATTGTTGAAGCACACTGTTTCGTGAAAGAGAAATATTGAGTCCGAACCCATAAGAAGTAGGGTAAGGCATAGACATTCTCAAGTTAATTGCCATGAATTGACATGGCTGTTCATCTAGTGAGAAGTGCAGATATGTTCTGACTATGTCCGTCTTGGCCACCAGATAGTTTTTATGTTATTTCTTGTGACCATTGATGAACAGACATCAATTTCCAATTGTACATTTATGATTGCTTTGAAATTACCACAAGGTATCTTTTTTCACTAAGCAGTTTAACACACTGTTGACATCCTCTCTAATTGCAGTTAGGATGAGTCAGGCTCAGAAGTAAGAAGGTGTAGCTGAAGATCTTAATCAAATATGAGCTACACAATTGTTGGCACACAGTAATCCCAGAGAAAGGCAGTTAGAAGTCTTTTATTTTAAATCCAAAACCTGTGGAAATGTCCACCCCAGAAATGTTTTGTGCATTTCGTAAGGATACAGCAAAAAATGTAAGTGAATGTCTGCCTTTTTTGTACGATGCTGTTACACTTACTGCACAATGAGATGGAGGTGTTTGCTACAGAATTTTAATCTTTCATGTGCGAGTTGAAACTGCTGTGAACCAATCTGGTCATAGGTCACCTCATTTGTAGTAGAGGTTGGTGCTTCGGTATTAACAAGAAAATTAATGGAAGATAAAGCTGTTGCGGTCATACCATTAAAGGATTCAGCTGTCTTTGAAGTGCATTCATGCTGCTTTGGTGTTGTCATGACTTAGCTTGCAGGGCTGACTCAGTGCAGCTGCAGGAGACTACTGCTAGATGTCCCAGTATATAACACCATGGACAGAGTGTTTCCTAAGATGGATACTCAGCATGAGGGTCCTTTTAAAAGTAGTCTGGACAACCAAGATACTGATCCTTTCTGTTATAGTGAGGATGACCAGGAGAGGGTTTCATGAAGGCTTCGATGCTTGGCACAATGTACGGGTGCTGCGGATTTTTAAAATTATTTTGACAGCAGAGTTTGAACCTCAAATCCAGTGCTGATGATGTACTTGACATGTTCCAATCATGCTTAGTGTTGCTTGAATGGGAAGGCTGTTTTATAGTCAGGTTCGTCAAAATATTTCTGTAGTGCAGCTGACATTTTGAAAGTTTTTGCAATTTGTAACTCTTCCTCAATAGTAGGATTTGCTAGATTCTCTGCACAAACTTTTTTGTGTGCATTTCTAATTATCATGTTTCATACTAACAGTTTACCATATGATTGTGTACAAGTTCCATTTTTACATGTGAATTGATATGTGTGAATGAAACCTTGAGCTCAGCTGCCTATGATTTAATTTCTTACAACAATGAAGGAATGTGAATCTGGATGCTAAAACATAAGTTTACAACTTATAATGCTAAGAGAGCATTTTACGGATTTCCGATAATTCTATATACTCACAGCTACTGAAAGAGCACAATCCCGTTGGAAGTCACATTAACAGTGGGTTATTAGATAACAAAAATTTATGACACAGAAACATGTGTGTCACTACTAGACTGGAAGTGAATCTTGGACATTTGTAGTCATAGTTGCAGTCTTCATGTTCTGGATAAAGTGATGTTAACTGTGGTGGCATGTACTGTACTGGCATTTTCAGTAACTGCAACATTAGCTGCTGTTGTGCAGCTTGGTTGCCTTGTTGTCCAAGGATGGCCTCTTGAGCTTATTGTGAAGTGTACTGCTCAGCCTGCTGTTGCACTTCTTTTGCTTCCTTTTGTGCTTACTGTCACAGCTAATGTGCTTGTTGTGCCTGTTGTTGTGTTTGAAGATGCAGCTGTTGGAGTGACATTTTTATGAATTTCGGATCCTTATCAAATGAAACATCCTCTGCTGTGCTAACACATGCACTAAACTCAAGACCTCATCACCAGTGTGACATCTGATATTGGTGTAATCTATACGTGCATTGACATTGTAAACGTGATTGATAGCCAGCCTAAGGTGTGGCCGAGCGCTTCTAGGTGCTTCAGTCTGGAACCGTGCGATTGCTACGGTCGCAAGTTCGAGTCCTGCCTCAGGCATGGATGTGTGTGATGTCCTTAGGTTTGTTAGGTTTAAGTAGTTCTAAGTTCTGGGGGACTGATCACCTCAGATGTCAAGTCCCATAGTGCTCAGAGCCATTTGAACCATTTTGATAGCCAGGCTCAAAGTTTACCAGCAATCCCCGTAGTTATGCCAGTCCAAAGAGTTGCCAACTGGAACAGTACAGAATAATAACACAGAGTCATGGCCCAGTAGAATGGACTATAATGTTAATGATAGTCGTCAGCATAGCATAGCATTATTCAAAGTGCATGTTTTCTGTTGGGATGGTGAGTTAAATTAGCTGTGTAACGTCAGTGGTTCCATCCATGCGATAGTCTTCTTTCACCATCTTGCAGTGCTTGGTGCAGCCTGCGGCAGTGATAATCTTAAGTTGTCAACCCAAGTGTCCTAAAAATAGGAGTTAGTGGACACTACTTGAAACTTCTTTGAACATAGTTGTATTTTCCCCTTTGTCCTATGGTACTGTTTTGTGCGATTTAGGTGAAGCTACATTCTTGATATTTCTGTGCCAAGAGTATTGTGCTTAAAGTTGTGGCCAATAGTAGATTTGACAATTTTCTGATCACATTTCCTGAATGACAATGCTGCCATTGATGTGTTTAAAAAGCTTTCTGGCTGATACTCATTGATACTTTTACAACAGTGTGTTTATTTGCCCCAGCCTGGAGTTGAGATTAGCAGTTGCTACCTGTTTATGGTTTGCTAGTTGTTGCTGGTATGCTTTGAGGAACTATCACAAAGTGCCAGTCTGATGCGAGCAAAATTTTCTGTTTTATCTTTTCCCAAATTTCGCTTTGCATCCATTAAACATTAATATACCAAAAGATCTGTTCTTACCAGCATAATATCTGATAAGTCTTGCGACACATATTGTTTAGGAAATCACCGTTAGCTCATGCTGGCCTCCTGACAATAATACCTCTCATACCGGCCTGGTGCCACATCTATCTCCTGTCATCACAAATATATTAATGGAAACCATATCAAAATCCATATAGTAGTTCTCCTAAGATTAGTTCAAATACATAGGCAGAAGCTGCAGTGGGGGACTTCAAATTAGCTTAGTGGATATAGGGGAAGTATTAAATGTGAATGCTACAAAAAAGGCCTTATAATAGGTGTATAACATGAATTTTTGACATCACATAGCATTGTGTTTAGCAGACTGATGTGGGGCCATACACACACATAATAGAAGACTGTATTAATTAGCATTTGAACCCTCACTCTTCTTCTGGTACAGATTTCACATCTTCATGCACACTATTGTGTCTGTGATGACACTGAATATTAGAGAGCTGTTGCTTGGGATGATGGCTGCAGGGGGAGGGGGGGGGGGGGAGGAAAAGATGTGCAAGGGAAGGAGAGGATAGGGGGATAGGGTGAGGTAAGACAGGTGGACTCAGTAGCTGCATGACAAGACGAAAGGAGTTCTCTGAGGGGACAGTGTGTTTGGATGTAGAAAGAGGGAGAGGAGAAAGAGAGGAAGGTGGACAGAGACGGGGGAGAGAAGGGGGAAGGGGAGAGGGATGGAAAATGGTTGAGGGGGGGGGGGAGAGAGAGAGAGAGAGAGAGAGAGAGAGAGAGAGAGAGAGAGAGAGAGAGAGAGAGAGACCACATGGGGTGGGGGAGTGGTGGGAAAAGGCATTAAACATCCAAATGGGAAGAAGCAGTGTGTACAGTGATAGAAGAGGAAACAGAAATGGTAAGGTGAGGCAGTGGGAAACAGGATTTAGTAGCAGAGGCTTAGGCCAGGGGGATTGCAAGAATGCAAGATATGCTGGAAAGGCAATTCCCACCTTTGTAGTTCAGGTAGACTTGTGACGGAAGGGAGTATCGAAATGGCTTGCATAGTGAAGCAGCTGTTGGTCATTTGTGTTGTGGTGCACAGCATGTTGAGCATTTGGATGGTGAAGTTTGTGGTTTGCCATAGTGTGGTGATGACCATTCATTCAAGTAGGTAGTTGTTTACTTATCATGCCCACCTAGAATGCTTTCACACATAGCTCTGCCTTTCAGTGGGTAGAAAATGCCTGTGACTCGACTGTGGTAGGAGACAGAGGGTGGATGTAGGTCTTGCTTCTGGGTTGTCCACAAGGGGATGATCCATGGATTGCAGGATTGAAATACGGATGGACAGGTGTACTGTGTAGGTTAGGTCGGTGCCAGAATACAACTTTGGGTGATTTGGGTAGTATTTTGGGTAGGATATCCCTCATTCAAGATGTGAAGAGAGGTAGTCAAAGCCCTGGTGAAGGATGTGGTTGAGCTTTTCGAAGGCTATTGGTGGGTGGCTGGTTAACTTATTTACTGGTGTCAGAGGATGGATGAGTTGGATATTGTCTGTCAGTAAATGCTCTGGTAAGGTTACTTGCATATTTCGCCAACTTCTTTTCACTGCCTGTGTGGCATCCACAGGTGGCAAGGCTGTAAGGAAGAGTTCTTGACACAGAATAGGTTTGACACATAATAGGTGACAGTTGTGAAAGTAGAGGTACAATGGAGCCATCTGAGAGGTGGATGTCGAATCCTTTGAAGGTGGCTCAGTGAGTTGAGGAAAGACCAGGTGAAGTGGATTTAGGAGGAAAGATCAAAAGTTATACTTGCCAAGTGTTCTGACCATGAAATGTTATCAGTGACTCTGAATCAGGCAAGGGGTTTTAAATGCTGACCAGATAAAAAAGATTTCTTCAGATGGCCCATAAATAAGTTACCGTGTGATGGTGTCATATGCCATTGATTTGTTTATAGATTTGGCTTTCAAAAGTGGAATAATTGTGGGTCAAGATATAGTTGGCCAGGGGAACTGGGAAAGAAGTGGTGGGTTTGGTATCAGGACAACGCTGGCATGTTGGTGTATGAGAATGTTGCATACACAGTGATTGACAAGAAGTCTGTTGCTAACAGGACAGGAACTTTGGAAAGGAAGTGAGCTGTACCTTGGGTGTAGGATGGGAAGCTGCAGACAGTAGTTTGGAGGTGGTGTTCAAAAGGGGCAGTTGTTCTGTAGAAGCATTGTAATCAGTCACAACAGGACAACCAGTAGGGAGACCTGTGGAGGAGGGGGGTTGTAGAGCTTGGGGAATATATACAAGGTAGGAGGGTGGGGGATCGTCAGCTTGGAGGAGGGACACAGGTTTAAGTTTCAGGTTTTGGGTTGGACCTAAGGCCTTAAGGAGCTGCTGGAGATCTTATTGGACTTATTCTATTATTGTTATACAAAGCATTGTTTGCAATTTGATTACTTTTGTACACTTATTCCACATATTGGCGTGTAATCATACATCGCTTGATGATGTTTCTTTTGCAGTGTTTTGATTCAAATGTTGGTCTGTCATGGAAACATGATTCTGCATAAAGTCACTAGCATTCAATTTCAGAAAGTACACTTGTTCAAATGTGCAGTGTTTCTTATTAAATTTTTCACAGCTTTTATTATTGTACCCAGCATAGAAACTACCCCTGCTTCAGCTGTAATGTACTAATGTGTATTCTACTGAGACTGGATCTTCAGATAACAGGAAGCTAAAATATTGTATTTATTTCTTGTGTGTTTTTAAACTGTTTCAGGTAATGGGTATGTTCGTCTCATTTGGACCCCTATCCTGTTGGTTGTGAGCTGCTTGTTAGGTCTCAGTCTGGTTTCTCTGCTGAGCCCTGAACGATATTTGTTGTTTCAACAGTCTGTAAAGAACATCTTACATCCACCAGCAGCAGAGTTGCTTTGGCAGTTAACTGACTACATCAGTCATGGAATTTTGCAGTGCAGTACTTATGTCATGGAATTTTGGGTATGGCTGAAGGAGGAAGAAAAGATCCAGGAGGCGGCTGCATACTTAATCAGTGTCTGGCGTTTGTTGTGTCTTAAGGTGGAAGTAGTATACAGGACGCTCAGTGATCAGTTGCCTTTATACATAGATATGGTCAAGAAAAAAATATCATAGTTTTCCTCTGAAAAATTGTATATCAAAATTTTTTGATACCTTTATTCATTGTGAGAATACAGTGTGAATCTATTTCCTTTAATTTTTATTGTGTTCACTCATTTGTAATTTATAGAACACAACACACATCTCAAGTACATTTTCTCTTTGGTAACTGTGCAATGCATTTACATAGTTCATACATATTCTAGTTCATCTATTCAAACAAAATACTGATATTAGAACTTTGTAAAAAGAACACTGTATAGCAGAAATTTTGATACATTCCATTCTACCTGTATGTTACAACATATTTGAGTTAAATGGGGTTTTGAGTAACTTTGACACACGTTTTGCACAACCTCTCTCCTATTCTGCACTGTTATGGATACATATAAGCATAAACACAGGCATGCATGTGTGTTTTGCATACATTCATATGAAATGATGGGTAAAGTTTAAAACATTTTTTGTGCTGTTTGTCCCCAGGGCAGCAACATTGAGATTTTCATGTAGACCCATTTCGTAATGTTTTTACGAAGAGAAACTGCATATTACTTCACTGTCCTGTGCATTGAATTTCTGTGACTTGGCCTGTGGGAATTATAGCTGCAAAATAAAGTGTGATATTTGCAAGAAATATTTTAGGAGACACTTTAATTACAGTTCAGAAATTGGCTTCCATGCACAAAGTGAGTGGACAGTGCACATACTGCAATTTGATAATCTGTAATGAATTTATAGATGTTTTGAGGAATAACACTGTTCTTCGTACCAAAGAATAAATGCACTGATTTTTACTAAGACGTTTTTCATGTTTTTAATGCCAGCTATTACCTTCATAATAATAATAATAATAATAATAATAATAATAATAATAATATATTTTAGGATTTAATACATAATTCAGGACTTCAGAATAAACATTAAATCGTGCTTCAAGAGTTTCCGCATAAATTGTAGAGCCACTCATCCTTCTACCATCTCGAACACACAATATTTTAAAAATAAGTGTGAGAGAATGTACATACTGCGCGACACAGGTTTGTGTGTGCAGGCGGGAAAGGAGTCACAAGCACAAGGCAGATGTGATGGTCAAACTGCATCGACTAGTATTTGCCGCTCGCACCACAGAAGTTGTATTGGAAGAACAAGGAGTGTTCATGTATCTTATGGTGTTTTATGTCATTGATTATTGTAACGAGAAAAAAGAACAGCAGTTGAAAAATTATTAATGATACTTTATGCGTTGGACTTGCTAGAAGCAAGACATGTTCATAAATTATGTGGCTGTAAAAACTACACTATTGCAAATGTACTTAATTGGGTCTGACGTGAGACAAGTCAGTTGACTTGTATGAGTTTGAATATTTATATGTGGGAAATATTGAATTTGTTCTCTGTGAAAGCTGAAATTTACTATGACTGAGTTAAAAGTATTCTTAAAGTACTAAATTATTTCAAAACTAGAGAGAGAGTCTTACAAATTCCCATAACCAGCATTATTCTTCAGAGAAGGAGGTTTTGGAGATCGACAGAGCTGGCAATCCAGAGAAGAAGATCGGCTGTGCTTACCATGTGGTCAACTGATTGGAGAGAGGTGTGAATTTTGCAATCCAACTTCACATCGCTTCAGGTCATCTAAAGTGTTTGATGGTTAAGACTTGAAAGTAGCAGAGCTCAAATCCATGACACTTATTAAAAGTAGTAGTTGTAAATCCTGAAGATCTTCAACTTCACCAGGGTATGACATTGTTGGGGCACAAATTTGCACTTTTTTGTCTGAGCATATTGTATTTATTATAAATATTATTATAGTTCTGTTTGAAATTTCTTCAACATCATCAGTTTAGTTTGGAATTTTTTTATTTATTTTATTAAACTTATTTCCAAATACGAGCCTAGGTCTCTACATCAGTAGTAAAAGACATTCCTTGACTGCAGCTCTATCTGACAACCGTCCTTTCTTCACATCTCTGACACCCCAGTGCTGTCCCATTTAATATTATTTAGTTCCACATTATTTCATTAGCCTGTCTTATAAGTTATGTGCAGTTTTGGTCCCTACATGTAAAGTAATAGAAGCAGCCAAGTCTTTAAATCAGTATATTTTGTTTTAACTAAACTATGAGGTTATATGAATAGTGCAAAGGTTACAAGTAATGCCTTGTGTTATGAAATCACTGTCCAAGTTAACTGAATTCTCTACTTCCAATACACTTTAAGCTGAACTGAGAGACTGACATACCAGGAACTCCACTTAGCAATAAGGCCACCAACAATCCTGTCTGTGGGGTACAAGCCTGCCAGCCCCGAAAAGAGACAAGCCAGTGGTGAACTGTCATCAGAGCAGGGCTCACAGAAGTATCAGCTCATCTCGAATTGCTTATATGTATGCTGAGGATGGAGAAATACATACCTTGAGATCATACGTTGAAAATATGCTACCAAAGCACCATCTTGCTTTGGTTGGTCAGTGGCAATCAGTAGTTTTCTACTGCAGAAAATAATGTGCTTTATCTGGAAGATTGTATCATATATTGGCAGATATGCACACTGATCCCAACAAAGAGAATTCTTGTAGTTGGCAGATAGATAATGTCAGTTTCCATGTCTTTGTTCCTTGTAAACCTTTCCAACAGTTTTCACCTCTTCTGTCACCTGGAAGATAGTCAACAACCTTTACTTTTTTCTACAAATGTTACGTCCAGCACATTGAGTTCATGCATAAAGTCAGAATGAAGTTTGAAATTCCAACGGTAGTTTGGCCAGTTCATTGTTTACCAATTTTTCTGCCTTATAAATCCGCCAGTTCTTTGTCACTGGCTGATGATATTTCTGCCACAAGTTCCAGTGTATCATTTGCACCATCACATTGTGTCTCTGATTATAATTTGTCCCTGTGATCTTTTTACAACAGCACAGCATGTTGTTGGCTGTCTTATCATATTGTATGCAAAGTCAGGTCTTCTGATGATTTATCAATCCTGGCTTAGACAGTATCTGTTTGATGCCTGTCCCCTTTGCTGCCAAAATCAGTTCTTCTGTTTCCTGGTTCAGTGTTCCATTGGTCAGCCGTAACTATTTCTGCTACCAACAAAGTTTTCAGTTTTGTTCTCAGCTGGTAAGTCTTACTTCTTCTACAACTCACTTTTTATTTATTTATTTATTTTAGAATTATGAATGGTTCTAGGAATTATTATTGGATGTAGAAGAAGGCAGAAATTGCTGTAGGTACAAAAGCAAAATTACCCTGTGACAAGGAACATAGATGTTTCCTGACAAATAAAGGAGAAAGCAATGTGTTAACAGGAAAGTAACATCTACAGTGAGGTTGGGACAACTTCTGCGTGTGCATTAAAATATTGCTTGCACATACAGATGTAGGGATCATTCCATGCAGGCATTATTCCTTCACAGAACCTCTAAATCTACCCATTGTGCTGTCCCACATGCAAGGTTATGTTGTAGTCTTCAGTCCAGAGACTGGTTTGATGCAGCTCTCCATGCTACTCTATCCTGTGCAAGCTTCATCATCTCCCAGTACCTACTGCAACCTACATCCTTCTGAATCTGTTTAGTGTATTCATCTCTTCGCCTCCCTCTATGATGTTTACCCTCCACACTGCCCTCCAATAATAAATTGGCGATCCCTTCATGCCTCAGAACATGCCCTACCAACCGATCCCTTATTCTAGTCAAGTTGTGCCACAAATTTCTCTTCTCCCCAATTCTATTCATTTCCTCCTCATTAGTTATGTGATCTACCCATCTAATCTTCAGCATTTTTCTGCGGTACCACATTTCAAAAGCTTCTATTCTCTTCTTGTCTAAACTATTTATCGTCCATGTTTCACTTCCATACATGGCTACACTCCATACGAATACTTTCAGAAATGACTTCCTGACACTTAAATCTATACTTGATGTTAACAAATTTCTCTTCTTCAGAAACGCTTTCCTTGCCATTGCCAGTCTACATTTTATATCCTCTCTGCTTCGACCATCATCAGTTGTTTTGCTCCCCTAATAGAAAAACTCCTTTGCTACTTTAAGCATCTCATTTCCCAATCTAATTCCCGCAGCATCACCCGATTTAATTAGACTACATTCCATTATCCTTGTTTTGCTTTTGTTGATGTTCATCTTACATCCCCCTTTCAAGACACTGTCCATTCCGTTTAACTGCTCTTCCAAGTCCTTTGCCGTCTCTGACAGAATTACAATGTCATCGGCGAGCCTCAAAGTTTTTATTTCTTCTCCATGTATTTTAATTCCTACACTGAATTTTTCATTTGTTTCCTTTACTGCTTGCTCAATATACAGATTGAATAACATCGGGGAGAGGCTACAACCCTGTCTCACTCCTTTCCCAACCACTGCTTCCCTTTCATGCCCCTCGACTCTTGTAACTGACATCTACATTCTGTACAAATTCTAAATAGCCATTCGCTCCCTGTATTTTACCCCTGCCACCTTCAGAATTTGAAAGAGAGTGTTCCAATCAACATTGTCAAAAGCTCTAAGTCTACAAATGCTAGAAATGTAGGTTTGCCTTTCCTTACTCTATTCTCTAAGATAAGTCGTAGGGTCAGTATTGCCTCACATCTTCCAACATTTCTACAGAATCCAAACTGATCTTCCCTGAGGTCGGTTTCTACAAATTTTTCCATTTGTCTGTAAAGAATTTGTATTAGTATTTTGCAGCCGTGGCTTATTAAACTGATAGTTTGGTAATTTTCAAGTCTGTCAACACCTGCTTTATAGGTATTGGAATTATTATATTCTTCTTGAAGTCTGAGGGTATTTCGCCCGTCTCATACATCTTGCTCACCAGATGGTAGAGTTTTGTTAGGCCTGGCTCTCTCAAGGCTGTCAGTAGTTCTAATGGAATGTTGTCTACTCCTGGGGCCTTGTTTCGACTTAGGTCTTCCAGTGCTCTGTCAAACCCTTCACGCAGTATCGTATCTCCCATTTCATCCTCTTCTACCTCTTCCATTTCCATAATATTGTTCTTAAGAACATCGCCCTTGTATAGACCCTCTATATACTCCTTCCACCTTTCTGCTTTCCCTTCTTTGCTTAGAACTGGGTTTCCATCTGAGCTCTTGATATTCATACAAGTGGTTCTCTTTTCTCACAAGGTCTCTTTAATTTTCCTGTAGGCAGTATCTATCTTACCCCTAGTGATACATGCTTCTACATCCTTACATTTGTCGTCTATCCTACCCTGCTTAGCCATTTTGCACTTCCTGTCGATCTCATTTTTGAGACGTTTGTATTCCTTTTTACCTGCTCCATTTACTGCATTTGCAATACAAGGTTATTGCATACCAAAATAAGCTAATAAACTGTTGGGTCAAGTACTTTTTCATATAGTACTGCATGCTGTTCATAATGTGACCACGAATACCCTTGATGCCTTGCCAGCTCTGAAAGATCTAGACTCAGTTTCTTCTGGCTACAAACAGTAAAGGCACAGACTCCGTAGCTAGTAGCAAGACTCCAGTAGAACATGAATATCTGCTAAAATTATAAAAATTGTAAAACCTGCACTATTTCAGCATGTGTGCAGTCCGTGGGCGCTGCTGGGAAGAGGATCACATTCCACAGAACATGCATGTTTCCAAAATTGTAAGCTTTTATAAGCAGGAGAGGGTTTAAGCACGCCCTTCTGCTGCTGGGAAATTTTGTTCATGATTATTATTTGTAACTTGTTTATGCATGTCATTCTATGTCATGTTCCTACGTTTGCTTTCTGCATGTATTCAAAAGCACAGTGTGACTGCATAGTTGGCCAAAATGGAACAATGAGGAGGTCCTTCAGAGCAATTGTTTCATTATCTTAACACATTTTATGTGAAAGATGTTTTAACATAGCCTTGTCGGGCTTCTGAAGTCAGAAAGCTGCATAACTGCCCCAATATGGATTTAGAAAATACCACCCCACTCTGAATAATCTGAACCTGCTGGAGGTGGCAGCACAAGAAGCTTTTGTCCACAAACACCACCTTGTGCTAGTCGTCTTCAATATCGAGAAAGCCTACACTGGCACTTGCTTGCATATATTGTTGAACAACTTCATGAATGGGGAACTACTGAACACATTCCTCTTCTTATGCTGTTTTTCTGTGCAAATCCTCTATTCTTTATAGAGTCAGAGGCAACTATCCAATATCTTCCTTCAAGACAATGGTATATTGCAAGGAAATCGACCCAGCAAGTCCATTCTTGCCATGTGCTTCTTATTCACGAACAATTTCTCAATTTTCTATTCCTCCTCTAATCTTGGCTTGAAGCACACTAGCTCCAGCTGACATTTGAGAGATTGGAACAACAGTTATGAAAGAGCATTTATAACTTTTTGTTAGTGGAAAAACCATTTGCATAGATTTTAGTTGTTCATGTCATCTTTTTAACTTACCTGAATTCTACATGAACATTACTCTTTTAAATTTTTACAGCTTTTGTGTCAAGTTTTGATGCCATATATCTCTCTTAGCTGCCAATCAATTTGCAAACTGGATTACCTGAGTATGATATATATATTTGGATCAGCAACCAGACATTCAGAGGGTATTGTACTAGTGACCAGTGTGCACAGAGGTTATTGGACGATGACTCAGTAAGATGGAGTCTTCTCAAGTTCAGACGTTCTCTGAAGGTCCTATAACTGCCACAGTTGTTGATATGCAACAATCAATAATCCATTTTTTGAAGGCCAGGTAAAAGAGGTTGGCATGTAACACTATGTACCGAGATTTGATCATTGTGGGATGTTTAAACTTATGATCAGAATTGGAGCAGACACTGCCCTGGCTTATTAAAAGGCTCAGTCATGATTTAGAAATGATAAAACACAAGAAACTGTATTTTTCATGAAGTATTTAACTGTATTTGGAAGGGAAAATGATGGTTTTACTGTTTTGTGTACTGAAGGGTTCAAGTACATTAATCCTGTGTGACTGCTCTGCCATTCTTGTTCACTAGATCTTCAAGTTCAGTGCTTAATGTGTACGATGTATATGGTGTAGAACACAGTGTTAAAAGGCACTTGAGTGAATGAAGAGTCACCATAGTAGGAAATTTATTATCTCAAAGTCAGTACCGAGATATACCAAAAAGAGTAATTGTAGATCATCTGAAATCTGTGTCCATCTCAATCCCACCACACACGTTGCTTATAACCACTGATGCCGTCTCCCTTTATACAAACATCGTCCATGTACGTTGTCTACTGCTGAAAATTTCCTCAATTAACAGCCACCTGATTCCAAACCTATGATATCCTTCCTGCTCACACTAATCATTATGATACTTACCAGCAACTACTTTTCCTTTGAGGGCTGGCCTCACAAAGAGATCAGGGGCACAGCCATGAGAACCAGTACGACTCCTTTCTGTGCCAACCTTTTCACGGTTTGCTTGGCTGGGGCTTCCTAGGATCCATATAAGACTTCAGCCCATGGTTTGGCTTAGATGGATTAATGACCTCTTTGTCATATGGGATCATGGTGAGGTTAATCTGTTAAAATTTTTGGAATCTCTAAATACATTCTCCCAGTTAAAATTCACGTGGTCCAATTCTGAATCCCATGCCACTTTCCTTGACACTGACCTCGTCATCACTGAATGTCAGCTATGCGCTCCTGTTCACATTAAACGTAATAGCAAACAGTGGTACTTAATTGTGACAGCTGCCGTCCTTTCCATGTCAAATGTTCCCTCCCATACAGCCTTGACATTTGGGGCAAGCATATTTGTTCAGAAGCAGACTCTTTACAGCAATGCACCACCGTTCTCACCTCACCTCAGCCTTCACTAACGGAATCACCCCACTAGAATAGTTCAAAAGCAGATTTCCCAGGCCTTCACATCCAGTCTTGGGACTGCTGATCCCTCCAAAATCTGGCTTTAGGTGTACACCTTTCATCACTGAGTATTACCTGGGTCATGAATGTATTAATTAGCTACTCCGACAGGACTATGACTTCCTAAAATCAAGCCCTCAAATGAGATCCATTCTGTCTGTCATTTTGCCCACTGCACGTAGAATAGCTTTTTGTCACCCTCCCAATATCTGTAATATCCTTGCCAGATGTAAGCTCCTTCTGTGCACCAATTTCCTTACCCTATGGCTCCTACTTCTGTGACCACCTCCACTGTCAGACTTGCCCTATGCACCCTCTTACCACTACCTATACCAGGATTGTAACTCGCAAAACATGCTCTCAAAGGGAGAGCCACATATGAAACCACACATGTTGTGTACCAGTTGTTATGTAAACTTTGACCTTTTACATTGGCATGACTATCACCAAGTTATCAGTTATGATGAATGGGCATAGGCAAGGGGTGTATTCTGACAACCCACAATATCCTGTTGCAGAGCATGCTCTACAACATAACAGTCGTGACCCTGGTATCTGTTTCACCGCATATACCATCTGGATTATTCCCTCAGACATCAATTTCTCAGAACTCTGCAGATTAGAACTTGTGTTACAACATAACCATGGTTCTCGCCACTCACCTGGTGTGCATTCACATTAATTTCTTCGGTATCAGCACTTCTTCACAGTAACTATTCCTTTCTTCACTTCCTTTTAGTTTTCTATGTATTTCATTTTCTGACCTGTCTATATTTCCCTGCTCGCTTCCCACCTCTATCACATGCAATGTACTTAGCTTTCTGCTCTTATTAACTCATGCACAATGTTTAGGCAGTAATCTCTGTCTTGCATATCACCCTATCTTCCATTTTTAAGCTCTCAGGACTTTAAATCTCATCCGGTGCAGTTCCCAACCATCAGGCCTTCTTTCTCATTCCATTTGATAAGCCTCCACGGACCTGGAGTTCTGAGGGACATTTCCAAACTCTCGCCATTTCTTAAACCTCACCAGTCCTTTTTCTCCATACCTCTTCCCTCCTCTTCAACTCTTCTGCCGGTGGGAGCCACTGTCTCTGAAAGCTTGCACATTTAAATACCTTTATATATGCATTCTCGTGCTTTTGCTTCGTGAGTAGACCTTTTATCTGTCCAGTTACATTATATTTTCAGAAGAGTGATTCAGTACATTCAAGCTACTCACCTGAAAATTCAGAGCAAAAGAAAAGGAGTAACTTAAGGTTTAGTCCAATAATAAGTGAGCAAGTGGTGGAAATAGTGTATTGGATACAGGAACCAATATTGCCCTATCCCTATACACACTCTGTATCCTCCTGACAGGAACAAAAAGAAAAAAAAGTCAGTGGGAAGAAGGGTGGCAAAAATAAAGAACAAGAAGCTGTAGCCAGTAAAGTCCAAGGTTTGGGTACGGTTGTGGCCTCTAAAACACAGAGGTTAAGGAAGCTCACTAGACTAAAAATAAGTAGAGCATTAACCCATGACCCACAGCCCCTCTTTTGTTTCACTGGAGAACACCATTAAAAGAATGCTTTCACAACACCTTATGGCTTCTGTGAATTCAAAGTTACCCATATGCCATTTGATGTGTGTAAAGCTTCAGCAACCTTTGAATATATGATGATAACCTGTTTCAACAACTTAAATGGGTGATGTAAGTTATCTACTTGAAACAATTGTTTTCTTTAAGACATTGGTGCAGAATTTCGAAACCGTTAATAAATGTACTGAAGTGAATTCGGGCCACCGTCTTCAAATGGAATCCTGAAAAGTACCTCTTCATTGCCCAAGAAATGAAAATCTTGAGGTACGCAGTTAAGATACTGTGTCTGTTGTGATACAGGAAAAGTAGGAGCTACAACGTATAACAGATTTTCCTGCTCTTGGCACATTTGTAATGTGTTCCTATTTCCTATTATAGATGCTTACAAAATATTTCAGTTTTGACACATGGCCACTACAAGAACTGTTGCAGTTAGACCCCAAATTTTTTTGGATTGAGGATCAAGAGAGACCTTTCTGTATTGTTATGGAAGTGCTGACATTTTAACTAGTCCTGGCCATTTTCAACAAGAAAATCAAAATGGAACTATGCAGCTAATGGCTATCATATGGGGGCATGAAAACCCAGGAAGGCACTGAGAGAGTGATTACTTATGTCTCCAGGGAACTCTTCATGTCTGAGAAGTGCTTTTTGACTGAGAAAGAGGACCTTGCAGTTTTTTTCGATAAACAGTGCTCTGACATGTAATGTAGGATATATACTGTCTTTATTGCCTGTAATGAAAATCTCGTTTTTAGACCACTCATGTTTTGTTCTATTTTAAAGCATCTTCTGTTGTGTTGGTTAGTGTGGCAGTCAGCACTGACACAAACAAGAAAGGAGAGAAGTTGTGATGGCTGGTGGCAGGAATACAGAATGATCTGTACAAAACATTTCAAATTAATAGAACTCTCTATTTCTAAAAAGAAAAGAAACATGAGTTAACTTCTTGTTATGATATGGCTTGATGTGCTTCTGGTGCCCCCTACATGCAATTACTTTACGCACTATTACTGCTTGCAGAACACAGGCCAAGTGTCATCTTGATATTACTTGGTACTGATGTTCTTGTAGTCTGTGACCAAACTGCACTGACCAACAATGGGCGGCTGGTTGAGTGAGTGGTGACAGCGGATGCTGAGCTGTCACTTCATTGAGGTATGGCCCTGCTCGCTCTTTCCATTGGCACGCAGGTCAGTGCCATCTTAATGATATTTTGTGGCATTGTGCTGGTGATGCTTTAGGACTGCACGTCTTCATTGGTCATAATGTGGTTTTTCTTACAAATCTGTCCGGTGAGATTGTAAACTGTTCTTCTTGTTTAAATTACCATTATTAGTCACATTTTCTTGCCTCTTACTTTATTCCTAACACTCTTTTACACATAGATATTCAACTTTGGTACACTGTACTTCACTGACTCACAACATATTTTCATTTATATGTTGTGTAAATCCATTTTCACCTCACTTCACCAGAAAAAAAATACACGAAATGAAAGTTGATTTACATAACATGACGGCCGTGGTAGCCAAGTGCACAAGAAGAGTATGTGCAACAGCCAAGCAGTTTAATGGTGACACAAATCCTCAGAATACAGCTGAGGTACAATTGCACAGCTGAAAACAGGACCCAAGATTATGGTCTCTGCTCTGGGTTACATTTCAGTGGTTGGTGTCTTTGTGATCCATGGCGATGCTGATAGGAACGAGTGCGTGCTGGCCTTTGTGAGCCCTAGGTCTATGGTTCTAGCCCCGTACCAAGCCCTAGTGAAGGTGCGGGTGAGCTGGTAGCAGTGGTCTACATGAGTGTGCTGCAGAGGTGGAGGTGGTGTCCGATGCTGGTCTGCCAGCTCCCAGACCATTGATGATGACTTGGTTGGCCCTCACTCCATAGGGGAGGAAAGACCAACTGATTTAATGGTGGTTGGAGATGATGCCGGTCAGCGAAAGCAATAATATGGGCATGTTACCACATTTCTTCTCCCTTTGAGAGGTAGTGATTAGACAGTACCTGCAAGGTCCTCATGCTGCGCACTGCAAGGTTTTCCACAGAAAGATGATGTCTGGAGGGTCAGGCTCTGGTGAGGCTAGTGTTGCCACGAGCTCCTGTAGGGAACCAGGGAGTAAGGCTGGAAGTGCTGTGGCTTGGTGGTGATGGCTTTGGTTGCTCCAGCTCCAGAAAATGGGGGAGGGGTTGTGAATGTCCTGATATGGCTCTTGTGGACACTGGTTGCACTTCCTGCGGTAGCCCCTCTCTTGGCTTTGGCTGAGATAGACCCTATAAAGGGCTGTAAAACTCAGCTAATGATTTCTCTGTATGGGTGGGTAAGTCTGGATCAGTACAAAGGCTCAGGGGCGTTTATTGGGCAATTATTGGAGAGGTTGGAATGCTTGGATCTGACTGCTGGTGAGGAGATGCAGGTGCATATGGAGGTGGTGGTAGTTGATTCCCCATATAATCACAGCCAATTTTGGTGGAACGGGAGGGGGGGGGGTGCACCTGCCTGTCACCCACCAGTATCATGAAGATACGTCATCCCTGCTGTACGTGGATGACTGCAGGGATCCAAAACTTTTTGGCTGAAGCTGCAGGCCCAGACATGGGTCCCTGATTTGAATCTTGGCCGTGGCACTGCTTGAGTGCATGTGGGACTGGCATCAGAAGATGTAGCTGGTGGCCGTGTAACAATTCTGCTGGGCTCTTCTCACCGTTAGGCATGGTTCTGTAACTTCTAAGAAAGTGTGTTAGTACATTCTCCACTGGAGTGTCCTCTTATGTCTTTTCATTCGAGTTTTGAATGTTCGTACTAGGTGTTCTGCTTCTCTACTTGGCACTGAGGGTAAATCGTTAGTTCTCTTGTGTAGTGAACCCTATTCATAGCAAAAGGTCCTTAATAGTTTAAGATAGGACCCATTATCTGTTACTAAGATCTTCATAGTGTTCTCTGGCATCATGGAACAGCCGTTGACGACGTATGAATATTGTGAATATACATCAGTAACAACCAACCAATTTATATTGAAAAAAGGTCCCTGCAAAATTTGGGTGGACAGTTTCCCATGGCTGCATCAGCATTGGCCATAATGAAATACATTGCCACAGAGTGACTTGTTGTCCCGCACATTTGGTACATGCTTGACTTAATTGCTTGATTTGCCTGTCTATGCCCTGTCAGTGAACATGGCAATGGGCAAGCGTTTTAGTTCTTGACATCCCACAGTAGATGAAGTATGTCATTTCCTAGAGATGCTGGGATTACTACTTTGGGGAGAGTGGAGGTATATTATGTTAACAGTACTACACCATGTACCAGAATAAAGTAGTGATTTGTAGGGTCTAAGTTCTCTCTTGGTGGTTGTTTGGCCCACCTCCACAAGATATTATGCCAAATTTATTGTAAAACATGGTCTGCACTGATGGTGTTGATGATATGTGAACCTGTAATTGGGAAGGGACCTACTTCTAGTTGAGCCCCATCATCGACATAAAAACAGAGAATTTCTGATTGGTCAAAGCTTGGATCTGGGCCCATTTGAAGACAAGACAGGATGTTTTTGTTGGCTATTGTGCTGTTCTTAAAAAAGGAATTTTGTAGTTGTAGTGGCTACAAAATTCACTTTCGAGGAACAGCACAGGATCCACTGTTGTAACCTGTGGTCATTTTGTCTGGTAAGTGTGCAGAAGGGCTAAATAATGAGAGTAGCAATTTGTGGTCAGTGATGGGGTGAAATTTCACACCATATAACAAGCCATGAAATTTATTGCATTTGGGCCTCTTTCTATTTGTGAATAGTTTTTCTGTGCTTTGTGCAATAATTTAGGGACAACTACTATGGGCTGCTCCAAACTGTCTGAATTTTGGTGGGTGTGTACAGTTCTGAATTATTCATATTGTGCTGCATCGGCAGCTGCTGCCCGCTGTTTTCCCAGCTCTGGAGTTCCTTTATGTTCATGGGCCATCATACATCATTGATAGTTGCAATGTGGTTGTCCATTTTCTAGTTCCTCGCTGTGAAATAATGCCCTAGCTGCTCAGTAGAGGGTTAACAAAATTTGGTTTTTCTACATTGCACTTTAGACCTGCTTCCTGGAAGGTCTGAAAGATTTCTGAGATTTTGGAGGTGATTGTTTGTGGTTGACCACATATAACAATATCATCAAGGTAGTTGATGCAACATGGAATGTTTTGTGTGAACTGCTCATAAGAGAACTGGAAAAGAGCACGGATACTTGACGTGCTGAAAACTAATTGTTTGTATGTGTACAGTTCGTAGGGCACAGCTGACCATGAGCAGCTGTTGAGATATTCCATCGATTGGAAGTTGCAAACATGTCTCTGAAAGGTCTAATTTAGAAGAATACTGACCTCTGCCAGCTTTGGTACTAATTCTTCCAGATGAGGAATAAGGTATGTGCCAGTTACTGCTCGATCATTTACTGTTACTTTGAAATTGATCAGAAATGTATTTTGCTGGACAGTTTATATTTTATCATCACAATTTGTATTGCCCACTGGCAAGATATAATTGTTCTACCACTCCCGGTTATATTAATCTGTTTAACCTGTCTAGTTCCTGCTTGATTTGTTCACATAGTGGTAATGGCATGTGTCGTGTCCAAAAGAAACATGACTGTGCTGTCAGTTTGAAGGTAATGTGAGCAGTGAATTCTTTAGCTTTGCCTACATCTGGTGAAAATTGTTCTCATCACTCTGCTAGCTTCTGGAATGGCTCTTGTTCTGATACCAGGTATACTGAATGTGAAATCATAACTGTGAAAGCTGCGGATACATCTAATCCAAACAAATTTTCAGAACATGAACAGCTTACTGCCAGGAAGTTCAACTGACATACCATGTTTTTGTAAGTAGTTTCTGAGGTATCTGTTGACTCAGGATGCTCCCAAAAAAAGAATCCCAGGTAGCGTTCAACAAAACTTGAAAATTTATTTGCAGTTCACAAAGTACTGGGACAAATAACTTTGTTGACAAAAGTTCAAGCTTCTTGTGCTTTTATATGAAATACCAACTAAATAGAACTCCCAACCTTAATAACAGAAACACTATTATAAGTCTTTACTTGTTAGGTCTCATGCCTGGAGAACCACACTTGTTAAGGGGAAAAAATCAAAAATTAAAACACTGCCAAGGTGAATATGACTGAAGTCATTGAATCACAATCACCAATCAGTCTAATGAGAAAACAGTCAGTAACATAATATCATCTAACAAAGTCAAAGTCCTGGAGAGAGTGACGTGATGATCCTATCCTACAGCTGATGGCATGTCAAGAGCAAGCCCATGATTGAAGAAGTGCTCACGTACTCAGCACCTGGCTCAGTCCACTTGCTTCAACAGAACTGACTCACTGTGGCTAGTGTGTTAGCCTAAACAGTCTCTGGGTGACAGGACACGGTGAAATATTTTCAGCATGTGATCTGTTGGAAGGAAGTAGTACTGTGTGGCTAGCAACCTCTCTAGCCATTGCTAGCGCCACCTACTGACCTGCCTTTGGTGATGCAACTGCCACCTGGAAGCTTGACACAGGAGGTAATCTTCCATGGGACTTTGCTGTGTTCTTAAGTTCTTCTGGCAGAAAATGAGCCGTAGCCCGTGTTGTGCGGTGATTGTGCTGGTAGCTGATGGTGCTAGTGTTCCTTAGCAGCACAGTAGTCCTTCCCCCATGAAAAAAGAAGTCAGTTTCCTCGGAAATCTTATGGGGGGGGGGGGGGTAGGAAGTCATCGACATCCATCAGGATTTGGGTGGGTGGGGGAGGGGGGGGGCGGCATTGGACATTCAGGGAGGATGACCCTGGAATGAATCAGGGGCTGCTGGAGGAGCCACAGATCATTATGAGTCTGGAACAGAGAATGGTGTTAGTGGCTCCTGTGGTGTTGTGAGTCCCTGTCGTGGTCAGACCTGGTCAATGTATTTATAGCAACTACCACCACTCAGCAACTGCACTTCTAGCATTGCACGACCAGTCAGGGTTAGAACAGTGGCATGCTGCCACAGTGGATGACCTCTGGCAAATGTGAGGGCTCTGACCGGATCCCATGGAGAGAAGAGGTGTGTAGTTGGGAGCTCTGGAGATGGAGCAGACCACTGATGGATGGATAAGAGACAGATGGGGACAGCCGAGCAGTCTTTCAGCTGGAGTCAAACCACTTTCAGGAGAAGCCTGATAAAATGACCCTTGCAAACATCATCATATTGACTTATCAGCCTCGTGTCAGTTTTCAGCAAAATCTTTGAAACCATTTTTACCGAATGGATCCATTATTACCTTGCAACCCACCTAATCTCTCATCAACTGAATAAATGGAAGTCTGCCATATTTGCCTCCCCTGATATCCAGAAAACTTTTTACAGTGTATGGCATTCTGGACTGTTCTTCAAGCTGCAAATAAGTGGACTCCCACTTAACTGTGTCCACTTTTTATCATCCTTACTTCAATAACATTCTACACATGTCACTATATACCATGCCTGCTCTCACATCTTTCACCCCGCTGCAGGTGTGTCTCAAGGCTCTGTTCTCTCACCCCGCCTTTATATCCTGTATACTGCAGAAATTCCCAAACTGTCACCCCCATGGACCACCTGCATTATGCTGAGGACACCGCTTATGTAACCACTCATCTCTCCCATGCTTCCCTCCAATGTCACCTGAATCTCCTAGTCGAGTGGTGTAATACATGGAAACTTCAAGTAAATCCACAGAAAAGCCAAGCCACCATCTTTGGTCGCACCACTTGGTGTTTCTGTCATCCAGATTTCCTTCTCTCCATCTACCATCATCCCATTTCTCTAATAAACACAGTAAAGTATTTACATCCAACTCTTGACAGGAAACTAACATGGAATGCACATCTGTCTGACATCCAACTCGAAGCCCGAAACCAACTAAAACCACTAATGGGCCACACCTGTTTTCTATATCCTTCTGCCTATAAATCTCTCATCTGCCTCATTCTAACCTATGCCAACATGGCCTGGATCTCTTCCTCACCTAAATTGAAATCCTGTACCAACTGCTCCACTTCCCACACCTTCTCTTCGTAGAGCACCTTCAGATATGATATGTTAGCTCAAAAATCCAGTCTCAGCACCTAATTTCCCATCCACTAATAACCAATCCAGGTGGCTACTGTACCACTACATCCATACTTCGCCCTCCCACACCTTCATGCCTCATCCATCTTCTCATGCTGGAATTTTAAGCAACTCCCACTCCCCAATGATGAAATCTGTCCTGAGATGTGTTCCTTTTTCCAGCCCTAATCACAACACTCCACCTCACATCCTCCCCTTTTTTCTTTCACCTTCATCCACCTGCCGATTTCTAGTCACTACCTGCTGTTCTATAAAGCCCTGTAGTCTTATCATCACACCTTCATCATGACAATTTTTTCGTATGTCACCTAGCATCGCCATTACACCATGGCATCATTCACATTCATCAGTGCTGTATTTTAACTAATATAAAATCATCAAATGTTTAGTAACAACCATCAATATTTCCCATCTATGTATTGTAGGAAGTCCCTGTTTACTGTCATCTTTTCTATGTTAATATCATCAACCTACATTTTTTTTTTTTTTTTTTTTTTTTTTTTTTTTTTTTTTGCAAAATCTTCTGTTATTGTCACACTATATATATTTTAACAATCTTTAAATACAGTTTATGTGACCAATGTCTGAAGAACGGATTTTATCCAATGCGAGCCCACCCCGGTGGTGGGGAACCGAAAAAAAGACAGCGAGTCAGTTCCATTGAAGCAAGCACATTGGGTCAGACACCGAGTGCATTAGTACTAATCAACCATACAAGAGGATTGTCACACTGCTCACTCCAAGACTTTGACTTTTCTAGCTGATGTGATGCTTATGGCACTGTTGTTATTTTACTCATTGTTTTCTCATTACATTGTCAGGTGACTGTGATTCAATGACTTTAGCCAATCACTCCGTAGCAGTGTTATCATTTCCCAAATCTTTCTCTGAACTAGTGTGGTACTAAAGGCATTAGCCCTTGTGAGTAGCTTGTTATAATTTTTTCCACTATTAAGGATGAGAGTTCTGTTTAGCTAGCACTTCACAGAAAAATGTGAGAAGCATGAACCTTTGTTAACACAGTTATTTGTTCTGGAACTTTGCAAGCTGTGAAAAATTTCCATGTTTTGTTAAATGCTACTTGGGCTTCTTTTGTGAGAGTATCTTCACTTGATGGATACTTCAGTTGAGCGATGTGGACTCCAGAATCAGTTTTTTCGTGTGTTTGTCTTATTCCAGGTAGCCAGAGTTGTGGACCCACCATTCTGCCTGCACAAATCCGTGAGACACAGCCTCGGGGCATCAATTCTTCTTGGTTTAGACCTTCTTAACGCCATTGGGTTGGAAAAACACAATACTGAAGCAGCTGTTTGTTCTTAAGGACTCTGCCCTTATGCCGCAAAATTTCTCTCCAAATTTCAATCAGATTTTCACCAATCATCCATTGGGGCCAAGAATTTTGAGGCTTGCTTCACTCTGCTACTGATGGCAATTCCAAAATTCTGTGAAGTCCAAAGCATGCCAGTTGTGCTCAGAAGTAAGCTTTGACAAGAACTGCAGCAGTACCAATGAAGGAATTCTGATACTGGTGACACAGCCAAAGGCCCGCACCTATAGTGATTGTGGAAAAACGATCAGGGGTTCTGCACAGCTGTGGTGATTTTAAAGATTTAATTAGATGAACCTTCTCAAGTCTCAAATCCCGGCTTCAGTACAAATTTTCATTCATCACTTCAGTCTGCATGTTTACATCACAGATTTTAAAGCTACTGTTAAGTCTATCAGTGGTGGATGCTAATCCAATACCAAAGATAGAAGATATTGTGATGTGCCTGGTGGAGGGCAACATGTTTGCCAACTTAGATCTACATGACATGTACTTACTACTTCCAGTGGATGCAGACTCAGATCATTCATGTGATCAATCCCCCACTTGGATTATTCTGATATAACTTCCTTCTGTTTGGCATGGAAAGCGCTCGAGCGATTTTTCAAAGATACCTTTAGCACCTCATCCATGACATCCCAGGGGCAGTGAACTATTTGGATGATATCATGGGAGGCAAAGACATTCAGACCTAGGAAGGAATTAAGATACATTATTCACCACCTTCACCATGGACAACCTCTGATGTAACCCAGGAAAATGTGCATTTTTTTTTTTTCCTGGCAAGTAGGGTACTTGGCACACACATTCGGCACATCTGAGGTCGGACCCAACCAGCACTACATCGCAGCCATGCAAAACTTGCCATGGTCAACACTTCCCACTACTGAAACATGGGCCACCATCCTCACCATAGGCCTACAGTACTGGACTGTCATGAGCTGTCAACCCTTCGGGATGTTCTGCTTCTACAAGGAGACCAAAGCCTGCATGGTGATACCCAGCTCCATCCACTACTCCATCCTGTATTCCTCCCTGAGGGCCATTGGTGTGTCATTCTCACAAAATATTAGGCAAGACAACATGTTTACTGGCATATGGTGTGTGCCGCCATCTCGAAGATGGTCACCTCCTGCTCCACATGTCAAAGCAAACAGGTGTTCCAAGCCTGACTTCACCTCAATTTTGCTGACCCCTTTCCTGGTTCTTCCTAGCTGACTACATTTGATGCTGGTAGCAGTTTCCTTTTCATCTTTCATATGCCATGTATGACGTCTTAGCAAACAATCCAAGTCTTAGCATGACTGCCCTCGAGGGCCTTCTAGACACAACAGTGACAGAAAACAGGCACAAATTTAGTTGTTCAGAATGTACTTCCTTTTGCACTTCCAAAAGCATCCCATTCATCTGGTCTTCAATGGCCTTGCCGAGCCCTTCATTTGTTCTTTGAAACCCAAATGATCAGGCTGAGACAATACCACTCAGTGGATGATGCCCTCACTTTATTACTGTAATAAAGTGAGGGCTCGACTAGGAGATTTAGGTGACATTGGAGGGAAGCATGGGAGAGATGAGTGGTTACATAGGCGGTGTCCTCAGCATAATGCAGGTGGTCCATGGGGGTGGCAGTTTGGGAATTTCTGCAGTATACAGGATACAAAGGCGGGGTGAGAGAACAGAGCCTTGAGACACACCTGCAGTGGGGTGAAAGATGTGAGAGCAGGCATGGTATATAGTGACATGTGTAGAATGTTATTGAAGGAAGGATGCTAAATAGTGGACATAGTTAAGTGGGAGTCCACTTGTTTGCAGCTTGAAGAACAGTCCAGAATGCCATACACTGTAAAAAGTTTTCTGGATATCAGGGGAGGCAAATATGGCAGACTTCCATTTATTCAGTTGATGAGAGATTAGGTGGGTCAGGTAACGAAGTTGGTTGTCGATGGAATAGTTGGGTCGAAAGCCACATTGGACACTGGGAATGGGTAGGTGGATTGCAAGGTAATAATGGATCCATTGGGTAAAAATGGTTTCAAAGATTTTGCTGAAAACTGACACGAGGCTGATAAGTCAATATGATGATGTTTGCAAGGGTCATTTTATCAGGTTTCAGGAAGAAGAGGACTTTTGATGTTTTCCACTGCTCTGGATAATAACCTGTGTACAGGACGGCATTGCAAAGGATGACAGGGGTTTTGTGGTAGACTCTGGGACATTCCTTGAGGTGAGGTGACAGTAGGTAATTGTATCATGACCAGGTGGAGTGTTTTGTTTTTTAACTACTGTTTGTGTGATGTCATCAGCTGTTATTGTCATATTTCGTACTGTTCATGAAGTGCTGTGTAAGTACTGGAAATCTGGAGTGAGTGATGAGACAGTTGTGTTGGTATGTTCATACACATGACGGTACCTTGTGTAATCAAAGTTGGGATCACGGGGGTGGTGAATGGGTCGTCATGTAGGATACAAAGTGGTTGGCTTTGGTGAGGTTGTCTGGAAGTAATCTGTTGTTGTGTAGGATGGGATAGGTGGGAGTAGAGTTGTTTCTGGAGAGTCTCTGGAATGCTTTCCAATACTTTGTAAAGTTTATAGGTGTTTCGTTTGGTTTAGTGCATGTCATGCACCAACCCTGACATCATTTGGCTTGTAAGAAACTGTGACCATGTCATTGGAGCTGTTGGTGATGTGTGAGCATGTCCCAGTCGTGAGTACAGAGGAATTCTCTGTATGCACGACAGGCTTCTTGGAGCAGGGCAAGAGCATGTAAAGGAAGAGTACGATGATTGTAGTATAGTTTACAGTGTGGGATGTGATGGAAAATGGCATCTGAGATGGTGTGTTGCAGCACTTCCTCCAAAAGAGGGGAGAATTCAGAGGAGGGATTAACGGGAATGAGGATCATTCGTTTGAAGATGATGATGGTAGGGATGAGTGCTGGACTTGCGTTGTTGGTATGTAGCATTGAATTGGAGTTAGGAGTGTCTTGGGATGGGAAATTTGGTGTCATCTGCTGAGCAAAAAGGAAAAGGAATGTATTAGGTGTTGTCATTCTGGGATGATTTCAACCTGCATGTGTTCAGTATCTTGGAGAGTTATCTGGGTCCCTCTACAGCTCATTATGCCACAGCTCATGGTGCCGCAGCTGATGGTGCCGCTGATGATGATGTGACTGATGCTGGTGGTGATGGTAATGGTGCTGTTTTTGTGGCGGTGTTCGTAGCGACAAACACTTGGCTGTAGAAATGGCTTACGAAGTCACCGCCACACTTTTAATAGCGGGCCGACCGGTCCGCTGGAACAGTGAACAGAAAGATGAAAACCCAAACACTCTGATTAAATAAAAGTCGGTACTTATCTTTATTGATGAAGATACAGAAACACAGTAGTGAACTCGGTGTCTACAGAAATCTGTCTAGTTCGAGTCGGAGCGGCTAGGTCAGCGTCGGCTGACGACAAACAACAACTCTGCTGCGATGAACACACAACTGACTAGCAAGTACACAATTCGGTGGCGAGTATACAACTGAGCGGCGAATACAGAACTGTCCTAGCGCTCGCGACTCCAGCGCTTAAGAAGCCAGAAGCCAGCAGTGGCGCGCGCAGACTTGCGGCGATTTGCTGTCTCGCTGGCGCTGCTTATGCGGACGGCGTCCGGACTTTGATGCTGCCAACCTTTTGGCAGCGGGCTCGGGTGGCATTACTGGCTAGGACATAACACTCCTCCCCCCCAAATCACCGCACCGTCGTTGAATAATGACGTGGCGAGCGTCGACGGCGGGGGAGGGGTCGGGCCGAAGGCGTAGCAGAAGAGACCGGGGCGGAGACTGTTGTCGGTGGCAGTCCCCGGTCCGCACCCCAGCACTGGCTGCGGGGGGCCTCGGGAAACACCAACTGAAAACCGAGGTCAGGGTGCACGCCTGTGACCACGGGCGCAGCTTCTGGTACTGGACGCGACGGGGCGTCGGGACCCACGAAGAGAGGCAGCGTCTCCTGACGCTGCGTCGACGGCTGCTGAGTGGGCGCTGGACAAGGCGCTGCAGTGTCAGACTCCTTGGGGGTGCCCAAGGAAAGCGGCTGCAGGACAGGCTGCACAGCCCCCGCTTGGGAAGGCGGCCCGGCTGAGGGGTCGACGTCCATCAGCTCCGAAGGCGGGTGGCGACTGAAGAGGGACCGCAGGCGCCGGAGCGACCACCTGGGGCGCTCCCGAATGAAGCTGCGCGGGAGGCATCAACGGGACGGGCTGTCGGCGTGGTAGCGGCGACGGCTGCTGCTGCTGCTGCTGCTGCCCTGGGGGCGGCAGCGAAGTCGGAAGGTGCGGCTGGAACCCGCCACGGACCAAATCTGTGGACAAAGAACGAGCGGCAGAATCCGGGCGGCCAGCGCGGCGCAACTGGTTCTGATGCCTCCTGTGCACCCCAGTAGCACCTTGAACAGTATAAAAACTGCGACCCTGGACACGTATCACGGTACCACGTTCCCAACGACGGCGACCGTGATAAACTCTGAAAAAAACGGCGTCGTTGCGCTGAAAACGCGTGCGATGCTCAGAAGCGGCGGGTCCATCCGGGGGGTGCAACAACCGTAGTAGGGTGCGATGACGACGGCCGTGGAGAAGCTCCGCAGGCGAAGGGCCGTCGCGTGGCGTGGTCCGGTACGACGACAGGAACGTGATGAGGGCCTGCTGACGAGAGTGCGTAGCACGAAGGCGGTGCATATGATCCTTGAATGTGCGTACAAAACGTTCCGCTGCACCATTCGATTGAGGGTGGAACGGCGGAGTAAGAACATGGCGAATGCCATTGGCAGAACAAAAACTTTCAAATTCAGCAGAGGTAAGTTGTGGACCATTGTCGGACACTAAAACTTCTGGAAGACCCTCAATACAAAAAATTGAAGTCAATGCCTGTATAGTTTGTGCAGATGTTGTAGACTGCATGGGCGCAACAAACGGAAAATTACTAAATGCATCTATCACGATGAGCCAACGAGAATTCCAATATGGACCAGCGAAATCAATATGTACTCGCTGCCAGGGACCGGCAGGGCGTGCCCACTCAAAATAGCGTTGAGGCGGAGCAGCTTGGTGTTCGGCACACGTCGAACAATCTGTAGACATCTGCGTAATCTGCTTATCAATGCCGATCCATGTACAATGACGGCGGGCAAGCTGCTTGGTGCGGACCACTCCCCAATGACCTTGATGCAACAAGTCGAGGACCTTGGATTGGAGCACTTGGGGAACCACTACACGAAGCTGGTCATTCTTGGTGCGTAACAGCAAAACTCCGTGCGAAACAGACAACAGATGACGTTGCGGATAATAGCGACGAACCACAGGATCCGATATGTCCTTTGCCTTGGACGGCCAACCACGTTGAACAAAACGTAATAGTAAACTCGGATGAGGATCCGTAGCTGTCTCACGTGCCACCTGACGATAATCAATCGGAAAATCCCGGAGGGATTGATGCTCATCGGCGTCAATCTGATGGCAAGAGTCTTCAGAGGAATCAAAGACATCATCCGCAGCAATCGGCAATCTAGAAAGCGCGTCAGCGTTTGCATGCTGAGCTATAGGGCGATACAGTATCTCATACTGGTATTGTGATAACAAAAGAGCCCAACGTTGTAGTCTCTGAGCTGTCCGCTGAGGAACTGGTTTAGACGGATGAAACAGTGACGTCAGAGGCTTGTGATCTGTTACTAAATAGAATGGTCTACCATAGAGGTAGTGATGGAAGTTTGTGACACCGAACACAAGAGCCAACGCTTCCTTGTCCAATTGGCTATAATTACACTGAGCTTTGTTTAGCAATTTAGATGCGAACGCAATAGGACTTTCGGTGTTACCGACTCGGTGAGACAACACAGCACCGAGGCCGAAAGAAGAGGCATCACAAGCTAACACCAGAGGCTTGTTAGGGTCGTAATGGACCAGACAACGATCATTCAATAAAGCCTCTTTAAGCTGCTGAAAGGCTGATTGGCAATCAGCTGACCACACAAACGGAACATTCTTACGGCGGAGACGATGCAACGGTGCAGCAATCTGTGATGCATTAGGTATAAACCCAATATAATATGTCAATTTGCCAAGAACTGCTTGCAATTCATTCAGATTGCGAGGGGCGGGCAAATCACGAATAGCTGCTAAATGTGACTGGGAGGGATGAATGCCTTGAGCATTAATAACATGTCCCAGATACTCCAGCTCCGTAAGGAAAAATGAACATTTATCGATGTTGCAACATAGGCCTGCCTGGGACAACACTTTAAACAAACACTCCAAATTACGGAAATGTTCAGCAGGCGTCCGACCGGACACAACAATATCGTCTAAATAGTTGCAACACGATGGCACATTAGCCAGAAGTTGTGACAAAAAACGCTGAAAAACAGCTGGAGCTGACGCACAACCAAAAGGCAAACGCAGAAAACGGAACAACCCCAACGACGTGTTTATGACAAAATACTGTTGTGATTGCTCGTCGAGGGGCAATTGCAAATATGCTTCACGGAGAACAATTTTGGAAAAGAAACGAGCTTCCCCTAACTTATCCATCAGCTCGTCCGGTCTAGGCAAAGGAAAAGAATCAATGACAGTCTGAGGATTTACTGTCGACTTAAAATCAGCACACAAACGTAACTTGCCAGACGGTTTCTTTATAATAACTAAGGAGAAGCCCACTGGCTCGCTGAAACGGGTTGAATAACACCGTTGGTTTGCCAACGACGAAGTTCATCTTCTACAGGTGCCCGGAGGGCGTGAGGCACTGGACGAGCACGACAAAATCGAGGCTGAGCATTATCTTTTAACGTAATATGAGCGGCAAAGTTCACAGCACAACCTAGTTCGTCTTTAAATATGTCACTGTATTGTTTACACAAATCGGTTATGCTGTCTTGAGGAACAACAACAGAATTAATTTGCAACACATTGTCTTGAATAGACAGGCCAAACAAGTCAAAACAGTCTAATCCGAAAATGTTTACACTGTCTGTAGCGCGGAGCACTGTGAATGAAACTGTTTTTGTATTGCCACGGAATGTGGCTGGCACGCTACATACACCTAACACAGGAATTTGTTCTCCACTATAAGTAGCCAAAGAATGTTTTGCCGCTGAAAGTTTAGGGCGGCCGATAGCCGCATACGTAGCACTATTTATGAGAGTCACAGACGCACCAGTGTCTAATTGAAAATTGAAGGTCTTATCCTGGATGCGTAGCTTCACAAATAGTTTATTACACTGTCTCTGGATCGGTGCAGAGGAGGCGGAAGACACAAAATCAGCGCGTTTAGCGCGTGTTCGCTGCGTACGACAACTCGTGGGTTGGGCGGGTGGAACAACAACTCCCGCTTCACTTGCAGTCTGTACATTACTGTTTACAGCGTTTGAATTACGCTTGGGTCGCATAGCAGAGGGCTGGGTGGGTGGCTGATTGCGAACAAGTTTATTACCCACACGAACCGTGGAAGAGTCTTTAAACGCGACCTTCTGGGCGGGCTGGCTTTGAAGAACATGAATTTCCATGGGCTGGGCAGCACTAGAATTGTTCTTGCGTTTACGCAAACAAACAGTCTGGATGTGTCCTTTCCTTTGACAAAAGTGACAAACCGCGTTTCTTAACGGGCAACGTTCACGAGGATGAGCAAGAACACACTTAGGGCAAGACTTAACTCTTGCATTTTGCACACGCGGCTGACGAATGTGTTTAACATGACGCGGCCGGCTAGTGTTTACAGTCTGACTCTGCTGGTGGGGCCGCGGGCGTGACATAACTTGCTTAGCACAGGCAATTTGAGAAATACATGGCTGATCTAACTCACACTCAGCATAGTCAAAAGTATCTTGGGCTTCAATGATGTTCATCACAGTCTCTAATGACGGGTCAGGCAACTTTAAGATAGCAGCACGAATACGAGAATCTGCAATGTTTTGAGTAATAGCGTCTCGTAGCATGACATCACTGTAGGAAGCTCCACACACACAATTAAATCGGCACTGACGGGTGAGGCCCCGTAAATCTGTTAACCACTGTTTATTAGATTGATGTGGCAGTTTCTTTAATCTGAAGAACTTGAATCTGGCTGCTGCCACATGAACTCGCGACTCGAAATACTCAGCAAGCTTGTTAACAACAACGTCATAGTCTAAAGCTTCTGGCTGGGATTCCGGGAACAACTTACAAAGTAGTCGATAGATTTCCACGCCTGCAGTGGAAATTAAATAAAGCTGTTGCTCAGTACCTGTGATTTTGTAGACTGTCATGTGCGCCTGCAACTGCGCGAAATATTCTCGCCATTCTTCTCTGGATTCATCAAAAGCCCGGAACTGTGGTGCTGCCTGTGCTTGTTCCTTTTGTGTTGGAGGATTAGCCGCTTGTTTGGCGATTGCTTCCACCAGACTTTGTATTTGCTGACTCTGTAACAAGATCAACTGTTGTAATTCGGCAGACATAGTGAACACAAATTAAACCAGCCCCCAAAAGTTTAGTGCTATAATTAGTATAACAAGAACAAGTTGAACCAGCCCTGCACACGAGTTCGGAAGACCTCGTCGCCAGTTTTGTGGCGGTGTTCGTAGCGACAAACACTTGGCTGTAGAAATGGCTTACGAAGTCACCGCCACACTTTTAATAGCGGGCCGACCGGTCCGCTGGAACAGTGAACAGAAAGATGAAAACCCAAACACTCTGATTAAATAAAAGTCGGTACTTATCTTTATTGATGAAGATACAGAAACACAGTAGTGAACTCGGTGTCTACAGAAATCTGTCTAGTTCGAGTCGGAGCGGCTAGGTCAGCGTCGGCTGACGACAAACAACAACTCTGCTGCGATGAACACACAACTGACTAGCAAGTACACAATTCGGTGGTGAGTATACAACTGAGCGGTGAATACAGAACTGTCCTAGCGCTCACGACTCCAGCGCTTAAGAAGCCAGAAGCCAGCAGTGGTGCGCGCAGACTTGCGGCGATTTGCTGTCTCGCTGGCGCTGCTTATGCGGACGGCGTCCGGACTTTGATGCTGCCAACCTTTTGGCAGCGGGCTCGGGTGGCATTACTGGCTAGGACATAACAGCTGTGTCCTCAGCAGTCGGCAGCACTGGTATCACCATATGGGCTTGTCCATTGTCTCTTTGTAAAAGCAGGGCATCGCAAAGGGTTGACAGCTCATGGCAGTGATACCAGGGGCGTGTGAGATGTGTCGGATCTGGTGACCACCTATGCTGGATGAGACAGACGGCCTCCAGAACCCTGGGGTTCATTAGAGTGCTGGTTGATAAGCTGTGCACCCAATGGCAAACTGGCAATGGCATGTAAAGCATCATAGTCAGTATGAAAACAGACTTCAGGATCATTGTTGCACTCCAGATCCTGGCCTACAGGAAAATAAGAAAGCAGGTCAGCGTCTGATTGGTGTGCACTGGAGCTTTACTCTACACTGACACAACCCATGGGATAGCGACATGCACATATACTGATGGCAGTAGCATCATATACACAAGGTATAAAATGGCAGAGTGTTGGTGGAGCTGTCATTTGTGCCCAGATGATCCATATGAAAAGGTTTCCAATGTGATTATGGCCACATAAGGGGAATCAACAGACTCTGAATGCGGAATGGTAGTTGGAGCTAGACGCATGGGGCATTCCATGTTGGAAATATGCCATGAAGATTCCGAGATCCACTGTGTCAAAATGTGCCGAGAAAACCAAATGTCAGGCTTTACCTCTCACGACTGACAACACAGTAGCTGACAACCTTCACTTAAAGTCTGAGATCACCGGAGTTTGCGTAGAGTTGTCAGTGCTAACAGACAAGCAACACTGTGTGAAATAACCATAGAAATCAATGTGGAACATATGACAAATGTATCCATTAGGACAGTGTAGCGAAATTTGGCATTAATGCGCTGTGGCAGCAGATGACTGACATGAGTGCCTTTGCTAGCAGCAGCACATCACCTGCAACGCCTCTCCTGAACTAATGATCATACCAGTATAACCCCAGATGATTGGCCTGGTCAGATGAGTCCCAATTTCCATTGCTAAGAGGTGATGGTAGGGCCTGAATGTGGCACAGACCCCAGGAAGCCATGACCCAATTTGTCAACAAAGGATTGTGAAAGCTGGAGTTGGCTCAGTAATGGTGTGGGTTGTGTTTACATGGATTGGGCTGGGTCTTCTGGTCCAATTGTGCCAATCAGTGACAGGAAATAGTTATGTTCGGCTAGTTGGAGACAAGTTGCAGCCATTCATAGACTTCATGTTCCCAAACGATGTGTCATCTCACTGGCCACAGCTGTTCACAATTCATTTGAAGAACATTCTGGACATTGTGATTGAATTATGTGGATACCCAGACTGCCCAACATGAATCCCATTGAACATTTATGGGATGTACTTGAGAAGTCAGTTCATGCACAAAATGCTGCACCAGCAACACTTTCACACTTACAGATAGCTCAATATTTGACATGGACACATGCATGCACTTGTGCACAGATGTTATTGAGAAATTCCAGAGTTTGTGCATGACTATGTATTCTCTGGACCCCGCCTTTTATTACATGGCACCTGGGTTGTCTTGAGCAGTTCTCAAGAAAATGAAGTACACCATTGAATTATTGACCAATGCTGACATGCTTCTTTCCTTTGAGCAAGGGATCCTTGGGGACTTTGTCAAAGAGTCCATAGGCATATCAAGGCAAATAACCCACGGATGGGTGACAGATTCAATGTACCCTTTGATTCATGTTACATAATGTACTTAGATGTAAATAACTTATACAGGCATGCCATGCAATGATCACTGCCTATTGGTGTGTATTGATGGGTGCCAGAAGATGAATGTAAAGTGACTAGTTAGAAAAATCAAGAGGAGTATGGCAGCTGATTCTACTGTAGGATATGTGGCAGAGGCAGAATTCACGTACCCTATTAGTTTGCATGATGTGCACACTGATTTGCCACTGTGTCCAGAGCAACTAGTTCCATGAGGAGGCTCCACAGCAAAACTGAAGACAGTGCTGGGGAGTAAGCGGAGATACATTATTCATTACTGTAATCACCAGTAGTGTCTCAGCTTGGGGATGGAGCTGATTATAATCATCTGAGCTATCTCCTTCAAGCAGTATATTGATTTGAATATGAGTCAGAGAACTTCCATGATGTATGACTTTGAGAAAGGTTTTTATAGAATAATGAATAATTCAGTTTTTGGCAAAATAATGGAGAATTTGATGGAATGGCTTGAAATTTTGATTAGAACCAGATGGGATAAGAAAATGCATTGCCAGACCAAAATTTAAGAGAGGCACCATATTTAATAAGAACTTTGTTGCTGTGGAGGTGACAAAGATGGCAGTAGAGCTTATGAAACCTATTTATGTGGGGATGCGCATATTATCCTTATCCAAACTCCAAAGGTACCAGTTTCATTATGAGTTTGTGAAAACTCATTTCATAGATTCTAAATTACTTTATATCGATACAGATAGCTTCATCTATTGAGTGAAGAATTGTGATCCATATGAAGTAATGAGGTACCATGATAATGAATTTGACATGTCCTCATACATGGCTGATAATCCTTATGGTATTGTTCCATGGAACAAGAAGGTTATCGGCCTTCTGAGAGATGAGGAGAATGGATTGCCATTTGTGCAGTATGTAGGTCTGCGATCAAAAATGTATGCATATCACACATTGGAATGTGCCAACCAGAGATGGGCTAAGGGTGTATGTCTTATGGTATCAAGAGCCCCCTCTATTGAAGACTATGGTGCATGTACAGCAGTGTTCACGATGCTGCAACGCAGCCACTGCATGTGATATGGCAGACTAGTATTCGATGAAAAGGACACGAGGTGTACACTGTGCTGCAGTCTAAAATTGGCCTGTCCCTTCATGACACTAAAAGGGTCATTTGTGATGACAGGACTGAAACTCACACTACTCACTTGTAGTGAGAGAATGGGTGGGGGACTCTGAGTGAGAGGTACAGAAGGGGGGGGGGGGGGGGGAGAGAGAGAGAGAGAGAGAGAGAGAGAGAGAGAGAGAGAGAGTGTGTGTGTGTGTGTGTGTGTGTGTGTGTGTGTGTGTGTGTGTGTGTGTGAGAGATAGAGAGAGAGAGTGTCGCGTAAATATTATATGTACTATGTATGTGTGCATGTACACATACCGTGTGTGGAAAAGAAGCATAAAGCAAAAAAAAATGTATATTAGTGTGTGTTTATATATAGGTTGGAACTTAAATAGTGGCAACACTGCTGTGGACACTCTATGCAATGTAATCTACTATCGTTGCTGATAGCACACGTTGAAATATCTACCTTACCTCCGAGCAAATGGACTCACCCGTCCCACGTCACTGGCGTGCGCACAATCGAGGGAAACACAGTCACTTGTGAGCAAGCGGTCTAATGTAGTGGTGTCACTATGTTTTCTAAACAGGAACAATGGAGTTGGATCAAGATTGAATGTGCCAAAGGTTGTACAGCACGGCAGTGTCATCAAGGTCTTCAAGAGGCATGTGGGGAATTGGCATTGCTGTACAGAACAGTGGCACATTGGGTAAAAAGCCTTCAACATAGGTTGGCAAAGTGTGGCAGACATGCATCAGGCAGGTCATCCTAGCATCTCTGAAGTAGTAGTGTGTGCTGTTGCTGCATTAGTGGACAGTAATCAACGTCATACGATTCATGAGCTCGCTCATGAAACCGATTAGTGCATACGACTGTGCTTTGCATCCTGAAGGAATGCCTGGGCATGCGAAAAATTGCATCACAATGGGTTACGCAAGACTTGATGGAAATGCAGAAATGGGTGCGTTACAACGCTGCTCAGATGCACTTGGAGCACTATAAACATGAAGGAGAGGCTTTCTTACACCGCATCATAACACTAAATGAGACATGGGCCACATCATACAAGCCAAAAGTGAAATGCCAATCCAACGAATGGCATCATTATGTATCGCCACGAAAGTCAGAAGTGCATCAAAGCCCCAGTATGGCGAAAGTTATGGTGATATTCACGTATGACTGTGATGGTGTTATGCTAACACATTATGTTCCTCCACAGCAGACTGTCAGTGCACAGATTTACCATTCACTTTTGGCGCAACATCTGCGACCAGCTTTGCGAAAGAAGCGGCAATACTTTCTGCGCAACCCATCTGTCATTTTGCCGACAATGTGCGGGTGCATACAGCGCAAGCTGTGACTGCTCTATTTGGTCGATGGGACTGGCAAGTACTGTACCATCCACCATACAACCTGGACTTAAGTCCTTGTGACTTTGATTTGATTCTGAAGCTCAAGGAACCACTTTGTGGCATTCGCTTCAGAACTGTTCCAGAGATTCAACAGGCAGTAGACTGCTCCATTCGCACCATCAACAGAACAGGCTCTGCTAACTGTATACTATGCTGGCAATGGGTTCTACACAATGCTGGTGACTACTTTTAAGGACAATAACAGGTGCAAACATGTAACTTTTTGTATCGGTTATGAATAAATAGTTGCCAGTATTTAAGATCCAATCTTCGTATATTCACACCATGCTTATGTGAAAAAAAGTTTTAAAAAATGTAAACAAAAGCATAAACGAAAAAGGTTTTTACCGTAGACTTATATACCTGGAAAAATTGTAAACTTTCTCATGCAGTGTTACTGCAAAAAAAAAAAAAAAAAAAAAAAAAAAAAAATGTAAACAATATTCTCAACCAGTGGTACTGTTGTAGCGTGTAAGTTAGAAGTGTATCTGCGTTGAAATATTGTAGAATTCCAAGTCTTGAATAGCAGCATACTTGAAGATTCGATGCATCCCTGAGGTCATCTCCTTTCCCTTCATGAAGATGATGGTAGCTGTGTGGTCAAATAATCAAAGCGATGTAACCATATCTTAAAAGGGTATGCCAGGATCATCACAGTGAATTCCATAGTAGAAATATGTTAACCACTCTACACTCTTCCATGTTCTAGCACACTCCACATCCTTGGAAAGACTTTGGTGACGCAATTTTTGCTGAGAATATCTGTATTATTCTGGCATCTTCTGTGTATGCTGCAAATGCAACATCTTTAAATATGAACTGTATATGCTCATCGCCATAGAAACCCTGAGCCTCTGCAATGATACTCACACTTTGAGATACTATTGTGGAATGTTCTGGGTATGGCACAGCACCTGTTCATTTATACAGCTCACTGCACAACACCAGTGAGCAGGCAGTAGTTAATCACATTATCATGTAGAACTAGAGCATACACTGCAGTGTGCTCTGGGCTGAAGATTCAGATTCAATTAGTAAATCTATATGTCCAGATTTAATTATCTCATTCTGTTTTGAGCAGTCTATTATGATGATTAGTGATAGCTCCTTGAATTTCCATGGACTGAGTAGCCACCCTCCTCCTTCTTCTTCAGCACTTTCATAGTAAGAAGCACAGAACCTCGCATACATGTCATATGCTAGATTGTAAACATTTTCATCCCACTGCAGGTGTAATTTGTCATATGGGTAAGTCTCTGGCATTAGTTAACTTGCAGTTGTTGAATACAGTGGAATTATGTGCTACATTCCCTCTTCTGTCAGTCTGAAATGCAAGTACAATGAATCTAGGCAGCTCTAGATGTGAAGAGGTTTTGATAGCACATGTTTGTCTGCTTGCAGTCGGTAGCACTGTATACTCGAAAAGCACCAAGAGCAGAATGTTAGTGATAGATATGTACCAGAATTCAGAACTTTTAAAAGCTTTAAACACTCCTGTTGTTGATTGTGATCATATTCTCATATTGAGCTCCTTCAATGTAAGCGTTATTACCCTTCACACTGTACCAGAATGAGTTCCCATTTACCTTTCATAATAATCTTCATGTCCTCAAAGTAGTACAGGTGCATTTTTACAGGTATGCTTGCAGTACATCATTTGTGCTCTGCAACTGTTCTATCCACTGGGTCATCTATGAATCATCCTGCATTTTCTAAACCACTTAAGTCCATTGATGATGCAGAGATGTATGTTTTAAGGGTTGATGTTATGCCAGCACTGCTTGTACAGTCAATCTCAGATACATTGAGTTCAGAGGGTATCCTTGAAGCAGGAATGCCAAGGCTTTATGTGTAAGCTTGGACCCCATTCTAGCACTGCCATCGGTTTTCTTGAATGATCACTCCAAATACATTGAAACTGTTGCATGGAAAGGTCTTGCTGCTGGATGACCATCCTAATTTTATCATTCTTGTTAAATGTGAATGAAGCCTAAGGTTTATGCAAGAAGTATTCCTGATGTATAATTTGCTCATCATACTCTACTGGACTGGGTATATTGAGTGAGGATGTCATTGTGAAGTTTCAAGCCAAATGATGTAAGAAACTCATAGTTCACACGTGTTATCACTTTGCAGTTTGGCACTGAAGTGATGTGCTGTGGGTTGCGTGCACTGGTTTTATTCCATGAGCTCGTCCTGCGTTAGATATAATTGTACTATGATTTTCACATAATGAAAGTCAGCAAGTTGATTATTCTGGTCAACAGCACACAACTTCAAATAGTCTTGTATCTGAACTGTCACTGGAAGGGATGTTGCATTGGTGGGAGTCCCAACAATCTTAGATCCTGTTGCAACTGGGGAGAATAATCCATATATAGAATGAATCAGAGTGTCACTGAAATAGGAGTTCGTTGCAATGTTACACTCGACTCGGATTATGCTGAAAGGCAGTATGACAGCAGTCTGATCTGACTTGTAAAATTTACTAGGATCCTGCTTCAAAACCTGTCTTTTTGTAAAACCTGGTACACACCCTATTGAACCTTTCTAGTTAAAGTCAAACATTGCACTCACAGTCCTTATTTCAGATTTAAGTGTATTGATGGTTTTAAATGGCTCAATACTTTTTCCAGACTGTTTTAGGACTGTGTTTAAATCATCAATATCATATGTACCAGGTTCAATTTCCACAATGTCTTTTTCACCATTAATATCCAATGCAGATTGTTAGCTTTGGTGATATTTGGGATGCTGTTGTATGTCTCCAGTCCAATAAACACACTATTCCATTCATCAATGCTCAAATCAATTGGCGGGAAATAATTTGCATGTAATACAGATGAACATTCTTTTAAAGTCACAGTGTGTGACACTACTTCTGAGCCTCAACTGATGAAGAAATGTTTATAGCTCTCCCTTATATATTCTTCTTCTTCTTCTTCTTCTTTGTAAATGTCAAGAGAAACATGATGCATAGATGTCCTCAGAGATATGTATTAAAGTCCTGATAGAGCCAAAAATTGTAGAACACGTCTTCTGCGAGTGAAGTATCATTGTAATTCTTCTAGTTGTTGCAGGTCACCAAATGAGTTGAAACAGCAGATGGTATTCGCATGTTTCATAACGTATGACACCCAGTGGATGCTAGAACCTTAAGCAACATCTAAATTTCCACATTGTCTTTGGTAGTGTTCCTCACATAAACAAACCACAGAATCTTGGTATGTTGAATTTTTTTCCAACAAACTTACGTATATCAGTGTCTGTGAGTGCTCAGTCTGGTAGGACTGCCAATGGGCTTTTTTTTATTTATGAACAGACCAAGCCCTTTCCTGCATGGTTTCAAGTACAGTTCTTTCCCGATGGCTGCGGCTTCCGTCATGCAGTTATGTCTTCTTGCTTCTTCTAACTGCACTTGGGAGTTTGCACATTCTTCACAGTTCAAGGAATTGTTGCAGCACCACCAGCAAGGGACCCCACCACTGAGAGAGCAGAGAGGGCTGGGATGAGGAATGGAAGAAAACACCAGACATCTTGCGTACTCCCCCTGCGGGATCGGGGGTTAGAATAGGCCCGCGGTATTCCTGCCTGTCGTAAGAGGCGACTAAAAGGAGTCTCAAACGTTTCGGTCTTATGTGATGGTCCCCTGTCGGGTTTGACCTCCATATCTCAAAATTTTTCCGAAGAGCGAGCCGATTGGGGAAGGGCGCCTTACTTGGTGCATTGTGTCCGTGTTGTGTTGAGAACTTTCGCCATCTTACTCGTCGTTGCTTTGCAGTCTTGCCCGCTCTCCATCGCTTGGGCATGGATGCGCGCCTGCGTGCACTTTCTGCCAAGCACTGTGCAGGGCCATTTTCTGCACTGACGACGCCCATGGACCACATGTCACCTAACATCCAGCACGGTAGCCAGTCCGTTGTGGTGGGGCCGCCATGTACCCTCTTGGTTGTAGCCCCCTGACAACACAGGGATCGCTCTACTGATGCCTGCGCCGTTAACTCCCCACGTATGCCAAGGAGTAGATGCCCATCTCCCTGGGGCATCGGGACTCCCGGCACTGGCCATCCTGCCAGGTGGCCTTTGCTGTGGCTGGGTGGCGCCCGTGGGGAGGGCCGTTGGTCGGAGTAGGTGGCATCAGGGCGGATGACCCGCAATGAAGCGTGGTACATCATCTATCGCTGGTGGGCCTCCACCAGCAGTCTCTAAGCGATCGAGGTCTAACCTCAACGGGAAGAAATTTGATCAGAGATCGTTTCCCTCCCTAGCTTCTCCATGGGAGGAACGTCTTGCTAAAGAAGGCAGTGGAGAATATTCACCCCGGTACCTTGTGTGTACGCGGGTTGATGGAGAATCTTCATGTCGACCAAGCCCCAGTTTTTTGTGGAGCATTTAGAGGACAAGTTCGGGGAGGTGGAGGGCTTATCCAAGATGCGCTCTGGTTCTGTGCTCATCAAAACGGCATCCTCTGCCCAGTCACGGAGGTTGCTCAATTGTGACAAGTTGGGGGATGTTTCAGTTACCATCACGCCGCATAAGAGTCTCAACATGGTCCAGGGTATTATATTCCACAGGGATCTTCTTCTGCAGTCCGACGATGAATTACGCGCCAACCTCGAACGACGAGGTGTTCACTTCGTCCGGCGCGTGCATCGGGGTCCGAGGGATAATCAGGTGGCCACCGGTGCCTTCATCTTCGCCTTTGAGGGTGATGTCTTACCCGAAAAGGTTAAGGTGATGGTTTACCGTTGTGATGTGAAACCATATATCCCTCCTCCGATGCGGTGTTTTAAATGCTGGAAGTTCGGGCACATGTCATCTCGCTGTACTTCCAGCATCACATGTCGGGATTGTGGACGTCCTTCGCATCCTGATACTCCATGTGCCCCGCCTCCTATCTGTGTTAACTGCGGAGAACACCATTCCCCCTGCTCGCCGGACTGTAGGATCTTCCAGAAAGAAAGGAAGATAATGGAATATAAGACTCTGGACCGCCTGACATACACTGAGGCAAGGCGGAAATATGAGCGGCTACATCCCGTGCCCATGACATCCACCTATGCCGCTGCTGCACAAGCAGTCCGATCCTCTCCCGTGTCGTCACGTACTGTTGCCTCTCAGCTATGTCACAATGAACCGGCCCCCTTGGTTTGGGGGGCACTTCGCCCTCTGTTGCTCCATCTACTCCAGGAGCAACACCACTCCAACCATCAGGGACATTCGTCCCCCCTTCCCAGCCGGAGAAGCGTAGGGCTTCTTCGGCTACTCTAGCCAGGAAGGGGTCCCTTGGGGCCCTCCCTTCCCAGGCTTTGCCCAGTGTCAAAGCGGACTCCCGCAAAGTTATGAAACAACAACCGGTCGCTGGTCATAGGGCTTCACGGTCGTCGTCCGTCCCTGAAACTGACCCAGTGGGGCCCTCCCAGCCAGACCCTCCCAAGGCACAGCGTGCAAAGCAGTTGAAGAAAAAGGCTCCCAAGCATCCTGACATTGCGGTGGCACCTGTCCCACCGCAACCTTCAAACTCTGCGTCTGAGGACGAGGTGGAGATCCTGGCGTCCGCTGAGGACCTCGATCTCGCCAGTCCCTCCGACGCCATGGAAAGCACTGGCACAGGTGCTCACTTGGAGGCAGCAGGTGACCCAGCGGCGTAATCTGCCTTCCCCGTCCCGTCACGCCTTTCCCAGCCATGGCCAATACCATTCTCCAGTGGAACTGCAGCGGTTTCTTCCACTATTTAGCTGAGCTCTGCCAACTTATCAGCCTTCGCCCTTTCTTCTGCATTGCTCTCCAGGAAACTTGTTTTCCAGCAATGCGAACCCCCGCCCTCCGTGGCTATCGGGGTTATTTTAAGAACCGGGCTGCTTATGAAAGGGTGTCTGGTGGCATCTGCATATATGTCCTTCACACTCTGCACAGCGAGTCTGTCCCTCTCCAGACGCCTTTAGAGGCTGTCGCTGTACGTGTGTGGACGCCACAGGCTGTTACCGTCTGCAGTCTTTACATCCACCGGATGGTGATGTCTCGCAGCATGTCCTGGCTGCACTGGTCGCCCAATTGCCGCCACCTTTCTTGCTATTGGGCGACTTCAACGCCCATAACCCTCTGTGGGGTGGGTCAGTGGCCACAGGTCGAGGCGCCATCATTGAGCATTTATTGTCGCAGCTCGATCTCTCGCTGTTAAATGATGGTGCCTTCACACACTTCAGTGTGGCGCATGGCACCTACTCCGCCATTGACCTTTCCATCTGTAGCCATAGCCTCTTACCGTCTGTCCAATGAAGTGTGCATGACGACCTGTGTGGTAGTGACCACTTTCCGCTCTTTTTGTCACTACCACAGCGTGACTCTTCTGGGCGCCCTAGCAGATGGGCTATGAATAAGGCTGACTGGGATTTGTTCTCCTCCACTGCCGCTTTTGAGCCCCTCTCTACTGATGACATTGATGCGGTGGTTCAATCGGTCACCACCGGCATCGTTACTGCCGCCGAATCTGCCATTCCCCGTTCTTCTGGGTCCCCTCGGCGGAAGGCTGTGCCTTGGTGGTCGCCTGAGATCGCTGAAGCGATTAAAGATCGCTGGCGGGCACTCCACCGTCACAAGCGACATCCCTCCTTAGCCCACCTTATCGCCTTCAAACGGCTGCGTGCATGGGCCCGCCTCCTTATCTGCCAAGGCAAGAAGGAGTGCTGGGAGCGGTATGTGTCCACCATTGGCCTCCATGTCACTCCCTCGCAGGTCTGGGCCAAGATTCGACGCGTCTACGGCTATCGGACCCCTGCCAGCGTCCCTGCGCTCTCACTGAATGGAGCCGTTTGTACCGACTCCTACGTCATTGCAAATCGCTTAGCAGAGCATTTTGCTATGAGTTCCGCTTCTGCAAATTACCCCCAGGCCTTCCGCTCCACTAAAGAGCGGCTGGAACGTCGGAGCCTTTCGTTTCGCACCAACCACCCGGAATCTTACAATGCTCCATTCAGTGAGTGGGAATTTCGCAGTGCCCTAGCTGCATGCCCTGATACCGCTCCTGGGCCAGATGGCATCCACTGTCAGATGCTGAAACACCTTTCAGTGGACTGCCAGCGGCGCCTTCTCGATCTTTACAACCGCCTTTGGGTCGAGGGGGAGTTTCCATCGCAATGGCGGGAAGGCATTGTCATCCCTGTTTTGAAACCTGGAAAAGACCCCTCTGGAGGTGGACAGCTACCGTCCCATTAGCCTCACCAACGTTCTTTGCAAGTTGCTTGAACGGATGGTGAGCCGGCACTTGCATTGGGTACTGGAGTCTCGGGGCCTTCTGGCTCCGTCTCAGGGTGGGTTCCGTAGAGGCTGCTCCACCACCGACAATCTGGTGAGCCTGGAGTCGGCCATCCGTACTGCTTTTGCCCGCCGTCAGCACCTGGTCGCTGTCTTTTTCGACATGCGGAAGGCGTACGATACGACATGGCGTCATCACATCCTTTCTACGCTTCATGGATGGGGTCTTCAGGGTCCTCTGCCGATTTTTATCCGCAATTTTCTGTCGTGTCGTACCTTCCGCGTGCAAGTCGCGGCCTCGTATAGTTCCTCCCACGTCCAGGAGAACGGTGTGCCACAGGGCTTTGTTTTAAGTGTCTGTCTGTTTTTAATAGCCATTAACGGGCTTGCTGCGGCCGTGGGAAATTCTGTCTCCGCTTCCCTGTATGCTGGCGACTTCTGCCTTTACTACAGCTCTACTGGCATTGCAGCTGTTGAACGTCAGCTACAGGGCACTATCCGTAAGGCGCAGTCTTGGGCTGTAGCGCATCGGTTTCAGTTTTCGGCAGCCAAGACCCGCGTTATGCATTTCTGCCGGCGCCGAACAGTCCATCCTGAGCCGCGGCTTTATCTTGCCGACTAACTCCTTGCTGTGGTGGAGACCCACAGGTTTTTGGGGGTGGTTTTCGATGCCCGGTTGACTTGGCTGCCTCATATCCGGGAGCTTAAACAGACGTGTTGGCGGCATCTAAACGCTCTGAGATGTTTGAGCCACACCCGCTGGGGCGCCGACCGCTCTACCCTGTTGCGGCTTTACCAGGCGTTAATCCAGTCCCGTCTGGATTATGGGAGCCTGGCTTACAGCTCAGCATCCCCATCTGCGTTACGGGTGCTGGACCCAATTCTCCACAGCGGGATATGCCTTGCCACTGGTGCTTTCCGCACCAGCCCTGTGGACAGTGTACTAGTGGAGGCAGGTGTACCTCCACTGCGGTTCCGACGCCAACGTTTGCTGGCCGCTTATGCTGCCCATGTTCTAAGCTCGCCCGGGCATCCAAACTATCGTCTCCTGTTCCCGCGGTCGGTCGTCCGTATGCCAGAACGTCGGCCCCGGTCTGGTTGTTCAATAGCGGTCCGCGTCAAAGAGCTTCTCTCTGGGCTTCAGGTTTTCACTGTTCCACCTCCTTTCCGGGCTACCTTGCATACACCCCCATGGTGTGTTCGTCGCCCTTGCCTTCGGCTCGACTTGGCACAGTGGCCGAAGGACTCAGTCCCTCCAGAGGCCTTCCGCCGCCACTTTTATTCCATCCTGGCCACGTATCAGGGCTCTGGTGTTGTTTACACTGACGGTTCGATGGTTGCTGGTCGTGTCGGATATGCGCTCACTCTAGGGGACCATTCCGAACAACGTTCCTTGCCGGATGGCTGCAGCGTTTACACTGCTGAACTGGTCGCCATCTTTCGTGCCCTAGAGTATATCCACTCCTGCTCAGGTGAGTCCTTCGTTGTCTGTAGCGATTCCCTGAGCGGTTTACGAGCTTTCGACCAGTGTTTCCCTCGTTCTCGTCTGGTGATGGCTATCCACGAGTCTCTGCATACTCTTGCCTGTTGCGGCCGCTCTGTGGTCTTTGTGTGGACCCCCGGTCATGTCGGTATCCCGGGTAACGAACATGTTGACCGCCTGGCGAAAGAGGCCACCAGTAAGCCGTCTCTGGACGTTGGCCTCCCAGAGACTGATTTGCGGGCAGTCTTCCGCCGCAAAATCTTGGCGCTATGGGACGATGAATGGCGCGAACTGACAATGCGCAACACACTCTCTGCTGTCAAGGAGACGACGGCTGTGTGGCAGTCATCCCTGCGAGCCACTCGCAGGAACTCAGTGGTTCTTTGCCCGCTCCGCATTGGCCACTCCCGGCTGACACACAGTTATTTACTGCGCCGGGAGGACCCTCCTCTATGTCGCTGTGGGGCAGCTTTGACAGTGGCCCACATTTTGATGGCCTGCCCCCTTTTAGCTGTGGTCAGGGAGACATTTGCGCTGCCTGCTACGCTCCCTGCCCTTTTAACAGACGACTCCTCTATGGCTGACTTAGTTTTACGTTTTATTCGGGCAGGGGGATTTTATCATTTACTCTGAGTGTTTCTGTTTTATTTTATTGTTTTGTGTTGATTCTGGCCTTTGGCCTATGATTTTACACTGATTTTTTAATGTGTTTCTAAGTGTTTGGCTTTTCCTTTTTTATTTCTATGGTTGGCCAACCACCGTCAGACTCTGTGTGGTTTTAGTTCGTTTTGTCTTGTCTTTGTCTCAGTTTCTCTTGTTCTGTCTCGTCTGTGCTCTCTTCTGTTCCTCGTTTTTCTTCTCTGTGGGTGTTCTTTGTATTTGGAAAAAGGGACCGATGACCGTAGCAGTCTGGTCCCTTTAATCCCCCAAACCATCCATCCATCCATCCATCTTGCATACTGGTAGAACTCAAGGTGCTTTAACTGATCATCTTCTTCCCAACTCCTCGTCCTTCAGAGCATTTTTAGCTGTGAGGATACAGTTTTTTCAAACAACTTTGCTTTCCACTCTTCTTCTTCTTCTTCTTCTTCTTCTTTAGTGCACTATGTGCAGCATTCATAACTCATTTGAAAGTCGTCGCTCCTAAGCCGAAATTAACATTTCTGTGCATGGTTAACATGCTGGAATGCATTGACCAATATGAGTATGCTTTCTTGTGCATATCACCTGAGCCTCATCAGCAAAAAGCCTGTCTGCGATGCGATGACTTGGGAGATCTTTATTTGCAGCATATGCAGTGTTGTGTTCCATACACACATCATCAAGCAGAGTAATATCCTTATCACCTCATGCTAAGTGTTTATCAAGCTTTGCCGGCCGGAGTGGCCGAGCAGTTCTAGGCGCTACAGTCTGGAACCGCGCGACCGCTACGGTCACAGGTTCGAATTCTGCTTCGGGCATGGATGTTTGTGATGTCCTTAGGTTAGTTAGGTTTAAGTAGTTCTAAGTTCTAGGGGACTGATGACCACAGCAGTTAAGTCCCATAGTGCTCAGAGCCATTTGCACCATTTGAACCATTTTCTCAATCTTTGTTCCAGGTCCACAGTAGTTATATCCTGGGATGTGTACTTCGCCTGTGTGGAGTTGCTAGTCTCCCATCGGGTGCCTCTCCAGGTGGTGAATGGGGAATGGTCACTAGATATAGTGGGAACCAAATAAAATACCCCAGGGTGGACCAAAATTAGCTGCCTTGTAATTACAGGCCAAAAGAAGACAACTTTGGAAAAAAATTACCTGGTTGGAAGTTGATGCAATAGGCCAACTCCTCATTCACTGGGGAAAAAAATACAATGTTAAAAGACCCAAGGTGATACAGCTGGATGGATTAAATGGCAAACAGATAAAGCTATGGAAATGAACTGTGAAAATTGGAACATGGAACATTCGAGGATTACGGAATAAAGAAGCGGAAATAATAAGAGAGTGAGAAAACAGAAAACAGGACATTATTGTGTCATCAGAAACAAAAAGAAGAGAAATGATGTAGAAAATAAGGGATCCTATGTACAGTGATACAATGGGCAAAAATGTCAAAGTGCAAAGCAAGGAGTGTCAATATTGATAAAGAAAAAATTACAGAAACATATTAGAAGTTGGGATCCTATTGATAAAAATCTGATTAAAGTAAACATAACTTTATGTGGACACAAAACTACTGTAATAGTGGTGTATGCAGTAAGTGAGGATGAACCAGATCATACCAAAGAAACATTCTTCAATAAATTAAATGACTTGGTAGAAGGGATAGGAAATACAAGAGAAACAAAAATTGCTGGGGATTTCAATAGTAGAAAAGGGTGACAAGTAAGAAATAACATGGTAGGACCAAGTGGAGAAAATATAGTAAATGATAATGGGCTAAGATTAATTAATATATGTGAACAAAATTCACTACAAATTTTGGATGTTTTCTATCCACATAAAGAAATCAATAAATTTACATGACATCAAGAAACACACAAATTAAAATCAATAATTGATTACATAAAAATTCAGCAAAAAACAGTTTTAAAAACACAAGGCATTAGAGCACCCAGAGGAATAACCCAGAGTGAGCATCATCTGGTTAAATTTAAAAGTGTGTTTCCATATGTAGATATAAATAGTAAAGAAGAAATTGTTTATGAGGAGGAAGATTTTAAAACTGAGATAAAATCCCAAAGTATAATTACATAGCCTACAAAATGAAAGTACAGTGTATCTATTCAAAAAAGGTTTAGTGAAAAGTTAACTGAAACAGAATTTGACAATACAGATATACAATATAAATATATGATTAATTATCTATACGAGGCAGCCAAAGGAGCACTGGATAAAGAAATGAACCATACGAAAAAAAATCTTTATGCTATTTTGATACAGAAACAATGGGAGAGGTACTAATAAAGAAAGAAAAATATTTAAAATGGCTAAATACACACAGTATCCAGGACAAGATAGACTTAAAAGCACAACAAGACGAAATTTGGAAAATGGTGATGGAAGCAAAACACAAGAATCAGGAAAATAACTGTAATAAAGTGGACAATCTAATTGAAGATAAAAGAAACTCAGAGGCATGGAAGATATTGAAAAACACTGCGTTAGTACCCAGACTTGGGAAAAAATAGTTCAAAGAGTTATTGACTGCAAACAGAGGAGAATTTCTGGATACAATTAATAATGATATAGAAGAAACAGAAAATAATGGCAGCATTTCACTGGACATAGAAGTAGTAAAAAATTAATTAAAACTTTAAAAAAAGGAAGTGCTACTGGAATTAGGGGAGTACCAATAGAACTGGTGAAATATGGTACAGATAAATTACATTAACTTTTGAGAAGCCTTTTTGAAAAATGCTTAAATGGCAAGGCCATAACAGAAGACTGGAAAGTAAGATTTATATCAACAATCCACAAGAAAGGAAGAAAAGAAGAGTGGACAGCTACAGAGAAATAACTGTAACTAATGTATTTAGTAGACTTTGTGGAAGGATTATCGAACATTTTTTGGAAACAGAATTTAAGGAAACAGAGGCCGAGGAACAGGCTGGCTTCAGAGCAGGGAGATATTCTACAGATCATATATTTTGCTTGCAACAGATATTGAAAAGAAAAAGGTGATAAATCATTTAGTATTTGTAGACACAGAAAAAGTGTATGATAATATACCCATATGTAACTTGTGGAAAGCTTTAAAAGGCTTTAATATTAGTTCCGCCATAATTAAAGCAATTCAGAACCTTTACAAAAACTCTGTAGTAATAATAAAAGTACAAAATTATCTTTCTTCTGGATTTAAAGTTACAAAAAGAGTATGTCAATGATGCAGTCTGTCACCAAAATACTTTATAAAATACATACAGAAAAAGTAATGGAAACTGGAAAAGAAAATGTAAAAACATGGGGCACCATTCATTACAATTTACTGATGAACAACTAATTTTGATACAAGGTAAAGAAGACACAGTACATTACAAGGAAATTAATGGACTAGTACAAAAGATTTGGACTTCAGGTCAACAGGGATAAAACAAAATATATGGCAATAGGAGAAACAAATCGAGATTTGACATTGGAAGAAGGGATGGGAACTATAAACACACTGAAGAGTATAAATACCACACAAGATGGAAAACAAGACACAGAAATTAATTCAAGAATAACTACTGGAACAGTAAATGGTATTTTATGGGACCAACAGATTAGAAAGGAAACAAACAGAAGATTCTTCAACACAATTATGAGAACCATCATGACAAGGATCAGAAACATGGACAGTTAAATTTCAAATAATAAAAAGGTTTATGGCAATGGAGATTGACTTTTGGAGGTGGACCACAGGGATATCTCAGCAAGAAAGAACCAGAAATGAAGTCATTGGGAAGAAAGTGGATGTTAACAAATTCAATTTCAGATTTTATAGGAGAAAAATAACTGCTATGGTATGGACATACAAAAAGGGTGTCAAAGGAGAGCTTACTACAGAGAATTATGGAATGGGAGCCACCAGGAAGAAAGAAAGGGGAGACAGCTGACCACATGGATTCAAGGAATTCAGACCCCGATCAGAACAAGAAAAACTGAAGAAAAATTATGGACAGATAGACAAAATTGGATGATGAAAATCATGTTTGACGTGTAATCTTGGGGTACCAGAAAATGTAAAGTGTTACATTGTGAAACCAGATAATAATAGTAAAAAAAGTGTACTTCCACTGGCAGTTTGTCTATAATACCACCATCTCCTCTAATGCGTCTTCTAGAATGCATTTTATACTACTGCAGTGGTTGTGGAGTGTGCACCCCAAAATATAGCAAATTGTTAGCATCAATCCAATAGTTTTGTACTGCAGGAAAACCAAGTCGTTTGACTTGAGCTCTATTTCTTTGACATCTTATGACTCTCTCCATGAGAAACATATCCAGTCTGAGCTTTTCTGCAACTCTTAAGTGTGGAAGCAACCAACAATTTCTTCACGTTTACCATCCTTTAAGATATAAGTTCTAGGATTCATTCTTTGCACCTTTGAAACTGTAAATATTTCTTTTGACCAGTTTGGCAGGTATGATTTCTCTTCTTGTGTTTTGAGATTCATGGAAAATCTCCTACATTAAATTTCTGTTTATGTCGATCCAGCATCTTAATGTAATAGTACACCATATCCATGAGTCTGAGGGATAATGGTATGGTTGTAGGTAAACAACTAGAATTCTCTCAAATACAGATTTATTCACACTTAGCATCTACACAGATACAAGTCCGGAGGCTAACTACCGTTGGCGTCCAACATGCTCTCCCTAAAGCCCTCTCCCCAAAGATAGCACACTTACGCACAGAACAAATATCGATTTTTATGGCGCTCTACGCCACATAGCCCCCCCCCCCCCCCCCCCCCCTCTGCACAGTATGGAGTACGTCCCTGTGAATGGGGGGGTGAGAAGTTAGGAAGGTAATGCACAGTTCTTCTGCGTCAGGCAGAAGCGGTCGACTGGTAGGAGACCGGGGGTGAAGCCCGGTACGTCGACGGTGAAGTCAGCAAGCGACGCCGGCGGCTGAAGACGACGTCCCGTCCTGGAGTGAAGGTGTAGCACTTCGTCAGCCGGCAGGCGGAGAATCACCTTGCCAGAAGGCCTAATAAAGGCATGCAAATTGCCACACGCAGCACTTCTGCTCAATTTAAAGCGGCGCACCACACGAGATTCTGCACTTCCTCCCTCAATATTGTCACACGCGAGTACCACACACACTGTATCGCCATCTACGACAACAGATAATTTATGTATGTCATCAGGGTGCACATGTGTTGTGAATTCTTGAATGGCACCTGTACGAGCAATGGTAGGGAGACGGAGATGTGGGAAAGCCATGGCAGGGGGAAGCATCTGCTAAGAGGGGGGTGGCAGGTGCACTAGACTGTGCAGGAGACAACCTCGGGCGATCAGCTGACAGACGAGGGAGCATGACCGAAGGCAACGAGGAGCCAGCGTGGGTTGAACGACATGACAAAGAGCTGTCACACGAAGATGGTAACACAATGGTAGAATCCGAGTGGTTGGCAGTTCGACTGCAAGGGCTGTGAGGAGTGAAGCCCCGAAAAGATTGGCCACTCGAATTAGATGAACGCAGAGAAGGAGCAGTGCTCGGCAGAGAAACACGCTGTGGAAAATCAATACCCAAATGCATGGTGTGGGAAGATGGATGGTCGCTCAAAGCAGGAGTGGGAGAAATAGGGGCAGAATCAGGGAGGTTCACCTGAGGCTCAATGAAAGCTGGTGTCACTCGGTTGAGTGAGACTGTGGTTACAGAGTCTTTTATGAGGAGATCCATGTTATTCTCAGAGCGTTTGACGACCTTGTAAGGACCTGTGTAGGGCAACTGAAGTGAAGCGGGGCTTTGACTGAGTTGTCTCTGAGAAACACGTACTCACAAGAGTCCAGCGTGCGCGGTACGTACACGCGCGGAGGTGTATGACCAGCCGGAGGTGGCGGCTGAATTTTGCTGCAGTGCAAGTGCACCCGCTCGAGAAGTGAAGGGAGTTCAGAGAGCCGTGGAAGTGGGGTTGGTGTGACTAATTCTCCAGGCAAAACCAGAGGTTGGCCATATACAAACTCGGCTACGGACCCCTTGAGGTCTTCCTTGAAAGTCGCACAAAGGCCAAGAAGCACGAAGGGCAGTGCCTCTGTCCATAGTGAGTCATGGCAATGCAGGGCAGACTTCAGGGTGCGATGCCATCGCTCGACAAGCTCATTGCTTTGGGGGTGGTATGCAGAAGTATGAATTTTGACAATACCACACATTTTACATAAGTCAGAGAAAACTGAAGACTTGAATTGTCGCCCCTGGTCAGTGGTGAGGTAAACAGGTGAGCCAAATCTAGAGATCCACGAATCTAAGAATGCTCAACGTACTGTCTCAGAGGTAATGTTCGGAATAGGCACAGCCTCAGCCCACCGAGTCACCCTGTCTATAGCTGTAAACAAGTAACGGAAACCCTCGGAGGGGGGCAAAGGGCCTACGAGGTCGACATGAACATGGTGAAAGCGGCCTGGAGATTGGGCAAAACAGCCAAGGGGTGGAGAAGTGTGCCTGGAAACTTTGTTCTGTTGACACACCATGCATGCCCTTGCCCAAGACTGACAGTCACGGCACATGTTTCTCCAGACAAATCGTTCAGCTACCAGACGGGTGGAGGCTTTGACACCGGGGTGTGCTAATGTGTGTAGTTTGTCAAAGACCTGGCGTTGAAGGGGCTTAGGAATGAATGGCCGCAACGTACCAGTCGATTCATCACACCACACTAAGTCAGATATGCCAGGGAAAGTAGAGCATACCGGTTGGAGAGAGGAGCTGTGGTCTGAAATTAACTGCATGGTATCGGGGTCTGCCGACTGCAACCGAGGTAGGTCCGTTAAGTCAATTAAGGTTGTGACAGCACCAACACGCGAGAGAAAATCAGCGACCACATTGTCCACTCCTCGGATGTAGCGAATGTCATTTGTAAATTGCAAGATGTAATCGATGTGACGAAAGCGTTGTGGGGGCGGATCAGCCGCAGGATTTTTTATGGCAGGAACCAACGGCTTGTGATTAGTGAGCACATAGAAATCTCGTCCCTCAACATCAGTTCTGAATTGTCTTATGGCCTCGTAAACTTCAAGTAGTTCTCTGTCGAATGCTGAGTATTTCTTCTGCGCGTTGTTTAGCTTTTTTGAGAAAAACTGCAGGGGGTCGTGACATCGTTGTATGTCTGACTCAGTACTGCGCCGATAGCATTGTCACTAGTGTCAATAGTGATAAACACTGTGGCGTCCGCCCGTGGGTGAGCAATAGTGACAGCGGAGGCCAACAGCTGTTTGAGTTCATTAAATGCCTTGTCCATGTCTGGTGTCCATGGTACCTGGCGGGTGCCAGAAGTTTGTGGGCCAACGAGAGCATCTGTGAGAGGAGCCTGCACCGCAGAAGCGGCTGGCAAATGTTTCTGGTAATAATTAACTGTTCCGATGAACCTGCGTAATTCCCTGTAGGTCTGAGGGCGTAGCATCTCGAGAACAGCCTTGATCTTGTCCTGTGGTGGTGTCAGACCGTCCGATGACGCAACATAACTTAGGAATGTGACAGGTGACTGGTGCAATCGAGTCTTTTTATTGTTCAGTTCAATACTAGCGGCTGCTAAAATATCTGTCACGACTTGAACACGCTCCTCACTCTGTTCTAAAGTAGAAGCAAAAACCAATATGTCGTCCATATATACGAAACAAAAGTTTAGATGGGATAAAGTTTGATTGATGAAACACTGCCACGTTTTGGGTGCATTCTTCAACCCAAACGGCATAAATTTGTATTGGAACAGCCCAAAGGGAGTGGTTATGGCAGTCTTTTCAATGTCCTCCGGAGCCATAGGAATCTGATGAAACGCGTGCTTACAGTCCAAAACAGAGAAGTACTTTGCACCTGCGAGCGCATGATTGAAGTCTGCGATGTGTGGGACCGGATATTTATCAATGATGGTGCGGGCATTTAAACGCCTATAGTCTCCGACCATATGCCAAGTACTGTCTTTCTTTTGGTCAAACAGGATAGGACTATCCCAGCAATCGGAAGAAGGTTCAATTATTCCCTTTTGTAACAGATCATCCAATTGTTCTTTTGCAATTTTCATAAATTCCGGCTTGAGGCGGTGTGGACGTTGCGATATGGGCGGCCCATTGGTTAGACTTAACCGATGAACTGTGCCGTTAGTGACTACTGCAATACGTGTCGCGGCACGATAGTCAGATGTCCGTGAAGCGGAGCAGGCAGTGGCGGACAGGCCAAGCTGTGGCACTGAGGGCACGGAAGTACAGATGTGACACCCACTCGTAGGCTGCGTAAAGGCCGCACACGTGTTAACATGGGCGAGGTTGGTACATTGGTTCTTGGTAGCGGGCCGTGCCGCTACGAGCGCTGTAGGCACGAGTGGGCGTGGCCGGACAGCAGATGGCCGTAGTTCATTGCCACAAGCTTGGCAAGTTAATTTTCCATTCGGAACGCAAGGAGTATGAGCACTCGGGCATACCCTATCATTACAAAAGGGGGTGCTGACACAGTTTACAGAGTTCACAACATTGTCGTTAATGTGCGCGGGCACGGGAACACCAGATTGGCACAGGCTGACCTTGTCTGTAGCCGACGAGTCGTCTGCTTGTAGTGCCGCGAGGCGTTGTTGTGTGGAGGCCAACTCGTGGTGTATGTCGCGGAGATGCAGCAGCATTTCCATACGTTCCATCCGCAACTTAGAAGACTTGGCACACTCCACTAGCCACTTGTTTGTCCAAGATTGCAGCTCCAAGGATAGGTTTACACACTTCTTAGCACAGCACACATGTTTGGTGTTAGCCGAACTGTCACTCGGCGAAGCGAAAGGAATATGTTTGTTAAGGGAGGGGTAAAACACAGTATTTTGCATAAAATCTAGTGACAACTGATAGTGCTTGAGGAAATCAATTCCGAGAATAGGTTCTTCAATTGTTGACACTAGAAATGTCCACTCCAGTTTGCACTCGGGCGAAAGTTTCACTGTATACAAAGTGGAACCCGAACACTGTAGGGTAGACAAGTTCACTGCATGAAGTACTGTTTTGCGTGGTTGCACTTTATTGGTTGCTAGGCAAACCGGCAGCAAAGAGACGTCTGCGGCAGTGTCTACCAGAAAACATACACCTGATTGTAAATCGTGAACACAGACTCGACCACACTTACTGTTATTGTCCGAAATGGAGTACAACGTGGGATGGTGCCCATTGTTTACATCGCAGGAGATGGCACCGTAGCCTACCTGCGGTTGGAGTTTGGGTAAGAACACGGTGACTGGCATTTGCGAGCTTGCTCCCCGAATCTCGCGTGGAAGAAACAGTAAGGTTGGGCGGGCCTGTGCCCTTGCGGGTAGTTGCTAGGTGACGGAGTATGTGCCCCAGAGTCTTCCACAGAGGCCGATGCACTGTTGTTGCGAGGAGTTGAAGGTGCAGGCAGGGCGGATAGTTTAAAAAACTTGTTATCAGCAGCACCAGACAAGGGCGTGGCGTCAGAAAGCGTCTTAGTGCGGTCACGTCCAGAATGCAGTGCACGGAGCTCACGTTGCCTGGCGGAGTATGCTCTGTCGGCGGCGCGTAAACATTCATTTACTGGCCTATCTTCATACCCAGAGATTGCAGTCTGGACAGGCAAAGGCAGCTTTTCAGTCCAGATTTCTGCGAGCGTGTCATCAGGCATAACTTGCTCATCGACAAGAAGATGGATGCACCGCCACAGCTGGGACGGAGACCTGTCGTCGAGACGCTCTTCGTAGATGAGCTGTCACACATTTTCTCTCCTGGTTTTTGAGACGCGCTCCAGTATCGTTTGTTTCGCCACAGCATACTTCCCTGCTAGGGGGGGTGCTTTGACCAGATCATAAATTAAATCAACGTGGTCGTGAAGATGGTTCATGAGGCAGGCAAAGCGTGTGTCGTCGTCCAAAGCACAGACATTGAATGTTTGTTCAACCAGGTTAAACCAGAACTCCGGGTGAGCGGGTTTGAAGTCTGGTAATTTCGGCAGATTGCGGAGGTGCGCCTATTACTTCGGACGGAAGTAGAGCATGCGGAAGATTGCGAGTCCGGATTATCAGCGTCCCGTAATGCGGGAATCGCAAAATTCACTTGACGCCATGGGGGCGGCTGAGAAGCGACAGATGCTCGAACGGTGTGAGGATCGTAGTCAAAATGTGCATTCTCATTGACGTGGTAGCTCGGAGAGAAGCCACAAGTGCTTAAGTACGCCGGTGAATGTCCGTTATGCACACAGTATTCACTCGACCGTGAGTGGTGGGGCTGGTTGTAGATGTCGGAGTAATTACTATCCAGCACAGAATTGTTGACCTGATTAGAAGCAACACAAGGATCCCACACACGTCCACTAGGATGCACACTCGGTGTGATATTTGCTGTTTGGCGAGCATTGAACACCTGTTGACTACCCGGCGCGGAAGGATACACACGTGGCGGGAACTGATTCGAGTTTGAATTTACTACTGGATTTTCCAAAGTAGCAAAACCTCGCTCGACGCCACGAACTGTATTGAATTGTGTGTTCGACACAGGAGTAGAAATGTTCCGACCAACACTCTGTGGAGAACACGTGGGAAGGTCCAGGCTAACAAAGCCAGAGTCCACGACCGTTGGCGGTTGGAAGAAGCTGGCGGCACTCGATGAATTCCACTGCATGTTCTGGCTGAAGGATTCCGAAGATTCTTGCGGCATGTCCACTACGACGGCAGGAGTGCTGGAGAGATGTTGCTGGAATCCGGGCGGCGGTGAATGCTGAAAGGCCATTGTCTGGAGCTGAACAAAGGCCCTCGCGATCGCGGAGAAACCCGACGCGGTAGGCGCGTAAATAACCTACAGGCGGTAACTCGGACGCATATTACACAAAAACGGGGTCACCAGTGAGGGAATATGGTATAGTTGTAGGTAAACAACTAGAATTCTCTCATATACAGATTTATTCACACTTAGCGTCTACACAGATACAAGTCCGGAGGCTAACTGCCGTTAGCGTCCAACATGCTCTCCCCAAAGCCCTCTCCTCAAAGATAGCACACTTACACACAGAACAAATATCGATTTTTATGGCGCTCTACGCCACAAGTCTATCATCGCAAACATCAAATGGTTTCATTTTTATTGTTCTACATTTGGTTTGATTATACTGAGCAGATTTTTTGGGAGGATATCTGTCCATTTGTATGAGCCGTGAAGGTAAAAATGCATCTGCATTTGACGTTTTATTGTTTTGTTCAGACATTCCACAATACTCACTCTGGTGGGTGAATTTTGAGTAGTGATGTATTCTGTGCCACTGCATTGCAATCTTGAAATACCTATGGTAAAACTCTCCATTGTGATTGGTTTGGTGGTTATCTGGGCATCAATTCATCCCTGTCTGCAACAAATGCTGCTCACACACATCTGCCACATTTCTCCCCATTTTTATTTTAACAGGTAATACTCAGACAGATTTGGTGTATGTATCAATAATCATTAAAACATATTTGAATCCATTATCCTCATGTGAATATTCCCTCTTATGTACAAGGTCAACCTGCGATAAATCAACCAAACCTTTAAACATAACATGCCTACAAGGGTATGCTTTGAAGGCTGGTTTGTGCATTTTTCAAACAACTGTTGCCATACTCAGCCTGGAGATTATTCATTATTTGCAGCAGCTGATGCCATGAACAAATGTAGTTAATCTATTAGCTTGTTGGGATCATTGTAATATATATACTGCAGGATTCGATTGTTCTCTGCTTTATGCTCAATGTCAATACCATCACCACTGCTGTTGTTGTTGTTTTCACCATCGAGTATTGGTTTTATATTTCCTGTTGCTCTGGTTTTTTGTGATCTAATGTGCATCAGTCAAATGCAGTATTTCACGGTACATTTCCCATATCATTAACTGAATAATTTACGGGTTTTTTCGTGGGTCTTACGAAAATAAGATTCATTAAGCCAGGTGCCCTCTCAGACTGCGTATCACCAATCTGTATTGTGTCATCAGTTACATTTATAGGCTGCATATCCAGCATGTACAATCTTCGCCTGCTGACACCGAATGTTCTATCTATCTGGCCAGGGGCATGATTGATAATGAATTCATCATCATTATCATGTGGTTTTGTTTTTGTTGAGAGCTGCCTGAGAGATTCAGTAACTGGGCTTAAAGGTCTCTCTTAGTGTTTGCTGTTGATCCATATGACCTAACCTTAGCAATCATAATTTCTCTCTAATGGTGTTTTGTGCCTGAATGACTTTCTGCTTCATTGACATCTCAATGTATACTAAACAGACTTCTCTGCTATGTGATGCTTTATATATCAGCTCTTCTTCGTCTTATTTGTGGCTGCTGCTCCTCCTCAATAACAAGGGCCTCAACAAATATTTTCCCCTCAATAGCCTCAACCTTTTCAGTTAAGTCGGTTACTTTCTTACCGGTTTCATTAACTAACTCATTTAATGCATTGATCAAAAAAATGTTTCAAATGGCTCTGAGCACTATGGGACTTAACAGCTATGGTCATCAGTCCCCTAGAACTTAGAACTACTTAAACCTAACTAACCTAAGGACATCACACAAGACCCAGTTATCACGAGGCAGAGAAAATCCCTGACCCCACTGGGAATTGAACCTGGGAATGCATTGATCATTCTCAGAAGAGTTCAGTAATACATATGTAGCTCCCTGCTCATACCTCCAACTTCATGCACAATATTCTGGATTCTTGCATCCATGTACAAGCAAATTTTCTGTCTATGTGCACCCAGAGCCAGACATGTGCGCGAATTTGTCCATGGTGCACATATACTGATGTACTGACCTCTCTTACCAAGTTATATATAGGGTGATTTCTTCCAACCTGCACAAACTCTAGGGGCTGATTAATAAGAGGATATGGAACAAAACAGGTCTAATGAACTTATGTCCGGAAACGCACAGTTTCCATGCTAGAGACGATTTATTCAGTCATACTTTGTTACAGAGACTGCAGTCTTATACGTGTTGTACCACGCAGCCACAGTTACAGTATGTGTTGACAATGGTTTCCATGTGCCTCAATGCATGTGTGTATGCACCATAGTATATTATGTCTCATACATTCACATCAGTCAAGCTGCCCCTGCACTACTGCAGTGACCAGTAATGACCTCCATCTTGCTGTTTAGAACCACCGCCAGCATTCGAGGTGTCAGGAACAGACTGGGCATCCTCATCACCCAAACTGATGAGCGGGACAGGTAATAAGAGCTCCTTGTCCTGCTCCAGCATGTGGGCAATGTGTGCTACAGGATCTCACACGGTTGCTACAGGTTCGGACACACTGAATGTTGTTGCTGCTGCAGGTCCAAACGTTGATGCAGATGGTGGCTGAGGTTGTTGCAGGTCCAGATGTCCCCAAGGGGGTCCACAACTCTTTTGTGGATATGTGTGTGGCGAGCGTGGAACCTCGAGCTAAGGCAGCTCTCTTTCTTTTCTGGGCTGGATACATCCTTTTCCACATCCGTCCCCGTCCTCGATCCTTCCCCCCCCCCCTCCCACCACCCCCTTCCTTTCCCCTTCTCCCTCTCTTTGGAGACTGGTGCTTACGACTGTGAGACGTAATTTCTCTTCTGTGCTCTCTATGCTGCAAAGTCTCTGTCCTCCCTTTGTCCTTCTCTTTTCTTTGCCTCTTCTCTTTACCCTCTTCTCCACTGCGGCGTTTGAGACCTCTCTTCTTTCCTTTTCTTTGTTCCCCCCTTTCTCTTTCTTTCCTCCCTGTGCATGTCTGAAGGCCGACCCACGCTTTCCCACGCATAGCCGGTGATGGGGTAATGCGTAATTCCCGACCCCAGGTAGACAAGTAGGACATGTACATTCCCCCTGGTAAAGGCCAGGCCCAGGGAGGGGTGATTACACGAGCTGGTACCTTCTGAATGTGCTGGTTGGTCCCTCCATCTGTTTCTCAGGAGGTGTGACCTGAGGTGTGGATAATCACCTAAGGTGGGAGTGCCCTCAGAGAGGACCCCCCCACGAGGAAGGAATGCACCATCAGAGATGCTGGTAATCATGGGGGATACTTCCGCAATGGTTTCCTCTACTTCTACGACTTCTGCCCACAAGAGGAAGCTAGATGAGTCTCAGCCACAGACACTTCTTCCATCAGTGCCAAAGTTCCTAATTGTTTCTCAGTCTGACAAAGGTCAAGACTTCTCTACAGTCAACCCTTTCAATATTCAGAAAAGGTGTCAACGCAATTGCAGGTCCTGTAAAGTCTTGTTCCTGATTACGAAATGGCACCTTGTTGATAGTAACAATCAGTGCCCTCCAGGCACAAAAAATGCTGTGAATTACACTGCTACACACCTTCCATCTCCATCTCCGAGTGGAAGCGCATTGTACTTTAAATTCATCATGTGGGGTGGTTTATACCCACTCACTCAATGGATTATCCAAAGAGGACATACAAAATTTACATGTCTGACCAGGGCATAACAGCCATACATTGAGTCATGAAAAGGCTTGACAAGGACTTGGTACTGACCCGTACTCTCTTCTTGACATTTGATGGAGTTCAACGTCCATCGAACATTAAAGCAGAATATGATATCATTTCAGTTCACCCTTATATCCCCAACTCTACGTGTTGCTATCGGTGTCAGTGGTTATTCATACCAGCCAGTCATGTTCCAATCTGGCCAAATGTGTTACATGTGGTAGGGATGCCCATGAGGGTGATTGTCCATCTCCACCCCCTCGTTGCATCAACTGTATTGGCGACCATGCTGCTTCCTCTAGAGGTTGCCCTATTTTCAAAGATGAACGAATTATTCGCAAAATCCAAGTTAAGGAAGAGATGTCCACATTTGCTGCTCATAAGTTATTCGCCAGTAGAACGCCCACTGTGCTCCCTGCCGGTAAATATAGCACTGTCCTTGCATCTCCTCAGCCTGCTAAAGAGGTAGCCACATGGACTTGCGATCTCACCTTTAGCGCCACGGTCGTCATATTGGCAAGCCAAAATATCGCCCATTCAACCTCCCCACTATCACCTGCTCACTCTAAGGCTCACCCTTCATCGGCTCCTGCTAAATCACGGGCCCCAAAATCGGACACCCAGGCTTCCAAAAAAGAGCCTACTCATGAAGATTTTTTACATAGCTCGACCTCCCAACCATCGATTCCTCCCTCCTCTCAACATCCTGCTTCCAAGAAGGCTCAAAAGAAACAAAGTTCCTCTCCTTCTCCGCCATGGCGAATCTCATCTACACTGCCACCCAGCTGATCAACCAGCCAATCACTGATGGCACGAGCTGCCCCCGAGCAACCTAAGGATCAGAATCTTCTACCTTTGGCTGAATGCCATTCCACGCCATTGGCTGCCAGCTCTCAGCAGTCATTGAGTTGACAGCAACTGTGGTGAGATTTTTTCCTTTTTCTGTCCACCCTATGTCAATTATCCATTGGAATATCTGTGGAATTCGCTCCAATCGGGATGAATTGTCGATCCTCCTATGATCCTCTTACGATCCTACTCCCTGGTCATCTTCTGTCTTCAGGAAACAAAGCTATGTCCCCATGATTGCTTGGACTTCCATCGTTTCCAATCGGTGTGGTTTGATCTCCCCTCTGCTGATGGCACTCCAGCGCATGGAGGACTTATGATTCTTGCCCATTATACTGTCCATTATCACCCAATCCCCTTAAACAGTTCCTTCCAAGCTTTCGTTGTACGTCTTTATCTTTCTAGATACACGTTCTCTCTTTGTACTGTATAAATTCAACTGTCCACACCAATGCCAACAGTCGATCTCCTCCATGTCCTTGGTCAGCTCCCCCCCCCCCCCCCCCCCTCCCATTTGCTGATTGGGGACTTCAATGCTCACCATCCGCTTTGGGGATCTCTGCATCCTTGTCCGCAAGGCTCCCTATTGATTGACCTCTCCCACCACCAAGCAGATCTTGTTTGCTTTAACCCTGGGGAACCTACATTTTTGTTTCCCTCAACATCAAACTTCTTGCATTTGGACCTTTGGTTGGCACTGCTCAGCTAGCTCGGCGCTTTGAATGGTTCGCTCTTGCTGATACACACTCGAATGACCATTTCCTTCGTTAACAGCCACAACTGCCATTTATGCACCCAAGACACTGGAAGTTTTCCCAAGCCAATTGGACAGTTTTCTCCTCTCTAGCAACATTCGATGACCGTCAATTTCCTGGCATCAATAATCAATCACTCATGTTACAGAAGTTATTCATAAGGCCGCAGAACATTCAACACCTCATACCTCCCCTTTGCCCCTGCTCCCCGCCACTTCCTTGGTGGAACGAGACGTGCCATGATGTAATACACGAAAGGAGACATGCACTTCACGTTTTCCGCCGCCACCCGATGTTGGTCAACTGTATCCGCTATAAGCAATTATGTGTGTGATGCCATTGCATCATCTGCGATAGCAAGAAGGCAAGCTGGGACTTATTTACCAGCTCCCTTAACGCCTTCTCTTCCTCTTCTATAGTTCGGATGCGAATTCGACGGTTATCTGGCATGTCTGGTTTCTCCCCAATCTCTGGGCTCACTGTCGCACATGATACCTTAGTAGACCCAGTCATAATTTCTAACTCATTGGGTCAACACTTTGCTGAGATTCTGAGCTCTTCAAATTACCTGCCAGCCTTTCTCTCGAAGAAACGAGCAGCGGAAGTGTGACCTCTTGCTTTCTCCTCCCAAAATCGTGAAAGCTATAATACTGTTTTCTCTATGCAGGAACTCCAACACGCACTCTCTTCCAGCCCAGGACGAGATGGCATCCACGTCCAAATGTTGCTGCATTTATCACACCGAAGTCTGCATTACCTCCTTCACCTTTATAATTGAATTTGGACCGATAATACCTTTCCCAGGAGATGGCAGGAAGCTATCGTCATTCCTGTTCCAAAACCTGGAAAGGACAAACATCTCCCCTCTAGCTATCGCCCCATATCTCTCACGTGTAGTGTGTGCAAGGTTTTGGAGCGTATGGTGAATTGCCATTTAGGCTGGTGGCTAGAGTCACGAAACCTTTTAACACCTGCACAATGCAGTTTCTGAAAGCATCATTCTGCAGTTGACCATCTTGTTGCTCTCTCCACTTATATCATGAATAATTTCCTCAGGAAATGCCAAACGGTAGCAATATTTTTTGATCTGGAGAGAGCATACGATACCTGTTGGAGGACAAGTATCCTCCGCACACTATTCTCTTGGGCTTTTCAGGTCGGCTAAGCCTTTCATTTGTGAATTTATGACATAGCGCATCTTTAAGGTGCAGGTGAACACTGCTCTCTCCTGTACTTTCTCCCAAGAAAACGGAGTGCCCCAGGGCTCCATGCTAAGTGTTTTACTGTTTGCCATTGCCATAAATCCAATTATAGATTGTCTCCTTCCCGATGTCTCAGGCCCCCTCTTTGCCTACTACAGATCTCAACCGACCAGACTTCTTGAATGACGTCCTCAAGGATGTCTCGATTGCCTCCACTCATGGAGCATCGAAACCGGCTTCCGCTTTTCTCGTAGTAAGAGCATCTGTGTAAATTTTCTGCATTGTATGGAGATTCCTCCGCCTTCCCTACACGTAGGCTCTGTCGACCTTCCATTTGCGGACGTCGCCAAATTCTTGGGACTTACGTTTGACAGAAAACTGTGCTGGTCTTCCCATGTTTCATATATTTTGGCTCGCTGTCTGCGATCCCTCAACACCCTCGATGGGGAGCAGACCGAGTGGTCCTTCTATGCCTATATTGCGCCTTAGTGCACTCAAAATTGGACTATGGAAGCATAGTTTACTCCTCTGCACGGCCATCTATTCTTTGGCGTCTTGACTCTGTCCACCACCATGGATTATGTTTAGTGTCTGGAGCTTTTTACAGCAGCCCCATGGAGAGCCTGTACGCTGAGACCGCTGAACCTCTGCTCTCCAATTGGCAAGCTGTCCTACTGAGTCGTTATGCTAGCCATCTGTCTTTCATGCCTACCCATCCGACCCATGCCCTTTTTTTCGATGCCTCCTTGGATTTAGGATATGCAGGCCACCCTTCCTCTCTACTACTACCGGGAGTCTGCGTCCGTCAACTGTTATGTTCTCTTTCCTTCTACGTTCCTAAAACTTTCTTGACAAATGGGGGGGGGGGGTGTACGGTGCCACCTTAGCTTTGTTCCCAGACCTGCCTTCTCCATGACTTTTATCAGCTTCCCAACGATAGTACTCCCCCTATAGTTTATTGTCAGACATTTGCTGCACTATGCACCCAGAAGGAGGATGCCACAATACTGAAGGCTCAAAGACCACATTTGGTGTTGTGAGTGCCTATATTGTTGATGACACCCCTAATAGATTTCGATTTCTCCACCAGTACTCGGTTTTTACTTTGGTGCTTTTCGCTGTTCTCCAGGCTGTCCAATACATCTGTCGCCATAAACAGCTACAGTATATTATATGCTTGGATTCACTCAGCTCTCTTCTCAACCTCCAAGCTCTTCATCCCGTCCACTCTCTGGTCCACCAGATTCAGGACTGCCTCCACTTGCTCGACTTGGGGGTCGTCTCTGTGGCATGCCTCTGGATCCCACGACACGTTGGTATCTGCAGAAACAAGGCAGCCATTATAGTGGCCAAGGCTGCAGCCTCTCTTCCTTGGCCTGCTGTTTGCATGGTTCCCTTTGCTGATCTACAGAGTGTTTCATGTCATTGTGTTGCTCTTTTATGGCACACACATTGGTCTTCTCTTCCCGATAGTAAATTATGGGACATAAAACCTCTTCCCTGTGCTTGGACCTCTTCCTCCCAGCCTCGTTGTCAAGAGGAGGTAATTTTAACTAGACTCTGGATAGGGCACTGTCCTTTTAGCCATCAACATTTTTTAAGTCGCGATCCTCCCCTACTCTGTCCCCACTGCTCTCAGCCATGGACAGTGAGACACCTTTTACTTCAGTGGACCTACTTTAATCCACTTCGCGCCCATTTACAATTGTCGCCTGATATATCTTCGCTTTTAGCAGATGACATGCGCTCAGCGGATCACATCCGTGAGTTTATCAGTGACAGTGAGTTGACATTGGTCATTTGAAGCTCTCTTTTGTGGAATAAAACCCCGCCTTCAATAGTAGTTTTCTGAGATTTCTTTCTGTTTTTAGTTTCTCTCCTCCTCGAGTTTCGCTCCCAATGCTGTTGATTTAACATTCGGTTTTGTACCTTTCCCTAAGCCACAGAATGAGCGCTTATGACTGCAGCAGTTTTGCGCCCTAAAACCATAACCAGAAAATTTTAAAAAAGGGTCCACATGAGATGTCTTCGTATGAAACATTTATGTAAGAATTGGAATTCACAATATCCGGTATTTTATGGCGCTATACAATATGTTCATTTATTTGGATAAAAGCATATGGTACCTGAAGATGGCAAAATGAATTGCCAAAACTGGTTGCCTTCAGAATATAATAAAATATCATAAAAAATATGGCTGTTCATGAAGTTTATTGCCATTGAAAATATGCGACGAAAGTTGACATGTTGGTGCTCACTCCTGCAAGCTTCAACATATCGAAGGGTGCTGCTAAACAAGGAGGAGGAACCATCACATACATACCAAGACACGAAACAACCAATAATAATGCTAACTACAGACAAGGATGAGATATGCAATAATTACTTTTCCACTTCCTGTTTCGCAGGGCTGTCCCAGATCTCAACTTCTGCTGCTCATGCTTCATGGTTCTTCTTCTGCTGGCTGAGGGAGACCGACGCTGTCGACCTGCTGAGACCACCCTACACCTACTGTGATGACATTACCAGGTACTGCAATCGTAATGGCCGAAGCCTATCACATGACTAGATTCAGCATTCCTATTGGTTCCAGCCCTTCTTTTTCTGGACCGCCATCTTGGATTACATCACGCAAGGAGAGGAAAGGAGGAGGGGGAAGGAAGGGGAGAGGGGATGGGAGGGGTGAGTGCCAACAGTGCCCCCTGGTGATGGTGTTGTCGACTAGATCAGTTGGTCTCCAAATCTCAAGGTGAACACCTGTGGTTCATTGTGTTAAAAAAAAGTACCAAGTTGTTTACATCATCTAAATTGTTTAAACACAAGCATCAATTTCTAGGTGTATTGCAATTTCAGAAGTAGATAAACAATATTCTTAAACAAATTCTCTAAACAATGTTTTATGCACACTGTATTACCCTGCCGTCATAAAGTCCTCCCAGTCCAGCAGCTCCACACAGATCAAGCGAATTTCCCACTATTTTTATTCACAGGGCACAGTCTTGGATTACTTCATAGGAGGGGTGGGGGAGTGAAAGGGGGGAGTTAACAGCGCTCTATGGTGGTGGTTTTATGAACTAGGCCACTTGGTCTCCGGAACTCAAGGTGAACACACTGAATGGAGCTACTATCTAGTACTGTCAGTGGAAATTCAAATTGTTTAAATAAACAATATACCGCACTGTATACAAGATAAAGATTTGCCATAAATTGGGGCTACATTGCTCCTCTGAAAGGGAAATCTTCAAATAAAATCAAAAGCTTTCAGCTTTAAATCATAGATGGTATCACAGTCTTCCATCCAGTACTTTCTCAATCTGCCATTTTGTGTTTAGTTGTTGAGTGTATGAAGCCATGGCTAATAACAAGATATAATTTTCTTTTTTCCTTTCTTTTACTACTTTGTACTCCATAGATACATTTGCGATGACATAGAATAATTTTCATTTGGTTATGTAATGTAGAACATGAAATGTGTGTGACTATGTTTACTATGACTATGTCATAGTAAATCTCCAGAAACTGTTTTCTTCACAGGTGGAAGCCATTGAGCTGAAGTGTTATTTATTAAACTGAAATTTTCATTTGAAAAGTTGTCTCTACAGAATAGAATTTTATTACTGAAAGGGTAAGTACACAACCATTTGTCGTAGAATTTAGTGCTGAATTAAAATTTACTTCACCTGATAATGCGGTTGGATTTGTTTTTTTCTTATTCAAAAATAAATAAGTGAGGTTACATTTTCAACAATTCTGGGGCTACTTGGCGCCACACATAAAATGGAGCAAAGTAACCCATTCATTTCTACAAAATATATTTTAGTTATATTTCTGCATTATTTTCCATAGATACGATTTGTGAATATAAAAGAAAACCAGAATCACATTGATACATGTTAGCTACAAATCTGGGCATTTGTGGAATACATGGACAAAAAGAGATACAAAGGGATGCAGGTACAATAATTCTAGTTCAGGATGGTTTGAAGCAGTGACCTACAGAGACTGGTTTGAGAGCATACTGCTGTCCAAGCTGAAGAAACTGGAAGGAAGAAAGGTTTTGATTGCTGACAATCTCTCCACACATTTGAACATCCAAATTTTCCAGATGTGTAGAGAAAATGACATTCTTTCATGTCTTCCACCAAACTCCACTCATCTCACTCAACATTTAGATGTTGCCTTCTTTCATTCCATGGAAGTGGCATGGTGGTAGGTACTGTGTGAGTAGAAACAAACACTTGAAGGAATGAAGTGTGCCGTTCTTCCTAAATCCAATTACCTGCTCTGTTGAAAAGAGCTCTTGATGTGATGCAGCCAAATGTAAAATGTAGCCTTGAAAGTGGCTTTAGGAAGTGCTTTGCTTGAATGTATCGGACACAGAAAGGTCCAACAAGATGATCTCAATAATTCATTTCTGCTCATTCTTCAAAGAAAGGAAACTCTCAACATTCCCAGTGATAAAGGACACACGAAAAGAAGAAAGATTGCAGTCTCATCTGGAAAAAGTGTCTCTCATGCAATTAGTACCAGTAGTAGAATGGTGGAGACATATGTGGGTGTTGCAGCAGAAACTGCTTCACAAACACCTAGAGGCCAACGAGGAAAGCATAAAAGAAAGCAAATCTGGCATTCTAAGAGATGTGATGATCACTATACACAAAACTCTTCTGACAAAGAATCCTGGGAATCTTGCAGAAAGAGATGTCTTCTGGAAGTAGAACATGAAAAAGAAGAGGAAAATTTACAGAACTCTCAAGGATCACAAATTAAACCTGTAAAGAGAGAAGTTGGTGCTTTTGTGATCTTTAATTATAAGGATCATCTGTATCCAGGTGTTATTCAAAACTTTAATGAGATTGGGGCAAAAATAAGTGCTATGACTGAATCAAAAAATCGTGGAAATGGCCATCAAAACCAGATGAACTGCTTTATGAATGGAAAAATATTGTCGAAGGCATAGATCCATCAAACATGGTGAAAAAAAGGGAGTTATTCCAAATTCCTGAACTGAGTAGTGTTGACTGACAATGCTGAATTCTGTGGTAATTAGGTTATGGTATCTAGATTATATAAACATGTTGCATTTTTGGTGAATATAGCATATCTAAGAAAATCTAATATTTACTTTTCATAAGAATAATTCTGCAGTTTTGAAAAGTAAATACTGTATTTTTGTATGTGGATTTTTTTCTATTTAATAAATGTTAAAATTGAACTTTACTATGTGTCAAAATTTGCTCCATACAAGTTTTCCATTAGAATTAAACTGATTTTGAAAGTGGAGTGAAGTAACATGCGTGTATGGGGAAACTTTGACCCACTTTTAAAAATTGTGTAACTCATTATAAAATGAAAACCCAAAGACCTCTTCACTCAGACATTATTCCTTTGTGCTGTAATTAACTGCTTGGAAATTATCAACTGTATTTGTTAACTTCAACTTAGGTGTTTTCAAGCATTGGTACAAAGTGTCTAAATACTGGAGCAAAGTAGCCCTGTTTTATGGTACGTCTGTCCTGTTTGGCAGCCCAGTACAGACTGAGTCCTTCTCCCGTCAATTTCCAGATGGCAAAGGGGGAAGAGTGGTGGAGTTAGATTAGTCGAGGTAGCCTAATTGACATATTTTCCTGCCTCAGGACTTTAATTTCCCACCATGGCATCAGTGCAATGTAGCAAATCTATGGCTGCCATCTTGGATCCCCCATTTTCAATAAATCTGGCAACAATGTAGAGTTGGATGATACAAACTTTGCCCTGCTTCTAGTGCATACATATTTTTAACTTACCATAATGCTAATGGACACACCAAAATTGGTTTTCCTTTCCTTTCTCATTACTAACTTACCTGTAATTAGAAACTATCGCAACAGCACAGCATGGGCAAATCATGCACCCGCCTTGAGGAATTCCAAATTGACCACATAGCAATCAGCTGGATAAACACTAAAGAGATCACGAACACAAAGGTCAGGAAGAACACAAGAATACAATTGGATCATTATCTTACAGAAGTTAAGTGCCTTTGGATTCCAAACAGGGACAGATAGCCACAGACGAATAGAAGAACCGGAAACATGAAGATAGACAGAGACATATTAAGACACAGCCGATCCAGATATGAGGAAGAAATTGAATCATTCAGTGAATGGGAGGACATGAAGTGAAATATGGCGAAACAGGCTGAACTATGGGTGAAGGAAGAAAAGAAATGGAAGCACTGGTGGTGGAACAAGCAAAGTGAGGAAGCAGGAGAGACTGGAGCAGCAAGAAGGACCCGGAAAAATGGAAAGTTTTCTTAGGAGCAAGAAAAGAAGTGGACTGAACAATAAGATGGATCAGAAGACAAATGACGACGCAGGAACTGGACGAGATTGAGACCAACTTCAGGAAAAACAACAGCAGACACTTTTTCCAGAAATTCAAAAAGAGTCTGATTGGATACAAGGATAGAGAACTGTTTATAAGAGATAAGAAAGGGGAGCTGGCTGTTAGTGTGATGGAGAGCTGTAGGATTTTTGCAGAGAACTGTCATGACCTGCTGAATTGTGAACCATCTGAAGACGAGCTGGAATTGGGGACTGACACAGAAGAGGGAGAGCCACGCCCTCCAACCAGGGATGAAGTCACACATGCCATAAGTGATCTAAAGAAAAACAAAGCAACTGGAGAAGTTGGTACAACAGACGAGATGATAAAGTGGGAAGGCAACAAAGCAATAGACAACATGACTTACGTAATCCATCAGATTTGGAGAACAAAGAAGTTGCCAGAAGGATGGAAGAATGCAATTGTATTACCAATACATGAGAAGGGGGACAAGAGAGAGGCAAACAACTACAGAGGAATATCGCTACTAGAAGTTGGATACAAGGTGCTGTCAAAACTCTTGCTCAAGAGAATAGAAGAACAGGTAGAAAGTACAGTTGGAGACTACCAAGCGGGATTCAGGAAGGGAAGAGGATGTATAGAACAGATTTTTACCCTGAAGCAAGTGATAGAACATAGGGCCTTAAAAAACAGTAATAACTTTCATGGACTTCACAAAGGCGTATGACTCCATTGACAGACAGACCCTTGTTTGGATCCTGAAGAACAGAGGACTAGATGGAACTACACAAGAACTAATAAAAGAAATTCTGACAGACACAAAAGCAAGGGTGAGATTCAGAGGAGCACTGTCAGAAGAATTTGAGAGCAAGACTGGTGTTAAACAGAGAGCTGGATTGTCACCATTATTCTTCAATATAGCACTGGATGGAGTGATCAGGCAGTGGAGAGCAATAAATGAGGAAATGGGAATACCATAAACCCATGTGGGGGACAAAATGGACGACAACAGGGCTCAAGTGGACTGCCTAGCCTTTGCAGACGACAATGAGACAGAAGAAGACGCAAAGACACAACTCGACAACTTAAGTAAGGTAGCCAGAAAGGTGGGACTGAGGATCGCCTATGTAAGACAAAGATATGAAATACCACTGCAAACTGGGAAACACCATAAGGCACTGTGCAATTGGTGGACAAATTTAAATACCTGGGAGAATTTATAACAGGAAGGAAAAGGAGCAAGGAGCGAATAACAGAGAGGATAAAGAAGATGAGGTCAGCCTTCTGTATGGCGAGAGAGATATACAATAAAAAATATATATCCACAGAGGCAAAGATAAGCCACTACAAGGCAATGGTGAGGAATGCAGTATTATATGCTGCTGAGACGATGACACTGGGAAGAAATAGGACAAAACAACTAGAGAAAGAAGAGATAAAAATACTAGGTCCCACAAGAGGTGGAGAGAGATGGATGTGAAGACGTAGGGAAGAACTGTATCAGAACATGAGAACAATATCTGAGGAAATCAGACTGAAAAGGGCTAGATTTGCTGGACATGTAATTTGGATGAGTATGGACAGAATGCGGAAGAGAGTGTGGGAAACAACAGGGAGGACAAGGAGAAAGACAGGAACCAAGTGCGTTGTTGAACTTCGGAAGGATTTGTAGGAATTGGGGATCAAGGTCGAAGGAAAGGAAAATTGGGGGCACAAATACACCGACCAATATGCCGGAGACCATTTTGGAAATTTGTGGTAATGTCTTATGGCACCAAATTGCCGAGGTCATCGGTCCCTAAGCTTACACACTATTTAACCTAACTTAAACTAACTTACGCTAAGGACGACACACACACCCATGCCCGAGGAAGGTCTCGAACCTCTCATGGGGGGAGCTGCACGAGCCGTGACAAGAGGCCTCGGACCGCTTGGCTACCCCACGTGGTGCCGGAGATCAACGACAGAGAAGAGTACAGGAAAAGATTAGTGTCATCAGTGGAGCCGACAGGAGAAAAGGACACTGAAGATCTCGGAAGAAGAGTGGGAAAGAAGAACTGAAGAGGTTCTGGGAGAAGTAGAGGAAAATGCAGTCAACGAAAGGGCTATCCGTGGTGCTACAGAGGCTGTAACACAAGAAGAAGAAGAAGAAGAAGAAGAGGAAGAGGAAGAGGAAGAAGAAGAAGAAATGTCAATAATTGAAATCTATCAGTGGCTTTGTTGGCTATTGACAGCGCTCATCCCTTCTTCGTCGTATGATTGGAAATCAAAATATCTTTCCTACATGGCAATCAGGTGATAGGGGGAGTCTGGACCCCCTGCACCCCCCCCCCCCCCTTTGGCTATGTCCTAGGCTCGTTTCATAAACGTTTGGCCAAAGAGCCCTACAGTTTTACGCCTTAATTGCGCTGTGGCTCGACACTAATAAACAATAACTCACGTCCTGCTAGTATGATAACTGTGATTACACATTTGCGCTACTTTGCTATGGAATGTAACTTTTCCTGCTATAAAGTATTTTGATTTGCATCTGCAGCAGCAACAACTCAACACAATTGTTGTTACTGACAAATAAATGTGTGAAAAGAGATTATTACGAGTAATATTGAAGTTTCAGTGTAAATGTAAACAACAGTGTCATAACACCACCAAAGCCTACCAGTCTGGGTGGTTTTCTCCTCAGCTAGAGTTGTGGTAGCTTATTTGGTACAGTACGTTAAATAATGTAGGTATTGCATTCCATGCAAGTTTCCTACGTTGCATATCCACTGATTTGACTAGAAACGTAGAAAAGAAAATTTATTGAGTAGATGTACGTCTATCTGCAAAATGTCGGGTCTTCTGCTATTTACTTGCCACTTTGTTTTGTTTTTGTTTTCTTAAAGGACAACATTCTTCAGCATCACCTCCTATGGTCCTTAGAAAGACAAATGTGATGTCATTTTTAGTTAGTGCCGATTTTTATGGCTCTACGTACGGTTCCTATTTTAAAACCTATGTTACAAATCAAAATAAACGATGCTATGTTCGCGCTCATCCGATATCATATTCAGAAGTGTAGCTTTCTGCTCGCTTGGAGCGCTGTTGTCACACTGTAAAACAAAAACGATCAAGAGTGCCTTACGGGTCGTTTCAACTTGATAGGTTGCCGTGTAAATGGCGCGGGGTTCAAGGCTGTCGGGTTCGAACTTTTCACATCAATACGGCTACCGTGTAAATGGCGCGGTTACTTACGCTGTCAGCACTGAGAGACTGTAGCGACTGCAAGACGTTCAGAAGATCCTAAAGTTGTAAGCAGAACTAAAAAAATGAATAGCAATAAATTCGTTGTTGGATATTCTTTTATATTCACCTGAACAAAAGAAGAAACAGTGTCTTCATCCAATCAAGACACGATCTCTGGACGTTCTTTATACTTTTTGAAGACTTGGAGAAATAATGGTCATTAAATTTTCAGCTGTTTTAAGACAGGTGTGCGAACGTTAGATGATCTGCATGTAAGAATAAGAGATTAAATCCAAAGCTGCAACACATCCTTTAGAGAATGTATCCAACCTATACACTTACTGGCAGTCACAATCAGGGAAAAGTAAACATTTTAAATTTTATTGTTACTTATACTCCTGTTTCAAAGACCTCCAATATATTTTGCAGCATTATGTATATGAAAGATATTTAACAACCAAGACAGATGGTAAATCATAATGTATTATAGTAGACAAAAATCGTAAATGAAAACGTCTAAGAAAAATTTTTAAATAATTAGGTTAGATATTGAATGAATTCATTGGTGAGGTTTCGGAGTGGTCTGAGGCAGCGAGAGATGTGCACAGTGCCCCTGTGAAGTCTTTATTAAAGGGACTGTAAAGTATGGTAGTGGTTACCCTGTGCTGAATGGTGTCCATGGGATGCGCTACGATAAGCAGCCATACTTGTGTTTTCTGACTTGTTGCGTTTTTTAATTTCGTAACTGATTTGTAACACTCTCCGCTGGAATTTCACTACTTCGTCGTCGTCAAAACCGCCCGCGGAATTGTCCCACTGAAAAATGACGTATGCCGATGTGGCCTTTGCTTCAAGCACCAATTAATTAAAGTTCAACTGGTTCTGGTTTGCTTTCTTTCGTTTTTAGTGATGCTGTTTTTTAAAACATTTCAACGTCCAACATGATGAAAACAGCTACCAACAAGACATATAATTTCACACTAAAGAACACAGAAGCATCGCAGGCAACAACAAACCTCAAATACCCCCAGATGTGAGCGCCAACGATGGCCCGTAATCCCTTTTCCATTGGTCGGGACTACTGAAGAACGAGGCGACCAGTCACTGGTTCCTGGCCAATTCTTTCTCACTAAACTTTGAAAAAACACACTACATGCAGTTCAGAACTTGTAAGGGGTGTCCCACGAGTATATGTTTACATATGATGGCAAGAAGATAGAAGAGGTGGACAGTGTTAAATTCTTGGGATTACAGCTTGATAAAAAATTCAACTGGGAGGAGCACACCACAGAACTGCTGAACCGTCTTAACAAATCTCTGTTTGCAATGCGAATTTTGTCAGACACAGGGGATACAAAAATGAAAAAGGTGGCATACTATGCTTACTTTCATTCCATAATGTCATATGGGATTATTTTTTGGGGTAATTCATCAAGCCAAGCTAAAGTTTTCCGGGCACAAAAATGTGCAGTAAGTTATATGTGGTGTGAACTCAAGAACATCCTGCAGAAGCCTGTTTAGGGAACTAGGGATGCTAACTACTGCTTCCCAATATATTTATTCCTTAATGAATTTTGTCATTAAAAATATATCACTTTTTCGAACCAACAGCTCAATTCATGGAATCAATACTAGAAATAAGAATAATCTTCACAAGGATTTAAAGTCACTTAGTCTTGTACAAAAAGGTGTGCATTATTCAGGAACACACATTTTCAATAACTTGCCAGCAGCCATAAAAAGCTTAACAAGCAATGAAATTCAGTTTAAGAGAAGCCTAAAGGATTTATTGGTGGCCAACTCCTTCTACTCCATTGATGAATCTCTCACAAGGGAACCTCCCCATTGCACCCCCCTCAGATTTAGTTATAAGTTGGCACAGTGGATAGGCCTTGATAAACTGAACACATATCAATTGAGAAAACAGGAAGAAGTTGTGTGGAACTGTGAAAAAATAAGCAAAATATACAAACTGAGTAGTCCATGGGCGAGCTTAGCAGTGCCGTGGTCCCGTGGTAGCGTGAGCAGCTGCAGAACCGGAGGTCCTTGGTTCAAGTCTTCCCTCGACTGAAAATTTTACTTTCTTTATTTTTGTATAGTTATTATCTGTCCGTTCGTTCATTGACATCTGTGTTCACTGTAATAAGTTTAGTGTCTGTGTTTTGCGACCGCATCGCAAAACCGTGCGATTAGTAGACGAAAGGACGTGCCTCTCCAATGGGAACAGAAAACATTTGATCACAAGGTCATAGGTCAACCGATTCCTCCACAGGAAAACACATCTGATATATTCTATACGACACTGGTGACAGCATGTGCGTCACATGACAGGAATATGTTGTCGACCCACCTAACTTGTACACTTGGCGAACGGGTAAAAAGATTCTTCTACCTTGCCCGATTTAGATTTTCTTGTGGATGTGATAATCACTCCCAAAAAAGTGATGAAAACATAAGAGTTTGTCACATAAACTGAAAATAACAAATTAAAATTTTCACTTGAAGGAAGATTTGAACCAAGGACCTTCCGTTCCACAGCTGCTCACGTTACCACGAGACCAAGGTACTCCAGCATTCCCATCGTCCTTAATGTTGCATATCTTCCGTTGAACTACTCAGTTTGTATATTTTGCTTATTTTTTCATAGTTCCACACAACTTCTTCCTGTTTTCGCAATTGATATGTGTTCAGTTTATCAAGGCCTATCCACTGTGCCAACTTATAACTAAATCTCAGGGGGGTGCGATGGGGAGGTTCCTTGTGCACCATTTCAGTGAAGTAATGTGTTCATTGTAAATAAGTATTATAGTAGTTGTATTACATGTTTATTACCTTATATATGAATAAATAAAGTTTTTTATTTTAAATTCAGTGCATTAGTATTTGTAAAATGACTTTCATATAGTGCTCATTAAAAAATGACGATCATTCCACTTGGGACCTGTGGAACGGTACATTAGCTTATTTGTTTTAGTTGTAAATATTTGTCATGTATTGTTATTTTTCTGACATGTTCAACATCCTGGAGGACCTCCTCACTACGGATCAATTGGAATAAAAGTAAATCTAATCTAATATAATCTAATGTGCCTTGGTTTACCACTCGTGCTGGCTTCCCACGGCAGCCATGTGCCGTTTAGCTGGTGCCGGGCAAATGTGAAATGTCTCGCACAACCGTGTACCGGCGTCGGACAAGCATGAAACGAGGCAGTTATGTGTTAGACTGAGCTAACACTACGTGACCTTTTCTGTTTTCATTCGATAGATATTCCTCTTCTATGATTCCTTCCACAGATATTCGTCCTCTATGGGTAAACCAAATCAAATTTTTATGCAATAAAATCAGCAGTTAATTACATCTAATCAGCCAGTTATCAAAAGTAGTCCCAAATCAGACATTAAAAACAATTTATTATGGAACCATTTTTGCACAGATTAATTACAGGATAGAGATACGGGGTTGTGCTGCCGACATACAAATGAACAGAATATTAACCCTACAGAAAAGAGCAATCAGAATTATTCATGGATTAGGGTATAGAGATTCATGCAGGGAAATCTTTGTTCCTCATAAATACCTCACAGTCTACTCACTGTATCTTTACAAATTAATTATATTTTTGTGACACATCAAAACAAAGCAACAAAGTGCTCTGATATGCATGCCTATAATACAAGAAATAAAGACTGCTACTATAGACAAAGAACAAAATGAAAAACAACAGACCATAGTCCATGCATTAGTGGTCAAATATAGTGCAACAGATTACCGAGCTCTATAAGGTGCCACAAAGGGAACTTATTCAATGTGAAACTGAAATATTTCTTGATTGACAAGTGTTTATATTCTTTAACTGAATATAAATACATATATATATGACTGTACTAAACTCGTAAAAAAATGCTATGACGTTTGCAAAAGACACCAGTTGGTGTCTCCATGCAAAAATATACAAATAATAAATGTCCATGGAGGTAGAAAAAGAAGGGAGGTGGCTCCACAGACTTACACAATACGTTGTCTTGAAGCCAGAATGGGCGGGGCCTGCCGCCGCTTTAAGTACCCCAAAACTAGCCGACTACTGTTTACGATTGCTGCTTATCCATTATTTCAGTCGTGTGCGCGCAACAAAGGTTTTAAATACCAAAAATTGTAGAGATTACGTGAATAACATAGTGTCAGAAGGCAATTTCGAACGTTTTTCTATTCTTGAACGCGTATTTACTCTTGTAATACGACACATTCGGCCTCCATCACGTATCTTGCTTTTTTGCTGCTATATTTCGAATAACCATAAACAGAAGGAAGTGATGTGAAAAGCGTGCTTTCGTAATCCATCTAATTCCACTTTTACTGTATTTGCATCGATAGCAAATAAAACTGGAACTCTGAATCCAATGATTATATGGTTACTGGTATCGGTACTGCTTTTTGTTCATTACATTTTCAACTTTTAACTCGTATGCACAACATTTTTAGTGTTCACGTTTGCAAAAAACTTACCTACGTGTTCTTTGCTGGCCCATAAACGTGTGCAATGAGGAAAGAAGCAAGGCATTCTATCGTATCTTTTGTGTGCCAAAAAAATGTATGATTATTGAAATGTCAAAGAAACAAAAACTGCATGGAGGCATACTCCATGCAGAATAGGGTTCTTATTTTATTAGATTATCAGCGCATTAGTCTTGCTGTAGTTTACCCATCTCCTCACTTTGAAATCTTACCTGAGATGCATCATTCAGTGTGTGGCCAATAATAGCAACTTACAGGGTAAAAAAACTATATAATTTTTAAACATCTTCCAGCATTATGGAATGCTATAAATGGGATGAAGGGAATAGTCTAAAACGCTTAAGACCCCTTACTATGGATATTTTGCTTTAACATGTATGTGAGTAACTTTTTAGTAACGCTAGTCTAGCCTGTGTAGGAAGTACCCCCACCACTCCAACAATATTCATCGCCAGTCACTGTGTCAGTTTTTCAGGAATAACCAAATATAGTACAATTGGAATGTACGCCTACTTTGATTATCTACTTGATTTTACTTTTGCATTTCATTTTGAGGTTTTCAAAGTAAGTAAGTCTATACAATACTTTGCGACATACCAATGGTTAGTTTCATGTTTAGTGTATCATTCGCAGAATAAACCGTAATGATATGGAACGAGTCGTTATATATTGACATCAATTTTTTTTGTAGATATGCCTTCACGCTGATCATTTATTAGTTTTTACGTTTTTTAATTAAAGATAGACACAGTAAGTAATTCCTACCCATCACCATTTACAAAAGTGATCAAAACTTTTGACTGCAGCATAGTGAAGCCCTGTTTGCGCTACTGACAACTTTAATGAGGCGCAATGAATGTCATTTTTTTTCTTCTGGTATTGTAATTAGATTAGATTAGATTAGATTAGATTAATACTAGTTCCATGGATCATGAATACGATATTTTGTAATGATGTGGAATGAGTCGAATTTTCCAATTCATGACATAATTAGGTTAATTTAACAACATACTTAAGTTAATATAACAACTTTATTTTTTGTGTTTTTTTTCTTTATTATTTTTTTATTTAATTTTTTTTATTTATATCTAAAAATTCCTCTATGGAGTAGAAGGAGTTGTCATTCAGAAATTCTTTTAATTTCTTCTTAAATACTTGTTGGTTATCTGTCAGACTTTTGATACTATTTGGTAAGTGACCAAAGACTTTAGTGCCAGTATAATTCACCCCTTTCTGTGCCAAAGTTAGATTTAATCTTGAATAGTGAAGATCGTCCTTTCTCCTAGTATTGTAGTTATGCACACTGCTATTACTTTTGAATTGGGTTTGGTTGTTAATAACAAATTTCATAAGAGAGTATATATACTGAGAAGCTACTGTGAATATCCCTAGATCCTTAAATAAATGTCTGCAGGATGATCTTGGGTGGACTCCAGCTAATTCTGATTACACGCTTTTGTGCAATAAATACTTTATTCCTCAGTGATGAATTACCCCAAAATATGATGCCATATGAAAGCAATGAGTGAAAATAGGCGTAGTAAGCTAATTTACTAAGATGTTTATCACCAAAATTTGCAATGACCCTTATTGCATAAGTAGCTGAACTCAAACGTTTCAGCAGATCATCAATGTGTTTCTTCCAATTTAATCTCTCATCAATGGGCATACCTAAAAATTTGGAATATTCTACCTTAGCTATATGCTTCTGATTAAGGTCTATATTTATTAATGGCGTCATACCATTCACTGTACGGAACTGTATGTACTGTGTCTTATCAAAATTCAGTGAGAGTCCGTTTACAAGGAACCACTTAGTAATTTTCTGAAAGACAGTATTGACAATTTCATCAGTTAATTCTTGTTTCTCAGGTGTGATTACTATACTTGTATCACCAGCAAAGAGAACTAACTTTGCCTCTTCATGAATATAGAATGGCAAGTCATTAATATATAATAAGAACAACAAAGGACCCAAGACTGACCCTTGTGGAACCCCATTCTTGATAGTTCCCCAGTTTGAGGAATGTGCTGATCTTTGCATGTTACGAGAACTTCTTATTTCAACTTTCTGCACTCTTCCAGTTAGGTACGAATTAAACCATTTGTGCACTGTCCCATTCATGCCACAATACTTGAGCTTGTCTAGCAGAATTTCATGATTTACACAATCAAAAGCCTTTGAGAGATCACAAAAAATCCCAATGGGTGGTGTTCGGTTATTCAGATCATTCAAAATTTGACTGGTGAAAGCATATATGGCATTTTCTGTTCAAAAACCTTTCTGGAAACCAAACTGACATTTTGTTAGTACTTCATTTTTACAGATATGTGAAGCTACTCTTGAATACATTACTTTCTCAAAAATTTTGGATAAAGCTGTTAGAAGGGAAATTGGACGGTAATTGTTGACATCAGATCTATCCCCCTTTTTATGCAAAGGTATAACAATAGCATATTTCAGTCTATCAGGGAAAATGCCCTGTTCCAGAGAGCTATTACACAGGTGGCTGAGAATCTTACTTATCTGTTGAGAACAAGCTTTTAGTATTTTGCTGGAAATGCCATCAATTCCATGTGAGTTTTTGCTTTTAAGCAAGTTTATTATTTTCCTAATTTCAGAGGGAGAAGTGGGTGAGATTTCAATTGTATCAAATTGCATAGGTATGGCCTCTTCCATTAACAGCCTAGCATCTTCTAATGAACACCTGGATCCTACTATATCCACAACATTTAGAAAATGATTATTAAAAATATTTTCAACTTCTGACTTTTTGTTCATAAAGTTTTCATTCAATTTGATGGTAATACTGTCTTCCTCTGCTCTTGGTTGACCTGTTTCTCTTGTAATAATATTCCAAATTGTTTTAATTTTATTATCAGAGTTGCTGATTTCAGACATGATATACATACTCCTGGATTTTTTAATAACTTCTCTTAATATAACACAGTAGTTTTTATAATTTTTGATAGTTTCTGGGTCACTACTCTTTCTTGCTGTCAGATACATTTCCCTTTTCCGGTTACAAGATATTTTTATACCCTTAGTAAGCCATGGTTTGTTACAAGGTTTCTTACGAGTATATTTAACTATTTTCTTGGGGAAGCAGTTTTCAAATGCATTTACAAAAATGTCATGAAATAAATTATATTTTAAATTGGCATCAGGTTCACAGTACACCTCATCCCAGTCTAACTGCTGTAGGCTTTCCCTGAAATTTGCAATTGTTAAATCGTTGACTGAACGTACTACTTTGGAGGACTGTTTAGTATTGCTGAATGGAGCTATGTCATATATTGTAACTAGCTGTGCACCATGATCAGAAAGACCATTCTCAACAGGCTGAGCATTTACCTGGTTAAACTTATCTTGGTCTATAAAGAAGTTATCTATCAGTGAGCTGCTATCCTTTACCACCCGAGTAGGAAAATCAATAACGGGTGTCAAATTGAAAGAACCGAGTAATACTTCAAGGTCATTTTTCCTGTTACCCTCTTTCAGAGAATCTACATTGAAGTCCCCACAAATAATAATTTGCTTCCCCCCGTCTGACAGATAGCACAACAAGGAGTCCAAATTTTTCAGAAATAGTTGAAAATTTCCTGATGGGGACCTATATACAGTTACAATTATAAATGTGCCTTTATTTAATTTAAGCTCACAGGCACATGCTTCTATATGTTTCTCTACACAAAACTTTTTTGTTTCTATACTTTTTGCACAATGATAACTTTTGACATAAATGGCAACTCCTCCTTTCTCCATATTTTCTCTCATTACATGTGCAGAGAGCTTATAACCACTTACATTTACCTTATCCATATCGGTAACAATGTGATGCTCAGACAGGCATAGTATATCCATTTCATTCTCAGCTTCTAAATCTTCTAAACAAACCAGAAGCTCATCTACTTTATTCTTTAAACTCCCAATATTTTGATGAAATATACTTACATTATTTTTAATTATACTTTTATGAGAACCTTTCCTTATTCTAACATTTGCAGTACTCTCCTGTCTGAGTTTCTCATTGTGCTTAGGCCTAGTTCCTATACCAGTGGTCACATGGTGTTCAGAGAGGCAGATTATGTCAACTAGGTTGGGTTACTTTAATTCATCAATGCAATTACCTAGGACTGAGATACAACTTGGTGGAGATAAAATTTCTGGTGATTGGTGAAAATTTATAATTGGTAGCTGTGATTGGTGATCCAATGTGCTAGAATTGTGCTGTTTAATTTCTTTCCTAAACTGAAGATTTGTTTCAATCCTGACCTCTCGTAGAACTTGACATCTTTCTGTCTTACCTATCCTAAAAAAGGTGCTGCTCCAACACCTGTAACCACTGGTATTTTACCATTCATGGCAGTGCCTCCCCCCCTTAAATTTCCTTCTATTACCCCAGCCAGTTTCCCCTTCCCTTTCCTGCTGAGATGTAGGCCGTGCCTGGTATAGTCCCACCTACTGAGATAATCAACAGGAACCACACCAATATGAGCCCCTGCACCCGACCCAAGCAGCCGTTCCAACTCCAAATTATCTCTCCCAACAGAAGAGTTCAAATGAGGCCGGTCATGGCGTCTCAGGACAGATACAAATTCAACATTGGTGTGTCTCGATGCCGACGCAATCTTTACCAGGTCACACTCTATACTGTACCCAGGATCTCTGTCGATGCTGTTCCCTGGCCCTCCCACAATAACCATGGTGTCTTCCCTGGTAAATCCTTTACAGAGTGAACCGAAATCTTGTGTCACCTGATCCAGACTAGCACTTGGTTTGAAAAAATTTGTTACCTGGTATTCTGGTCCTAATTCCTCCTGCAGAAGTTGGCCTACACCTCTGGCATGAGAACTGCCTAACAACAAAACTTTCTTCCTTTTCGATGACTTTCCTACATTCTTTTTCAATTTCCTATTTACAACGAACTTCAGGAAGGAGTAACTATACTGTGAAACGGATGGATTGCTGCTCACATGCCTAGTACAAGGCAGGCACGACGAAAAGAGTGTGTACATAAATTTTCAGCCAAAGCCTTCTTCAGAAAAGGAGCACAACACACATACACATCTGTACAATCAGACACACAAAACACTCACGCATACATGACCACTGTCTCCGGCTGTTCTAGCCAGAATCTTTTTTAGAGGGGAAGAAATGTGGAAAACGAATAATAATAACTATCGGAGAGGAATTCAGGGCATCACATACTGCACCAACTATCAGCGCGGTTACGTAGCCGTGTGTTATGCGATGACGAGACCGTTGATAACAGTGCAGCTCGGATGTCAGAGCGTTTGCGACTTGGAAGGCAATGACAAACACAGGAAAGATGGAAAAGAACGGACACTCAGTACTGTAAGGCAAATCTAAAAGTCAAATGACAGAAATAAAACCTTTACAATAAAACTAAACAGTGCAACAATAATTCATGTATACAAAAGAAAATATTGCTAGAATTGCTCCAGTTACGAATGAAATGTGATTTATTTAAACTTTACATTACGATCGGATCAATGAGTACACCTCTAAACAACGCAAGCTGGCATTTTTGATGAAACAATTACGTCTCCATATGGTAAAAGCATCAAATACTCGAAATTGAGTACGGGCACATCAGAGTGTACAATCACATGTCATCCTATTTGAAACATATGCAAAATTTACAAAAGTTTAAAGTGAAACTGAAAGAGTACTTGCTTGACCACTGCTTCTATTCGGTTTCCGAGTTTTTAGAGTACCAGAAAAGTGTAGTGTAATTGCCCAAATATTCTTAATAAGTCTATCATTTTATTTTATTATATTAAAATTGTCATCAATATTCAACATGTATTGAATAATTTTTAATTATTTATCCTTTCAAAATAACAATGTGTATGATGAAGTATATACTGTACCAACCTGACTTGACCTACATCGTTTGTGCAAAATATGTACCTAAACACGATCAATAAAGAAATACAAATACAAATACAAATAGTGACATCAGGGGAAAGTATCACCGCTATGAACCTAATGTTGTGGACTAGTTGAGATTTGGACATCGGCTTCAAGTTTCTTTTTTTACCTCCGTAGTGATACCCATAGACCATATATAATAAGACCGGGCATGCTCCCATCTCTGGCGAGTTAAGGTTTGAAACCAACATAAGACTCTGGGTAGAAAGCCGAGTTCGTGTCTGTACGCGCTGTGTGAAGTGGAGCTGACAGTTTCAGTTTCTCCTATTTATAGCTGAAATCAAGCATTGATTTTGACAATTCAGCGACCTGTAGTACAACTGTCACACATGTAGTAGTGCAATTAACGTACTTTCTCCGAAATTCCTGATAATAAAGCAACGGTTATCGTTTTTACAAGTGGTCTGTTTTAAACGTATTGAAAGTTCTTTTTAACAAGCAACAGAATAATTGTTGTTTAGCGAATACTCTTTTTTGATACTGTGAATTCTTGTAGTTCATCACTTCCACAGGAGTGGAAGACAAAATATTAATTCTGCACGCAGCATTAGGTTTCTAACGATTCCACAAGAATTTGTGTGAAATGTTACAGGCTTTTGTAAGAAAGGAAATTCGTTTATGGGCATAATGTCAGGTATTTACATAAAATAATGACACATTTTTTCTGACTTTTTCTCAATTCATTACAGTTTCCGAAATGTTACCAAGATAGGAAATGTAATACATTACAAAACGTTGATTATACTTGTGTAGTGAGCTAGATGTTAACAATTTTCGTCTTAAAATCAAGTTTTGCATCCAAGGACCAACATCCATCCTAACTTTCAATTCATGGAAATAACTCTGCAAATATTTTGAAATAGTTTCCTTTCACAATTGAGATTTTCATCAGTTTGTGGAGAGTGTAGGGTCAAAACAAGATTTCTCTGGGCATATATTCACTGAAGAACTGTAAACAGAACAGTCAGTACGTTTCACCTGGCCACACTAAAAACGATAGCCTTCGCATTAATGTTAGGAATTTCGGAGAAATCAGATTAACTGCACTACTACGTGTGTAATAGCAGTAAAGCAAATAATTTTCTTGTTAAAACCAATGCTTCATTTCATTTAAAATGAGAAAAACTGGGTAATTTCCAAGAATGATTGCCTGTGGAAGTAGCTGGGTCCAAACGAAACATATCGAACGTGCGATGGTAAATCGATCATGCGACCCCGGTGACGGGCGTTGTCATCAATTATTTGTGATCGTCATCTTTATCTGTTTTCCGTCGTTCCCGTACTTGCTCTAAATTACATACCTCCGCGAATTATTTGTGAGTTGCTAGGGAAACCCAGACGATTTATGTCGTTACTGAGTGGAATGTCTGGTGTTCTTGACGTTTCTTCGGTGGATTCTCTCACATGGAAGAATCTAATTCCATGTTTATGCAGCGTAGAAAATTGTTCGACTTTTTGTAGCAAATATGGAGTACTACCAGACAAGGAAAGAAGGCACTGTAGACTGTGGTGGTGCGAAGTGTGTAAAACTCCGTAAGAACAGTTTCGATGCTGAAATACCGTTACAATTTCATTGCGGACAGTGCGGAAAACGAACGAGTATCAGGAAGAATACATGGTTCGACTCTTCCAAATTATCCATCCAGAGCACCGTAATGGACTTTCACATGACGACAACACCGACGTCGAGTAAAGTAAGTCGTCTCCTTTACAATTACAGGTATTTTTGTAACGCTCTTTTGTCGTTGCAGTAGTGACCAACGTAAACATACAACGCCCGCCAGAGTCGCACGATCGATTTACCATCGCACGTTCAATATCTTTCGTTTGGACCCAGCGACTTCGATAGGCAATCATTCTTGGAAATTACCAAAAACTGTGTCAGCTCCACCCCATAGAGTAAATATCTCTGGAGTGAGCATTCACATGCGCAGAACAATTTTGTGTTGTCAACATACATTGCCGGCCTGGTCACGTGATCTCGGGACATCGTGTGTTTGTCCGTATAGCGCCCTGTATATTTAGAATGTCACTTCATCCCTAGTACAGACGGATTCTTTTCGTACGTGTCGTGGATTATTTATATATGTTGCGCAGACATTTTAACAATATCCATTTGATACCGGGAATAAACCAGCTACATAACTTTTAAGGGCAAGTGATATTACATTCTGCTTCTTTGCGATAGGTGTCATAGTTCAGATGCACTCGATCTTTGGTAGTTTTCGCTATGATACGGCACTTTATAGTATTGCAGAGCCTGACGTACATTTTTGCAGTGATAGTCGTTTTTGCGACCTAATGCACAATTTTTCGTACTGGTGGCACTTTGAGGTATTTATTTAACGCATTTTAAGTGCTTGCCACCAGTTTATTAAATAAATAGTAGAATGAGTAATCTATATACATAATCGACAAGTCACTGATAAATGCATGGAGGATAGTATTTACTGAAACAACTAACCTTCCCCTTTCCTGTCCCACTAGCAAATTTACGAGAGGAAGCGATTGTTTGTGAGCTTTTGTATGAGCCGTAATATCTGTTTTATAGTCATAAAATCGTAGAAAAATAGGTCTACAGAATCAAGCCTTAATTATAAGACGTATCGAAATTTTTAAACATATAGTGTCACTTACTAATATGAATACTATAATTAGAGCTAAATGGTATGTACCCATGAAAAGTTACTATCCCTCCTTTCACACATTTTTCTTTGCATCCGTAGCAACAACAGTAATTCCCCTCGCTATTACACTATCAACAAACGGCGAAACACAACAAAAACTCTTGATATTATAAACTTCAAACGCTGCAGAAAGCACACACGCACAGCGAAGTCCCGAAAACACGTGACAATCCTGGTTTAATGTTGACAACATGCGCAGAACGCAATGCTCACTCCAGAGATATATACTCTATGCTCCACCCCAAAGAGTGCGTAATAACAGAAACTCGACGTCAAGTCGCGAGTCACGTGACTTAAATGTTGTTTTCATTGTAATGACGTCACGCGCAGTCTATGCTATCTGTGGTCTACGGTGATATCGATTGACAGAATAATTATATTCGCCTCGTCCAATACTATCATAAATATTCTTTGTGCCACAGTTGACGAAGAATGTGAATTCTAAGTTAGGTTTCTAAGAAAACAGTTCGTTTCTTCGATTCTTTCTTTCATATTATGTAAAATTGTTCACAAGTGGGGACAGTTTATAGCATAATCGCACGCTCGGATATATAAGATCTGAGAAGTACGGAACTTGCAAACAACGTCTCATGTTTATTTAGGCACTAGAAACATCCCAGTGGATCTGAGCAAATGAATTGCCACTATCCGAAATTGAGGTTCTCCGAATATAAAAGTGAGTGAGTAGTGGAGAGTGGCGATGGGGGACGAGCCGCTGCAGCCGCCGTGGTTGTCGTCGGGCGACGAGGGCGCACCCGGCTGGAAGTACGCGGCGACGCAGCTGGAGCACAACGCGAACTTGCGGCTGGGCTGCCTGGAGCGCGCGCGGCGCCTCACGGCCACGGTGTGCACCGTGTCGCCGGAGTGCGTCAACGAGGAGGAGATGGACCGGCTGGTGGAGGCGGGGCTGACGACGTGCCGGCTGGACCCGAGCCGCGGCAGCCTGGAGCAGCTGGCCGCCGTGCTGCAGGCGCTGCGTGAGGCGGCGGCGCGCCGCGGAGCGCGCCTCGGCCTGCACTGGCCCATCTCGGCCGCGCTCGCCACGAGCGGACCCGCCATCCGCACGGGCCAACTGTCCGGCGGCTTCTCCGCCGCCATACACCTCGACCCGGGAGACGTCGTCACGCTCACCACGGACAGACAGTACTCCGAATCCTGCTCTGCCGACAACCTTTACGTCGATTACGAGAAGATTACCAGTGTCGTCAACGTCGGAGACACGGTGTTGCTCGACGAAGGGCGCATGTCGATGATTGTGAAAGAGGTAGGTATCGTACACAGTCTAGCGGAACAGTCGTGACCGAGCCCCTACCACGCCGTAGCGGAGAAGCGAGGCAACTGTACCCCAATTGAAGCAGCTGATCGCCGCCATTTGCAAGGATGAATCCCAGTACAGTGTGTAAACTTTTAGATGGCAGACCTCTCCCTAGTCCTGAATCGGTAGAAGTCGGTAAACGTCAGGAGGCTTCGGTAGGCACGCAGTTGCGACTGCTACCAACATTACGTAGCTGACTGTGTTGTACAAGGTAGCCATTGTCGTCTGCTTCGTTATTGTTTTGCGCTGTACCGTTCTGCGTGTTTTTATCGTGCAGTTGTGCTAAACATTATCAAAGTGAGTGAAGAGGCAGTTGCTGGCCCATCTCGGTAGTCACCAACAACCCCTACCGGTAGGCCTACGGTTAGAAGGAAACCAATACTACGTAGCGATGCTCGCAAAATTATATTGCGTGTGATTGAATGCTGCGAAAGGGAAAGGGAGCAGAAAAAATTTCTTCCATTACTCCTTTCGGGTGTTCGGAGAACAACTCACCAAAGTTTCATTGCAATCGGATGGATGGTTTGTGAGTGCATAGTAGACAAACATACATACATTCATTGGAAATACAGAAGCGTCCGATCTTACCCGTCGGCTTTGACCCATGACGTCACAAATATGGCGGAAACGACCACAAACGACAATTCCAATATGGCAGATATAAAAACATCGCATACGTATCATAAACACTGAAATACACAGGTTTCACAAAAAGCCTAATGACTCTAACGGGACAAGCGTGGGAAATTGGGGGTTTTTGGGTGGGGAGAAACTAAATATACACAAATGTAGCCACCGACCGCCATACAAAACCAAGCAAAACGACGAAAAAATCAACATCACGAAACTGACCAAATACCAAAAAACACATTCTTATCCAGAATCAGACACTTCCCTTGACCTACATAGATCTACAGTAACTCCCGATCCCATAAATTAGGATCGAACACTTCCCTTGACCTATATAGCTCAACAGAACCTCCCGATCACATCCCCCGATACAAAACTCAAAAAACACTTCCCTTAAACCTACATACATCTACAACAGCTCCCGATCCCATAAATTAGGATCGAACACTTCCCTTGACCTATATAGCTCAACAGAATCTCCCGATCCCATCCACCAATACAAAAATCAAACCGAATACACTCAATAACAAACTCACCCGACGTACAGCAATTACCATTACATTAACCATCACACAAAACCGTTAACTCACTAATACAAATTCCGCTTCAAAACCACGAACACAGCACTCACCACTGAGCAACAGCAAACTGACCCCAACAAACCAAACAAACGTAAACCATGAACACACCACCAGAGGGCACGACAAACACCCCACGACATCTACAAACACGCCACAATCACAAACCAAACTCCGGGCCGTAATGACGTCACACACCACAACACGCTTACGTCACGGGTCAAAGCCGACGAGTAAGATCGGAGGTTTCTGTTGACCCCATTCATTTATATATATATATATAGATTTTAATATATATGACGATTTCAGTTTCGTTTATGAACAACATTTAAAGCGAGTTTTACTTCCAAGCCTTTCGTCTGCTTTGTAGTGCCAGCACTGCAACTGCTAGGCGTGCCTCGTGTCCCCCAACGGCTCCTCTCCCCTCGCCGGCCAATGCTTGCTCCCTCCTCTCCCCGCACTCCCAACACAACTCAGCCGTCTTACAGTTAACACACTGTACTGGGGTTGTGATTTGAAGTATATGAGGCGCAACAAGAGCAAATTGCAGCACAAATTAAGCACATGTTTGTTTAAAAAAATACTGAGTATTCGAGTGTATTTTAAAAGTATACTTAAATGAATGAAGTTTCCTAATTTCCGAAATACGCCTGCATAGAGACGCGAAATTTAAGAATGTAAGGCTCTTTCCTGACAAGGTGGAGCGAGTTTACATCGAGCTATTTGCATTAGACAATTACATGAAACTTTTAAAGTAGCAGACAGTACGATTATTATTTAATTCACATAATTTTCCTGTCAGTTCCTGTTTGCTTTTTGCCGACTACTGTGTACATTTTGCACGCTTACTTTTGTTTAGCACGGTTTTGTCTACACTCGAATATTGGTATGATTAATTGTAATAACCCATATCACTTTAAATACCGTAGGAATTTCATTCGCACATTAGTTTTTAACACTGATAGCACCCCTGAAAGTGGTTGAGTTTGCAACATTTGATCAAATATTTGACCATTGATGAAGTATAATCACCACCTGACAACACATGTTAAGTATCTAAACGCAATTATTCGACCTACCTCTGATTCATACTTAATATATATTTGATTAAAAATCTGAATACCTATCATGTGCCTAGTTCTTCATTCAGTTCAATGTAGTACATTAACCCTCTTAGTATTTTTAGTAATTTATGTGCAAATACAATATAAGTACTTGACATGCAACAAGTCTAACACTGCAACTTTTTCCCTATGTAACTTGCAATTTTTGTAGCAGAAAGTTTATTAGATACAGTATAAGGTATAAATATAGACATCAGGTTAGGCTATAGAACAATCTGCTGTCATCTACATTTAGCATTTGCATTAATTGGCTTTGCAAACACTATACCTTTTCAAATGAGTTGGAAATCCAAATACTGTCGATATAGCATCATCCTTCAGTTGACTTCTATTTACATAATTTTCCATACATAATTTTCGAAATGAAGAGAGCACAGCAAATGATTTGCTGTCGGTTAGAAGTTCTCTCTCCGAGTACCAACAATCCATTTCCGATGTAGAAAATCATTTGTAAGGGGAATCCTATCATCATGTATTATGATGTATTATTTCTCCATGAAAATACTACATACAAGTAATAGAAAGTAACAAACAACCAGAAATGACTGACCTGTGAAATGTAACATTGTTTCCGTCTTCATCTTTGCTTCCATTCTTCTTGTTACAATTAGAAGCAGCAGACGAACGAACCATGTTTACGCACTGTTTCCCTGCAAATGGCGACTTCTGTCATGTCCAATGTGAGGACGCGAAACTAACGCCAATGCGCGGTGTAGTTTTTATTTAGTAAGTCTATGGTCGTGACACTTCGTTTCGTTTTTGTTACCACGGCGATAGCAGCGTGCCAAGTGGCCGGCAATCGAAACTACTGAAAACGATATCGGGTGAGTGCGAATGCTATCTCCTATAATGATTTTGTAACAAAGTGTAAAAGCTATGGCTCGTTTCTATTTTACAGGTTACTATTCCTTGCTGTGGGGGTGTGATTTTTGGTATTTTTTTCTAAACCAGATGGCAGTTATAAGACTAGAGGGACATGAAAGGGAAGCAGTGGTTGGGAAGGGAGTGAGACAGGGTTGTAGCCTGTCCCCGATGTTATTCAATCTGTATATTGAGCAAGCAGTAAAGGAAACAAAAGAAAAATTCGGAGTAGGTATTAAAGTCCATGGAGAAGAAATAAAAACTTTGAGGTTCGCCGATGACATTGTAATTCTGTCAGAGACAGCAAAGGACTTTGAAGAGCAGTTGAACGGAATGGAGTGTCTTGAAAGGAGGATATAAGATGAACATCAACAAAAGCAAAACAAGGATAATGGAATGTAGTCTAATTAAGTCGGGTGATGCTGAGGGAATTAGATTAGGAAATGAGACACTTAAAGTAGTGGAGTTTTGCTATTTGGGGAGCAAAATAACTGATGATGGTCGAAGTAGAGAGGATATAAAATGTAGGCTGGCAATGGCAAGGAAAGCGTTTCTGAAGAAGAGAAATTTGTTAACATCGGGTATAGATTTAAGTGTCAGGAAGTCATTTCTGAAAGTATTTGTATGGAGTGTAGCCATGTATGGAAGTGAAACATGGACGATAACTAGTTTGGACAAGAAGAGAATAGAAGCTTTCGAAATGTGGTGCTACAGAAGAATGCTGAAGATTAGATGGGTAGATCACATAAGTAATGAGCAGGTATTGAATAGAATTGGGGAGAAGGGGAGTTTGTGGCACAAGTTGACTAGAAGAAGGGATCGGTTGGTAGGACATGTTCTGAGGCGTCAAGGGATCACCAATTTAGTACTGGAGGGCAGCGTGGAGGGTAAAAATCGTAGAGGGTGGTCAAGAGATGAATACACTAAGCAGATTCAGAAGAATATAGGTTGCAGTAGGTACTGGGAGATGAAGAAGCTTGCACAGGATAGAGTAGCATGGAGAGCTGCATCAAACCAGTCTCAGGACTGAAGACTACAACAACAACAAACCAGCAAGGCAAAACAGAGGCCACTACTTCCACCACATCAAGTGGATTTAGTGCTCACGTACTCACACTGAGCCGTGAACACTCCCCAGTTTATCAATGGGGAATAGTTGAACATTATTACTACTGTTATCGGTGCCATGCGTGCAATGCTCGTGCCAGGCCCGCGATATTGAATCTTTATACTATCGTTTGTGGCGCGAGACGTGCACGACCTTATAGCAACCGTTATAGTTCCGCATTATTCTGTTACACTAGGGGTGAGTTCACGTAAGGAAAGAGAGAGAATGTAAGATTTACGGACTCATTTATTAAACAATTGAGAATCGAACAATAATACAAACAAATGGGGGTGGGGGAAGAAAGATTCGAGTTCAACAGCTTGCCCTAACGTACGTTCATAACACGCCACGATAGAAGGAGGAAGGGAATTGTAGTGATGATCGCCGTATTATCAAATAGAATCCCATTTAGTAAAGGAAGGGGTTGCAGGCGTGCAACGACCACCACCAGGAATTAGCCAAAGAGTAAGAAGATGCTACTGTGCGTGAATCGCTCCGTAGCCTCCCGTACTAAAGCAATAAAACCCGCAAGACGCGAAACTATTCACAATGACCTATCAGGTTCTCGCTGGGTCGCAGGGCGCGAATCTACAGTGCACGTCGGCGCTCATGCTTACCGAACTTTATCTCCTGGAAGCGGCAGGTCTCCGACACGGTCACACTAGAACTGAACTACTGCCCCTTTGTCCACCACCCATCCACGGAGGAGCGGTTGGCGCCCGCCCGCGAAAAACGGGCGCGCACCTGAACTGGCCATCATAGGGCCGGAATTTCACAGGGAGGTGACCTCGCGACGTTAAAATTGAGCAGAAATAGCGTTTACAAGGTTGGTAAGGCAGGTTGGGGAACTGAGAACAGGAGAAACTTTGGCCACTACTGAAAATTCAAACGACACCACGTGCTACCCTGGCGATCGGAAAAAGGATCGGAAACTGGAAGCCATCATGGCTACTAGGGAGACTGCTGCCCTCGCCCATAAAGAAAATTCCTGGCGCCAAGCTCCTCTCACAGATCAGCGTGAGACAAACTGTAAAAATCGTCAAATAAATCAGGCAACCCATAGAAATTATTAGTATTACCTGAATTATTACTTTACCGAGTACCAGAATGCTGGGATTTACAATAAGAGCATATGTAGCACCATAAAAATCGACAATAACTAAAAAATGACACCACATTTGTCATTATTGAGTTTTCTAAGGACCGCAGAATGTATAAAGCAATACATTGCAGGACAGTTTATTTACGTTTCTGTTGGAACGTGCAGATATTTGCTGAAATATGTCGTCTACTGATAATAACCAGAAATTGCTATCAAACACCAGAAGACCATCGGCTCAAACACACAGTATATCTACCCGACAACGTGAAGTTTTGGTCGCTACAGTACCAGCCGAATCAGTGACGGTGGAACGTAGGAAATCTGGATGGAAAATAATTCCTGCATTATTTAACGTATCAAATATGCCAAAACATCTATAGCTGAAGGGAAAACCACATAGATATGATACTAAAAAGTGAAAAGCAACAAAACTTGTTTCCCAACACAGATGAAACTAATTCCACAACTGTCGATACATCTGAGCAAGGAAGGAATCTTCAACGCATTCGCTTTTGAAGCAAAAGTAATTACATTTACAAAAATGTCTCTGTATTAGAAAGTCGAGTGATGTGTAAGAATGGACGCATCATTGAAGTCCGAAAACAATTTTTAGGTGTCAAGGGAAGTGCCAGGCATAAACATGCTTCTCACGCATGAAATATGTGGTTATATTCTCTTGTTTTCGGCGGAGCAAGCTGCAATTATACTCACATATTCGAAAATGTTTCTTCATCAATAAATTGTAGCTTGTGTCACTGAATCAGTGAGTTTTGTCTGATTTTACATTTATTTGACGATAATTCATGTGTCTTGGTAATTTACTAATGCATGGAGTGTAAAATATAACTAGTTCGTTAATTAAGTAGAAATAGAATTAAAACCTAACATTATTCTTACGACCCATGTCTCTGCTTTCTCACCGCTTGGTGCGCTAGGTTCGCTCCAGCTGTCAAACGCTAAACTTTCGCGCTAGAGAATTCACGACTGTATGTACTGGACTGTGGTATTATACACTGTTTTGGGGATGAAGAGGAAATTGCATTACTAGCCGTCGGTCTAGACCAGTGACGTAGTCACAGTCTAATACACGCAGTCGCGACACCCTCTGCTGCGAAAGTTGTTACCGTTTGACAGCTGTAGCGTTGAGAAAGTAGATACATGTGTCGTAGGACTAATGTTATGTTTTAACTATTTTTCTGCTTAATTAAAGAAAGACTTATGTTTTTTACGTTCCATGCATTACTAAATTAGCAGGAGACATGAATTATCGTCAGATAAATGTAAAAACAGCCGAATCTCACTGATTCAACGACATAAGCTACAACTTATTCATGAAGAAACATTTTCGAGTATGAGTGTGACTGCAGTTTACCCCGCAAAAAACAAGAGAATGTAAACACATATTTCATGCGTGGGAAGCATTTCTCACTGTTTTTGTCTGTTCTTATTACAATACGCACTTTTCTTGATACTTAAAATTGCAAACTTTAATGATTCATCCATTCATACACATCTCTCGACTCTAAAATACACGAAAAGTTTTGTAAATGTAATAACCTTCGCTTCAAAAGCGAATGTGTTGAAGATTCCTTTTGTTTGTTACTAAGATGTAGTGAGAGTTGTGGAATTAGTTTCATCTGTGTTGGGAAACAGTTTCATTGCTTTTGACGTTTTATTGTCACATCTATGTGGTTTTTCCCTCCGGCTACAGATGTTTTGGTGCATTTGGTAGGTAAGTAATGTAGGTGTTATATAACATCCAGGTTTCCTATGTCCCACAGTCACCGATTTGGCTGGAACTGCAGCGACCAAAACTTCACGTTGTTGGGTGGATATAGGACGTCTTTCTGTTAAAGGTCTGGTCTTATGGTGTTTACTATCATTTTTTGGTTATTAACGGAAAACGACATACTTAAGGAAATATCTATGTTCCAAGAGAAACGTAAATAAGTTGTGCTGTAATGTACCGTTTTTCCAGGGTCCTTATGAAACTCAAGAATGACAAATGTGGCGTCATTTTTAGTTATGGCACTACATACGCTACGTTACAAATCAGTGTAGACGATAATATTCGCACTCATCCGATATCATTCAGAAGCGTCGCTTCCTGGGCGCTTGGTACACTGCTAACGCAGTGGCTAACAAAAACGAGACGCAATGTCACGACTGTAAACCCGGCCCCAGACGGTTAATAACACTGTGCGATGCTACTGACGTTCTCTCTATACAGCTCAATAAAATTGTGCAATTAAATAGTGGTTCGAAAATGTTGACGATAAAGACGTTGGTGCTGTGATAATTGCTCTACTTCATTGCAAGCAGAAAAATATGTGGATGAAAAACTCGGTCAAGGGGCAGTCGAAGATCACTCAACTTACTGAGAGATTTGAGGCTGAAAAAAAATCGCAACTTTTTGTGTGTTGACGGCCCAACATCTGATACATTACTGGAAATGATTGTCAACGTACGTAGGCGTCCCCATACATAGTACGACCTCTTTTTATCCATTGCAAAATTTTTATACACTACTAGAAGTGATTTCCCATGATTCCGCTAAAATTCTCGCGCACGGCTTTCCGGGCGGGAAGGAGCGCCTGGTCCCCGGCACGAATCCGCCCGGCGGCTTTGTGTCGAGGTCTGGTGAGCCGGCCAGTCTGTGGATGGTTTTTAGGCAGTTTTCCAGCTGCCTCGGCAAATGCGGGCTGGTTCCCCTTATTCCGCCGCAGCTACACTGTGTCGGCGATTGCTGCGCAAACAAGTTCTCCACGTACGCATGCATCACCATTACTCTGCCACGCAAGCATAGGGGCTACACTCGTCTGGTGTGAGACGTTCCCTGGGGGGGTTCACCGGGGGCCGAACCGCACAATAACCCTGGGTTCGGTGTGGGGCGGCGGAGGGGTGAAGTGGACTGCGGTAGTCGTCGTGGGGTTGTGGACCACTGTGGCTGTGGCGGGGACGGAGCCTCTCCGTTGTTTCTAGATCCCCGGTTAACATAACATAACATAGCGATAGCAGTTGCTGTAAATTGTTTGTTCTTTTAAGTACGATATTGAAATAATGTACGTGTACTAAATATTGAGTGGATAACCGCCTGGTATATAATGTTTTTTGTGTTACCTATAAAATTTAGTTCTTGAGGAATAATACGTTCCAAAACCGACCAATTCATTTGCATCAGAAATAGAAATTTTAGAGTCTTGCACTCACCTCCCTCCCATCCTCCTGCTCCCACGGACGTTAGATTTTTGTGGACGTTCAAATCCCAATTATCAATAACCAAAACTGTACAGTGAGAGGCATAATTTCACGAAGTCTTCGTTTACCTGTTATGTATTATGATACAATATATTGCATGTGGCAGTTCTTTCGAACTAAAAATTTACAAGTTCACGTTCATCTTATAGTTACGGAAACTTGTCACGCAATAATGAATGCACTACATGACTGTTTCCGGATAGGTAATGCACGCTCGCACATAAATATCTATTTATGATTTGTCATAATTTTGCTTTAATTATTTTTTTTAACATCGTCCTTCGTGGCCTTTCCCTGTATTTTTTGAGCAGCAAATCACACGATTCATTATAAGCATTTCCGTTTTTGTACTCCTCTGCATTAACATCCCATAATGCCGGTAGTTATTTATACAGGGCTATTACAAATGATTGAAGCGATTTCATAAATTCACTGTAGCTCCATTCATTGACATATGGTCACGACACACTACAGATACTTAGAAAAACTCATAAAGTTTTGTTCGGCTGAAGCCGCACTTCAGGTTTCTGCCGCTAGAGCGCTCGAGAGCGCAGTGAGACAAAATGGCGACAGGAGCCGAGAAAGCGTATGTCGTGCTTGAAATGCACTCACATCAATCAGTCATAACAGTGCTACGACACTTCAGGACGAAGTTCAACAAAGATCCATCAACTGCTAACTCCGTTCGGCGATGGTATGCGCAGTTTAAAGCTTCTGGATGCCTCTGTAAGGGGAAATCAACGGATCGGCCTGCAGTGAGCGAAGAAACGGTTGAACGCGTGCGGGCAAGTTTCACGCGTAGCCCGCGGAAGTCGACGGATAAAGCAAGCAGGGAGCTAAACGTACCACAGCCGACGGTTTGGAAAATCTTACGGAAAAGGCTAAAGCAGAAGCCTTACCGTTTACAATTGCTACAAGCCCTGACACCCGATGACAAAGTCAAACGCTTTGAATTTTCGGCGCGGTTGCAACAGCTCATGGAAGAGGATGCGTTCAGTGCGAAACTTGTTTTCAGTGATGAAGCAACATTTTTTCTTGATGGTGAAGTGAACAGACACAATGTGCGAATCTGGGCGGTAGAGAATCCTTACGAATTCGTGCAGCAAATTCGCAATTCACCAAAAGTTAACGTGTTTTGTGCAATTTCACAGTTTAAAGTTTACGGCCCCTTTTTCTTCTGCGAAAAAAACGTTACAGGACACGTGTATCTGGACATGCTGGAAAATTGGCTCATGCCACAACTGGAGACCGACAGCGCCGACTTCATCTTTCAACAGGATGGTGCTCCACCACACTTCCATCATGATGTTCGGCATTTCTTAAACAGGAGATTGGAAAACCGATGGATTGGTCGTGGTGGAGATCATGATCAGCAATTCATATCATGGCCTCCACGCTCTCCTGACTTAACCCCATGCGATTTCTTTCTGTGGGGTTATGTGAAAGATTCAGTGTTTAAACCTCCTCTATCAAGAAACGTGCCAGAACTGCGAGCTCGCATCAACGGTGCTTTCGAACTCATTGATGAGGACATGCTGCGCCGAGTGTGGGAGGAACTTGATTATCGGCTTGATGTCTGTCGAATCACTAAAGGGGCACATATCGAACATTTGTGAATGCCTAAAAAAACTTTTTGAGTTTTTGTATGTGTGTGCAAAGCATTGTGAAAATATCTCAAATAATAAAGTTATTGTAGAGCTGTGAAATCGCTTCAGTCATTTGTAATAACCCTGTACATTTTGATGCTCTATAGACATATAATGCTCTTTCGTCTTATTTTGAGCTCATTTTCAGCACCGTAACAACAACAAACAATGATATCCCAGAGTCTGTAGCACGCGAGAGACTGACAAGGATATTTGTCAATACTGCCCACATCACAATATTTCCAGGCAGTGCAAAATAGTTCAGAAGTTTTAAGTGTTCCCAATATTATTGCGCAAGCTCTCAGTGTCACCCCTAGACGTTAAATATCGTTGTGCTTCAGAGAAAAAAATTCTACAATATTAGTGACCGTTTACGGAGCGCTTTATATAAGACTGTGACGTAGTGAACGTGCGACAAACTTCATAAACAACACGGTGACCATAACGTCATCTTAAAAGGTAAAATGCACAGACAGTTTTGACTACGAATATTACCTCAAGTAGGAAAAAATAGTTCTAACTCCAACTATTATGCTCAATCGTGTAAAATACCAGAAACAATACGTGGAAATAAACCGAATCGATATTGTAAAAACATATTCTACAGATGTAATGGGTATCATGACACACAGTAGGGACTAAAAATAAACGTAAATGAATCGTAGCTACTATCGGGAAATGTGCTTTAGCTATACAGCTCAAATGGAGACTCTGATACGCAGTTTCAATGCATTTACTTGCCAGTGGTAATAATCGTAATAGTTATAAGAAGGATAATCTTTAACTATTTAACGGAAAGAACGCAAATCGAGTGTTACAAAAAAGTTCTATATCTGTAAGGGAAACCGCGACAGGCAGTACGAAATGAAAATGAAATGTGTATCGTACAGAAATAGGGTCAAGATCAAGGTCCGATTCCACCCGTATGACGTCATTAGTTTACGTTGCGAAGGATGTAAGCGAACTGTTATTAAATATTATCTGCACTTGTATTAGTTTCCTGTGCTGTCTATGGTGTTTGTAAACAGGAAGCATAGCTTTAATTGGCGGTAGAGAATTAAATAGCGATTACATGTTTATTATTTACACAAATACGGGACTGTTTATTTCTGGATTGAGCACGATCTCTGAGCGTCAGGTTACACTGGAACCCTAGAGCAGAAGTTAAATTGCTGCGAGTGACACGATCAGTGTTCACTGCGTTTTTTCGGTTTATTCTGGAAGAATCACCGTATGTTGCTTTTCGATTATGTAATTTCCTTGTAACGTGGATGTCTGCTATTGTTACCTTCGTTTGAGTTATATAACCCTAGCGCATATTGAGATTTCACTTGATTGGTCTTTGTACATTTTTGTTCACTTCCGTGTGGGGGAATTTGTTTTTGTTATTCGTCGAATATGTCGTGGTGCTTTTGTGGCTCTGCGGTTGGTATCGCTATATTCCTTTGAGCTATATAGGTCTACCGTAAGATGCGATGCCACTTGTTTGCTACGACTAGTGACGTAAGTGCGTTATTTTGCGAGGCCCACGGGAAAGACCAGCGGTGGCGCGTACGTCACAGTACCTCATAATAGGTGTAAAACAAAGCATAGGACTATGGATAGAGAGATGTTGAATGAAACGCGTTTGGATTTCAAGAGACCAATGCGTGAAATCTTCAGTGACTATCGCAGCAGAATATTGTCAAACGATATTTCACAAAACCCAAAGAAATTCTGGTCGTATATAAAGGATGTTAGTGCCACCAAAGTTAGTGTCAAGTGTCTAGCGAATGAGGTAAGAACTGGAACAGAGGAGAGCAAAGTAAAAGCTGAAATGCTTAACTCTGTTTTCAAGAGTTCCTTTACAAAGGAAAACCCAGGTAAATTGCCCCAATTTAATCCACTTACAACTGAAAAGCCGAGTGAAAACAGTATTATTGTCAGTCGTGTTGAAAAACAGCGGAAATAGTTAAAGCTGAACAAACCTCCAGGGTCCGATGAAATCCCTATCAGATTCTGTATTGAATATGCGGCCGAGTTAGCCTGTCTACTATCTATAATCTACTGTAGATCCCTCGATCAAAACACAGTGTCCAGTAGTTCGAAGAATACACGTCAACATGAAGGGTGATAGAAGTGGTCCACGAAACTCGATTTGTTGTAGATTCGTAGAACATATTCTAAGCTCGAACTTAATGAGGTATCTTGAACAGAATAACCTTCTCCACGCCAACCAGCATGGATTCCAAGAACATCGGTCATGTGAAACCTAGCTCGCACTTTTCTCAAAGGACATAATGCAGGTTTTGGATCAAGGCAGTCAAGTAGATGCAGTATTTCTTGATTTTCTAAAGGCATTTGACTTAGTACCACACCTACGCTTATTGACAAAAGTTCCATCTTATGGATTATCAAGTGAAATTTGTGACTGGACTGAGGACTTTTTGGTTGGGAGGACACGGCATATTATCTTGGATGGAGAGTCATTGTCGGATGTAGAAGTAACTTCAGTTGTTCCCCAGGGAAGTGGATTGGGCCGCTTGCTGCTCATGTTAACGTTAATGACCCTGTGGAGAATATTAACAGTACCTCAGACATTTTGCAGATGATGTAGTTTTGTATAATGACCTGCTGTCTGAAAGAAGCTGAAGCTGCATAAATATTTAGTCAGATCTTGATCAGATTTCAACGTGGTGCAAAGTTTGGCAACTTGCTTTAAATATTCAGAAATGTAAAACTGTACACTTCAACAAACGAAAAAACGTAGTATCTTATGACTATCATAAATACCTGGGCGAAACACTTTGAAAGGGTATGAAATGAAATGATAATATAGGCTCAGTTGTGTGTAAAGCAGGTGATGGTCTTCGGTTTATTGGTGGAATACTGGGTAAGTGTAATCAGTCTTTTTAGAACATTGCTCAAGGGTGTGGGAGCTGTACCAAATAGGACTAACAGGGGAGATTGAACAAATACAGAGAAGGATTGTACGAACGGTTAGAGGTTAGTTTGACCCGTGAGAGAGTGTTGCAGCGATGCTGAAGGAACTTAACTGGAAGACTCTTGAAGATAGACGTAAACTATCCCGAGAAAGTATACTAACAGAGTTTCAAGAACCGGCTTTAAATGATGCCTCTAGGAATATACTACACTACTGGCCATTAAAATTGCTACACCAAGAAGAAATGCAGATGATAAACAGGTATTCATTGGGCAAATATCTTATACTAGAACTAACATGTGATTACATTTTCACGCAATTTGGGTGCATAGATACTGAGAAATCAGTATCCAGAACAACCACCTCTGGTCGTAATAACGGCCTTGATACCCCTGGGCATTGAGTCAAACAGAGCTTGGATGGCGTGTACAGGTACAGCTGCCCATGCAGCTTCAACACGATACCACAGTTCAACGAGAGTAGTGACTGGCGTATTGTGACGAGCCATTGCTCGGCCACCATTGACCAGACGTTTTCAATTGGTGAGAGGTCTAGAGAATGTGCTGGCCAGGGCAGCAGTCGAACATTTTCTATATCCAGAAAGGCCCGTACAGAACCTGCAACATGCGGTCGTGCATTATCCTGCCGAAATGTAGGATTTCGCAGGGATCGAATGAAGGGTAGAGCCACGGGTCGTAACGCATCTGAAATGTAACGTCCACTGTTCAAAGTGCCATCAATGCAAACAAGAGGTGACCGAGACGTGGAACCAGTGGCATCCCATACCATCACGCCGGGTGATACGCCAGTATGGCGATGACGAATACACGCTTCCAATGTGCGTTCACCGCGATGTCGCCAAATACGGATGCGACCATCATGATGCTGTAAACAGAACCTGGATTAATCCGAAAAAATGACGTTTTGACATTCGTGCACCCAGGTTCGTCGTTGAGTACACTATCGCAGGCGCTCCTGTCTGTGATGCAGCGTCAAGGGTAACCGCAGCCATGGTCTCCGAGCTGATAGTCCATGCTGCTGCAAACGTCGTCGAACTGTTCGTGCAGATGGTTGTCGTCTTGCAAACGTCCCCATCTGTTGACTCAGGGATCGAGACGTGGCTGCACGATCCGTTACAGCCATGCGGATAACATGCCTGTCATCTCGACTGCTAGTGATACGAGGTCGTTGGGATCCAGCACGCCGTTCCGTATTACCCTCCTGAACCCACCGATTCCATATTCTGCTAACAGTCATTGGATCTCGACCAACGCGAGCAGCAATGTTGCGATACGATAAACCGCAATCGCGATAGGCTACAATCCGACCTTTATCAAAGTCGGGAACGTGATGGTACGCATTTCTCCTCCTTACACGAGGCATGACAACAACGTTTCACCAGGCAACGCCGGTCATCTCCTGTTTGTGTGTGAGAAATCGGTTGGAAACTTTCCTCATGTCAGCACGTTGTAGGTGTCGCCACCGGCGCCAACCTTGTGTGAATGCTCTGAAAAGCTAATCATTTGCATATCACAGCATCTTCTTCCTGTCGGTTAAATTTCGCGTCTGTAGCACGTCATCTTCGTGGTGTAGCAATTTTAATGGCCAGTAGTACACAACCCCTTACATCTCGCTCACATAGTGATGGTGAAGAGACAATAATTACTGCAGGGACAGAGGCATTCAAAGGATCATTTTTCGTGCGCTCCATACGTGAATGGACCGGGAAGCAACCCTAATAACTGGTGCACTGGGCACTGGGACGTACCCTCTGCCATGCACTTCGTGGTGGTTTGCTGAGTAGGGATGTAGATGGGGGGGGGGGGGGGGGGCGAGTAATTATTTCAGACGAGTTTAATACTTCTCGACTGCGCGTTTAAATGCATGCCAGCTCTCGATACCACACCACAAAGTTAAGTCCTTTAGGGTATACGTTTTCGACTGCATATTAATTTCTCGTGAGCCCTGCACGGAGACGGGCTTTCGTGGAGTGTGGCAGACAAGCCGACTAGCGTGATGTCACAAGTTCATTGCGAAGCCTCACTTTCTCGTGAGCCCCGATTTGTTGTATGAAGTCGTGCACGCTCGATGTATTTCAAATTTGCTTTCTGGAGTAAGTGGGGACTAACTATTATGTTTGTGATTTCGTCTGTAGAAGTTGTGTCTAGTCTCTCGCAGTAATATGTAATTATGTATTTTTTCCTTTTGACTTGTAAGCTCTAGTTTTCGGTTTCTTCGTTCTTTAGATTGTCGGTTATTTGCTTCTTGTTCGTTTTCATATTATTTTTCCCTTTGATTTCTGTTAAGAATGTGTCGCAGTATCAAGTACCGTTTGTGTTGGGACATTGTTCGCCATTTTTTATTTTACCTTTTTTGTTTCATATATTTTTAGTTATCGGTTTTTTGTCGACAGAGTCTGTTTCCCTGAAATAGAATCGTCTGTGTTTACCGTTTGTTTGTGTGCATTTTTTTCCGTTGGAGTTGCACTTCCCTGTTGATTTGCGTGCAGACCGGTTTTCATTTTGGAGATTTTTGTTTTGATTTTGGACAGTATTTTTCATTCGGTAGTTTTTTATTTATTTTTATTCTCGAAGCTGCTGGTTTCAGTTTCAGATTTATTGGTTATTAAGATTGAATATTGGATATTTTGCCGTGTGTTCGTATGTATGGTACCACCTGTAAAAATGAGTTCGAGAGCTCTTGACATTGCTGTGGGTGAAGACGGCTATAGTAACATTAGATTTTTAGTCTGTTGATATTATAGCTGAACACGTTAGCTGTCAGCAGTGTGGCGAATTTATGAAGTTGTCTCGAGTCCCTCCGTCTCGGACCAGGGCCCTCCACATGTAAAACCGTCAGCGCGGTAACATCTGAAGATCCATTTGTCGAGGTTCGTGGTTCGAGAAATCTATGTTGCCATTGTGTGAATTGTGCGAGTGACATATTGTTGGTCGTATGGGTATCCTATATGGTCGCATGCCCGTGAAACAGGAGTGAATCTAAGTTGTGTTGTTGATTGGTATTCTTTCTGTAGGGAAGTTTGTACTAACTTTATTAAGTATAGGGAATCTTTGGTGGGAGCTGACTGTGTATGTCGAAATTGAAGAGAATCAGTTTGCTGAGAGAAAATATGGAAAGGAGAATAGGCTTGTGGGAATTTGAGGATGGGAGGTTGTTGTTCATGGGGTGGGTGGTGTTGATCGATGCACAAAATCATGTTTGGTAAGTTAAATCGAAAAATTTGTCGAGCTTGAGTCTACCATTATTTCTGATTGTTTCTTCTCTTACATTGTTTCTTCGCTTGGGGCGTGGAACTTACGACCATCTCATCGTCAACAATACTTTTTAATTCAAAGATGAAGAAATAGGGGCTTGTACGAACACAATAGAGAGTTGAAACTCCCTGGCAGATTAAAACTGTGTGCCGGACCGAGTCTCGAACTCGGGACCTTTGCCTTTCGCAGGCAAGTGCTCTACCAACTGAGCTACCCAAGCACAACTCACGACCCGTCCTCACAGCTTTACTTCTGCCAGTACCTCGTCTCCTCCCTTCCAAACTTTACAGAAGTTCTTCTGCGAACCTTGCAGAACTGTGAGGACGGGTCGTGAGTCGTGCTTGGGTAGCTCAGTTGGTAGAGCACTTGCCCGCGAAAGGCAAATGTCCCGAGTTCGAGTCTCGGTCCGGCACACAGTTTTAATCTGCCAGGAAGTTTCATATCAGCGCACACTCCGCTGCAGAGTGAAAATCTCATTCTGGAAACAATAGAGTGTTATTGACACGCTATTAGAGCCATTGTTGGTAGGGGGGGGAAAGATGCATTTCTACGTTACAATCTCCCCTAGATGAGTAATAATGGAGGAGAAGTATGTCTGAAAATTTCTGTCCTTGCCAAGCTTTTGTGAAATCAGTTTGTAAAATATATAGGACAGGGGAGGTTAGTTACGGATTTTAAGAGAGTTGTGCCGGATGGGAGGAGGATGGCCTTGGTTTGTGATTTACACGACATGCTTTTTTAATTTTTTTTCATTTTTTAAGTGAAGATTTTAGTTCTGGGGAAAATGTTTCATTGGTTTTTATGTGTTGCTGTCCTTTGTTTTTGTTGTTTTATTTAATCGTCATGTATAGCGAACAATGGCTAAAGGAGCGGTAATATCTCAGTTTTCTTACACACACTCCCACATTCTCAATACTCGTACGGCGGTTGTCTTGCATCGGGCAGGTACATTACACTACCTTTTTTGGAAAGGAGTGATAGTCTGCTATACTTCCTGGTACCAATGCCTCTGTGTTCACTTGGTACGGCTGGTCACACTTTACAAGGACGGCATGTGGACATGCTAGCGTTGTTTTTCGCTGAACCTGCACTTCAGTATTACAATATCTAATAAAAAAAGGCCGTTATCCAATTTAACGTCTACTTCGTATGTGTAGAGCAAGGACTGTAGTTATAAATCGAAGCTTAACACCGAAAATAGATCGATCATATGCTGCAAGACATGATACAACAGTGTCCCGATTTCCTCGTTAAATAATGAAAACTATAGACAGGTAGATAATAATTTGCATTAGATACAATGACTCTTTTTTCTTAAGATCTATGATATTGCTTGACGGTATTGTGGTGAAGAAATATGTTTCTCCTGTTGTTTTAATGTAACAATTGCGCAGTGTCTTAGGCACTGGTTTACACACGGCGGCAGACAGAACTTTCGTCTGCAGCAAGATGGGGCTTACAAAAGTGTTTAGGCAATACATTTAGCAACCACCGATTCGGCAGAAATGCGTGTGTATAGGGAAGCACAAATGAAAGCTGCTTTATGACTACGTATGACGAACAAATACTCTAATATGAACACCAGAGGTTCAATCTGTCTGTAGGAATCATTAATGTATAGCATTCGAATATTGTTATTGTAAATTCAGACCTACAAGAATGAACGTATTTAGACATTCGATAATTCTTTTGTCTGGTACATCTGCATTTTGACCTACAACTTTTACCAATTTCCAGCATTGGCATCGCAACAATTTGCCAATTTTACAAATAATTTGCAAATTTTTGGGTTTGTTAGTCTACCAAATCACCAATTTTACACCCAATTTACGAATTTCTAGATTTTGTATCCCACCAGTTTGCCAATTGTACAGCCAGTTTTACCAATTATCGGATCTAGCATCCTACCAAATTGCCAATTCTTAGCTACTTAGCCAATTTCCAGATTTGTTGCTCTACCAATTTACCAGTTTTGCAGCCAGTTTTACCAATTTCCGGATTTGACGCTCAGCCAAATTACAAATTTTCTGCCAGTTTTACCAATTTCTAGATATTGTGTCCTACCAGTCTGCCAATTGTACAGCCAATACTAGCAGTTTCCGGATTTGGTGCCACTCGACTAATATATTGCAGATTATGCTAAAACATTATTTTATGCCATCAGAGTATGCCATGCCACCTCGTCATTTTTTAACTCTAATTCTCAATACAGTGTCATGTAATTCGAATAATAAAAAAATTGTTACAAGAAATACCAACGACCCAATCCTCTCATGTTTCATATCTTACGAGGGAATGTTCCAATCCAACATGTCGAGAACTATGCTGAAATGTTTTACGCAGGTGGAATACACTGAAAGAAATGTGCTGTCAAAATTTTATAAGCTAAGATCCACTGCTAATATTTAAAAAAGAGTTGAAGTTACTCGTTTATGCAATACGAAGAACTGCTTAAAACATCGGTTTGTACAGCTTCTCCTGTCTAGAACTCGAATTGGCAAATAAGCAGACGTAGCCGTGACGAGAGGACGTAGTGCTGCGTAGCGCGAAGTCCAAAGCGAATAAGCAGACGTAGCCGTGATTAGAGGACGTACAAGTAGTGCTGCGTAGCGCGAAGTCCAAAGTGTACACACGTGAATTTTAAGCTCTTAATCCATACCAAAAAGTCTCACTTCATTAATTTTTTGAAGAACTTGCAGTTCCTAACGACATCTTTACTGTTGCAGAAGTAATTATGACAGACGTAACTAGCAGAGGACAGAAAATCAAGACATTGTATGATGTTGCATTACAGACTATTTCCATAATTTGGGAATTTTTATTGTTGAGATTACATATGTTATAGCAATTCCTGTTGCACTGTTCTTATGATAATCTTTGAATAATGTATATTTTGCTACCAGTGGAAAAGTTCGTCGTTTATCCCCTTTTGTCAGCATAAAAATGCGAAAATTCTCTCCCAATTGAATGACGAAAACAAACGTTTCCTTACATTAGGCGCAGCTGATAAAAGACAAATTAATGCACTCAGGCACTTCATCCGAACAGAGTAAATTCTGCACATTGTGCTGCGTACCAGGCATACTTGATCCGTTTCTAAAAATGTGATGATGCAAACTGACAATAGAGAAATTTCTGAAGGTTAATAACACTGTTCCGCTGATAAACCTGAAATGACGAAGATCTGTCGGAAATTACATTGTCCGGCAGTTATTTGAAAAATGCTCTACACTGCTGAATTTCTTTTTTTTTTTATCGAGAGACTGATTCCGGGTCGAATCCGAATTGCGTTAACAGTCTTTTTGTCGTCCTGTTAAAGACAAGGGTGTCATTATGACCAAGCCAAGAGTCCAACAAAAGCAATCAACTAGACTCCTATTCTGTGCAAATGGTGAGAAGACGTTTCGCATACTACACTGAAAATTAATCTTCCCAATTTTTCCAGATTTTGCTACATCAATTACAATACAAGACTTTTGCAGATGGTTCCCAAAGTGGTCCGGGAGACCAGACGTGGGACCACGTTAGCGCGAAAAAAAAAAAAAAAAAAAAAAATGGGGGTTCACAAGTTGTAAGTGGGGGTCCACGAAAATTTTTAACCACCTTAATTTTTTTGGAGAACCTAGTGTATTTTAAGGTCAGCGACTGCTACTTGTAAAAACAAGCATATTCGATATTCAGTACAACGCATGTAGATACTTGCAAAGTGCCGCCCGTGTAAGGGACGAAATACCACTTGTGCTTCGCTTGCAAGCTACACTAATATAAACATGAATGTCAAGGACAAAAAGTTACTCATTTGTTTCCGGATTTTTGAGAATAAAAGTGTGAGTGAATCGATGTCAGTGTTTGCTAGTGCCGAAAAAAGGAAGTACCTGCCCATTTGTTAGCGATATACCAAATTTATAATAAATAGCTTTTCAAGCTTCTCAGTCTTATTGTTTGTATTAACAATAAGAATCAGTACTTATCAATAAGGAGTTGCTCTCATTGAGAGTAGTACAACTAAATAATAACACAGTCCACTAATATAGAGAATCTATGCTTATGACAAAGATTTCCAACGATTGCACTTACAAAATGAAGTGGGCTGGTTGTCGAAAGGTGCATATTTATCAAGATTTTACTCACTTTTCGAATCGGTTATAGAATTTCTGGAAACTAATGATCCGGATTTAAAAGAAAATCTGATCAAATTTAAAGCAGACATTGCGTACTTGTCGGATTTTTTCAACAAATTTAATGACGTTAACTTGCAATATTACAAGGGGACAGTCTAAATTTAATGTAAAACTTTCAAAGTGTTCTACGAGAAAAAATTGTTTGGGAACCTCTGCTCTACACTGTCATAGCATTCATTGACTGCACAAATGACTATGTCTTTTTTTCCTCTCGAAATGACACTGTGCGGTTTGCACGAATCCTGACTGGATTTACACACAGCCTTTAGGGGATAACAAGAAGCTTCGTCTTCACCTCAGCTGCTAAGTTCCCTATAGAATCTACATCTACATCTACATCCATACTCCGCTAGCCACCTGACGGTGTGTGGCGGAGGGTACCCTGAATACCTCTATCGGTTCTCCCTTCTATTCCAGTTCGTGGAAAGAAGGATTGTCGGTATGCTTCTGTGTGGGCTCTAATCTCTCTGATTTTATCCTCATGGTCTCTTCGCGAGATATACGCGAGATATACGTAGGAGGGAGCAATATACTACTTGACTCTTCGGTGAAGTAAGTTCTCGAAACTTTAACAAAAGCCTGTACCGAGCTACTGATCGTCTCTCCTGCAGAGTCTTCCACTGGAGTTTATCTATCATCTCCGTAACGCTTTCGCGATTACTAAATGATCCTGTAACGAAGCGCGCTGCTCTCCCTTGGATCTTCTCTATCTCTTCTATCAACCCTATCTGGTACGGATCCCACACTGCTGAGCAGTATTCAAGCAGCGGGCGAACAAGCGTACTGTAACCTACCTCCTTTGTTTTAGGATTGCATTTCCTTAGGATTCTTCCAATGAATCTCAGTGTGGCATCTGCTTTACCGACAATCATCTTTATATGATCATTCCATTTTAAATCAATCCTAATGCGTACTCCCAGATAATTTATGGAATTAACTGCTTCCAGTTGCTGACCTGCTATTTTGTAGCTAAATGATAAGGGATCTATCTTTCTGCGTATTCCCAGCACATTACACTTGTCTACATTAAGATTCAATCGCCATTCCCTGCACCACGCGTCAATTCGCTGCAGATCTTCCTGCATTTCAGTACAATTTTCCATTGTTACAACCTCTCTATACACCACAGCATCATCTGCAAAAAGCCTCAGTGAACTTCCGATGTCATCCACAAGGTCATTTATGTATATTGTGAATAGCAACGGTCCTGTGACACTCCCCTGCGGCACACCTGAAATCACTCTTACTTCGGAAGACTTCTCTCCATTGAGAATGACATGCTGCGTTCTGTTATCTAGGAACTCTTCAATCCAATCACACAATTGGTCTGATAGTCCATATGCTCTTACTTTGTTCATTAAACGACTGTGGGGAACTGTACCGAACGCCTTGCGGAAGTCAAGAAACACGGCATCTACCCGTGAACCCGTGTCTATGGCCCTCTGAGTCTCGTGGACGAATAGCGCGAGCTGGGATTCAAACGATCGTCTCTTTCGAAACCCATGCTGATTCCTACAGAGTAGATTTCTAGTCTCCAGGAAGGTCATTATACTCGAACATAATAAGTGTTCCAAAATTCTACAACTGATCGACGTTAGAGATATAGGTCTATAGTTCTGCACATCTGTTCGACGTCCCTTCTTGAAAACGGGGATGACCTGTGCCCTTTTCCAATCCTTTGGAACGCTACGCTCTTCTAGAGACCTACGGTACACCGCTGCAAGAACGGGGAAGTTCCTTCGCGTACTCTGTGTAAAATCGAACTGGTATCCCATCAGGTACAGCAGCCTTTCCTCTTTTGAGCGATTTTAATTATTTCTCTATCCCTCTGTCGTCTATTTCGATATCTACCATTTTGTCAACTGTGCGACAGTCTAGAGAAGGAACTACAGTGCAGTCTTCCTCTGTGAAACAGCTTTGGAAAAAGACATTTAGTATTTCGGCCTTTAGTCTGTCATCCTCTGTTTCAGTACCATTTTGGTCACAGAGTGTCTGGACATTTTGTTTTGATCCACCTACCGCTTTGACAAAAGACCAAAATTTCTTAGGATTTTCTGCCAAGTCAGTACATAGAACTTTACTTTCGAATTCAGTGAACGCCTCTCGCATAGCCCTCCTCACACTACATTTCGCTTCGCGTAATTTTTGTTTGTCTGCAAGGCTTTGGCTATGTTTATGTTTGCTGTGAAAATTCCATTCGCTTCCGCAGCACTTTTCTAACTCGGTTGTTGTACTACGGTGGCTCTTTTCCATCTCTTACGATCTTGCTCGGCACATACTCATCTAACGCATATTGTACGGTGGTTTTGAACTTTGTCCACTGATCCTCAACACTATCTGTACTTGAGACAAAACTTTTGTGTTGAGCCGTCAGGTACTCGGTAATCTGCTTTTTGCCACTTTTGCTAAACAGAAAAATCTTCCTAACTTTTTTAATATTTCTATTTACGGCTGAAATCATCGATGCAGTAACCGCTTTATGATCGCTGATTCCCTGTTCTGTGTTAACTGTTTCAAATAGTTCGGGTCTGTTTGTCACCAAAAGGTCTAATATGTTATCGCCACGAGTCGGTTCTCTGTTTAACTGCTCAAGGTAGTTTTCAGATAAAGCACTTTAAAAAATTTCACTGGATTCTTTGTCCCTGCCACCCGTTATGAACGTTTGAGTCTCCCAGTCTATATCCGGCAAATTAAAATCGCCACCCAGAACTATAACATGGTGGGGAAATCTACTCGAAATATTTTCCAAATTATCCTTCAGGTGCTCAGCCACAACAGCTGCTGAGCCAGGGGGCCTATAGAGACATCCAATTACCATGTCTGAGCCTGCTTTAACCGTGACCTTCACCCAAATTATTTCACATTTCGGATCTCCGTCAATTTCCTTCGATACTATTGCACTGCTTATGGCTATAAACACGCCTCGCCCTTCACTGTCCAGCCTGTCTCTGCGGTATACATTCCAATCTGAGTTTAGAATTTCATTACTGTTTAGGTCTGGTTTCAGCCAACTTTCTGTCCCTAGTACTATATGGGCGTTGTGACCGTTTATTAATGAGAGTAGTTCTGGGACCTTTCTATAGACGCTCCTGCAGTTTACTATTAGCACATTAATGTTGTTATTCCCTGTTGCATTTTGCCTACTCCTACCTTGCCGCGTCTCAGGAGGTGTCTTGTCGGGCCTAGGGAGGGAATTCTCTAACCTAAAAAACCCACATGTGCACTCCACACGTACTCCGCTACCGTTGTAGCCGCTTCCGGCGTGTAGTGCACGCCTGACCTATTCAGGGGACCCTACATTTCTCCACCCGATAGCGGAGGTCGAGAAATTTGCACCCCCAGATCTCCGCAGAATCGTCTGAGCCTCTGGTTTAAGCCTTCCACTCGGCTCCAAACCAGAGGACCGCTATCGGTTCTGGGAACGATACTACAAATAGTTAGCTCTAATTCCACCCCGCGAGCGAGGCTTTCCGCCTTCACCAATTCCGCCAACCGCCTGTACGAACTGAGGATGACCTCTGAACCCAGATGTCAGGAGTCATTGGTGCCGACATGAGCAACAATTTGCAGTCGGGTGCACCCAGTGCTCTCTATCACCGCCGGCAGGGCCTCCTCCACATCTCGGATAAGACCCCCCTGCAAGCAGACAGAGTGAACACTGGCCTTCTTCCCCGACCTTTCCGCTATTCCCCTAAGGGGCTCCATCACCCGCCTAACGTTGGAGCTCCCAATAACTAATAAACCCCTCCCCCCGTGTGCCTGCTCGGACCTTGCTGAAGGAGCGGCAACATGTCCACTCACAGGCAGAGCGGGCGATATCACACGGCCAGCCTCCACATTGACTCTCCGCCTCGTGCGCCGCGAACGCCGCTGAACCCGCCACTCCCCTTGGGGAGAGGGTGGCCCAACCGCGCCCGGTACCCGCGAAGATGTCTCGACAGCAGGGACAGCGGGTGAAGCATGTAACACCTGGGGTGTACCATGCGACGCACCAGACTCCCCACTGCCGCTACACTCCGAGGCAGCAGCCTGAAGACGGCTGACCGCGGCCATCAACACGTTCAGCTGTTCGCGAACAGTGGCCAGCTCCTCCTGCGTCCGTACACAGCAGTCACACATCCTATCCGTTCTAAGAAGTCAATTTACTGTAGAGAGTTAATCAACTTTTAACTAGACTGCTAATTCACTAAAGGCGGCTGATAGTTGACCAAACTGTGGTTGCTAGCCACTTCTTGTCTCTGGACTGTATTGAAAACAAACACTAGCACTACTGGTACTATGGTTGACTAAAGGGACTCTGACTGTATTCAAAACAAACACGAAATCTATGGAACACTATTACTATCACTCGACAATTAAAGCTTCCTAAAAGCAAAAACACACGGAAGAAGAAGTGACACATAAGAAAAATACAGTTAATACTTAAATTAAGGTAGCTCGCTGCACAGCAGACGTGAAGCAGACGGCAGTTACGACGAATCCCTACTAATGAAAGTCCTCTACACGTTTGCTTGAGGTAAACACGGTAATTTTGTGTCTTCCGTTTCTCTGTAATTTCCCGAATCTGTTTAACCTGGTTGAAGAAGCCCCTAAACCATTAATGTTCATCTCATTTGCAATTCAGTGTGTTCGGTGTCTTAGATCTCCCTTGGAAATTGTGCACTGACTCATATAATGAGTTCCAAATCTTTCGAACAGTTTTTTTCACACTTCTGCAGTTTCATTTTGTCGCATATTTCGTACTTCGTGTAAATCTTTCTTTTATAATTATATAAACTCATTTTCAGATTTTACGAAACAAGACCAACTTTGCACAATGCTTAAGCTTAAGCATTTTCTCTTTCCATTGTTTTACCAAAAAAATTACCGCCTTTTTTCATAATTGTCACCGAAAGCTGTTACTGTCTAAGTTTTCTTTGGGCTTGGAAGGTACTCTATTTTTGTTCTGGACTTTATTTAGCACAACAATGATCTTTCCAAGCACAGTTCATGGAATTGTCAAGAGTTATTTCCTGTTTCTTCTAACGTTACCACAATTTCTAACGAGATGTCGACATCATTGGAAAAAATGTCCAAGAAATTAATTAATAAATGACACACACTTAGGTCTTCAGAGAAACAGCTGAAGTCAGTTGCATACCTCATTCTTGCCGATGATGCAGGTATAGCTATCACACCCAACAGACAAGAATTAACTGATGAAATTGTAAACGATGTTTTTCATAAAATCACTAAGTGGTTCTCTGCAAATGAGTTTTCATTAAACTTTAACAAAACACAGTATATAAAGTTTCACAGAGTAAATGGAATGACACCATTAATAAATATAGACTTCGATCAGAAATCGGTAGCTAAGGTAGAATATTCAAAATTTGCTATGTGTATGCATTGATGATGGGTTGAACTGGAAAAAACACACTGAAAATCTGCTGAAACGTTTGAGTTCAGCTACTTATGCTATTATGGTCATTGCAAATTTTGGCGATATACATCTCAGTAAATTAGCTTACCACGCCTATTTTCATTCTCTGCTTTCTTATGGCCTCATATTGTGGGATAACTCATCATTGAATAAAAGAGTGTTCATTGCGCAAAAGCGTGTAATCAGAATAATTGCTGGAGCTCATCCAAAATCATCCTGCAGACACTTATTTAAAGAGCTAGGGAACTTCACTGTAGCCTCACAATATGATGATCTTCACTGCACATAGTTAAATCTAACTTTGGCTCAGAAGGGGGTAAATTATGCTGCCACAAAAGTCTTTGGTCACTTACCTAATAGCATAAAAAATCTGACAGATAGCCATATAGAATTTAAATGGAAATTAAAAGAATTTCTGAATAGCAACTCCTTCTACTCATTAGATGAATTTTTGGTTATAATAAGTGGGTAATTCCCCCCCCCCCCCCCCCCATACACTCAAAAAAATTAAGTGTCATGTAATATTTTGTGTAATGTAATGTCTTGTATAGACACCTTTTATTAACCTGACACGTTCCACATCATTACGAAGTATCATATTCATGATCTATGGAACAAGTACTAATCTAATCTTATCTCTTCACATTTTTCTTTGCAAGGTTGAAAACATTAATTGGATTCAACGTTAGGGTGAAATTTTGGAACTTTCACAAAGACAGATGGTGTTAGGAAGCATATACCAACAAATTTCAAAGAAAATTAATTTTATCTCCGTTGTTAAGACTTAGCGATACTCCAAAGGCAACTGCTGATTATTATGGACATTAAATGAGTTGCAAATTCAAGCCAATAGTAACTGCGAACAATAATGTCGGAGGAACGATCAGCAGAAACTTAAATTCTCTTTACAAGTTACGATCGTGTAGCGCCGTGTTACCTGTTTACCGATGTACCGTCAATGAAGGAAATGCGAACCGGCCGGTGTGGCCGAGCGGTTCTAGGCGCTTCAGTCTGGAACCGCGCGACTGCTACGGTCGCAGGTTGGAATCCTGCCTCGAGTATGGATGTGTGTGATGTCCTTAGGTTAGTTAGGTTTAAGTAGTTCTAAGTTCTAGGGGACTGATGGCATCAGATGTTAAGTCCCATAGTGCTCAGAGCCATTTGAACCATTTTTGAAGGAAATGTGCCTTCCGTGTTATGAATGTGGTCTGCTACAACTACACAGGGATGTACATTTCGCCAGCCGCCTGGTGAACTAGGAATTTGGTAAACTTCAAAATAAAAAAACAAATACTTGCAGTATTCCTTAGCAGACAAAAATTTGACGTGTTTCTTTCGATATATTCGTCCTGTATTAAAAAAAAAAAAAACAAGGCAGTTTCGCCGTGTCGAACTGGACAGTTTCCTTGTTGGTTACGTTAACACGGTGACGGCTGTGTGTGCATTTTGTCCATGTACCTTGCAAAGTTCAAACCCATGGCGGTGTGTGATACAACGATAGGTATGAGTACAGGCGGCAGTCATACCACCCACGGCCTCAATAGCAGTAGTACTGAAACTACTGGGTTGTGAGACTACCCATATTGTATGTTAAAAAGGATTTTGTAAACTGCAAGTGCGTAATTTACTGCTAATAACTCAGAACTTAATTTGTTAAGTTAGAGTTCAACTGCTGGCATTCAGATTCACCGGTAAGCGTTGATGTATTTCGTTTTGAAAAAGAAGTATAGGTAGCTGGCTAGGACATGAGGGGAAATAACAACAATATTTTTGTCGAGGATGTATAGTTTTACTTTACTAACTTAAAATTGTTGCATTGTAGCCCAGTGTTCTGCAAAAAATTGTCTTCCACGTTGAGGTGACAAAGTCGTGGGATACCTTTTTAATATCGACTCGGGTCTCATTTTGCCCAGCATAGTGTGCTGTGTGCGTAGTGGTGGCGACGTGGACTCAACAAGTCGTTGCAAGTCCCCTGTAGAAATATTGAGCTATGTTGTCACTACAACCGTTCATAATTGCGAAAGTGTAGTCAGTGCAGGATTTTATGTCTTGTAAATGTTCGAAGGGATTCACGTCGGATGATCTGAGTGGCCATATCGTTCGCTTGAATTGTCTAGAATGTTTTTCAAACTAATCGAGAACAATTTTGTCCTGGTGACATGACATCGTTGTTTGGGAACATGAAGTCCATGCATGGTGCAAATGGCCTCCAAGTAGCTGAACGTAACCATTTCCAGTCAATAGTCGGTTTCATTGGATCAGAGGGGGATCTGCGCCACACTCGAATCCTACAATCAGCTCTTACTAACTGAAATCTGTACTCGTTTCACCAGCTACTGTTTTCCAGTTGTCTAGGGTCCAACCGATTTGGTCACGGAACCAGGAGGGGCGCTGCAGGCGATATTGTGCTGTTAGCAAAGGCGATCGCGTCGTTCGTCTGCTTCCATAGCCCATTAAAACCAAATTCCGCCGAGCTGCCCGGTGAGCACTGACAACTCTACGCAAACGCCGCTGCTCTCGGTTGTTAAGTAAAGGTTCAAATGGCTCTGAGCACTATGGGACTTAGCATCTATGGTCATCAGTCCCCTAGAACTACTGAAACCTAACTAACCTAAGAACATCACACAACACCCAGTCATCACGAGGCAGAGAGAATCCCTGACCCCGCCGGAAATCGAACCCGGGCGCGGGAAGCGAGAACGCTACCGCACGATGTTAAGTAAAGGCTGTCGGCCACTGAGTAGTCCGTGGTGAGAGGTAATACCTGAAATATGGTATTCTCAGCATTCCGAAATGGAATGTGCCATGCGTCTAGCTCCATCTGTCATTCCGCTTTCAGAGTCTATTAATTCCCGTCGTACCGCCATAATCAAGTCGGGAACCTTTTCACATGAAATACCTAAGTGCGAATGTCAGTTCTGCCAATACACTGCCATTTTATATCCTGTGTACGCTATAATACCGCCGTTTATATACGTGCATATCCGGGCAGACATAATTTTTTTCTGGGAGAGGGTGGGGGGGCTCAAGGATTAGGGCGGTGAATAGGTCCTTATAGGCTTTGTGAAACTATTTGAAGACTAGAAATTCAAAAGGGGCTAAGTTCCATTTATGTGAAAAACAAGCTTCTGCTGTCGATAGGAGGTACGTGTCAAGGCCATTAACCGACGATGGGTGTTATGTCCGTACGTCCTCCCTTTAGTTTTCTGTTGCTTGCTCGTAGATGGCGTTAAACCCATGAGGAGTGTTGGTATGCGCTAAGTCGACGTTATACGACCGGTACTCTGCTGCCCATCAGTTGACGTTTGTTAATGAAGATGGGTGAGATTATGACGCGTTGTGAGCCTGAATACTGTGGTGGTTCAAAAGCAATGAAGAGACAATGTGTAAGTGAAAGTAAGAGAGTGATGGAGAAGAAAAGAAGTGTGTGTACTTTATCACGCAAGACAGGAAAAGGAAAAGAAAGACCTCCTAAGCAACAGCCAACCACGTTGTTATGGGATCAGTACATCAAACGTTAACGCTCCACAATAAAAGTATCTACGTGAGAGTCTAATGTTGAAAACAAATAATGTAATATTGTACTATTATAATGTGTCGTCACCGTCACACCTCAGCCGAACATAAGACCAACTTGTTTCCTACGCTTTACCGGCAAAATGAGTAGACATAACGTACATTCTTAATGGGGCTCATGGGCCTTATTCCATTAGAACGTCGGCGAAATGCAAAGTACGCCGATCCAACGGAGTTGCCGCAAGTGGACATTGATTTTTATGGTTCCTGCTGGTGAGGGTGCACAAAAACAGGCATGCAAAAAGACCTTTGTGGATGTTTTCGGTATTTCAAAGAAAAAAATACAGATAATCGCACAGAACAAAAAGACAAAAGAAGAGGATCATTTAATAGAAAATACACAGATGAAGATTGGCAGATTGTTCGTGTTCACATTCACGTGTTACCTAGAGATATGACTCACTACAGTAGAAAGCGCTTAACGAAGTAGTACTTAAGCCCCGATCTCAATATGAACAGGCTCTTCACTGCGTTCAAAGTAAAATATCCAGATAGTACTGCGACGCATAAATTTTACAGAAAAGTTTTCCTTGCCGGTTTTTCGCAAGTACTCTTCGGAAAGCCACGATCAGATACTTGCTGAACATGTGACCGATTAGTTCTAGAAGGTAAGGTAAATCACCAGGATGCTGACAAAGCTAAGTAAGAGCTTGAACTGCACCATCGAAAAACCGAAAGGGCACATCACAGTTAAGAACTGGTGCACTTGCTGCAACGTTACCAGACATTGATACTTGTACGCTATTCATAGATCTCCAGCAGATTATGTTCGTACCTTTCCTTACACACTCAGATATTTCCTAGCTGAGACAGTTCTAATGTTACAATTTCAGTGTACATATGCGTGACATTGATGATGCAACAATGTGTATGTGGAATGAGACGGAAGGTGGCAGGGGAGCTAATGAAAGCGCATCCTGTTTATTTGCACTTCTCAATCAAGTACCTAGCTTCATAATGAAGAAAAAACTGTGTGTTTGGAGTGACAACTGCAGCACACAAAATAAAAACAAAATTCTTCTGTTCGTGTACAAGTTTCTAGGGCTTAGTGGGATGTTTGAATGTGTTGACCTTAAATATCTCATTTCTTGACATAGCTTTGATTGATTGATTGAGAGAGCATGGGACCAAACATCGAGGTCATCAGTCCCGCGACATAGCTTTTCTGGCATGCGCTCGAGATTTTGCAACCAACGAAAAGAGTAAAAAGACAGTGAAATATTTTGTTCCGTGCGATCTAATGAAGTTAGTGACTTCATCACGTCATGCAAAGCCATTCAGTGTTCTGGAAATACGTGAGTCGCACTGTCTTGACTTTTACACAGCAGCAGAAAACTTGATCACCAACAAGCTCTTGTGATCGACTGCATAGTGGATTCAAAAAATAGCCCTGGGGCGTCAAAATACAAAGAATCTTTAACAGGCTGCAAGAGTGGTCAGTGTCCGATGTCCTGAAAGAGGGCAAATCAGTCTCTGATTTCCAAAATATGGAACTAAAGCAAGATGACAACCGCCATATTTACCCGAAGAACACAGGAAGTTTTACTAGGACGTTAGTGGTTAAATTCATGTAAAATGTCACAAGATGGTATTTGGTACTCTTATTCCGCGTCGTACTGCTGTTGTAATCATTGCAAAAACAACACAAGAACAATGGACTCAGCCCTTTTCGAAATCGTAATTTTCTTTGTGATACTAAGGGCGTACAAGTTGTTCAGTTAAGTCTCTGAGTTACATACCATGTCACAGCGGCCTGCAGTGTGACTTAGGAATGTTATTAATTGTATCAAGGCATTCTATACGGAATAAATTAGTTTTCTTTCAGAAAATTAAAGAGACCTTTGGAGATAAGAGAACGACTTGTATGAATATCAAGAGCTCAGATGGAAACCCAGTTCTAAGCAACGAAGGGAAGGCAGAAAGGTGGAAGGAGTATATAGAGGGTCTATACAAGGGCGATGTACTTGAGGACAATATTATGGAAATGGAAGAGGATGTAGATGAAGATGAAATGGGAGATACGATACTGCGTGAAGAGTTTGACAGAGCACTGAAAGACCTGAGTCGAAACAAGGCCCCCGGAGTAGACAATATTCCATTGGAACTACTGACGGCCGTGGGAGAGCCAGCCCTGACAAAACTCTACCATCTGGTGAGCAAGATGTATGAAACAGGCGAAATACCCTCAGGCTTCAAGAAGAATATAATAATTCCAATCCCAAAGAAAGCAGGTGTTGACAGATGTGCAAATTACCGAACTATCAGCTTAATAAGTCACAGCTGCAAAATACTAACACGAATTCTTTACAGACGAATGGAAAAACTAGTAGAAGCCAACCTCGGGGAAGATCAGCTTGGATTCCGTAGAAACACTGGAACACGTGAGGCAATACTGACCTTACGACTTATCTTAGAAGAAAGATTAAGGAAAGGCAAACCTACGTTTCTAGCATTTGTAGACTTAGAGAAAGCTTTTGACAATGTTGACTGGAATACTCTCTTTCAAATTCTAAAGGTGGCAGGGGTAAAATACAGGGAGCGAAAGGCTATTTACAATTTGTACAGAAACCAGATGGCAGTTATAAGAGTCGAGGGACATGAAAGGGAAGCAGTGGTTGGGAAGGGAGTAAGACAGGGTTGTAGCCTGTCCCCGATGTTGTTCAATCTGTATATTGAGCAAGCAGTAAAGGAAACAAAAGAAAAATTCGGAGTAGGTATTAAAATTCATGGAGAAGAAATAAAAACTTTGCGGTTCGCCGATGACATTGTAATTCTGTCAGAGACGGCAAAGGACTTGGAAGAGCAGTTGAATGGAATGGACAGTGTCTTGAAAGAAGGATATAAGATGAACATCAACAAAAGCAAAACAAGGATAATGGAATGTAGTCTAATTAAGTCGGGTGATGCTGAAGGAATTAGATTAGGAAATGAGGCACTTAAAGTAGTAAAGGAGTTTTGCTATTTGGGGAGCAAAATAACTGATGATGGTCGAAGTAGAGAGGATATAAAATGTAGACTGGCAATGGCGAGGAAAGCGTTTCTGAAGAAGAGAAATTTGTTAACATCCAGTATTGATTTAAGTGTCAGGAAGTCATTTCTGAAGGTATTCGTATGGAGTGTAGCCATGTATGGAAGTGAAACATGGACGATAAATAGTTTGGACAAGAAGAGAATAGAAGCTTTCGAAATGTGGTGCTACAGAAGAATGCTGAAGATTAGATGGGTAGATCACATAACTAATGAGGAAGTATTGAATAGGATTGGGGAGAAGAGAAGTTTGTGGCACAACTTGACCAGAAGAAGGGATCGGTTGGTAGGACATGTTCTGAGGCATCAAGGGATCACCAATTTAGTATTGGAGGGCAGCGTGGAGGGTAAAAATCGTAGGGGGAGACCAAGAGATGAATACACTAAGCAGATTCAGAAGGATGTAGGTTGCATTAAGTACTGGGAGATGAAAAAGCTTGCACAGGATAGAGTAGCATGGAGAGCTGCATCAAACCAGTCTCAGGACTGAAGACCACAACAACAACAACAATCTCGGAACATTCATTTTGGTACTTAGCCCCTTTTGAATTTCTAGTCTTCAATTTCAAAATAAAAACTCTTTCTCTTTTTCTCTCTTTCTTTTTTCAGCCTGTCTGAGGGAAGAGTATGTGTCCCGTTCCAACCCCCGACCCCCCTGAATCCGTCTTTGTGCACATCGCTAACCCATGACTTTAATCACATCAGTGTCCTTGTTGTTGCTGTGGTCTTCAGTCCTGAGACTGGTTTGATGCAGTTCTCCATGCTGCTCTATCCTGTGCAAGCTTCTTCATCTCCCAGTATCTACTGCAGCCTACATCCTTCTGAATCTGCTTAGTGTATTCATCTCTTGCTCTCCCACTACGATTTTTACCCACCAAGCTGCCCTCCAGCACTAAATTGGTGATCCCTTGATGTCTCAGGACATGTCCTACCAACCGATCCCTTATTCTAGTCAAGTTGTGCCACAAATTTCTCTTCCCCCCAGTCCTGTTCAATACCTCCTCATTAGTTATGTGACCTACCCATCTAATCTTCAGCATTCTTCTGCAGCACCACATTTCGAAAGCTTCTATTCTCTTCTTGTTCAAACTATTTATCGTCCATGTTTCATTTCCATGCAAGGCCACATTCCATACAAATACTTTCAGGAACGTCTTCCTGACACTTAAATCTATACTCGCTCATCAGTGTATAATCCTCAAATTCAGTCCGCATTGCACTGAGTCCAACAGGCGCAAATACATACACTGGAATACCGTTTGTAAACTCAGCCTCTACACACTTTCCCGGTTCGACACTTCCACACTTTGCTACAGAAGGAATACAAACATCGATACATTTCTCTACTTGTTCCATATTTACGCTACTATTGTGCAGATGCGCAACTCATGCGTAACACGCCCTTCTTACAAATGGGTGCCAGTGGCAGAGTGTATGTGCGGCAATAGGAAATGTATAATACAGGTTTTTAAGTTTAACAACACTTGAATGCTTTAGATATATCTTCGTGTTCCATGTAGTTAATTCCGACAAGGTTTAAGAGAGCAGCGCATCGGTGGAGCTGTCATTACTACTCAGGTGATTCGTGTGATAAGGTTTCGACGTGATTATGGCCACACGACTGCAATTAACAAACTTTGAACGCAGGGTGCTAGTTGGAACTAGACGCACGGGACATTCCGTTTCGGAAATCGTTAGCGAATTCAGTATTCCGAGATTCACTGTGTCAAGAGAGCGCCGAGAATACCAAATTTCGGGCATTATCTTTCATTACACGCAATGTAGTGGTCGATGGCTTCCCCTTAACGACCGAGACCAGCGGCGTCTGTATAGAGTTGTCAACGCCAACAGATCGCAGAAATCATTGTGGGAGGTACGACGAACACATCCGTTAGGACAGTGCGGCGAAATTTGGCGTTAGGTGGCTATGTGAGTGCAATGATAATTAAATCGATACTCTAGCTGCAAACAGGCGTTGATATACATCACTGGCGACATGTTGAAAATATGTGCCCCGACCGGAACTCGACCCGGGATCTCCTACTTACATGGTAGATGGTCGTCTATCCATCTGAGCCACCAACGGCACAGAGGATAGTGCACCTGCAGCGGCTTATCCCTTACACGCTCCCCGTGAGACCCACATTCCCAACATGTCCACATCACTACATTCGTAGTGCGCCTACTGGTATCTGTTCTTTTGGGAACAGATACTACCTTTGTATATAGTTAAAATATGGCTACCCGGCCATTGACCGTGTGTGAATGCACATGCTATGCCCCAACTCGTAAAGGCCATGGTAGATTAATCTGCCACGAGTAATCAGTGTGATGGGCAAACATCTATTAGGTGCACTACAAATGTAGTGGTGTGGACATGTTGGGAATGTGGGTCTCATGGGGAGCGTGTAAGGGATAAGTCTCTTAGGCGCACTATCCTCTGTGCCCTCGGTGGCTCAGATGGATAGAGCGTCTGCCATATAAGCAGGAGATCCCGGCTTCAAGTTCCAGTCAGGGCACACATTTTCAACATGTCCCCAATGACGTATATCAACGCCTGTTTGCAGCTAGGGTTTCGATTTAATTATCATTTCATTCTAGAGAAGCTGCGATCAATGGCATCTGTTCTTTCGGGAACAGATGCTACCTTCATACATCAATGTGAGTGTCTTTGCTAACAACACGACATCGCCTGCAGCGCCTCTCCTGGGCTCGCGACCGTATCTATTGGAACCTAGGCGACTGGTAAATCGTGGTCTGGTCAGATTAGTCCCGATTTCAGTTGGTAAGAACTGATGGTAGGGTTCGAGTGTGGCATAGACCCTACGAAGCCATGGACCCAAGTTGTCAACAAGGTACTGTGCAAGCTGATGGTAGATCCATAATGGTTTGGGCTGTGTTTATGTGGAATTGGCTAGTTCCTCTGATCCAACTGAACTGATCGTTGGCTGGAAATGTATATGTTCGGCTACTTGGAACCATTCAAGCAGCCCAACATGAATCCCATTGAACATTTATGGCACAAGATTGAGAGGTGATATGTTAGATATTTTGCGTGGACTTCATGTTCCCAAACAATGACTGAAATTTTAGGATGACAATGTTTCATGTCACCGAGCCATAATTATTCGCGATTGGTTGGAAGAAGAAAATGGACAATTCGAGATAATGATTCGGTCATCCAGATCACCTAAGATGAATCCCATTGAATATTTATGGGACAAAATTGAGAGGTCAGTTCGTGCACAAAATCCTGCACCTACAACACTTTCACCATTATGGATAGCTATAGATGCATCATGGCTCATTGTGCAAGGGACTTGTTGACATCATGTCAGGTCGAGTTGCTACAATACGCCAGGAGAAAGGAAATTTGCCATGATACTAGGAGGTATCCCATGACTTTTGTCATCTCAGTGTGTAGTGACTACAGAATATGCCATAAAATTATTCATTTATCACTATAGGTCAGCACATCTGTAAAATACATATGTATTGCAAAAAAGTGCTTTCCTAAGTCTTACATGAAAGTTTTAGAACATCAGTTGCTGGCCCCTTGCAGAGTATTTTATGAAATATGCAATTAATAACCATAAAGTCATACAGGTATCGTATATTTCAATGGAGCTCCCAAAGAGAGGTAAAGTAAAATTTATGTTTCTTTTTGCGTTTTGCTTTTTATGATGATGCTACATTTCAATAAGGGATGTCTTGAAATATGACATGTTGGGATAAAATAAACATGTGTATGTATGGCTAATGCTTGGATCCCAAGCTTCTTATCTGTTACTTGGATTTTTCAATCTAAAGTCTACATAATGTAATTTGAAACAAGTAACTTGTTACAATTTTGTTTTTAGTTTCTAAACCATTAAAGGGCAATTACCTGTATGTGAGTGAATATATATCTTGAATTGACAAAGAACTGACAACAGTTCCTTCTAGAATTTCAAACTGTGTAGAAATTACCAAAGCTCTTAGAGGTTCCTTATATCTTTGGATAACATTACTTGTTAAATTATGATGTGTTAGTAAAAATTTTAACGTGTTTTACAGGATTCTAGTTTCTTTTTCAGCTGTGAAAACTGAAAAAATATAACAAATTACAAAAGGAAAGTGGTCAGATGAATTTTATGTCATACAATGACTTTTTTCTTTAATACCAACCATAACAAAATTTTAGGATGAGTCTTTTAAGCACTGGTAGTTATTAGGAAACGAAAATATGAACGAATCTTAGCCAAAACCACTGATGTGGGTAGTGTCACAGTGAACGACAGCTTAGACTGATGTGTAAAGTTACTTTTCTACTGACAAACATCTGGTCACAGGTTGCGTTCACTTCAGAAGGGACAAAACCATTGAAACTTAGAATCCATATATAGAAGAATTAGATCATTTTGTTCTGTGACGTGATCCTTAAGGTTTTTTGATTCACTACTGAAATTTATTACATGGCATTGTTAGGTTAATTTGCGTTTTGTATTGTACTTTTAATGTGTATTATTTATAAGAATTTTTCCCATATTGAACTGGCACAGCTTCAGACCTTTCTACCTGCAATAAAGCCCACTATTCCCCCCAATCTACTGCCTCTTACATAAAATATTTTTTGTCGTATTTGTATGTTTAAAATGTCTAGGTCTATTCATGGCCTCAATGCTGATATGATATCCTATTTTACATGAGCGGCTTTCTTATCTCAATCGACTACTCATGTCTATTGTTTCGCCCCTATCACAACTATGTTTGCATATAGGCGGCAAAATTTCGCGTGTTATGAGACTGTCTCCTGTGCAGTTTGGTACTGAAACATGCAAGTGAAAAGAGGCCATACTTTACAAAAAAAAGTCGAATGTAGTAATAGAATTAAAGGTTTGGCATTGTCATAATGTTTTATTAATAACCAAAGTAAAATTCATAGTAGATGTTCTTGACAAATGTCTTATTGTAATTGACTGAGAACTGAAAGAGAAGGAAAAGTGTCGTCCAAGCATTTCAAAACTCGACATTTCTTTTCTTGAGAAAATTCAAGGATGCACTGAAAAGTAATGCCTCTTAATACTTTGTGTTAAAAATCGTAAAGATTTTCAAATAAGACACAAGTGATTAACATTCTCCATCTTTATCCTTCATGTCTATATATTTATTTTTGAACATAGTCATCCTGGCCACAAACACATTCCTCTCAAGATACCAGTTCGTTGATATCACCACTGTAGAATGTCTAACGTTGTTGAAGAAGCCACAACCTCACATCTGCTTGCACCACCTCATCACTATTAAAATGAAGTCCTCGAAGGTGTTCTTTAATGTTGTAACGTCCCAGCAAAAATTTTAAATGAAAAACAAGAAAATGGAGCCAAGCGTAACCTCCCCACAAAAATTTAAAAAAAAAATGATAATTGACCATGAACCCACAATAATATTAATTAAATAATGAACCATGAACCGAATGTAACATCTCAACAGAAATAATAATATCTGGTAAATTTTATAAGGGCAGCAGCACTGACCTTCAGCCCTGTATTCTGAATAAAAAAGCAAAAATTCTTACCTCAATAAAAACTGCATCTATATCTGCTCTTAATTATACATTCTTCGACACAGCTTTGTGCAATGCTGCTGTATATATATATATATATATATATATATATATATATATATATATATATATATATATTATTCTTGGAGGGAATGCATAGGAAATATTCTTTAAATTGAAATGAATGTTTTTCTTTAAAAGAGTTACTTTATAAAAAAAATTATTATTGGGGCATTTTCTGAACAAATTAATTACAATTAACATACATTATTAGATATGCGCAATGCTGCTTCTTTACCTTCTACAACAATACTCATCGTCCAGAGTCCTGACCAGAGTCGCGAGCAGAGCACACAGCCGACGCATGCTGACTCCCGCACACTACAACCGTCCACTCGTTACTAAAACCGACCGACTACTACTGCAGACTGACTACTACTGTCGACTCGCGCAGACCAGCGCAGACTCGTGACAAGCAACAACTAACAATAAACTACTCTCTGGTCAGAGATTCTGTCATGCTTCACCCATCGCTGGCGAAGCATACTCCTTACATAACCCTCCACTGGGGGGCGGGAGGGGGGGGGGGGCAAAAATTTGGCAGCGATGGTGAGTCAATTGGACTTGCCATGAGCAACAAGTTTTTCATAATTAATTTACTTTACAATCACAGAATATATGCATATATATATATAGGTGCATAACGTGAAATACAATATAGTGCACATGCACCGAGTACAGACATATCAAGCAACGACAAAATGTATACACAATGAGTACAAAACATATTAACAAATGGCAAAAGTGCACACGCACTGTAGTTCAGAACATATTAGCAAATCACAAAATGCAATGAATACAAATCATATTAACAAAATGACGAAAGTGCACACGCACTGTAATACAGAACATATCTGGGAATCACAAAAAAAATGTATACGTAATGAGTACTAATGGCATAAAGTGCACACGCACTGTAAAACTCCCTAATATTTTTACAACAAATAAACATAATAAGTACAGATCATACTGACAAATGACAAAAGTGCACACGCACTGTAATTCAGAATATATCAGCAAATCACAAAAATGTATATGCAATGAATACAAATCATGTTAACAAAATGACGAAAGTGCACACGCACTGTAATACAGAACATATCTGGGAATCACAAAATAAAAGTATACATAATGAGTACAAATCATATTAACGAATGGCATAGAGTGCACATGCACTGTATATGTCTTTATCATTTTACAAGAATTAGAAAAGGAATGGGAAGGATTGCGTCATGGTTGTACCACTTTAGGTTGCACACAGCTGCACTGAAACTCCATATCTTTCTACAGAAGCACAACATCAAGTAAGACAATCTGAAGCTCTTTTCCTTGAAGTATTAATCAGTGTAGTCAAGGCACTGAAATGTCGTAATAATATTTCATGCTATTATTTTGGTAGTACACTAGGTACACCAAACAGTGGGACCATAATAACATCTCCATCGCTCAAGGTGGTGGACAGCATGACGTGTCAACACCATGTTCTTGTAAACTAGACCAACATAGAATTAGTGCAAAAACCAAATACAGTGCTCCATGATCATGAGGATAGACAGGACAAACGGATATTGCAGTAATTTCTGGTAATTAGGTCAGAAGGTGAAGGACATTAAGTCACATAGTAGTCTTCTTTGAGAATTACACTAGTCTAACAACTGATTTGAGTAATTGGTGGCACTCATCGCCCAGTTACTGAACATTTCTGTACCATGTATGTAGTATTACAGAATAATGTTCATAAATTATCTGAATATAGTAATTATTGGCACTCATTGCCCAGTTACAAACCATCAGAAGTCATCATTCAAAACAGAAGCTAATGAATGGCATAGTATTAACATAATTCACTTAATTATAGTAATCATTGGCATCATAGGTCATCTTATTACAGTAATCAGTGGCATTCATTGGCCAGCTACAAAGCATTTTTTTTTATTTTTCAGAAGCCATTATTCAAAAATGAGTTAATTATTGGCATACCATTTATACATAATTAATCTAATTATAGTAATCAGTGGCATCATAGGTCATCTTATTACAATAATCAATGGCATTCATTGGCCAGTTACAAAGCATTTTTTTTATTCTTTAGAAGTCATTATTCAAAATGCGTTAATTATTGGCATAGCATTTATGCATAATTAATCTAATTATAGTAATCATTGGCATCATAGGTCATCTTATTACAATAATCAGTGGCATTCATTGGCCAGTTACAAAACATTTTTTTAATGTATTATTCAGAAGTCATTATTGAAGTGACATACTATTCAGAGCTGATCAGTATTACTCAGAACTCTCTTAAACTAGTAGCATTATTTGGGACTGGTAATTACTTTGTTTGCTTTTGAGTTATTGCTGCAAATGAAGATGTGTAACGTCATTCGTCATGAGTCAGCTGTAGCAAGGTTATGAAACAAGTAGAGTATATGTGATCACATTCATAAACGACATAGGTTTAATAAACAACTATTTATACCACATTAATTTCATGAATAATTTCTCCTGCAAAATATACAAAATGGATTATGAAACTGAAAGAAGAAACACATATTATGCTGAAAAGTAGTGAGCTTCGAATTAACAGGTAGTGAAATGTGTATAAAATATATATGTTCTCTAGCTGTCCTTTCCAAAACCTTCAATCATCATACCATGCGATATAAGACATACTGTCAAAACGAACTGGAACAAATACTTAAATAACTACATAGCATCTCTTAACTAACAGTAAATATATAAACTTCATCATTATTTTCATCTGCAAAGAAAAACCTCTTTATCCATATCACCATAACTCCATTATTATCATCACCTGTAAAGAAAAACTTCATTATCCATAGAAGCATATTCTTCATCATTATTCATCACCATTCATTATCATGTGCAAAAAAAATCACTTCATTATTCATTATACAACTATTCCTTATTTCTAGCATATTTCATCACTAAAACTAAGATGTGTAGTTCTGTCTGACAGCCTGCATCAATCGCCTCGTATTCTGAAAGAAAAAATTAGGTAAGACTGCTATCATACGATGTGTATAGTATATTCTTGTTAATGCTTGTTAATTCTGATCCATTTACTCTTCATCACGAGGTATTGCATCCTCTTTCGTTCATTCCAAAGGTGAAATTCCCATTTCTGTTTAACTTATTTTGTTTACACGTTATTTCTTTCTGAAAATGATGAACAAGGATTAATGTCTTGCATTTAATTCATATACCCATTAGATAAAAACTGGTTTATAGTAACATAATTGAGCATACAGCATAGCATGACAGAAAACGTAATATGTCAAAAACATCGACAGTGTTCAGAAGCAAAAATGTACACAGTGTATCACAAAGTAGCAGCAAAAAAAAAAGAAAAAGTAAAGTAGCCACGATGTTGAGATATCATAAGGCAAAATGTTAACGTCAACTGGTGTTTGTTAGATCTTAAATATTTCATAGTGCATACAAACAACAGGAAAACAGTCATACATACATAAAAAAATGGAAAATATGCACGGTCTGATGTGTAACGACAAGAAATGTGATCTTCTTTGTGTACAGCTTGTATGTTGTGTAGTGAATGGAGGCGTGAATTGAAGACTTTAATGGAGAGAAAATTTGATAAAATTAATATATCACTAGACAGAATTGCATAATTATTCGTAAGATAAGTAATTTTATCTGGAAAATGTGCACTGTCTGATGTGTAACGACAAGAAAAGCGACCTGCCAACCTTACCTTGCCGGGCACTTGTTAAGAAAAAATTACGATAATCATTAGTAGGTGTTCATGTGAATATAATTGCATAAGCGGTCATAAAAAATTAGGAAATGGCATTACAGTGTGATAAATCATAAAGTATCTTCATTCAATAAAAGGTTTGACGTTCGACACGTGGTGGTTCCCTTTGGTTTTTCTGGTTCTCAAAGTTTCGACGTGTACTACATTGGGGTGAGGAATGCTGCGAATTCGATATGGACCTGCGTATAGAAGCTCAAATTTACTGCATCTACTCTTTCCTTTGTTGGATAAATAGTGTGTACGTACTAATATCTTCTGTCCAACGTGAAAGTCGCGGCGTATACAAACCTGTTTTTGCTATCTTCTCCGGCGCTCTGCGGCACGTTTGATGTTGCTCAGCGCAATGTCAATTATTTCATGGTGTCGAAGTCGACAAGATGTAGGAAAGGTTACTAATTCTTTAATTTTGTTAGGTGGTTCAACATTTTTCAGTATAATAGACGAAGATAGCATACCAGATTCATTTGGTATGGAATTAATTTAATTACATCCTGGAATGAGAGTATGTGTGTGTCCCAATCAACATGTTTTTTATGGCAGTAAATTCTACACAGTTTACCAATTTCTTTCATTAATCGTTCACAAGGGTTCGAAGAAGCATGGTACCTGGATATATAGACCGGAGAAATGTTTCTAACTCGTAACATACGTGTCCATATAGCAGATCGAAACTGTGATCCATTGTCGGAAATTACTTTCAACACATGCCCTACATGAAATAGAAAATGTTTTACAAATGCTTTCGAAAGTGTTTTAGCAGTAGCTTTGCGTAACGGAGTGAAGGTAACAAATTTTGACGTGAGTTCAACAGCGACAAAGATGTAGCAAAAACCTCTATTAGTTCTGGGAATCGGACCAAAAATGTCTACAGCGGCCATGTGTCTTAATTTAACAGGTACAATGGGATGTAATGGAGGAATATGTGAAGTCGTATCTGATTTAGCTTTCTGGCAGATTTTACATGACGCTAAAACTTGTCGAATACGTTTCTCCATGTTGGTGAAATAACAGTTCTGTCTCAGTATAAGAAAACATTTTCTAGCTCCGTAATGTGCGTAACTTAAATGAGTATACCAGATTAATTTGTTAACAAGTTCGTCAGGAATGCATAATAACCAATTATTGCTGTCAGGATGAGAGCGGCGAAACAGAATGTCATTGCGTACAGTGTAATGGTTTCTAATGGTAACATTATTCCTATCTTGCCAAAGGCGTTTAATTTCTTTCCACACGTTGTCTTTACTCTGCTCTTGTGCTATGTCTTGTAATGACGACGAAATGAAGTTTTCAAATGCAACTTGTTGAATGTACATGACGCTGAAATTTGCTTTGCAGAAGTTGGTTGCGATGTCTTGCTGATTGTTGTTAAGAGAACGGGATAGTGCGTCTGCTACAATATTTTTGTGTACCGGGAATGTGAATAATTGTAAAATTAAATTCCTGTAAATAAAGTTTCCATCTACTTAATCTGTCGTGTGTAAATTTAGCCGAAAGTAAAAATTGTATCGCTCTGTGGTCTGTATAAACTGTAGTGTGTCTTCCATAAAGAAAATGCCTAAATCTGGTAAAAGCCCATACAACACATAATGTTTCAAGTTCTGTAACAGAATAATTTCGTTCAGCAGGTGACAGAATGCGACTTGCAAAAGCGATGTTTTTAATTACTGTACAACCATCTTCTTCAATTTCCTGAAAAATTTGTACGCCTAAAGCGGTGTTAGGACTGCCAGAGGCAATAGAAAAATTTCTGGTAAGATCTGGGTGCGATAAAAGTGGTGCATTCAACAAAGCATGTTTCAAATAACATTCTCGTGAACAAGATTCTTCGTGTCAAAAGTATTGCTTACGTTACTGGAATATGCAACCTGTACTGTATCTAGTCAAATTCCATCTGACGTGTCATTATTTGCGGGAGGATGCTATGGTATCTCCACTATTTGTACTGTTCTATTATTTCTTCCTGACGTCTTACGTTCTGGATGATATCTACTGTCTGGTTCATTCATGATAATATGTTGTTGCTGATGTTCTTGCTGCTGATAAGACCGACTGTTATTAAATGTAAGCTGAAAATTGTGCTCATTATTTTTTACGTCTGTCATGATAGTCATTTCTATACGGCGCATTGCGATAGGAATTGAAGTAGTGTGTCTTCTGTACGCACTTATTTCCTTGTTGCTGTGCGTTACTATTTGTTGGAGCTGATGCTATATGTGTACGCGAAACATTAAAGCTTGGTTGACCTTGTAGACTGCATTGTTGGTTAGGTATGCTAACCGGCTGATTTTGTTGCTATTGCGGTGAAAAACGTCTATTGTTACCAAAATGCGTTTGCTGTTGCTGATAATTTTACACATACTGATGATTGAAATTTTCTCTGGTATTAAAGTTCTCGTGGTTGTCATTTCTTGAGCGTCTAATGAAAAATTGTCGCTTTCGGTAAAACTTGTCTTATCGGATTTTCTTTACTCATTTCTTAATCCTAGATAGAGCAATAGTTGAAGAGCCGTCTTGATAGATATAAAGGATAGTAGAAGAGAAGGCAGCAGTGCAGAAAACTAAAGATGAAACAGCACTACTACGGCTCGGGGCCCTGTGCACGGTATGGCACATATTCATTAAAGCGTAATGAATCCCCTGAGGTCAATTACGCGCTGCAAATAAATTTTAGTTTTTGCGTTACAGGCAATGCCGTTGAAAATTCAGAAGCAAATTGCTGTATCCATGCTAATTCTAATTTCTGCATTACAGGCAATGCTGTTGAAAATACAAAGGCAAATTGTCGTCTCCAGTTCAATGCATGTACCTGTGCTTTGTCATTTTTAAATACCTTAGATTTCCTTACGGATAAAAACTGCTTGTAATCAACGTTATCGTCACTGAATGTGTGAACAGGTTCAGAATTGCATAAGAATCTGTTTGTCTGTGTCTTTTCGGATTTTCAGTCACGTAGTTTCTGTAAATTACTTAAGTTATACTGGCTGTACGAGTGTGAGAAATGTTCGGAATGTGCCATACGTTGTGACGTGTTATTAACTGAAATATTTTTTATCTCTGTCACTTCTTGCTGTAAAGTCGACAATTTTCTACGTAATGTATTATTAGATGAATTTATCTCACTGATTGTCTGCTGTAGATTTTGGAATTCAGGTGTTTGATTCAGTTAGTATTTTTACCTGATCATCGTTTTAGTGTCACAAGCATTAATCTGTTTTTGTATTTTACGTGTGGTTTCGCTCAATTTTTTAACGTCAGCTTTGATGACATCGGGATCCTGAATTAGTTCTAATTGTTCAAGTCTGTCGGTCACTGTCTGAAAGTCTACTGTGTGTGTATCTGTTTTTGATTTTAGATCGGAAATTTCATCACGCAATTCGGTGTTCAACTGTTTGATAGTGTTAATTTCGTCTGATACTGTAGCAATATTGTTGTCTTCGTATGTTTTTGCTTTGGCAAACAATTTACGTTTATCTTCCTGTCTCTGTACGGTAATTGTTTCCATGACTTGTCGTTTTACTTTATTTTGTTCCTGCATAAATTTACGGAAACGCGTTTCACTGTTTTGCAGGTGGTGATTAAAACGTTCGTCAATTTGACTGTTCTGTTGGTCGAATTTCGCGTTTACTTTTGCATCCAGTGTGCGCGAAAGTTCTGTTGTCATTAATTTAAACGCGTCGCGTAACTGTGTTGCTTTTTCAGAGCATTGTTTACCGACTGCACTAATTTCGCCTCTAAGTGATTCTGTTGTAGCTGTTTGCATATCCCTTAATTCTTGAGCAACAGATCTAATTTCTTCACTACTTTTCCTACCACAAGCCTCAATTTCCTCACGTAATTGTTCTTTAGTATCATGACACTGCGCGGCAACGGCTGTAATCTGTTCACTAAGCTGTCTGCAATTGTTGTCTAATTTTTCATTAAGGTTGTCATGTTTTTCATTAAGTTGTTTGAAATTTTCATTAAGGTTGTCTTGTTTTTCATTAATCTGTTTGATCTGTTCACTAAGTTGTTTGGAATTGTTGTCTAATTTTTCATTAAGTTGTTTTTGATTGTTCTCTTGTCTTTCATTCGACTGTTTGGAATTGCTGTCTATTTTTTCATTAAGTTGTTTAAAAAATGCCATAACTTGATCCACCCAATATTACCTACTCTATTCTCTGTGCTGTTTGATGGCGTACCTGCAATTGTCACGTTTTGTGTGACCATTTGGTCATTCTGTAATTTCTGAAAGGGTTTGCCAATCGGATGTGCACTATCGGTCACTACACCGGAATTAAATAAGCCCGTCGTACTCTGATTACACTGTTCATTTTCATTATAAAAATTTATCTGTTTGTCACGTAAATCCTGCAAATCGGGTGTGTCAAGCTGGGCAGCGCTCATTGCAACAGAACGTCCCGCGTCATCAATTGTCGTTAAATTAACAGAGGACACAATTGAATTTGTCTGTTCATCACTAGGATCAAAATCAACATTAGTGGTCGGTACACACTGATTGTCTGTAAATGGAGGATTGTCATCATTACACTGCGTGTCGCAAGTACTATCGGTCAAGTTATTTGAGTCGCCTATTTCACTCATTGTACAACGCGATGTACTGTTAACAGTTTTTCGCGGCATTTTTACACAAATCAAAATTGTTCACAAATGAAACAAAGACAATGTAAAATCCAACAAACACTATTACAACAAAGAGCAACAAATTGCCGATGATCTGTGGAAGAAAGACTGACAAATTAGAAAATGCGTAGCGCCAAATGCTAATTACATTTAAGTAAATAAGAGCAGATATATGACTACTTCTTAGAAGATTCACAAAGAAATACGATCCTGGCCGGATGTCGCCAAGTGTAACCTCCCCGCAAAAATGTTAAATGAAAAACAAGAAAATGGAGCCAAGCGTAACCTCCCCACAAAAATTTAAAAAAAATGATAATTGACCATGAACCCACAATAATATTAATTAAATAATGAACCATGAACCGAATGTGACATCTCAACAGAAATAATAATATCTGGTAAATTTTATAAGGGCAGCAGCGCTGACCTTCGGCCCTGTATTCTGAATAAAAAAGCAAAAATTCTTACCTCAATAAAAACTGCATCTATATCTGCTCTTAATTACACATTCTTCGACACAGCTTCGTGCAAAGCTGCCGTATATATATATATATATATATATATATATATATATATATATATATATATATATATATATATATATATTTTATTCTTGGAGGGAATGCATAGGAAATATTCTTTAAATTGAAATGAATGTTTTCTTTAAAAGAGTTACTTTATAAAAAAAATTATTATTGGGGCATTTTTTGAACAAATTAGTTACAATTAACGTACATTATTAGATATACGCAATGCTGCTTCTTTACCTTCTACAACAATACTCATCGTCCAGAGTCCTGACCAGAGTCGCGAGCAGAGCACACAGCCGACGCATGCCGACTCCCGCACACTACAACCGTCCACTCGTTACTAAAACCGACCGACTACTACTGCAGACTGACTACTACTGTCGACTCGCGCAGACCAGCGCAGACTCGCGACAAGCAACAACTAACAATAAACTACTCTCTGGTCAGAGATTCTGTCATGCTTCGCCCATCGCCGGCGAAGCATACTCCTTACAATGCATATATTTGAATGGTGTTTGTTCTGTTGGACATGTCCAACAGAACAGACACCACTCAAGTATATGCATTTCTATATGAGTGTGATGGTTCCTTGATGTTGGTTTCAGTGTGAATCCATTAATATCATATGATATGCTACAGGAACCAATAGTTTACTAGTTGGTGATTAATGGACGAGGGCTGCTCCATTGCAGTGTGCAATAAGAAATCGGATGGGGCCAAGTCAGTACTGTATGGAGGATGATCAATGATAGTGGACTCTAGGCGCCTGGTTGCTGCAGATGTCGCATCGCTCGTCTGTGGTCTGGTGTTGTCATGCTGAAGGAGAGGGTGGTCTACGTGTGTACAAACTCTTAGAGTTAAAAACTCGATTACAGCGTGCTCTTTGTCATGCACTGACATAGTTACATTACGCACCACCATGTTACACTCTACAATTCGGAGCCCTCTAGCGGCAGAGGGCTGCAAATACGTAGACAAGCAGAATAAATGTGTAACATGTTAATAACATTTGTTTCATCCAAGAATTTTTAAGAGCTTTCATATTACAAATTCAGAGGACTCGTCTTTGTATTACCTACATACTCATGAATTAGTATTTGGAAGGCAATGAATTACGACATTTTACTTATCCTTTGTATCTTGTTTCTTTGTAAGTGCCGAGTAACAGTGTAAATTATTTTTCTCGTTCAACAGGTCTCACATTTTCACCACTGAAGTTATTTTCATTAAAAAACAATGCTATTTCTGTAGTTATTCAGGTATTGTAGAACTTTCTCCTTTCAGATATTTGCTCTCTCTTGTGGGAAAACACCAGTAGCAAAAATACTAGGTCCTAGTACAACCTCTGCAATGTGTTGCGCAAACAATAAAACGATTACTGCAAAGACGCAAAAACTCAAAATCCATTACTGTAACAAGAGAGGGCGGCGAGATAGGTAACTTCCGATGTCGCCACTGACAGACGACGCCACAATCTCTTGCTTCTGTGCATGTTAAAGTCTGAAGCTCTACACTCGACACCATCAGTCGATCATTGACGTCCCTGACCCGTTCGATACATGATTGACGGTTGCTTTACAAGCAGCCACGTGACACACACCTGGGGTGACCAACTCTCCCATATTTCCCGGGGATCTCCTGTATTATAGCAATATCCCGGATCCCTAATTGATCGCCTGTTCCTCCCAGTGATCACTTTCATAAATATTAATCCCGCTAAGCATTGACGACAGTTGAAGCTTCATGACCGACAGATATCGAACATTTTCGTATAATAATCGATACTGTTGTCTACTTCTAAGGAAAGAAGGTTGTTGTGCTCAACTGAATGTGAGGAGTGTGGAAAGAATGACATAGCCTACGCGTCTGCAAGGGTCGTGAGAGGAGGGGCTATTTACTAATTCTCGGACAGTACTACAACACACGGGTGCGCATGGCCTCGTACCAATCAGCAGCTATGGTGCAAATAATGTACAGCAGTATCAAGTACTCGCGAAAGAGGATTATAGAGACACTCGTTACTTCATTTATTTCTCAACTGACACACAACACCACAACATTTAACAACGCTTCGAAAGAGTTTCTCGTCTTGTTAACAATGTTCAAAGAAACAGTAACAGCAACTTGGGACTAATTACTTCAGAGCTTATCATTGAAATCAATTTTGATTATAACTGAAAAGAGTTTTTTAAACTTGTGCAGCAAAATATAAAGTTGCAAAGTCCTGCCGCATCTCTAAATAAGTACCCGCAGGACACACAAAATATGCATGCACAAATTTGTTAAGTTGTATTATGATTATATTTGTGTATTATGTGTGGTGAACACATAAATTGTTTTGAATGGGTTAGATTTATTTTTCCTTCCATGGACAAAAAATTACGGGAGTCTCATATGAAAACATAACACCATACAACAAACTTATTTAAAACGCTTGAGTGTAATGCTCATTTCTGAATTTACACCACAAATGAGTCTTATTAAATACTTTTACATTCTAATGTCTTTCTTTTGGTTTGTGGTGTTACCCAAAATTTGATACCGTATGACATAATATAGTAAAAGTAAGCAAAAGATAGCCCGCCCGGTTGGCCGTGCGGTCTAACGCACGGCTTTCCGGGCAGGAAGGAGCGCCTGGTTCCCGGCATGAATCCGCCCAGCGCATTTCTGTCGAGGTCCGGTGAACCCGCCAGTCTGTGGATGGTTTTTGGGCGGTTTTCCATCTGCGTCGGCGAATGCGGGCTGATTCCCCTTATTCCGCCTCAGTTACACTATGTCGGCGATTGCTGCGCAAACAAGTTCTCCACGTACGCGTACACCACCATTACTCTACCACGCAAACATAGGGGTTACACTCGTCTGGTGTTGGTTGGTTGGTTGGTTGTTTTGGGGAAAGAGACCAGACAGCGTGGTCATCGGTCTCATCGGATTAGGGAAGGATGGGGAAGGAAGTCGGCCGTGCCCTTTCAGAGGAACCATCCCGGAATTTGCCTGGAGTGATTTAGGGAAATCACGGAAAACCTAAATCAGGATGGCCGGACGCGGGATTGAACCGTCGTCCTCCCGAATGCGAGTCCAGTGTCTAACCACTGCGCCACCTCGCTCGGTTAGCCTGGTGTGAGACGTTCCCTGTGGGGGTTCACCGAGGGGCCAGACCGCACAATAACCCTGGGTTCGGTGTGGGGCGGCGGAGGGGTGAAGTGGACTGCGGTAGTCGTCGTGGGGTTGTGGACCACTGCGGCTGCGGCGGGGACGGAGCCTCTCCATCGTTTCTAGGTCCCCAGTTAACACATAATAGTTTAAAGTTGCCCACCTCCATTTCGAATACAAGTGCAATATTTCGACTTCTGGAATAGAGTAAACAGCTACAACAATGGACAGTTTTATGGAACAATCGATAGTTAGCATTTCAGTTTATTTCATCAGTGAAGTTGGACGTTTCTCTTTGTGGTCTGCAAAATGACTTTCTCGACAGAAGAAAAAATTGAAAGTGCAGGAGCATATGTGAAAACAGGTTCGATTAAGGAAACTCGCGAAATTTTCGGATTCAAGCATCCAGGTAAGAGGACAACCGGCAAAGTGAACAATACACAGCCTGTATAAAAATTAGTTCATCTACAGATCTGAACAAATTGTAAAACGACAAAGAATTCCTTCAGTTTGCGTACCAGAGGTTACTGCAGACATTCGCAGAAAAATTATTCAAGAGCCCAAAGAAGTCTACATGTAAACTACCCCAACAGGCGTTTTACGTAGGAGGAGTTGCCAGAGGATATCGAAAAGTCTTAATTTGAAGCCTTTTCGTGTGGTGGTTGTGCAACAATTATGGGAGGATGACAGTCTCAGAAACGTGTAGATTACTGCACGTGTGTTTTCAATAACATCAACGATGGCTTTTTTTAACGCTTTCCATCAGACCATGAGCGATGAAGCATGGTTTCATCTTTCGAGTTATGTGAATTCGCAGAATACGAGATTTTGGGCAACAGAGAACCCTAACACTGTGTCAGCGACCACACCATGATGAAAGCAATCGACGTTTGGTGTGGCATAACAGGAATGTGCATGATTAGACCGATATGTTTTGACACTACCCTGAACACGGTTGCATAAACGGAAATATTTATACATTTTGTTCTCAGCTCACTGAATATGAAAGACTACTGCTTCTTCCACAAGTTGGGGCAACATGCCACACGTCTAAGGTACCCCTGGAATGAGTCCATGATGTCATCACTTAGGAACGAACTATAAGCAAACGTTTATGGCTACTGCGTTTGCGGATCTAACATCATGTGATTCTTTTTCTGTGGGGACACTTGAAGAGCAAGGTCTATGAAACAAATCCACACATAATACATGGACTGAAAGACAACTTCAGCGGTGAAGTTGCCGCCATCAATATCCGAACTTTACGCCGGGTATATCTGAATACTTTTAGAGGTGCACAGCTGTGTATTAATGTTGCAGGAGGTCACTTACAACGCCTTCTATCAATGTATTTTTCACTGTAAGTAAATGGTAAGTCCATTTCAGCTCTTCATTTCTGTAATTTCACTGCATTTCCTTTATCCTTACACGAGCAACTTTTATCTGCGGTAGCCTATGTTTACCCCTCCCTTGTCACCAATTCCAAGAAAATGCCATGTAGTGTGCAACTGATCTTTATTGCGATCACATCTTCCTTAAACCTTGTAACGTATTACTATGTTTATGACGTTGCTCATCGAGCCATATACGTTATCTCGCATTTCTAGCTGCTTCTCTCACACAAACAATGATAAAAATTCAGAAATTCAGGGTTGTCACCAGCCCAAACCCTTCCTAACCAAATAGAAAAAACGGAGCTTGAAAATTATTAGTTTAATTACTTTAATAATTTAATTACAAGTACGCAAATTTCTTTAAGCAGCCAGATAAATAGCACTCCATGTCGTGCATGAAGCAACTTGATTAATTCAGGAACGGAAATCAGAGTAAGGGGGTAAGATCGACACCAAAGAATTTATCTTTCACGTAAATTATTTACTGTAACTAAATATTTGGTTGCACATTCTTACTACACATAACTGATGCCTGACTCGAAATATTTAAGTAAGAATTACGTGAGAATGAAACAGAGCACAATTTAACTACAGCAATAATAAACACAGAAGACGGGGGTGGGAGACAATTATACTATCATCTCCTTTGAATTAATACCATAAAAATATCTAAGTGAGATTTGTATTACGATTCTACGCTTGCTCTATTCTGGACAGAGGTTTAACCAATACACAAGGCTGTGCGATAATTATTTAGTATACTAACTGCGTCTGCTGCTTGCAAACGACCGAACTAGAGCACGTGATGCATTCTGACTCAAACTGTTGTGCTGCTTTGTAGAAAGCGTACGAAAGGACAGATATTCTTGCAGAAATTGTAGCTCATTAATGAAGCAAACTGTTAAAATAAAGCCTATTGCGGTGCCGTGGTGAACCAGAAGGGTCATTGATTACCAAACACGTGGCACAAAATCGACACACAAAGACAAAAGCAAATTCACAAAATATAAGATTAAAAATCATTAAAAAAATAGCTCGCTTCACACGCTTCAGATAAGCTAAAGTTCTTAAGTATTTCACCAGTTAAACATAACGAAGTCCTAACTCAACCTGATTCCTGTCACCTGAAACCCCCCTTAAGAGCTACGATCCATACTCACCAAGCGTTCACCGAAGATGCCCCTTTCTCTTTCCAGATTACCTAGCTCCTCGTGCAGCAGAAGCTACCAGAGGCGTAGCCCTCTGTCACCAACCTCACACACAAAAACAGCCTTCGACACAGCCCTCGACTAAGATGGGTAAGCCTCTCTGTTCAGGTATTGGAAACCTAAGTTGGTCAGGCCGGCCGGAATGGCCGTGCGGTTCTAGGCGCTAGAGTCTGGAGCCGGGCGACCGCGACGGTCGCAGGTTCGAATCCTGCCTCGGGCATGGATGTGTGTGATGTCCTTAGGTTAGTTAGGTTTAATTAGTTCTAAGTTCTAGGCGACTGATGACCTCAGAAGTTAAGACGCATAGTGGTCAGAGCCATTTGAACCATTTTGAACCTAAGTTGGTCATCCTGTGCTCTCTTTTGAACGAGAAGCAACATCGTCTGCTCACAGCAGACGATGACCAATTCAGCGATTCCCACAAAACAAAACCGAAACCCACATTAAAACACGCATATAACAATCAATAGGCCTTATTTGAGTGCTCAGTCTTTCTGGAAGAGGTCACGAATTGAGCTAAAATCAGGTAGTGAAATGAATAGGTTGTACCGAATTCGACAAGCGTCTTACGAAACGACTTCACAGAGACGTTTCAACCTCTCTTAAAATCGTAGTCAGATTTTGGTCGTCTCCCTTAAAACCACGAACACGTTGACCGTCCTACACGCACCCACCACCAATAGTCGATTGCGACGAGAAAGTCGCTCGTTTAAATCCGACATTACTAGCCTTCCTTCACTTATATATGGCTTTTGTTTCATAATTTAACAGGTGAAGAGGAAAAGTGTAATATGCGAAGTAAAGAAGGGCGGCGCACTGGCAAGTTTCAAGAGTGTAAATCTGCCCGGCGTGACCCTCGACTTACCCGCCGTAACGGAAAGGGATCGCCGCAACCTCCAGTTCGGTGTCGAACAGGGCGTCGACATAATATTTGCGGGCTCCGTACGCAATGCGGAGACCGTCAGGAAACTGCGAGCGGAGCTCGGAGAGAAAGGCTACGAGATACTCATCGTGGCCAAAGTGGAGAGCGAGGAGGCGGTAGAGAACGTCGACGAGATTCTCAGCGAAGCGGACGGCATCGCGATAGGGTGCGGCGCGGCACACGTGGAAATGTCACCGGACAAGGCGCTGCTGGCGCAGAAGCTGATCGCCGCCAAGTGCAACATCGCGGGCAAGCCGGCGGTGTGCGCGGCGCGCACGGGGGCCGAAGTGGCGGCGGCCGTGCAGGACGGGGCGGACTGCGTGCTGCTGCTGCAGGAGGCGACGGCGGAGAGCCTGCGCGAGGTGGCGGCGCTATGCCGCGCGGCCGAGGCGGCGCTGTGGGAGCGCCAGCTGACGCACGACCTGCTGCGCGCCGCCGCCGCGCCGCCGGCCGCAGACCCCGCCACGGCCGCCGCTGCCGCCGCCGTCGTGGCGGCCCTGCTCAGCCGCGCCACCGCCATCGTCGTGCTGACAGTGACGGGGTGGTCGGCGCGCTGCATCGCGCGCTTCCGGCCGCACTGCGCGCTCATCGCCGTCACCCGCAACTCGGGCGTGGCGCGCCGCCTGCACGTGCTGCGCGCCGTCCTGCCGCTGCTGTACATGGCGCCGCCGCTCGAGGACTGGCCGCGCGACACCGACCTGCGCATCCAGTACGCCCTCTCGTTCGGCCTCACCCAGGGCATCGTCGGCAAGGGGGACGCCGTCGTGCTCGTCTCCGGCTGGCGGCCGGGTCCGGGGAACACCAACAAAGTGCGCATCATGTACGCTCCGCCCCTCAGTGATGACAAATAGACACTGACAAATTACACCTCACACTGAAAATGAAAATGTAGAAAAATTTTAAGCTCTCCTAACGACAATTGTAAGACTCTATGTGGCCCTTTGTAATTGTAAAGTGCCCTCGACTAGAAAAGATGCAAATATAAAATTTATAATAATATTCACAAACTTTTTCGAAAGGTTTTACTGCATTAGACCTTTTAAACATTTAAGGCCGATTCACATTAGACGTCATTGGAATGGAACATAACGTAAGCCAACACCACCACGAAATCGTTGTGTATTCTCACTGTACAGGGTGGTCCATCGATCGTGGCCGGGCCAAATATCTCACGAAATAAGCGTCAAACGAAAAAACCACAAAGAACGAAACTCGTCTAGCTTGAAGGGGGAAACCAGATGGCGCTATAGTTGGCCCGCTAGATGGCGCTGCCATAGGTCAAACGGATATCAACTGCGTTTTTTTAAATAGGAACCCCCCATTTTCTATTACATATTCGTGTAGTACATAAAGAAATATGAAGCTTTTTGAAACCCAGTTCTAACCAAAGAAGAGAAAGCAGAAAGGTGAAAGGAGTATATATAGGGTCTATACAAAGACGATGTTATTGAGAACAATATTATGGAAAAGGAAGAGGATGTAGATGAAGATGAAATGGGAGATATGATACTGCTTGAAAAGTTTGACAGAGCACTGAATGATCTAAGCCGAGACAAGGCCCCAGGAGTAGACAACATTCCATTAGAACTCCTGACAGTCTTGGGAGAGCCAGTCCTGACAAAACTCTACCATCTGGTGAGCAAGATGTATGAGACAGGCGAAATTCCCTCAGACTTCAAGAAAAATATAAAATTCCAATCCCAAAGAAAGCAGGTGTTGACAGATGTGAAAATTACCGAACTATCAGTTCACTAAGTCATGGCTGCAAAATACTAACACTAATTCTTTACAGACGAATGGAAAAACTAGTAGAAGCCGATCTCGGGGAAGATCGGTTTTGATTCTGTAGAAATATTGGAACACGTGAGACCAATACTGACCCTATGGCTTATCTTAGAAGCTAGATTAAGGAAAGGCAAATCTACGTTTCTAGCATTAGCTTTTGACAATGTTGACTGGAATACTCTCTTTCAAATTCTGAAGGTGGCAGGGGTAAAATACAGGGAGCGAAAGGCTATTTACAATTTGTACAGAAACCAGATGGCAGTTGTAAGAATCGAGCAACACGAAAGGGAAGCAGTGGTTGGGAAGGAAGTGAGACAAGGTTGTAGCCTCTCCCCGATGTTATTCAATCTGTATATTGAGCAAGCAGTAAAGGAAACAAAAGAAAAATTCGGAGTAGGTATTAAAATCTATGGAGAAGAAATAAAAACTTTGAGGTTCGCCGATGACAATGTAATTCTGTCAGAGACAGCAAAGGACTTGGAAGAGCAGTTGAACGGAATGGACAGTGTCTTGAAAGGAGGACATAAGATGAACATCAACAAAAGCAAAACGAGGATAATGGAATGTAGTTGAATTAAGTCGGGTGATGCCGAGGGAACTAGATTAGGAAATGAGACACTTAAAGTAGTAAAGGAGTTTTGCTATTTGGGGAGCAAAATAACTGATGATGGCCGAAGTAGAGAGGATATAAAATGTAGACTGGCAATGGCAAGGAAAGCGTTTCTGAAGAAGAGAAATTTGTTAACATAGAGTAATGATTTAAGTGCCAGGAAGTCGTTTCTGAAAGTATTTGTATGGAGTGTGGCCATGTATGGAAGTGAAACGTGGACGATAAATAGTTTAAACAAGAAGAGAATAGAAGCTTTCGAAATGTGGCGCTACAGAAGAATGCTGAAGATTAGATGGGTAGATCACATAACTAATGAGGAGATATTGAATAGGATTGGGGAGAAGAGGAGTTTGTGGCACAACTTGACTAGAAGCACGGATAGGTTGGTAGGGCATATTCTGAGGCATCGAGGGATCATCAATTTAGTATTGGAGGGCAGCGTGGAGGGTAATAATCGTAGAGGGAGACCAGGAGATGAATACACTAAGCAGATTCAGAAGGATGTAGGTTGCTGTAGGTACTGGGAGATGAAGACGCTTGCACAGGATAGAGTAGCATGGAGGGCTGCATCAAACCAGTCTCAGGACTGAAGACCACAAGAACAACAATAATATTCTCAAACTTTTTCGAAAGGTTTTACTGCATTAGATCTTTTAAACATTTAAGGCCGATTCACATTAGACGTCATTGAAATGGAACATAACGTAAACCAACACCACCACGAAATCGTGGTGTATTCTCACTGTACAGGGTGGTCCATTGATCGTGACCGGGCCAAATATCTCACGAAATAAGCGTCAAATGGAAAAAACTACAAAGAACTAAACTCGTCTAGCTTGAAGGGGGAACCATAGTTGCCCGCTAGATGGCGCTGCCATAGGTCAAACGGATATCAACTGCGTTTTTTTAAAAAATGGGAACCCCCATTTTTTATTACATATTCCTGTAGTACGTAAGGAAATATGAATCTTTTAGTTGGACCACTTTTTTCGCTTTATGATAGATGGCGCTGTAATAGTCGCGAACGTATAAGTACGTGGTAACACGTAACATTGCGCCAGTGCCGACGGTATTTGCTTCGTGATACATTACACGTGTTAAAATGGACCATTTACCAATTGGGGAAAAGGTCGATATCGTGTTGATGTATGGCTATTGTGATCAAAATGCCCAACGCGCGTATGCTATGTATGCTGCTCGGTATCCCGGACGACATCATCCAAGTGTCCGGACCGTTCGCGGGATAGTTACGTTATTTAAGGAAACAGCAAGTGTTCAGCCACATGTGAAACGTCAGCCACGACCTGCAATGAATGATGATTCCCAAGTAGGTGTTTTAGCTGCTGTCGCGGCTAATCCACACATCAGTAGCAGACAAACTGCACCAGAATCGGGAATCTCAAAAACGACGGTGTTGAGAATGCTACATCAACATCGATTGCACCTGTACCATATTTCTATGCACCAGGAATTGCATGGCGACGACTTTGAATGCCGTGTACAGTTCTGCCACTGAACACAACAGAAATTACGGGTCGATGACAGATATTTTGCACACGTTCTCTTTAGCGACGAAGCGTCATTCACCAACAGCGGTAACGTAAACCGGCATAATATGCACAACTGGGCAACGGAAAATCCACGACGGCTCCTACAAGTGGAACATCAGCGACCTTGGCGGGTTAATGAATATTGCGGCGTTATGGGAGGAAGGATAATTGGCCCCCATTTTATTGATGGCAATCTAAATGGTGCAATGTATGCTGATTGCCTACGTAATGTTCTACCGATGTTACTACAAGATGTTTCACTGCATGACAGAATGGCGATGTACTTCCAACATGATGGATTTCCGGTACATAGCTCGCGTGCGGTTGAAGCGGTACTGAATAGCATGTTTCATGACAGGTGGATTGGTCGTCGAAGCACCTTATCATGGCCGGCACGTTCACCGGATCTGATGTCCCCGGATTTCTTTCTATGCAGAAAGTTGAAGGATATTTGCTATCGTGATCCACCGACAACGCCTGACAACATGCGTCAGCGCATTGCCAATGTATGTGCAAACATTACGGAAGGGGAACTACTCGCTGTTGAGGGGAATGTCGTTACACGTATTGCCAAATGCATTGAGATTGACGGACATCATTTTGAGCATTTATTGCATTAATGTGGTATTTGCAGGTAATTACGCTGTACCAGTATATGTTCTCAGAAATGACAAGCTCACATAGGTACATGTATCACATTGGAACAACCGAAATAAAATGTTCAGACGTACCTATGTTCTGTATTTTAATACAAAAAAACCTACCTGTTACCAACTCTTTGTCTAAAATTGTGAGCCATATGTTTGTGACTATTACAGCGCCATCTATCACAAAGCGAAAAAAGTGGTCCAACTAAAACATTCATATTTCCTTACGTACTCCACGAATATGTAATAAAAAATGGGGGTTCCTATTTAAAAATACGCAGTTGATATCCGTTTGACCTGTGGCAGCGCCATCTAGCGGGCCAACCATAGCGCCATTTGGTTTCCCCCTTCAAGCTACACGAGTTTCATTCTTTGTAGTTTTTTCGTTTGACGCTTATTTCGTGAGATATTTGGCCCGGTCACGATCAATGGACCACCCTATATATCTATTCGCAGTTGCAAATACGAACATCCATCAGCTGCAGAAGGGAATGACGACAATTTAAATTTGTGCCGCACCGGAACTTGAACCAGGGTATCCCGCTTTACTCCAGCCATCGACTTAACCACTATGGCTATCAGTGCACGACTCACGCCCAGACACTTCCGTATGTCGTCATTCCTGCAGCACAGCCTGTACTCGCACACTAATTACTGCATCGTTCTTCTCAACAACACAGGCACCACAATACCGTATTTATCCGCCGATACCACGAGGCGACTTACAATTAAAATGTCCTCCCCTGTACGGAAATTACATAATGCGTGTACGAGTCCAGTTTATGACGCAGGAATATCGACGTATGGAAGTTTGGGTCTGCCCATTAGCCTGCATGGATCTCCAAAGCAGTTAAGCCGACTGTTTGTGTAAAACGGAAAATCTCCATCTCCATCTACATTTATACTCCGCAAGCCACCCAGCGGTGTGTGGCGGAGGGCACTTTACGTGCCACTGTCATTACCTCCCTTTCCTGTTCCAGCCCGCGTATGGTTCGCGGGAAGAACGACTGCCGGAAAGCCTCCGTGCGCGCTCGAATCTCTCTAATTTTACATTCGTGATCTCCTCGGGAGGTATAAGTAGGGGGAAGCAATATATTCGATACCTCATCCAGAAACGCACCCTCTCGAAACCTGGATAACAAGCTACACCGCGATGCAGAGCGCCTCTCTTGCAGAGTCTGCCACTTGAGTTCGCTAAACATCTCCGTAACGCTATCACGCTTACCAAATAACCCTGTGACGAAACGCGCCGCTCTTCTTTGGATATTCTCTATCTCCTCTGTCAACCCGACCTGGTACGGTCCCACACTGATGAGCAATACTCAAGTATAGGTCGAAGGAGTGTTCTGTAAGACACCTCCTTTGTTGATGGACTACATTTTCTAAGGACTCTCCCAATGAATCTCAACCTGGCACCCGCCTTACCAACAATTAATTTTATATGGTCATTCCACTTCAAATCGTTCCGTACGCATACTCCCAGATATTTTACAGAAGTAACTGCTACCAATGTTTGTTCCACTATTATATAATCATACAATAAAGGATCCTTCTTTCTATGTATTCGCAATACATTGCATTTGTCTATGTTAAGGGTCAGTTGTCACTCCCTACACCAAGTGCCTATCCGCTGCAGATCTTCCTGCATTTCGCTGCAATCTTCTAATGCTGCAACTTCTCTGTATACTACCGCATCATCCGCGAAAAGCCGCATGGAACTTCCGACACTATCTGGTTCGAGTTCCAGTACGGCTCAAATTTTCATTGTTGTCATTCCCTTACACAGGTGATGGTTGTTGGTATTCGGAACTGTGAATATATTTCATGTATTTCATAACGGGTGTAGTCGCCACAGTGCTTATTCCTCCGGACATGCATGAATGTCCAAAGGAGCATTGCATAGTTCTTCAGCAACACGGACACTGAAACATCGTATTCTCACTAGACAGAATTTCAGGACAACACCAGTACTGAACAGCGAAAGTGAACTTAAGAAAGACCATCTGCAATACAAAAAATCGGAATATATTATCAGAATCGAGCAACAAGCAATCATAAATGTTTATCAAAGAACATTCTGAACAGGTGTTCTCGAAAATGTTTGTATGCAAAACTGGCGAGAAGTGAAGCCATATTAAAAGTGTACCAGTAGTCTAAACATTTTAAAACACTGACATTTACTTGCTAGAGAAATGCATACACACGTCATACAATACCTAGAACACAGAGCATAGAAAGTTTTTACCTTACCCATTGTATTTTTTCTTTCTAGGTACCAAATAAACAACCACACTGCACGACAAAATTAAAGGATTACCATTTCGAATGCCCATAGTTCCCACCCACTGCAACGCTCAAGTTTGAAATTTGGCTCAAAGGTGCCTACAGCCTTCCTCCCTGATGGAGCCAAACCGTGGCGCCCTGCGACGTCGCCCTCTGGCTCGGCGTCGCTTCATACAACAAGCTACCCATACTTGTGGAAAAAAGGACCACAACTCTTCAAATCCATGTGAGCTGGAAGATAGGTTAATGATCTCACACTGTCACCAAATTTCACCACAATTTTTGCCCAATGCCACAGTGAACGTGTCACACGATCGAAGGGCGTCACACCCATATTTAACCCCTTTCTTTGATGCCTCTGCGATGGAGGCCAGAACCGTCGCGCGTAGTGTTGAGATCACGCTGTTTTCTCACGAATGGCCGCGCGAAACATACCAGATACGCCGCTGGAAGGGCGTCAATGAAACCACCCCTTTCGCTTGGGCGTTGTTTCCCACACATTTCTCAGTCGAAAATGTCAGCAGTGTGATGAGCAACAAGAAGACGTTCTTGACAACTTTTGATACTGCTGACACCCTCAGGCGTTTCCAACCTTCTCTAAGAACATCCCCATCGAACATGATCGCAACTTTTTGGGGTGCAATGCTCTCAAGTACAGGTTGGAACCATTAGGGAGTGTTCAAAACATGGCGATCATGCGGAAGTGTGGAATTGACACAGGTGTGAATAAAACAGCAAATGGTCCCTCTGAAACCCTCCAGTTCGGCAAAACCCTCGGTAGCATGCGTCCTTCTTTACTGAGAATTTTAAAAATGAACAGACGGAACCTGTGACGACGTCCTAGACGCATGTAGACCAGCAATCCCTTTGATACTCTCCTACTGCTAATGGCCTAGTATCAGTCGCAAGAGCAGCAGTGTAGCGGTCAAAGAGCAGCGGCATAGGCTGCCTGCAGGTGCCTGGTACTTACGTCACGCGTTCTGTCTGTGCAAGTACATTTTTAAAATTCTCAGTAAAGGTGGGCAGCTGCCACCAATGGCGTTGCCGAAGTGGGGGACCTTAGGGAGAACCGTTGCCGTTTCATTCACGAATGTGTCAATGTCGCGCGTCCCCATTATCAAGCCATAGCAGGACTCAAAATAGAAGACAGGAGGAAGTAAAACAGGTGGGCTGAAATTGTATAAGCACCTAAGCACCTTTTACTGTTTCGGATCACGTTCAGATTTCGTCGAATCTTTGGGAACAGTCCCTGGTGGTTCCTTCCTGTACATTGCAGCAAAAATTGTGGTCACGCAGCATTCCAAAGGGGTGTGATCACGTTCAATGGAGATGAAACCCCATAGTGTCCTTAGAGAAAGGTTGAAAAGTACTGGGATTTCAGCAGTATCAAAAGTTGTCAAGAACGTCGTCCTGTTACTCATCGCACTGAAAAGTGTCGTTTTCAGCTTTTAAATGTGTGGGAATCGACGCTTCAAGGAGAAGGGTGGTTCATTGACGCCCTTTTATGCCATCTCATTTTGCCTTTTCATACCGATTCTGAGCGGCCGTATGTCTAGAATGTTCTCCCTGGCCAGTCATACGAAAACCACGTGATTTCAACGCTGGACGTCGTGGTTCTGACCTCCACCGCAGAGATGTCAAACGAGGGGATCAAATGTAGGTAAGAGGGGGTGTGATGACCTTCACATCGTGCGACACGTCCACGGTGGCATTTGCCAAATATTCTGGTGAAATTTGGTGCCAATGTGACATCATCAACCCACCTTACACGTCACATGAATTTCTTAGCTATGGTCCTTTTTTGGCAAGTGTCGACTCCTTGCTGTTTGAAGCAATGTCGAGCCCGAGGATGACATCACAGGGCGCCACGCTTTTGCACCATTACAGAGGAAGGTTGTACGCGGCTTTGAGTCAAATTGCAAATTTCAGTGTCACAATGGGTGGTAATTATGATGTTCCGAAAAAGTGATTCTGAAATTCTGTTGCGCAGTGTACATTTTGCCCCATTAATAGGACTTAGTATTAACTGTTAAAAATGTCGTTTGCTAAAAATTGTTTCGTCAGTTTATATTCTTATTTATGTTCAGTTCAGGTATTGTAAAACCATAACCTTTTTTTACTTTTAGTCATCGGGCTTCTTTTGTGGAAGAACACTCAGGAAAAACATATCTGTGTCAGCATGGAAAATTTTCAATCTATCATGAAAACGAAGCTCACGATAAAAAAAAGGGTAAAGACTAAGAAGATACAAAAGCACAAAATCCACTTCCATAATATACACAGGTCCATAAAAAACTGGTTTACTTCCAGATTAAAACTGTGTGCCATACCGAGACTCGAACTCGGGACCTTTGCCTTTCACGGGCAAGCGCTCTACCAACTGAGCTACCCAAGCACGACTCACGCCCTGTCCTCACAGCTTTACTTCTGCCAGTACCTCGTCTCCTGTGAGGACGGGGCGTGAGTCGTGCTTGGGTAGCTCAGTTGGTAGAGCGCTTGCCCGCGAAAGGCAAAGGTCACGAGTTCGAGTCTCGGTCCGGCACACAGTTTTAATCCGCCAGGAAGTTTCATTTCAGCACACACTCCGCTGTAGAGTGAAAATTTCATTCATTCAGGTTTACTCCCAGTTTCAGCAACCGACACCACCGCCCCACCCCTCCAATTACAAACCTTGACGCTGACGTCCCATCCCACGACCTGTGTGACTGCCGCCATTTAAAATGTGTTTTGGAATGTTTTGACATTCCATTCCGCCCCGTTCCTTTCCAACAAGTGTGAATCGACCTTTATTGTGACTGACAACGTTATCGGTTAAAGTAACATTCGTGCCAAGGCAAGACCCAGCCACGGAAATAGTTTCTGCCAAAAGAGAATTGAGAAAAAAACATGGTACAAGAGAGTTGACGTGTAGGAAGAGAATAGCATTTGTGTCAACTGATAGGTCTCAGAGTCTGTTCGAGCGCCGTCACGGGATTGGCGCCGGTCATGAATCGCGTGTACTTTGCAACTGGGTGGTTGGCCTGTCGATCCCTGCATCGTACATATTTTTAACAGCACGACTCTCTATCACGATATTCCTGACCAGCTGACGTTTGTACAGCGCCACGGTTGATCCCTGAGGTGGAGACTGGCACATAAAATGCTTGAGTCAACATTAACTGGGCATACGAGATTCAGACAATGAACATACTGGTTCCAAGTCGGTAACAAAAAGAACATCACACATGTACAAAGAAAGTGTGTCTTTCAAGGTACTTAAGTCATGTGCATTCATTTACTAATCTATAAATCTCGCAAACATTCTGTTTCCTTTCATCAACACTGTTTGAACTAGGGGGAACTGGGAGGTGTGATGGAAGATGAATAATGATATTATAAGTGGGAGGGATACTGGTGGAAACTGAGTAATAATTGCTTGAATAATTGAAAAAATTGACTGGAAAGAACAGTGGAAAGAAATCTGTACACAATCCTGGGCGACTTTAACTGATACCAATATCAACAGACCTTCACTATCAATACAATTGAGGTAAATATTCATAATTTGCATTACGTACTGCTTCACATTAATTCCATTGTTAATAGTCTTGATTATAACAGTGCCGATGTAGGATCGCTCCTCCGCTGCTCGCGCAATTCTCTTGTCTGTTCCGAACCTTGACAGACATGATATATGAATTGGAGTGGCACTCATTAAAATAAAGGCGTTTTTCGTTGCGACGGGATCTTCTCTTGAAATTTCAATCACCAGTTTTCTCCTCCGACTGCGACGAAAAAATTCTGTAGGTACCCACCTACATAGGGAGAAATGATCGTCATCATAAAATAAGAGAAATCAGGTCTCGCACAGAAAAATTTAAGAGCTTGAAAGGTCTCTGTTGGATTCCTTTCATGTTTAATTTATGGAATAAATTCCTCTTCTAAATGTACTGTGGCGTTTCTGACTATCTGGGAGGACACTGAGCAGTGGAACGTGTTACTTTTACACATAAACAAGAACGATCTGTCACACTACTACACTTTAAAGCACAGTTTATATGTAATTCTTATATGTAATTCATGTCACACAGTCTCATACGGAACCTACATCCGCTTTCTTTTATATACTGTATATGATAAGATACTGTCATCCCCCTTCCCTTCTGTGTGAGAGTATGAATGAGCAAATGTATTTGTAGTTGCATGCTTGAGGGTAGCAGACAAGGCTGTCTGCTAGAGAACAGTAGGACCAACGTCGGAACAGGTAGCTACGCTTTCTTAAAGCAGAGAGGTTTCTATCCTTAGTATGGTTCTGTCCGTCCGTTGTCATGTTGGTATAGGAAGCTGCCCCTCTGGCCCCTTCCGTTTGTCTTTGTGAGCCACCCTCAGGAAACACGCTCGGCAGTAGGCAGTTGCAGTCTGGCGGTGGCGAGCGTCTGAAGTGGTAAGATCTCCGGCTAAGCGCGTGTTTGCTAAGTCCATAGGACAATGGATTTGTTAAGTTCAGCCTAACTGAAAATTTAATCATCTTTATCTCGGGTTTAGCTCTAAAATATCTAAGGTTATCTTAAATTGCAGCGTAGTGTAATTCTCGTGTGAAGTTCAGATTATTTTGGGGTAGTTGGTTTGTCATTACTTTGCGAGTAAAGTGGAACCACGTGTTGATCAGTAACTCTAACTAAGTTCATCAATCTTAAATGTGAATGCTTGTGTGATTATAACGTCTCGTCTGGACAATATTTTACAATATAGCAACTTTTCTTTATGCTTTTCTTTATGTTCAACCCACGTGGAGTGTACTTTGCGAGACCAGTACCACGTGCTTATATAACTGTTTGACCCATCAGGTTAATAGTAAGACGTTAGTAACCAGTTCAAGGTTTTGCTTTTGTCAATTGCTTTTCGATCTAATGTATTTTAATTATCAAAATTATTGTGGAGTTGTACGCTTTGTGTAAACCAAATTGACCACGTGGAGCATGTGGTGTAATCATCAAAGTAGCCCTCAGCTTTTCTTTTTGCGAAGACTTCACAAAGAGTTAATATGAATTTAGTATACCAGTGTGTGGTAATTACATGACGGACAGGATTGTGGTATGAACGTAATTTCTTTGGGTATAAAAACTGAATCTGTTGGTTGTGGTTAATTTCTTCTTGCTTATGTTTCAATGTTCTTCGTGAGTTATTTTATGAATGCAGTGTCGTATGCAGTCTCCCAATCTTGGCTCCATATTTTATGTGTTCCGTAAGATTACAATCTCACATTTTTCAATCGTAAATAAGGCACCAGCTCAGTTATAACTCACGTATAATATGCTGAAATTTCAATGAACAATCTTAAAATAAATTTCCAAATATAAACTGATTTCTTTCTTTTAATTTAAATTCTCTTTATATATATATATATATATATATATATATATATATATATATATATATATATATATATATATATATATATATATATATTACCGGTTTTGTATGACTATTAAAAGATTATCATTAATGTTAGTCTGCTTGGTAAACCTAGACTAAATATCTGATGAAACAGTTGCCCAGTAATCCACGGTTAACGTCCCCAGACAGATCACGGCTTTTAACCCACTTTCATTGTCAATTAGCACCGATATCAGCATACCAAATTAAAGTTACAACATTACACATGGCGACCCTGTTCTGTGATTCCGCTAGACTCTGGAATCTCTGAAACGTTAGATTGCGAGCGTGTTATAATCTTAATTTTTTTCCTACAGCGCTCAAACAACTTCTGTGTTGTTTCCGAGCAGACTTTCAAAAGATTCACGGCGTTGTTGATCGGCGTTGCGTTGTTTGTCTTGTTTTGTTTTTTATATTTGTGTGTTTTATATGTCTGTGTGTTTTTTATTCTCGCTTGTAAATTCCACTGTTTCGATCAAAGATAAAAATTTGTTTTGCGTGTGAAAAAGTGTGTACTAGGTTGGGTATCTTTCGTGTGACTGTCGTAATTTTTGGGGGACACATTTATTGTGATTAGTGTGTTGCGTACTGAGTATAAATTGCACTAATGCAAACACGTAACCAAGCTAAAAGTAAGCGGTCCAACAACTTAAGCAACATGGACCAAGGGGATAATTTGATTTCCAATATTAACGCGTCGGGCGGTTCCGAAAATGCAATGGGGAATACTTCAGACGAAATGCAAAACAGCACGAACGGGCTCACAGCAGAGCCAGAAATTAATTTGCCTCCAACTAACCAAATTGATTTAGCAGAACTCATGAAAGCCTTATTGCAACAAAATAAAGGAAACACAGAGAAATCGATCCGCGAGCTAGGGGAACAAATGACGCAGAAATCAGAAAAATCGTTCGAACAGATGACGCAGAAATATGAAAAATCGATCCGAGAGCTAGGCGAACAAATAGACGAAAAACTAATCCAGCAGACAAATAAAGTCGACAAGTCGATGCAGAGAGTGTCCGATGATATCTCACAAAGAATAAACAATCTGGCAAGTGAGATAAAAAGTGATATTATGAAAGAATTAGGCCGTACATTTGAACAATTCGATGATCGTCTGCAAGCCTTAGAACAGAGCAAGCGGAGGGGCGAAGCCGAAGCTAAAGAAAGCGAAGAACGGCTACTTAGGAATTTCCAAGAGCTGAGGGAAGAATGCCAAAGGGAGCACCAGCAGGTACTCTCGAGGGTCCAAGAGGCAGAAACGCATTGTCCCACGTCCGTTAGCAACACAATAGCGGACAACAGTTTAGCGATCCACGCGTTGGAACAGCAAGTAGAACAATTGAAGCAGACTGGGGCGGAGGACAAGAGACAAATTGATGATAAGATTGCGGCATTAGCGGACATTGTAGGCACAATGAAGCTGACGGAAAGCGAGAACAATACTACACCGGTAGCGGCCGCAGAGACCGAAGAAGTGCGTTCGCTTCTGAGATTTCAGAAGGGACAGTTCGAAGTGAACAGGCAAAACAGAGCTGTAACAGGCGAATTACAAGAACGCGTGGCGCATCTGGAAAACCGCATGGCGTGTGATTCCGAACTCGTCAATAGCATTAAAAATAGCCGTACGAACAGTGCAGAGAGGGACTCCGGCCACGAGGGAGATTTTGACGACAGGGAAGAATGTAATTTGAGGGGCAGACATGAGAATAATAGAAACATTCAAGGGCCTCGCCAGGAGGAAATGCGGGGATTTGATTTCAAACATTTCCTTACGGTGAGAAAGTTTGAGATATTCCGAAATTCGCAAAAAGGAATACATCCACGAGCATGGCTCGAGCAATTTGAGTTCTGTCTTCCTCCCAACTGGGCAAGTTCACATAAGATAGAATATATGTGTGGCTATTTGGAAGGCGAACCGGCGATTCGCATGAGGTCGGCAGCGCGTCACTGCAACTCCACTCGGGAGTTTCGACAAGCCTTTCTGTCCGCCTATTGGTCGGAAGCGGCACAAGATAGGGTCAAACATGGCATAATTATGCTTCCAAATTTGAACCAGTCTGGTTTCGGCAGCCCTGCACGCCTATTCGACCACATGCTGCAGGCAAATCAATTCCTATACGACCCATACGGGCCTGCGGAACTAATTAGGATATGCATCACCAAATTGCCGATGCACTTGCGGCACGTCATTCTTGCGGGACGATGCAAAGAGGACGTGGAAACGTTTAAGACGCTTCTCCAAGAGTTGGAATACAATACAGGAGAATGCCCGCCTAATCAGGCACAAAGTTATTACGGGGCACAGCAGCGCGACCGCAGTCGTGGCCGTATTACTAATCAACGGCGTGACTGGTCGTCGCGACGCGAACGGAACAATAATCGGGACCGGCCGTATAGAAACTGGGGTGACAGTCGCGAACACAGGTGGAACAACAGAAATGATCGAGGACGTAGACAGAATCGTGAACGGAACAGTTACGGCAACCAGAATCGATACTACGGTGAACACGGTGGGAATAGGACTACAGGCGGAGCACCTCATGATGTTGAAATTCGGCCGACCAACCCTAGACATAATCCAGTAAATGGAAATGAACGAAACCGGCAATGACAAATGATCAGCCCAGAAGGCGCCAATCGGAACAAATGAGCGACATGGCAAATGAGTACATAGGGTTTATAGTGAAGAGAAACAATTGATTAGTTTAAATTTGTGACATATGCATTTTGAATAATACGTTGGTAAAAATAATGATAAAGATGTTTCTATGTGATGTTTCTAGCTTTTTTTTTCCCTTGTGCAATTAGGATTCAGGTTGGTTCTGATGTGAACATAAAAGGTTTCCTTGTGAACGAGTGAAATGCTGTTTGTTTTTTTTTTGTGTAAATGGAAAAGAGTCGCTCCTGAGAGAAGCAAGATCTGTGTTGAATTAATGCAAAAACTCAGGGGAATATCCGATCTGTGGGTATTATGGGTCTGGCAAACCCAGGTCCCCAGCTGTTAGTAGCCTTGTTTCCGATTTTCTGCTTTCAGTGCTACTATCTATCTATTACTATTCTGTATCTGTCAGTATAAATGAGGATCTCTTACTATAGTATGCGTGCTGTATGAATATTTTAAGATAGGAGAACTCTGAGAAAGGAATGAGTAAATCTGGAATCTTGAAAACAGGACGCGATAATACGATTGTTTAACCATTGGCTTCCCAATATGCGATGATATGTTAATATTGATGATATATGTCTTTTTTGTTCTTTATAGCTGAGTACGGAAAGTGCTGTCTGTGGATTTCGTAAGTAGATTGATTCCCTTCAAGGTGAAAGAAGAATTGTGGTTTGTGTAATTTACGTCGCCCTGAAATATTATTGTGGCAGTCAAATACGAGCAGTTTTCCAGCAAATGGAGAATGGAACGGAAATGTGGATCCTTTTTGTAGTCTTCACTGATGTTGAGCCAGAGCCTAAAAAATTATTCTGCGTTAATACTTGTCCTAGAAAAGTGACGTTTATATATTTTTGCTGATGCTGTGAGCATTAAAGCTTACCGTTTTCGCTGGTGCGGGATGCACTGCAGCCTATATGATTTGTACTGAGGAAATTTCCCTCTTGAAGGTAGAGGATGATTAAATAATTTTGATTATGGGAACGAAGGAAAGCTTGGTTTAAGGTAATAAGGATGAAGCAAAACATTTGTCATTTAAACTGCAGGAGGATTCGGATCTTTTGTGTCTGTTGTAAGTTCAATATGTTAAGATGATACTGTTTTACAGAATAGAGGTGACCACAATTTTGCCATTCATGAGAAATGAATCCAGAATAACCACCACAGGCGAAATGACTGATTTGGAAGCGAGAGGTAACTTAAAGAAGGAACGAAATCGCAGCAAAATGGGTAAGAATAGTATAACCTGTATAGTGCAGACATTTTTACCGTTCTCAGAGCCATCTGTGTGATTAATTCTTGTGATAACGTAATTTTAGATGAAATTTTCTTACTGTTTTATGTGTGAATATATGAGTATGATAAAGGTATAATTGCGAGTCTCTTATCAGGTGTGTCAACTGGTATAAATGTTTTGGCGTGTAAATAACCATTGTTCTTTTTACTGTGTATGTTTAAGGAAAGTTTCTCCATATTTATCATGTGACAAGACGTATTCCGCGAGCGTCAAGAAGAGGACGAATTAGAACAATGTTGTAGTGGTATATACACGGTGTTGAAATAGCATTGAAGTAGCTTATTGGCTTAACTAGTAGTGGATAGAAGTAGAATATTGAGTAATGCATGTTTATGGGTAGTTAGTTTGTAGAATAGACAACAGGTGTGCATGTATGTGTGTGTAAATAACATGTGAACCCTATGCTGTCCTGACCTATTCTTGCACAAGGCGTAATCCTATTCATTTTAGTGAATTAATAAATAGGATTTGATTTATTAAAACGTAAGTGAACCACATTAGTGATGTGGATTTAAATATTATATTGTCAGTTCATTTAAATTTTTATTTTTATACTGTCAAGTCATTTCACTTTTATTTTTTTTACATTGTCAAGTCATTTAAATTTTATTTTATATTGTCGATTCATCTAATTTTTTTTATTTAAAAAAAAAAAAAAAAAAAAGAATATTAAGTCTCACTTTGTTCTTAAAAATTGTGAAAGACAATACTAAGTGGTATTATGTATGATATTGTGTAATCACATAAGGATGATGAAAAATTTCTGTGAATGCAGTTGAGAACGTGAAAGCGAACCGGCAAAACTCTTAAGAGACAGCGGGAGCAGCCGGACTAGTTGTAAACCGGCGGGTTTCCCAGCAGGACACGCTGTCAGCCAGGCCACTTTGGGAGCGCGGCCGACAACAAAAGAAGGTACGCGGCAAACACTTTCCCTTGTACCTGGAGCTAATGGGCGGCCGCCCCGGGCGACCCTTCCTCGAGGCGATGACCTGAGATGGGCGAGAGGTCCACCGCGCGGAAATCCATCTGCTGGCAACGCACCACACGCACGCGACCGTGACGAGACGGCCGCGGTGAAACAACACAAGGGGCGTGGAGCCTTTTGACAGGTACTGCCCAGAGAAACTTGCAGACGTCAACGACGCCTATCGACATTTCCTGATGGATGCCTACTGTCAAGCGACAGTAAATCATGGTTCGATGTTCTCTGGTCGCTAAGGGTGGCACAAAAGAAGAGCCATTAAGTGTCATCCTTGCCCAGGAATATCAAACCGGCGAGCCAATTGAGGATAACCCAAGAAGGTAACAACACAAAGGGCGTGGAGCCTTTTGACACATACTGTCCAGAGTAACTGGCAGACTTCAATGACGCCTATCAACATCTCCTGACGGATGCCCACTGTCAAGCGACAGTAAATCATGGTTCGATGTTCTCTGGTCGCTAAGGGTGGCACAAAAGAAGAGCCATTAAGTGTCATCCTTGCCCAGGAATATCAACCTGGCGTGTCAAACGAGGATACCGCACGAATTTGACAACACAAACATGGAACCAAATCGAGATGACGTGACACGGGAGAAACTTCATGAGAGGGCAGAGACGGCGGGATTGCACGCAACAGATGGACAAAAATCCCTACTGACAGCTGCGGCGACGAACCCCCTCCCCCACCCCTTATACTGTGCCTCGGAACAGTGGAACTAGTGAGTGTATCAGTGAACAGTGATTATACGGTTCTTAGTTCAATGCATATACGTGTGTTTCTGTCACAGAAACTGTGACTCGCGTGTTTTGCAGGGATTCGATTTATTGGTGTTTACTAGACTGACTCTTGTATTTTGCAGGTGTTCTATTTATTAATTTTTTTTTAGACTTTGACTCTCGTATTTTGCAGGTGTTCTATTTATTGTTTATTTTAGACTTTGACTCTTGTATTTGGCAGGTGTTTTATTTATTGGTGTTTTTTATTAGATATTGACTATTGTACTGTTTTATTGATCAATGTTTGTTCTTGTGTGATGTATTAGATTTGTGTTATTTTGTTTCGTAAATTCATTCATGTGGCATTACTTCGTTTATCAGTCAGATTGCTATTCATTCTCATTGGACTGTGATCGATTAGCCTTTGCATGGGGCATATTTATAGTGAGGAACCCCTTAAGGGTAACAATCACATAATTAATTGTATTTTCAGTATAATGACACAGTACTCATTGTTTGCTAACTAACTGAAATATAGTAGAGTGATTAAATTAATGCCACATAGTTATGTTAATTTTACAAATTATTAGTTTTATAAGATATAGAATTTTTTTTGCGATAACCACTTTGTAAAACATGTTTTTTTTTCTTATCAATTTTTGCTTTTGCGGATTGTGCATTGTAATGTTCTGCTTTATAATACTGATGTTATTTCATGTTCTTTTTTAATTGCTGTGGCACCTTTGCTATTTTCATAAATTTTGCTTGTTAATAAACAGTCATAAATTTTCCTGTGATCAGTTGGCTCTTGCAATGAGCAAATACTGGTGAACTCCATAAGGGTAACAACCAGAAATTGTTTTCATATTAATGACACAGGAACCATTGTTTTTACTTGCTGACCGAATTAGGTCTATACTACCTTTTAAATAGGTGTCACAGATTGTGTTCTTTTTTTTTCTGTTTGAAATTGGTAGATTCTAAAGATGTGTTGAAATTATTGTGTTTTAGCAAGTAGCTGGTGTCCTTTTGCCTTTTCTTTTACACTTTTGGTTTAAGTAGGGTGTGAGAAGCCTGCTTGGGAATGTCCTAGCATGGCCAGAAAATTCCCTGCACAGTCTTTTCCCGGAGCGTTGGGGTTATGAAAGGTCTCTGTTGGATTCCTTTCATGTTTAATTTATGGAATAAATTCCTCTTCTAAATGTACTGTGGCGTTTCTGACTATCTGGGAGGACACTGAGCAGTGGAACGTGTTACTTTTACACATAAACAAGAACGATCTGTCACACTACTACACTTTAAAGCACAGTTTATATGTAATTCTTATATGTAATTCATGTCACACAGTCTCATACGGAACCTACATCCGCTTTCTTTTATATACTGTATATGATAAGATACTGTCATCCCCCTTCCCTTCTGTGTGAGAGTATGAATGAGCAAATGTATTTGTAGTTGCATGCTTGAGGGTAGCAGACAAGGCTGTCTGCTAGAGAACAGTAGGACCAACGTCGGAACAGGTAGCTACGCTTTCTTAAAGCAGAGAGGTTTCTATCCTTAGTATGGTTCTGTCCGTCCGTTGTCATGTTGGTATAGGAAGCTGCCCCTCTGGCCCCTTCCGTTTGTCTTTGTGAGCCACCCTCAGGAAACACGCTCGGCAGTAGGCAGTTGCAGTCTGGCGGTGGCGAGCGTCTGAAGTGGTAAGATCTCCGGCTAAGCGCGTGTCTGCTAAGTCCATAGGACAATGGATTTGTTAAGTTCAGCCTAACTGAAAATTTAATCATCTTTATCTCGGGTTTAGCTCTAAAATATCTAAGGTTATCTTAAATTGCAGCGTAGTGTAATTCTCGTGTGAAGTTCAGATTATTTTGGGGTAGTTGGTTTGTCATTACTTTGCGAGTAAAGTGGAACCACGTGTTGATCAGTAACTCTAACTAAGTTCATCAATCTTAAATGTGAATGCTTGTGTGATTATAACGTCTCGTCTGGACAATATTTTACAATATAGCAACTTTTCTTTATGCTTTTCTTTATGTTCAACCCACGTGGAGTGTACTTTGCGAGACCAGTACCACGTGCTTATATAACTGTTTGACCCATCAGGTTAATAGTAAGACGTTAGTAACCAGTTCAAGGTTTTGCTTTTGTCAATTGCTTTTCGATCTAATGTATTTTAATTATCAAAATTATTGTGGAGTTGTACGCTTTGTGTAAACCAAATTGACCACGTGGAGCATGTGGTGTAATCATCAAAGTAGCCCTCAGCTATTCTTTTTGCGAAGACTTCACAAAGAGTTAATATGAATTTAGTATACCAGTGTGTGGTAATTACATGACGGACAGGATTGTGGTATGAACGTAATTTCTTTGGGTATAAAAACTGAATCTGTTGGTTGTGGTTAATTTCTTCTTGCTTATGTTTCAATGTTCTTCGTGAGTTATTTTATGAATGCAGTGTCGTATGCAGTCTCCCAATCTTGGCTCCATATTTTATGTGTTCCGTAAGATTACAATCTCACATTTTTCAATCGTAAATAAGGCACCAGCTCAGTTATAACTCACGTATAATATGCTGAAATTTCAATGAACAATCTTAAAATAAATTTCCAAATATAAACTGATTTCTTTCTTTTAATTTAAATTCTCTTTATATATATATATATATATATATATATATATATATATATATATATTACCGGTTTTGTATGACTATTAAAAGATTATCATTAATGTTAGTCTGCTTGGTAAACCTAGACTAAATATCTGATGAAACAGTTGCCCAGTAATCCACGGTTAACGTCCCCAGACAGATCACGGCTTTTAACCCACTTTCATTGTCAATTAGCACCGATATCAGCATAGCAACATTCATGTAGCAATATTACAAGCTCACTTTTCCCGTGCGCTGTTCGAGAGTGGAATGGTAGTGACAGCTTGAAGGTGGTTCACTGAACCCTCTGCTAGGCACATTATTGTGTATAGCGGAGTAACCACGTAGATGTAGATGGAGCATCTCAGCAGCGAGCGAAATGATGAACAGAGAGGGATGGACGTCCCAAATGTCCGAATTAATTTTACCTCTCTAATAACTTTTTATAACACTTTTAATGTACGGTTGAGATACACTTTTTTTTTAAAACAATACTGTTACGACGGATTCGAGCATATGTCCATACCCTACCACTTTCGAAACAAACAGGTGAAGATACAGGAATTAATAAACTTAAAAACGTATTTCTTCTTTGGTTTTATACAGATGTTTCAAAACATTATGCTTGCCACAAATCAACTTGTTAATTTATCTTTGTCAGGATCTATAACACATTCAGTTTACATGCATAAAAAGAAAAGAACGAAAAAATAATAAAATTCAACGCTATTGCCCCCCCCCCCCTCGTCCCCACTGTTCACTGACGTCATATGGAGGTGCACAGTGTCTGAGCTTAATTCCCTTTTTGAGGGTTGATAATCCCGGCCAACATCGGTATAGCCTTTTTTCGGCCATTAGAGTTATTTTGAATGGTTTTCAACTTGTATGGGCACGTCAGGGTAGTAGGAGTAATCCATCGAACTACAGACCTATATCATTGACGTCGGTTTGCAGTAGGGTTTTGGAGCATATACTGTATTCAAACATTATGAATCACCTCGAAGGGAACGATCTATTGATACGTAATCAGCATGGTTTCAGAAAACATCGTTCTTGTGCAACGCAACCAGCTCTTTATTCGCACGAACTAATGGCCGCTATCGACAGGGGATCTCAAGTTGATTCTGTTCTAGATTTCCGGAAAGCTTTTGACACCGTTCCTCACAAGCGACTTCTAATCAAGCTGCGGGCCTATGGGGTATCGTCTCAGTTGTACGACTGGATTCGTGATTTCCTGTCAGGAAGTCGCAGTTCGTAGTAATAGACGGCAAATCATAGAGTAAAACTGAAGTGATATCAGGTGTTCCCCAGGGAAGCGTCCTGGGACCTCTGCTGTTTCTGATCTACACTCCTGGAAATGGAAAAAAGAACACATTGACACCGGTGTGTCAGACCCACCATACTTGCTCCGGACACTGCGAGAGGGCTGTACAAGCAATGATCACACGCACGGCACAGCGGACACACCAGGAACCGCGGTGTTGGCCGTCGAATGGCGCTAGCTGCGCAGCATTTGTGCACCGCCGTCGTCAGTGTCAGCCAGTTTGCCGTGGCATATGGAGCTCCATCGCAGTCTTTAACACTGGTAGCATGCCGCGACAGCGTGGACGTGAACCGTATGTGCAGTTGACGGACTTTGAGCGAGGGCGTATAGTGGGCATGCGGGAGGCCGGGTGGACGTACCGCCGAATTGCTCAACACGTGGGGCGTGAGGTCTCCACAGTACATCGATGTTGTCGCCAGTGGTCGGCGGAAGGTGCACGTGCCCGTCGACCTGGGACCGGACCGCAGCGACGCACGGATGCACGCCAAGACCGTAGGATCCTACGCAGTGCCGTAGGGGACCGCACCGCCACTTCCCAGCAAATTAGGGACACTGTTGCTCCTGCGGTATCGGCGAGGACCATTCGCAACCGTCTCCATGAAGCTGGGCTACGGTCCCGCACACCGTTAGGCCGTCTTCTGCTCACGCCCCAACATCGTGCAGCCCGCCTCCAGTGGTGTCGCGACAGGCGTGAATGGAGGGACGAATGGAGACGTGTCATCTTCAGCGATGAGAGTCGCTTCTGCCTTGGTGCCAATGATGGTCGTATGCGTGTTTGGCGCCGTGCAGGTGAGCGCCACAATCAGGACTGCATACGACCGAGGCACACAGGGCCAACACCCGGCATCATGGTGTGGGGAGCGATCTCCTACACTGGCCGTACACCACTGGTGATCGTCGAGGGGACACTGAATAGTGCACAGTACATCCAAACCGTCATCGAACCCATCGTTCTACCATTCCTAGACCGGCAAGGGAACTTGCTGTTCCAACAGGACAATGCACGTCCGCATGTATCCCGTGCCACCCAACGTGCTCTAGAAGGTGTAAGTCAACTACCCTGGCCAGCAAGATCTCCGGATCTGTCCCCCATTGAGCATGTTTGGGACTTGATGAAGCGTCGTCTCACGCGGTCTGCACGTCCAGCACGAACGCTGGTCCAACTGAGGCGCCAGGTGGAAATGGCATGGCAAGCCGTTCCACAGGACTACATCCAGCATCTCTACGATCGTCTCCATGGGAGAATAGCAGCCTGCATTGCTGCGAAAGGTGGATATACACTGTACTAGTGCCGACATTGTACATGCTCTGTTGCCTGTGTCTATGTGCCTGTGGTTCTGTCAGTGTGATCATGTGATGTATCTGACCCCAGCAATGTGTCAATAAAGTTTCCCCTTCCTGGGACAATGAATTCACGGTGTTCTTATTTCAATTTCCAGGAGTGTATATGAATGACCTGGGTGACAATCTGAGCAGTTCTCTTAGGTTGTCCGCAGATGATGCTGTAATTTACCGTCTAGTAAGGTCATCCGACGACCAGTATCTGTTGCAAAGCGATTTAGAAAAGATTGCTGTATGGTGTGGCAGGTGGCAGTTGACGCTAAATAACGAAAAGTGTGAGGTGATCCACATGAGTTCCAAAAGAAATCCGTTGGAATTCGATTACTCGATAAATAGTACAATTCTCAAAGCTGTCAATTCAACTAAGTACCTGGGTGTAAAAATTACGAACAACTTCAGATGGAAAGACCACATAGTTAATATTGTGGGGAAGGCGAGCCAAAGGTTGCGTTTCATTGGCAGGACACTTAGAAGATGCAACAAGTCCACTAAAGAGACAGCTTACACTACACTCGTTCGTCCTCTGTTAGAATATTGCTGCGCGGTGTGGGATCCTTACCAGGTGGGACTGACGGAGGACATCGAAAGGGTGCAAAAAAGGGCAGCTCGTTTTGTATTTTCACGTAATAGGAGAGAGAGTGTGGCAGATATGATACGCGAGTTGGGATGGGAGTCGTTAAAGCAAAGACGTTTTTCGTCGCGGCGAGATCTATTTACGAAATTTCAGTCACCAACTTTCTCTTCCGAATGCGAAAATATTTTGTTGAGCCCAACCCAGATAGGTAGGAATGATCATCAAAATAAAATAAGAGAAATCAGAGCTCGAACAGAAAGGTTAAGGTGTTCGTTTTTCCTGCGCGCTGTTCGGGAGTGGAATGGTAGAGAGATAGTATGATTGTGGTTCGATGAACCCTCTGCCAAGCACTTAAATGTGAATTGCAGAGTAATCATGTAGATGTAGATGTATCTACATGTAGGTGTAGATACATAAGTTTTCCCTCCTAACAAAGTACTCTCTGTAACCGCATCGTCTCATTGTTGTCAGTCAGCACCTGCACAGTGTTTAGCTTGCGAAACACGCACGCGGAGCGCAACGTCCGTTATCATAGCAGTCCACGCTCACATGTACAATCAGAGGCCGCAGTGTCCGTGTCGTGCGTTTACAGTAGCTTTCACTGTACAAATTCGGGAAGCTCGTGTTCAGTGGCGTGGTCCTTCGTGAAATCTTCGATGTGCTGACAACTAGTTTCCATATCAGTGGCGTGAGGGATTTATTTCACCTCGTCGCTCTCATTTATTCAGTGGGGACACCAGCTGTACATCTCACATCCGTCGAGAAGGTAAGTTCCTTGCTGCTTTTACGACGCTTTCGAGCACAGAAAATTTATGTGATACGGAGTATTGCCATTTTTAGTTTATCACGCGCCCACCTAAGCATTGTTTTTTACACGCTTACTTAACAAGTTGCAGCCTGGTTTCGTATATTTTTGCCCTTTGTTTTTGAGCGTCTTTCATACAGTTGCATTATATAAAGTTTCTATAGTGTCCTTTTCACATACTGTAGACGTAACATAAATACAAATGGAGTTACAAAATACACTTATCCTATTCATTTGCTCATATGTCATTATCGTCGCGCATATACATTATAGTCTGTAACATATTCTCTCCCCATTTTATATACAGTGTCACTGTTTGTCATTTTGTTCTCATTTTCGTTACATTATTCGATTCCAACTATATGAGTGCACGTTTTACTCTCGTTTGGTTATACATTCTTCATATAACATTCATACAATAATAGATTCGGTTTTCATTGATAGAATAAATTGACATACCTACATTTAATTTCAATTTACTACGACTACTTGTGGGAGCATATTTATTAATTCTAAAGAATTAAAGAAGTAAACAATAGTCTCTACAATAGATACTACGCGGCACTCAGATAACTACGTATGGCTTCGCCTCTAGCATTCTGCAGGAAGGATAAACACACTACAGGATTGAGGAAATTCCACAGAAAGGCATTTGTGCTCAGTTACGTCTCGTTAATAGACTTAACTGTGATCCCTTGAACAGAACAGTTTTTTGTTTATAAACATAACTCAAATCTGATCATACTAATCGTATCAAATACTTATTTAGTGTTTAAAAGTGCAGCTCAATATTTACTCGTTATGTGCATTGTATAAAGGATAACCATTCCATGTGTTGAGGTTTACAGTGTTGTATCATCAATACGATATGTTATGTACAATGAGCGTAAAACAATGTTTACATAAGTAACAAACATGCATAAAAAATTCGATGTAATTCAGGTGTTTGACGCTTTCATGAGTAGTCGTCGCTCACAGTAGTTAGGTTTCGACCCCTTGGTAGTACTCAACCTTAGTTCAGTGACATACTGCAACTGTCACATTCATACATATCATAAACCTACAACTACAGGGTGGTCCATTGATCGTGACCAGGCCAAATATCTTACGAAATGAGCGTCAAACGAAAAAAGTGAAAAGAACGAAACTTGTCTAGCCTGAAGGGGGAAACCAGACGGCGCTATGGTTGGCCCGCTAGATGGCGCTGCCATAGGTCAAACGGATAGCAACTGCGGTTTTTTTTTAAATAGGAACAACCCATATTTTATTACATATTCGTGTAGTAAGTAAAGAAATATGAATGTTTTAGTTGGACCACTTTTTTCGCTTTGTGATAGATGGCGCTCTAATAGTCGCAAACAGATGGCTCACAATTTAAGACCAACAGCTGGTAACAGGTAGGTTTTTTAAATTAAAATACAGAACGTAGGTACGTTTGAACATTTTATTTCGGTTGTTCCAATGTGATACATGTACCTTTGTGAACTTATAATTTCTGACAACGCATGCTGTTACAGCGTGATTACCTGCAAATACCATATTAATGCAATAAATGTTCAAAACGATGGCCATCCACCTCAATGCATTTGGCAATACATGTAACGACATTCCTCTCAACAGCGAGTAGTTCGCACATGCGTTGTCAGTGCGCTGACGCATGTTGTCAGGCGTTGTCGGTGGATCACGATAGCAAATATCCTTCAACCAGTGATGAATACAGCCACATTCCCCCTGGGGGGATATATAGTTTAAAGGGAGGGGAGGGGGGAGGACAAAGTTATAGGCTTAAAATTTGGCGCTGTTAATATTTAAAAATTTTCGTGAATAGCTAATACATATTTAAATAACATGTAGTTTAAGTACTATTAGCTAGGCCTAAGTTAATTATATTTAATAATAAAATAATTTTATTGCGTGCAAAAAAGCTCACATTTACATAAAACTAATACGTCGAGGCTTTTTTACAGCATATCTCTTGATGACGTCATCAATAAAACTTTCTGTTGGCTCGGCGTCCCCTTCAGTTGAAATCTTCACACAAGCTTGGAGCGTTTCCTGACCCATCCTATTCCTTAATTTTCTCATCTCCCTGTCCATTGTACTAAATGACCTTTCCACACTGCAAGTCGAAACGGGAATGCACAGTACACAATCAGCGAGTGTCCGTAGTGCTTCGTAGCCGATGTCGGCTCTTAGAATGAAAGAAGCAACATCGCAGTCACAAAGACAGACGATGTGTCTTAAATGTTCCAGAGTTCCAGAAACAAGTAGAGGGATTTGCGAAATTTTGAGTGATTGTCTCTGCAAAACTTTACGTAAGTTTGAGACTGCATTTAAGGTATCGTCTAAAATCACTAAACCTACAATGAAATTGGAAGTCATCATTTTTAACAAGATTCCTCCAGCTAAACTTGTTAAATCCGCGCCGTCCTTGCGTATATGTTCACATGCCATTATAATGGACTTGTAGGTTAGGAAAATATCATGAACTGTGCGATAGGTACTTAACCATCGCGTGTCAACAGCTTCGGGTATTTTTAAAACAGGTTGCTCTAAAGGACACTGAATTTCACGCAAAACATTTCCTCGTCTGGAAGAACCATGAAAAATTTTGTAAATGTCTTTAATAACATGTAATGTACGTTTTATAATGGGGTGTTTATTCCTAGAGTTGGTGGCAGTAATTGACAAAACATGTGCTCTGCAGTGAATGTATGGCAGCTTATGGCCGTTCCTCTCTGACAACCGAGCGCGGACTCCTGATATAGAACAACTAAAATTAGCAGCACCGTCGAAAGAAAGTTTTCTTTTCTTTAGTTCAGTGTCAGTTGCTGTAAATATGGATTCAGCTGAAGTGCTTTTCAACTCAACGAGACATAAAAACCTTTCCTTCACTTCAAACGATGGAGTCTGTGCAACATATCGAACTACTAAAGACAGTTCACTTTAGTGGGAAGCATTTGTAGATTCGTCTGCCATTAATGAAAAATATTTGTCATGGAGAAGTGTTTCATTTTGAAAGTCTAAAGACTCACCCAAATAAGTCAACAATTCTGACGCAGTATACTTACTAAGATGTGTGGACCTTTCGCTCTGAAATTTTAACCACTTTTCAAGATTAATGTCGCTTTTCAGTACTACCTTACGAATTAGAGGTTCATATTTGGTTGTGTGGGGTATTTCTTCCTTACTAAGGAAATACAGACTTCGAATTAACGATGACAGTGCTTGGCGGTTTAAAGCATTTTCATTTTCATTTTGTTTAAATATCTGTGTATGAACTGGAGCGTTCAATCCCTGCAATCTACAATTTTCGAGTGCAACGGTTCTTGCATGTTTTTCTGAATTGGCGTGCTTTTCTAGCTTTCCCGTGCTTCCGCTAGCTTTTCTAAATTTAGTAAAGGTACAGAAATGAACACTCCTGCTGTTTTCTGAAGAGCTTCGATATCGTTTTTTAAATGCATTTCACACAATTTGCAGAAAACCCCACCCCGCTCGTGTTCAAAGTACAACCAATTGTACTTACACTCGCATTTTTGCTGATACTTAATCTCGCGTGCAATACTTTGTTTAGAATTGCAATGTACGGATGGGACAGAAATAGCACATTTATTGTTTGAAAACTGTGGAAGGGAAACTGAAGACTTGATAGACCTACGCATTTTATCGTTACAATCACTAGTACTTCTTTCAGTAGACTCACACTCGTCTTCGTCTTTTGCAATACACTGTCTTTTATTACACAACTGGCCATTAAAATTGCCACACCAAGAAGAAATGCAGATGATAAACGAGTATTCATTGGACAAATATATTATACTAGGACTGACATGTGATTACATTTTCACGCAATTTCGGTGCATAGATCCTGAGAATTCAGTACCCAGAACAACCACCTCTGGCCGTAATAACGGCCTTGATACGTCTGGGCATTGAGTCAAACAGAGCTTGGATGGCGTGTACAAGTACAGCTGCCCATGCAGCTTCAACACGATACCACAGTTCATCAAGAGTAGTGACTGTTGTATTGTGACGAGCCAGTTGCTCGGCCACCATTGGCCAGACGTTTTCAGTTGGTGCGAGATCTGGAGAATGGGCTGGCCTTGGCAGCAGTCGAACATTTTCTGTATCCAGAAAGGTCCGTACAGGACATGCAACATGTAGAGCCACAGGTCGTAACACATCTGAAATGTAACGTCCACTGTTTAAAGTGCCGTCAATACGAACAAGAGGTGACCGAGACGTGTAACCAATGGCAGCCCATACCATCACGCCGGGTGATAACGCCAGAATGGCGATGACAAATACACGCTTCCAATGTGCGTTCACTGCGATGTCGCCAAACACGGATGCGACCAGCATGATGCTGTAAACAAAACCTGGATTCATCCGAAGAAATGACGTTTTGCCATTCGTGCACCCAGGTTCGTCGTTGAGTACACCATCGCAAGTGCTCCTGTCTGTGATGCAGCATCAAGGGTAACCGCAGCCATGGTCTCCGAGCTGATTGTCCATGCTGCTGCAAACGTCGTCGAACTGTTCGTGCAGATGGTTGTTGCCTTGCAAACGTCCCCATCTGTTGACTCAGGGATCGAGACGTGGCTGCACGATCCATTACAGCCATGCGGGTAAGATGCCTGTCATGTCGACTGCTAGTGATACGAGGCCGTTGGGATCCAGCACAGCATTCCGTATTACCCTCCTGAACCCACCGATTCCATATTCTGCTAACAGCCATTGGATCTCGAGCAGCAATGTCGCGATATGATAAACCGCAATCGCGATAGGCTACAATTCGACTCTTATCAAAGTCGGGAACGTGATGGTACGCATTTCTCCTCCTTACACGAGGCATCACAACAACGTTTCACCAGGCAACGCCGGTCATCTCCTGTTTGTGTGTGAGAAATCGGTTGGAAACATTCATGCCAGCACATTGTAGGTGTCGCCACCGGCGCCAACCTTGTGTGAATGCTCTGAAAAGCTAATCATGCGCATATCACAGCATTTTCTTCCTGTCGGTTAAATTTCGCGTCTGTAGCACTTCATCTTCGTGGTGTAGCAATTTTAATGGCCAGTAGTGTAGAAAAGAAAGAAATTAAAGTTTGTTGTTTCGTCATTGTATTTTGGCACTAACACTTTTTTTATGCTACATACTGACGAAGACTGCACGTAGTACACTACGTAATCACATCACACTTCCATAGTAACCTGTTGACTGGCTGTTACAACCTTACAACATTTTCTACAATGCATTGAGATTTTATGCAACAATGAAAGCTTAGATTATATTCGTAGAGCAGCGTTGCCAAACGTCCCACTCATGATGGAATGTACCGCTTCTTTAGGCAAAAATTGTGTATCCCCATTGACACTGCGAAAATCATTGTCAAGTGTACACAAATAGTTGGTCTGAGCTTTGGACTCATCGATTAAGAAAAATCTATATGGCTATTAAATCTTAGAAATATTCCCAATAATGGAATAAAAAAATTAAAATAACCTTTTATTATGTCAGATGCTACTTCCAACTCCGTAGCAATACCTGGGGACGTGTTTTGCGACATCAGGTTTATTCTAAGGGAAAATAAGGTATAGATACGAGTGACGGATAAGAATAAAGTTCGCAGCAAGGGTGGGCTGCGTAGCTAAGGGATTAGCTTACGCTTTAGGCCGATTGGAGGTGCGGTGACGGAAGACATGAGAGAGGAAAGGCTGACTTATTCCACCATCGACGTTGCCAACACACCTTGTAACGCTTAACTTATACCGCACACTTATTATGCAGCAACTGCTAATTTGTTGGTGTTGGCAATAATAATAATAATAATGATAACAGAACAATCGACGCTAAGTGTTCCAAACCGAACAGATAAGTAACGAAACCAAACTATAGGGATCCAGCCGCCACCTATTGTGTTACAGAATTCATTTTGCTTGTAAAAACTGCATGTCATCACGACTTCTCCATAGTTGGCTCCAAACCTCGTTAGCAACAGCAGCTGGCGTAGTTTAAATTTTTGTCACAACGGTACAAGTTAACAGACGAAGTGATGATTTTTATGTTTCATGGCAACTATGGATAAGAATTTCTCGGCGGGGGGGGGGGGGGACATCACCCCCCCCCCCCGGGCCACCTCCTGAATTCAACATTCCCCACAGAAAGAAATCCAGGGACGTCAGATCCACCTGTCATGAAATATGCTATTCAATACCGCTTCAACCGCACGCGAGCTACGTGCCGGACATCCATCATGTTGGAAGTACATCGCCATTCTGTCATGCAGTGAAACATCTTGTAGTAACATCGGTAGAACATTACGTAGGAAATCACCATACATTGTACCATTTAGATTGCCATCGATAGAATCTGGGCCAATTATCCTTCCTCCCATAATGCTGCACCATACATTAACCCACCATGGTTATTGATGTTCCACTTGCCGCAGCCATTGTGGATTTTCCGTTGCCCAGTTGTGCATATTATGCCGGTTAACGTTACCGCTGATTGTGAATGACGCTTCATCGCTAAATAGAACGGGTGCAGAAAATCTGTCATCGTCCCGTAATTTCTCTTGTGCCCAGTGGCAGAACTGTACACGACGTACAAAGTCGTCGCCATGCAATTCTTGGTGCATAGAAGTATGGCACGGGGCAATCGATGTTGATGTAGCATTCGCAACACCGACGTTTTTGAGATTCCCGATTATCGCGCAATTTGTCTGCTACTGATGTGCAGATTAGCCGCGACAGCAGCTAAAACACCTACTTGGGAATCATCATTCATTGCAGGTCGTGGCTGACGTTTCACATGTGGCTGAACACTTCCTGTTTCCTTAAATAACGTAACTATCCGGCGAACGGTCCGGACACTTGGATGATGTCGTCCAGGATACCGAGCAACATACATAGCATAGGCCCGTTGGGCATTTTGATCGCAATAGCCATACATCAACACGATATCGACCTTTTCCGCAATTAGTAAACAGTCCATTTTAACACGGGTAATGTATCACAAAGCAAATACCGTCGGCACTGGCGCAATGTTACGTGTTACCACGTACTTATACGTTTGCGACTATTACAGCGCCATCTATCACAAAGCGAAATTACAGCCAAACCCTCCAACTCCGTAACTGAATACGAACGTTTAAATTCGGATAAGGTGCGGCTGGTGAAGCTAATTACTGGTAAGAAAAGAGATTAACAGGATGCTTGAATGGGGCATAATACAACCATCATTTTCCCTTTACTGTAGTCCTGTTTTGGCCGTGAGTAAGCCAGATGACTTCCAGACAACTTAAAGGAACAGCTTATGATATTCTATGATACTAAATTTCTTAACTGTAATCGATCTCCGGTCGTCATATTGGCAGACAAAACTACATGAAGAAAGTTGGAAGTATACCACCTTGTGTGTGGGGGCACTAGGTTCAAATTTCAAGTATTACTGTTTGGGTTTATGCAAGTGTAGGTGTATTTATCTCTGCTCTGGACAAAGTGCTAGGGCCTGAACTCTTGAGTAAGGTAATAGTATACATGCATGACCTATTAGTCACCACACCCACTTGGGTAGAACACTTAAGATTAATTGAATATGTACTGAGCCGCTTTTCTGAACATAAAGCAACAGCAAATGTCAATAAATCTAATTTTGGACAGGAAAAGGTTAAATTTTTAGGACACATAACCCTTTCGGAAGGCAAATTGCCAGATCCTAAGAAACTTGATGCCATTATGAACTGTCCTGTTACTCAGAATAAGACGCATATAAAGGCATACTTAGGCCTAGTCTCATTTTTCAGGAAATTCAACCTTACCTAATGAACAGTGATGCCTTACTCAATCTTCTCCGGAAAAACGGACCTTGGTAATGGAACAAGCAATGTCAAACTGATTTCGAGAACCTCAAGCAAGCCTTATTAAATACAATATTTTTATCTCAACCAGACATGAAAGATTTCTGTTTATGCACCAATGCGTCTTCTCAAGGTCTGGGTGCATGCCCTACTATACATGTTGTAAGTGGCGTGAATAAAAGGACGCTATGTGCAAGAAGCATGAAGCGCCCTTTGAATGTATCCTGATAGCTAAAAGACCCACGCGCACTTTGAATAAGAAAATGCTATTTGACACTGAAATCAATATAAAAGATAGGGTCGCCACCAACTCTAGCCACACGACAAAGAAGAGGTAGCACTGAGTCGGAAAATTACTTAATTTATTAATAAGAAAAACTCACAAAAGAACATTCGTTGTAAAGTCATTGATAAAGAATGGGATGTAGTTATTAATATGATCCAGGCATTCTTCCCGTGAATCAAATATTGAGTAAAGTAAATAGGTCGTGAACACCATGCGTAAGTGCAGCCTGCAGCAAGATTCGTGAAAACACGCTCTATTCCAGAGCAATTGTTTCAGATAAAAAAAGGGACACTAATCACTACACCTGTGCACATGGAAACGCTATAGGTGGGCCAACAAGGAAAACTACAAGGTAAATGGCGAAGGTAACGGCGACGTAACATCGGTACACAAGATAAGATTGAAGGCAAAATTATTTATTCCTTAAAACATTGATGTAGTGCATCTATAGACTGCTGTTGCATGCTATGTACAATTGCTTGTGAAATACTATACGTTTCATAACAGACTCGCGTGCCCACTCGGTCCGCGGAGACAACTTCTATGGACCGTGGCCAAATTTTAATCACATGAGACAAAGAAAATCCACAAATACACACAAATTACCAAGATCCGGAAAAGATTAGAAGCATACACACACAGTTGTAGGCACATAAACATTCACACTGAACAGAGGGCACTTCAACATATGCAACTCCTTTGTGCTGCGTTCCTCTCACGGATCAAAGTCAAGACTGCATTGGGAATCAAACTGAAAGTCTACAAAAGCCTTGCATTCCCTGCTGCAACCCAGCAAGTAAATCTTTATAAGACGAAATTCGAGACCAAAAGCTAAAAGCTCCCCTCTCTATGTGACAACGCGCCACGCGGTCAGTCCAACTCACCCTTCTTCGACTGGAGCACAGCTGTGTACGCTTCCCGTACCGGCGGCAGACTGCCTCCCGCTTCTCCAGCCTCTTCCACGCTCCGCGTGGACCGGAAAACCCCAGGATGCCATTTCCGCCACCAACCTAACGCAGGTGGATTTCTCACAAGTAGCGGAAACCTCTTTGCCGACTTGACCACTACGAGAGTTGGCAATGAAAGGTGGCTACAGGACCCTTTCATCACCCCAAACGTCCCGGAGAAGACTGTGCCGCGAATTTTCTCGCCATGCTAGGAGATTCGCCAACAGTCTTCGAAACAAACATACCCTAACGAGTAACAATTGCAACAGTAAACAGCAGCACAAAGGAGTTGATTAATCTCTTATATCCAAGTGAGTTTTATCTGACCTTAGTCAATAATTGTGACCTCATGCGGTCCGCAAAGCAAACAGAACAAATTAAATTAAGCGTGATATACTACGCTAACATCATGTCATCTGACCTACTACGACCACAACCATGCGATATTATTTTAAAATTGCTTTAACCAACTATCAAAAGTTAACATAGAGACATAGGTGAACAGGTACATAATATATATAAATATATAAACAAATACAATGATGCAAAATCATTATCACGAACCAAAGCAATATCATCTGGTGCTGACATATATAAAAACATGCAAGTGAAAGTGCAAAATACAATATTCACAACAAATACAGTGATACAAAATCATTAATGAACCCAATGGTATGACAGCTGGTAAATAATCACTTATGGAAAATAAGACATGAGTACAAAAACACATCCAGAGGTCAACTCGTTGACACGCTGTCATTTTTCAGTTTCGCCACATGGTTGTTTCACTGGGTATTCTCTTTAGGTGCTGGGGTGGGCGTCTCTTCTAAAGGCGACTTGGAGGATAAGCTACTAGGGGACCACAACACTGAACTGGGGAGTTCGCAGCGGCGTTGATTGTAACGTCCGTTGTAACCCAGGTTGCTCATCCTAGACAGCAGCCCGCGACGTTGCCTCGTGCCCGTTTCCACCCTCTGCGTCCATACTGTGGGATGGTTCGGCGTTGCAGATTTGCAGGACATCGCCACTTGTGGGCCCTGCCTCATCATCGAGAAGGCGGCTTGGCGGTCGTCGTCCGTGTGTTGTGGAGGAATGTGTTTTACCGACACACGCCCCCGTCTCCTGTCGTGTCAATGGGGAGACACGCGCTCTTCTGCGTCGCATCGAGGTCGACGTAAACTCGTGCGGGTGTCGGGCTTGAGACCCGCTTATCACCTCTTTACACCGTCTCAGCTGATGCGTCAGTGGTGGGACCCGCGTCCCTCCGGGCAGTGGGCGTTACCTCACTGCAGCAGCCGTCTGGACTAGCAGCGCTCAGGGATCGGCGGCCTCGCCTGGTGTGCGTCATACTTTCCCTTTCGCTTGTCAGATGACTAGCGCATGGGGTGGAACGCCGGCCATCAGCTGGCGCTGCCGTGGTGACACGCCTGCGGGCTCCGGTGTGAGCCTGCGCCTGGGGGAAGACCAGCATCCCCTCCCCTCTGACGGGGAAACAGCTGTGACCGCTCGCCGCATCACTGCTTCGCCGTTGATAGCAGGGTTCGGCAACGCCTGCCGGTGGACCAAGCCCTGTGCTTTCTGATGCGGAGGCTCCCTAGGCGGCCTTGCACCCACTTAAGAACGCTCACAGGGATCGTTACAAAATATCATGTGTACAGATTACCACAAAATCTTCGGAGTTTCTCACTCCTGATCAATACATGGAATAGTGCCCAAAATTAACTTGACAAAAAGGGCCTTCTTAACATTACTAATAAAAAAAACAATGAAGAAAATTAAATAACCAATATTGAAACAAACAAAAAATCCTTTTTATAAAATATAGTTCCAGCATTACATCTGCTGTCAATCATTCAGGGTAGATCTTGTACAAGGTTTGGTCAGGATTTGGATAGGATTTGGCGCCACTGCTAGCTACAGACACAAAACTCTACCTGCTCCTAACTACGCTCTCACACACAATCTACACAGCTCGTACTAGTCACCATCACCATATAGCCCGACTACAATTCCCACATATAAACAAAATATTCCTTTCAACACCAATACCCATATCGTTGTTCATTGACTGCTCCTCCAAGGTTTGCAGAACATGTTTGCTGATCTGTGAAAAATTTCCGAGACTTCTTTTCTATGGACATTGCATAATAAAAGTTATGATTAATGAGACACAGAAGGTTCATTCAAGTCACATCTGGAATGGTAAATGTTTCAACATCTATTCATCAGACTAATGCAAAAGGTCAGTGGGCATAAAAATGAAAATAAAAATCATCCTATCCTATTAGCAAACACATAAACACTTCGTCCTATAAGTACATAAAAAAATACTGTCAAAAGAAATCCATTGTCCAGGGCCATGAGTACCCAACTTACTGCTATCATAAGATACTCATAATGATTACACACTTACTCACCACATGTCCCCAGGGGTCCTCACCTACCGTCATGTTATTTTAGCTTGGAGGTAGTCGCATTGATTCTCTATTAAATATCAAGCTGCTTGAGGTTATAAGCTGTTTCCATATACATCTTCTGGGGTTTCACACCCTGGTGTCCTCAACCGTACCTAGTAGTATGTGACGGCAAGTTACACTTTCCAAATATCTTATAAGATGGCAACTCTGAAAATCAAACACTATTAGTCTCCCTTCATACACAAGTCCTTCACCTACAAGTCACCAAGTTGCTTCATTAACATCGCAGTACATTTGAAAAATCTCACTGAATCATGCTCACCTAAGGGGAATAAGAACACTAAAACTGTAATTTATCATCAAGAATTACCTTACGACCATTGACTCGCCACACCAACACACCCGATACCTTTTTACTCATCAAAGAACGAAAGCCATCTTACTGTAATAGGAAACGCTTCATATGAGCCTCATAATCATTCACATTCAGATGTTTTGAAGCTGCACAACACTACTCCTTTCTGCTGACAAGAAGAAATAACTACACACATATTGGGGGACCCTTTACAATTCATAGAAAATATAAACCTTAATTTCAATCACACCAGAGTGAATCAAAACATTGGAAAATATACATTGTAATTTTACGAAACAGAGGCGACTGGGTTTACCGCGGGCACACCAATACTGTGGCCCTCCCTCAACAAATCTTCCCTAATATCGTCTTCCTTTATTCAAATGCACAGCAATATCATCAATAGCACCGGTCCTCATTAAGTTTGACGCCAACCGAGCCAGCCAACAGCCATTGATCCCTTTGATTAGAGGCATTTGTCGGATTGTGCCGCGGGTTTGCGGGACGAATTTTAACACCCACTGGCTGACCACCCGTACTGTTTACGGCACCCCTGTTGTTGCTTGTTCGATAATTATTTTGTGGTCGATCACGACTACCGTTCCTAGGTCCACTGTAATTGCGCCTAAATCTCTGCTCATTACCATATCTTCTAAACTCTCTGGGGTGTCTTTGATTTCCTCTCGACGGATGATGACCATTGGCATCGTTTGTTCTGCCCGCGTTCCGTGAGGAGTCGCGACGCTGCCAACGCTCGCGCATTCTGTAACTCTCAGACGACCCATTACGTCTGTATTGCCACCTGTCTCTACGGCTGCGGCTTCGCTTGCGTGGCCGCTGCTCGTAGGCGCTCTGACCGTAATTCTGCGTGTTGCCATTCGCATCACACTGAAGCTCTAAAAGAAGATTGCGAAAACTCTCTACGTCATCCTTACATCGTCCTGCAAGGATAACGTGCCGCAACTGCATTGGAAACTTTCCCAGGCAAATACGAATAATTTCCGCAGGTCCGTAAGGATCGCCAAGATGTTCATTCGCCTGCAGTATGTGCTCGAACATCTGCACAGGGCTGGAGAATTTTGACCTGTTTAACTCTGGTAGCATAATGAGTCCGTGTTTTACACGACTTTGCGCTGCCACTGACCAATATATCGACAGGAAGTGTTGACGAAACTCCCCAACAGTGTAGCATTTGCGTGCAATTGACCTCATCCGCGCCGCTGGCTCACCTTCGAGGTAGCCGCACATATACTCTATTTTGTGCGCACTGGGCCACGTAGGAGGGAGGGAGAACTCGAACTGCTGTAACCAGGCCCGCGGGTGAATCCCCGTAGCCGAGTTACGGAAGACTTCAAACTTCCTCACGGTCAGAAAATGTTTAAAGTCAAATTCGTGAGTTTCCCTTGGCGAACGTTCCTGAGGGGATTCGCGCCGTTCCCACCTGGTACGAGATCCGTGATCATGACGATGATCAAATTCACCATCGTTCCCGGAATCATCGTCGGAATAATGGCCCTTTCGTTCATTTCTTTCAACTTCATGGGCCTTTAACCCTTTTAGGTGAAGTTCTAAACGGGCCATGCGCTCACATATTCGCTCGGTAACCCCTCCTTGTTGTATTTTTATTTCACACTGTCCACGCGGACATTTCGTTATCGACCGTATTTCGTCTGCATCCGCTGATGACGAGGTAATCGTTTCCCTATTATTGTCAGACTTACGCGCCACTGCGTCTGAGATCCTGGCTATTTCTTCTCGCATCTCTCGGTGGGCCGTGTCTTGTTTTGTTTGCATAAGCCCTTGCTCTCGCTGGGGGGCTATTATCGCCTGGCTGAGGGTTTCTACCTGCGCGCTAAGGTGGACCGGGCACTTAGCCGCAGTGTCCTCTGTTCGGGACACAAGAGCCGCGTGGTCACTCTGGCATTGTTCTGCTAACGCGCGGAGATCCCTGGCGGAATTTCGTCCTACTCGGGACTGAAGAGCCGCTTGTTCACTCTGGCATTGTTCTGCTAGTATACCTATATTCCCAGCGAACCTTTCTTCTTGCTCCATCACCTGCTTGTTAATGAATGGTGCCCCTCTTCTAAGGCGGAGATGCGTTGGTCAATGATCGCCAGTTTCTCACCAACACCCTGTACTATTTCACTAGTCAATCTTTTATTCGCTTCCTCGATATGCCTCCTATTTTCTTCTGCTTGTTTTTTATTCACTTCCTCGATATGTCTCCTATTACTGTCTAGTAATTGTCGTAGCATAGCCTGTAATGAATTTGCATCTATCGAATGATTCGAAATCACTACGGCGGGCTCAGGGTGGACAACACTTGTACTTGTGTTTTCCGCGTTTCGTTCCTGGTCGGACTCGACGTTTTGACCTCGTCCTTGTTCAGGGTTATTGTCTGGCAGGTTTTTTCGATCGCGGCTCCCTGAACAGCTACGCATCTCCATCATAAGGATAGTCACTCCGTGCTCCAAAATACAACAAGAATAATGCCAAAGTCTCCTAATGGACTCACAGTCCCCACAAAGCACCCAAGATTTACTATATGACACCGATACACGCCACAGGACAAGAGTCAACCCTCACTTGTAACACAATTGAATATTAAATCACAATATCTATACAGTAATACATATACAAGATAAAACATGTAAGAAAATGCACACCTATATCATAAATTCACGTAAATTCTGTATCACAGAAAGACAATATACCAATTAGCACATCCAACCGAAAATAACTAATCCTCACTGCGCATCAGAAGATCTCTGGTTTACCGAAATCCGTGAGCAGGGTAAGCCATGTGTAAGTAGCGTGAATAAAAGGACGCTATGTGCAAGAAGCATGAAGCGCCCTTTGAATGTATCCTGATAGCTAAAAGACCCACGCGCACTTTGAATAAGAAAATGCTATTTGACACTGAAATCAATATAAAAGATAGGGTCGCCACCAACTCTAGCCACACGACAAAGAAGAGGTAGCACTGAGTCGGAAAATTACTTAATTTATTAATAAGAAAAACTCACAAAAGAACATTCATTGTAAAGTCATTGATAAAGAATGGGATGTAGTTATTAATATGATCCAGGCATTCTTCCCGTGAGTCAAATATTGAGTAAAGTAAATAGGTCGTGAACACCATGCGTAAGTGCAGCCTGCAGCAAGATTCGTGAAAACGCGCTCTATTCCAGAGCAATTGTTTCAGATAAAAAAAGGGACACTAATCACTACACCTGTGCACATGGAAACGCTATAGGTGGGCCAACAAGGAAAACTACAAGGTAAATGGCGAAGGTAACGGCGACGTAACATCGGTACACAAGATAAGATTGAAGGCAAAATTATTTATTCCTTAAAACATTGATGTAGTGCATCTATAGACTGCTGTTGCATGCTATGTACAATTGCTTGTGAAATACTATACGTTTCATAACAGACTCGCGTGCCCACTCGGTCCGCGGAGACAACTTCTATGGACCGTGGCCAAATTTTAATCACATGAGACAAAGAAAATCCACAAATACACAAAAATTACCAAGATCCGGAAAAGATTAGAAGCATACACACACAGTTGTAGGCACATAAACATTCACACTGAACCGAGGGCACTTCAACATATGCAACTCCTTTGTGCTGCGTTCCTCTCACGGATCAAAGTCAAGACTGCATTGGGAATCAAACTGAAAGTCTACAAAAGCCTTGCATTCCCTGCTGCAACCCAGCAAGTAAATCTTTATAAGACGAAATTCGAGACCAAAAGCTAAAAGCTCCCCTCTCTATGTGACAACGCGCCACGCGGTCAGTCCAACTCACCCTTCTTCGACTGGAGCACAGCTGTGTACGCTTCCCGTACCGGCGGCAGACTGCCTCCCGCTTCTCCAGCCTCTTCCACGCTCCGCGTGGACCGAAAAACCCCAGGATGCCATTACCGCCACCAACCTAACGCAGGTGGATTTCTCACAAGTAGTGGAAACCTCTTTGCCGACTTGACCACTACGAGAGTTGGCAATGAAAGGTGGCTACAGGACCCTTTCAATGTCAGCTAAAGATTATTGCAGCCTACTCATTGAAAATAGTTTCAATAGACATGTTACCGCTCAATAGTACATTGTCTGACGTGACAGTCGCTGCCATTCCACTTTCGCAACAACTTCGTTAGAAGGAAGCCTGCTGCCACATCTTTGCACTGGCATTTATCCTCACCATGGCAACCACTAGTTTGCCTATCGACTTTACAGCAACTTCAGTGGAAAGAAGCCTGCTACCTCATCTTTGGAACGGCGTCCAACTTCACCATGATAACCATTGGTTCCAAATGGTTCACTAACAGGCCTTGAGAGGGCAACCCATGTACTGTCAAAATGACATTCATTTATTCTACACGTTTAAATATTTTTAACACTTCTTCACTTCTTAATTGACAAAAGCTGTTAAATAAGCTAAGTTTAGCGTGTGTTTATTTTTATTTCTTGACAGTATTCTTTTAACTAAGAAATTTTACATTGTTATTCGACTTATAACCCATTGCTTAGTAATGACATCATTCTGTCAGAAGTGGGCAGAGCCTCCATTATATATAGTAAGACGTGCACTGGTTTCTCCAGTAGTGGCTCTCCAGAAGGAGGTTCTTACTCATTGGTAATTCATCGTTTTATAGCTTTATAACTTTACGTATTTTCTTTAATGTATGTAGCCCTCTAATTTAAGCTTTGTATACGACTTGTAGGTCTGAAGATGACCACAGCAGTGGTCGAAACCGGTCACCATAATAAATCAGTTGTGATCAAGACTGTTTTTGATAGTAAATATTCGTAACACATTGATCAGTGTCACTCCCATAATGTATTCAAAAGTAATGCTTCACTAATGTTTTGTAACTTACCTGCAAGTTGTTCCTGTTTATCGTCTACGGATGATACTTTTTCCGACAACGTATTTATGCTGTGGGATATGTCGGTAATTATTTCTTGTTTTAGTTGTTTACCTAGCTCCGTCAACTTCCCATGTATTTCGTCCGATAATTCAGTGCGTATAGTTTTCCTCACCTCACTGAACTGTTGACTAATACGTACTACTCTTGAAATCGTTAAATACCTGATTTTTGCTGTGTAAACTGTTGTCCCATATTTTCCTGATATTTTGTGAGCTGCTGTGTCATACCCATAAGTTGTTGTGTTACGCTTCTTTCCTGAAATTCATGTTGTTTTGTAAACTGTTATGTTATTAGTTGCATGAGTTGTGTCAAATTGTGTGTCTCTCACTAGTATTTAGATCACTTTTACGAACTGTTTGCTGTTCTTGCGTTCGCAATGTAGTGAGCAAGTAATCAAACGAATTTTCGCTGTCACGCCCTTCAGTTTCACTGTGTGAAAAAATTGTCTCATCAAGCGTCATAAAATGGACATCATGATTAGTTACATTACGAGTGTCATCATTTATTGATAGTGGGACGCCAACCTGGTTGTTTTGGTTGCCGCCGGCCAGTTCACGAGTTGGCGCGTTACCTTCAACTGTTGCCAAGCTCGGATTTGCGACATCTTGGCTTATTGCACTTTGTAATGAATTTTCAACATTGGCCATTTCCTTTGACTCCATTTCGAATAGTTTTTAACAAAATTATGAATATAATTGTTTTTTCAAAAATTGAAATTGTCTGTATCGGTACTTTTCAACTACAGTAGATTCACTAATTAATGTGATAATTATCTGGCACAGTCTTATAGATTTTGAATGAGTTATCTTGCACTTTAATGATGACTCTGTAAAATTTTTCCTCTTTCCTGTAGAAATGCACTTTACTTAAGGGATATTAATTGAAGGAAAAGAGATTATATATTGCAAGAGAGACATCACTAAGCGCGGCCATATACGAGTAAGCATACAGCGTAGTAGCTTCCTACCTTTACCGCTGAAATCGGCATTCCCGGGTAGTCTCGTTTGTTGGCAGAATTTAATTTTAATTTGCTCCTCCAATATTTTTGTTATTCCCAATCTCGCGGAAATGTAATTAAATACAATGAATGCTTCATTAGTTTCATGTAACAATAATATGAACCATTTATCCCAAAAAAAAAAAAAATTCTCAACAGTGGAAAGATCTGTTCATATTTCGCTCGGCGCTGTCCTCTAAACTGTCGCCATTGAATAGTGATATATGTGTGGATGAAATAATGGTGGAAATTGACTAATAATTCCTTGAATAATTGAAAAAAATAGTTTGGAAAGAACAGTTGGAAGAAACTGCAAGGTAACTTATGAATATGTACAAAATCCTGGGTGACTTTAAACTGATACCAACATCATCAGACCTTCAATATCAATACATTCAAGGTGAGTATTCATAATTTGCATTATGTACTGCTCCATATTAATTCCATTGTGTACAGTCTTGATTATAACAATGCTGATGCAGGATCGCACCTCCGCTGATCGCGCAAATTCCACTTGTCTGCTTCGAACCTCCTGATGCAAGATCTCGGCGGCGGGCGAAATGATGAACAAACAATGATGGACATCTCAAATATGTAAATTAATTTTACGTTTCTAATAACTTTTTATAACACTTTTAATGTACGGTTGAGATACATATTTTTTAACAATGCTGGTACAACGGATCCAAGCATATGTCCGTACCCTACCACTTTCCGAAACAATCAGGTGAAGGTATAGGAATCAATAATTTGAGGAGCATATTTTTTCTTTTGTTTTATGCAGACGTATCAAAATATTATCCTTGCCACAAATCAACTCGTTTATTTATCTTTGTCAGGGTCTATAACCCATTCGTTTACATATAGTTTACAAGCGTAAAAAGAGAAAAAACGAAAATACATTATTCAACACAAAGAGAAAGTGGATCGGGATTATGCCTATCATACTGTGGATATCGAAGTCATTATTAGTGGTGGGGAAGAACAACCTGATAATAAGGTGAGAGCAGAATAGTGGGTGTCGAACAGGACAGAATTTTCCACATAACCATCGGTCGAAAATGCATCGTTGTAGACCCGAGGCCACAAACGACAGCCAATGAGCAACGATTAGAGTTAGTGTGAAACTAGCATTACCAGTCTTAAAATACGTCATACTGTTAGCAGCTGTTACCGATTCCACTCGTGCATTGCTGTTCTACTGAGTTATGCCTGCGCACCATTAACATGCACACATCAGTAATTAAATTTTAAAAAATGCTATCATGAGCAAAGATAAAAGTACCTTGTGATCTAGAATAGTGACACATCAGGAGGGTAGCAAGTTGAATATCTAGAATTTTGTCCCCTTTTATAGTTTACTTCTTCAGTTAGTCTTACTATTATGGCTAGGATGTGTGCACACTGTGTGTGGATGAAGGAGGTGCTGGCCACAGTATATGAACAGCTGAATGTGCTTTTGGCTAGGTCAATCACCTTCAGGCTGCTGCCTTGGGGTGTAGCGGTGGCAGAGAATCTGGCACATCACACCGGGCGCCTCAGGTGTCACTTGTTTTGCGACGGGCTCTGCTACCAAGGTGCACCCGACGCAGTGGATCCACCCCCACAGCAGGGTGGGCGACAGTTGCCGGCCGCGGTGGTCTCGCGGTTCTAGGCGCGCAGTCCGGAACCGCGCGACTGCTACGGTCGCAGGTTCGAATCCTGCCTCGGGCATGGATGTGTGTGATGTCCTTAGGTTAGTTAGGTTTAAGTAGTTCTAAGATCTAGGGGACTGATGACCACAGCTGTTAAGTCCCATAGTGCTCAGAGCCATTTGGTGACAGTTGCTAATGCATTTCCATTGTTCGAACCTTAGGGCCAATGTAGAGACTGGCCTCGTCCATTCACACTGTGAGTGGACAGGTGGTCCTTCCTCCAGCAGGGTCCGAGCAGGCACACGGGTGGCAGGGGTTTACTAGTTATTGGGAGTTCCAATGTCATGTGCATTATGGAACGTTTTAGGCAGATAGCGTTCATGGCTGGAAAGAAAGCCAATGTGCACTCAGTATGTCTGGTATGGGTCCTCATCCGTGATGTGGAGACAGCCTTGCTGTTGGCTATCAAGCATGCAGGGTACAGTCGCCTGCATGTTGTGGCTTACGCTGGCACCAATGCCGCCTGTCGCCTGGGTTCTGAGGCAATCCTCAATTCCTGCAGGTGGCTGCCAGAGGTGGTGAAGACTGCTGGCTCCGTGCGCAGGGTGCAAGCAGAGCTCGCAATTTGCAGCATTGTTCCTGGAGTTGATCGGATCCTTTGGTTGGGAGCTGAGTGGAGAGTCTCAGCCAAAGGCTTCGTCACCTCTAGACAGTCTTGGCTGCAGACTTCTAGACCTGCGTAATTGGGTGGGGACTTTTAGGATTCCCTTGATAGGTCAGGGACATGCTACACAAAGGAAGCAGAGTACTGGTCGAGTGCACATGAAGTTATTTTTTTTAGATTAGGCAGCAGTCTGAGGTGCTCTGATGAACACTTGCCAGTCGATATGCAGCAAGGGAAGTCAAACAGCGTTCATATTTGAGGTGTGCGTACTGTAAGACCTTCAGTACACACACCATCAGATTATTTGACTTGTCGCTCTAACGAAGTAGGCGAGTGTCAGCAATATGTCTCGTGGTCTTAACGTGGCGTGTTTATCTTCTGCCATTAGGTCAGACGATAGAAATGCCACTTGCACGCTTAGAGTAGCAGATTGATGGTGACCAACTTTAAACAGAACTTGATTAATTTTCACACACATTTATTAAAATAATAGAAAGGCATAGACATAACGTAACTTGATTCTCGAAGCTGTTTACAATTGACAATCTGAAGTTCCTTTGGTCTTGGTACGTTAATCTTATTCTCACATATCTCTGATACTTGACAAAGTGTCTATACATTTATCTTCATGGCTATGTACAGGAATATGATAATCTTATTAGGTGCAGATTGAAACTTGACCATAGACTGGTACAGCCTAATGCAGACTGACTAATCGGAGGTCTGTACACTTGTTATAATACCTCGAGTGTTCAGGTATCACTGCGCGAGTGTGATCCGCGAGGAGAAAAGGTACTACATTAGCAGCAATGTTATTGGCTGCGTGACATATTAATACGCGGATCGGCGGAAGCAGAAATTGGTCCGTCTCTGTGGCAGCGCCATCTCGTAGTGTGGAGACGGACGAGCGCTGCGCCTTCGCTGATGTGCTTAGCGGGGCGCGCTCTAGTGGGAAAGTTGTGTACGCGCTGACTACGCATAACTATGTACACAACAATAATAAAGACACTTGGACTGTAAAAATTTTATCAGTAAACTGTCGAAGTAGTCGCAACAAAGTTCACGAATTTACTGCCCTCTAGGAAACTTCTCGCGCTCAAATTATTCTTGGGACCAAGCCAGCTGAAGCCCAATGTGGAAATGAGATATTTAGTGAGTCGTGGAACGTTTATTGGAAACACAGATGAGAGGCCATAGGAGGGGGACTGTTCATTGTAGTTGACACAAATATTGTCTCTAGTGACGACGAAGCTGAGTGTGACATTGGAGTTATCTGGTCGAGTATAACATGTGTAGGTGAAAACAAATTAATTGTTGATGTTTTCACCGGCCACCCAATTCTTCTGTGACAGTTGTAGAGCCATTCAAATAAAGTTTAAGTTCGATAGCGCGTAAATATCAAGATCATGCTATACTAGTAGGAGGTGACTTTAATCTACCGAGTGTAGACTGGAATGTATTTGGATTCACTGCAGGGGGTAAAGACAGACAGTCATGTGAAATACTTTTGAACACGTTTTCTGACAACTGTCTTGAGCAGCGAGCTCGGCAGCCCACATACAATGGAAGCACCTTAGACGTTGTAGCTACAAATAGGCTGGACCTTATCGACAATGTCAGTATAGAAACGGGGATTAGCGTTCATGACGTCATTATAGCAACAATGATTACAAAAGTTAATAAATCGATCAAGAAGGCTAGGTAAGTGTTTCTGCTAGATAGAGCAGATAATCAGTTATTAGCATCTCACTTAGAGAGTGAATTGGCATCACTTAGTTCCAGTAAGATGGATGTAGAGGAATTATGGGCAAAGTTTAAGCGGATGGTAAATCAAGGTCTGGAGACTTATGTGCCTGGTAAGTGGATAAAGAATGGAAAAGACCCATCATCGTTTAATAACGAAATTTGGAGGATACTGAGGAAGGAGAGAGAGGCTCTTGCACGCTCGGTTCAAAAGGAAACGCACAAATGACGGCAAGGGAAGGTTAGTAGAGATTTGGGCGTCTGTGAAAAGATCTATGTGTGAAGCATACAACATCTACTACCGAACACCTTAACAAAAGATCTGGCAGAGAAGCCGAGGAAATTCTGGGCTAATATAAAATCGTTAAGTGAGTCTAAGGCTCCCATTCAGTTTCTTATTGACCAGTCTGGTGTGGCAGTTGAAGATAGCAAAACGAAAGCCGAAGTATTAAATCTCACGTTCAAGACATCATTCACAAAGGAGAAATGTACCAACATACCATCATTTGACTATTGGACAGACTCCCGAATGGATGACATAATAATAAGCATCCCTGGCGTACAGAAGCAACTGAAAGATTTGAAAGTAAATAAATCACCAGGTCCGGATGGAATCCCAGTTTAATTTTACAAGAAGTACTCTACGGTGTTGGACCCTTACCTAGCTTGCATTTATCGCGAATCTCTCGCCCAGGACAAAGTCCTGAACGACTGGAAAAAGACGCAGATAAATCCAGTAGCTAAGAAAGGTAACAGAACGGACCCACAAAATTACAGATCAACATCCCTAACCTCTGTTTGCTGCAGAATCCTTGAACATATTCTCAGTTCGAATATAATAAACTTCACTGATACTGAGAAGCCTATGTCCACGGATCAGGATGGTCTTAGAAAGCATCGCTCGTGCGAAACTGAGCTTACCATTTTCTCATATGATATAATGTGAACTATGGATGATGGGCAACCGGCAGATTCCATATTTATAGATTTCGGGAAAGCATTTGATGCAGTGTCCCATTGCTGCCTGTTAGAGAAGGTACAAGCATATGGAATAAGTTCGCAGGTATGTGAGTGGCTCGAAGACTTCTTAAATAATAGAACCCAATACGTTGTCCTCAATGGCAAGTGTTCATCAGAGACAAGTATATCGTTAGGAGTGCCCAAGAGAAGTCTGATGGGATCGCAGTTGTTATCTATTACATAAATGGTGGACGGGGTAGTTGTCTGCTGATGATGCCGTGGTGTATAGTAAGGTGTCGAAGTTGAGTGACTGTAGGAATATACAAGATGAAATTGCCAGTTGGTGTGATGAATGGCAGCTAGCTATAAATATGGAGAAATGTAAGTTGATGTGGATGAGTGGGAAGATCAAACGTGTGAATTTCGGATACAGTATTCCTAGCACCCTGCTTAATACAGACAAGTCGTTTAAATATCTGGGTGTAAATAATATGAGATGGAACAGGCATGTGAGAACTGTGGCAGGGAAGGCGAGTGGTCGACTTCAGTTTGTTGGGAGAATTTTGGGAAAGAGTGGTTCACCTGAAAAGGAGACTGCATATAGGACGCTGGTGCAACCTATTCTTGAGTATTTCTGGAGTGTTTGGGATCCATTCCTCGTCGGATTGAAGGAAGCCATCGAAGCAACTCGGAGGCAGGTTGCTAGATTTGTTACCCGTAGGTTTCATCAACACGTGTTACACGGATGCTTTTGGAACTCAAATAGGAATCCCTGGAGGGAAGGCGACGTTCTGTTCGAGAAAGACTATTGAGAAAATTTAGAGAACCGTCATTTGAAGCTGACTGCCAAACGATTCTACTGTCGTCAACATACATTGAGCGTGAGGTCCGAGAAGACACGATACGAAATTAGGGCTCATACGGAGGCATGTTGACAGTCATTTTTCCTCGCTCTATTCGTGAATGAACAGGAAAGGAAATGACTAATAATGGTACAGGGTACCCTACGACACGCGCTGGTGCGGTGGCTTGCTGAGTATCCTTGTAGACGTAGATGCAGAAGTTACAAAAAGAAAAACAAAAAGCATAAGAACTTGAAGTTCAATGAAACGTATCGTAATTGCTTGAAAATACCGGGTTGTTATAATTAAACTGCATCTACTCAGAGGTCCAGTGTGGGCTATAATTATCGTATTGCAGCGAAACATAATAGATATTCTAATGCGTTTATGCGGAACCGATTTACGATAGAAAAAATGTTAGTTCCAGTTTTGGGCACCAGGCGCAAGTCTGGCGCTGTGAATGCAAGAAATATATATAGAATGCTTTCATATTTAATGGATTAGGAACGGGACATGGGCAGAAATGGTCAAACGAATGAAATAGGAATAATGTTGATTGTATTATTAGCCACCACTCACACCATTTGTTCGATATGAGCACCAGAGACGTGGATGAAATGCTGTACAGGGCCAGATTTGCACCTGGTGCCCAAAACTGGAACTAATTTTTTTCTAGCGTAAATTGGTTTCGCGTCAACGCACTAGAATATCTAACAAGTTTCGCTGCTATACGATAATTGCAACCCACAATGGACTTCCGTGAGTAGCTGCACTTTAATTATAACCATTGACAACATAGATCGCTGGATCGAATATCAGGTAGAATGAAGATACTCGAGATGGATATCAAAATTCCCTTATGAATCATCATAACATTGCTCAAAACAATATGAGACACAGAAACATCTTATAAGGCTATATGATATGACAAGTAAACAAAGGTAAGAAATTTCACTTTGCTTACCAAACAAAGTGAGACAGGCAATATAAACAACCCAGAAAACGAAAAATTATTGTGTCAAAAGAAAAGATATCGTTAAATGTCAGTATTTCACAATGAACTAGTGCTTCAAATAGGTTTTTGTCTACAAGCAATAAAATAATCATAATAATGCAAAGAAATTCATCACAACACCTAAGTAGTTTTACTAACATCAGAAAGAAATAGAAATAATGTAAGGAAAGCAAATGACACATAGCTTACAACCCACTATGTACAATTACATAGAATAAAGACAATTCGTTAAAATGTTTTGTATAATATTTCCATTAAAAATTGACAGAAAGATGAAGATCAGACAGATGAAGAAAAAAAAGCGTGCGCTGTGGCTGTCATCCCAAACAACACATTTTGCTATGGACTTCTGTGCTATGTATCAGTGACAGGCCGCCTAAACATACCGCAGTAATGCCACACACAAATTCTTCAGGCGTTGAATGACGGTATTTACATTGTGATCGATGAGGGAAGGACGTGTGTTGATCAGCCACGGTGACAGGGTGGTACAGTATTGCAAGTGAGTCTTTGGCAGCGTTGTTCACTGACAGCGGCGAGTGAATGTAGGTTTTTATGTCACCAGGACTCCCCTCTTCGAAACAGGAGATTACGTCAGCTGCACATTGTGACACAGAATCCTCAGCACTTCGATCAGGTTGTCAACATGTAAACACAATAACATTAGACGATAGAATCATCAAGTAACAACATTCATGCTGACTGGCGTTGACCTATTGTGGAAATAATTACACACAGTTTCGTGCGAAGCCGACGTCCCTACAAGGGACCACTTCCTTCCATCTTTAGAAAAACATTTATGCGATAAATAGTTTCATAAAAACAAAACACAAAAATTGTAAATCAACTCAGTGAAGTGTCCCATATTCAGTGTAAGTACTCTATCACTGAAGCTGCCTTATTTCCCTCTCATTACATATTGTCATACGAAGGATATGGGGAAATATAATGGTAACCCACATTAGCTATGAACGGAGATATTAAATTGGAAAATTTTAAAAAAAATTTCATACATAAGTTATTAATATTTTATTATTTGTGCAACTGGTAGTCACTGTATAACATCTTAAGCACACAAATCAATGGAAAAAATACAAACTTTGAGTTAATAATGTCCAAAACTCTATCTTTTCCTAGCTGTGGCAAACATATTACGTGGCCTACCAACAAACACAGGACAGCTGAAAATTCTCACATTTCGTCTGCGGATGCATCTACATACTCATCCTCCTTTGTAGATGTCTTCTTAGTTTTTATTGCTTTGTAGAATTTGTGATAAATAGGTGGTATCCGGTTCAGTGCAGATATGAAGTCTTGTTTCTTCTTCGAGTCAATTTGAACTGACCCAGAATACTTCTTTTGAGGACTGGATCCTTCTAAGGTTGTAGGGCGACCTCGTTTGTGTAAACTGCCTTTCTGCCAGTCTCCCCCATGAAATGCATTTGATACGAAAAAGATTCTTGGGTCATCTGCATCGAGGAGGAGCCATACAGCATCTCGCAATAACTCTTTGTGCCCTTCTACTGAGTTATTCTTTTAACTAAATGTAGATCTCATGTCAGTGATGCACACAAAATCTTCTGACGACATAACATGGACACAAAATGGACGCTCTAGCCACACTTCTTCAAGGTGTCCACCCAGGCTCGAGGGGCATATACAAACTGCTCATGTCGGCGAACATACTGCTCCACAACCGAAAAATCTCTATCGCTTGGAAACTTGGAATGTCCAGGAAGTGTTGCTCAGTGGTGGAAAATCTTCCTTTTGCTATAAGCAGCATCCAAACAAATACAATGTTCCAGTTTTTCTTTTGCCCAGAGCAGTTGTCTGAAATTGCAATCAACTTATTCCCTCCTCTATTGTGATCTTCAAAATACTTCAGTATGCAGCTGCCTATTTCCTCTGAACCCCTTGATGCTACCGTTTCATCCCAAACAAAGAAATAGCCTGGTGATGAATTACAGGGATGAATGCTGAAGTTACATGTCCAGTTTCCTCTTGTAGAACATTGGACCTGTAGAGAGTTTAGGAGTGGGTAATGCATGTTGTAAATCGAAAGTCATTACATGAATGTCTTTATCAAAAACTGCCTTCTCTGTTTACACTTTTATATTATCTCAACGTGCCTGGGCTTTTCTGAGATGTAACTCCTTCTGTATTTATTTCTCTTCATTTTTCTAGGTCGTTTTTTGTTTCTATCAGTTGAATTTCATTTGAATCGGATGTTGGGCAAGTATCTGATTTTGGCAGTTTGAATGAAATATTGAAATCTTGAATGAAAATACGACGATACTTATAAAAAAATACAGGCTTCATTTTGATATCAGGACAGTATTCGACTTTATAATGGTTTTAGCAACTTTGTATGGAATATTCTATCGACACATAGAATTTTCCAACATTATCTTTTCTACTGTAATGGCTTTTGTATTTTGGAATACCTTCTATATGTTTTTTGACTAATTGCACGTCTTCCTCTGAGTAGGCATGTGGTCTTTTCTTGTTTGCCTATTCTATCTTCTGGTGGAGTAGTAGCCCCAGTTCGCATTTTGGACTGTGTGTTTTCTGCTCTACCTCTATTGTGCTGCAAACCATGAATGCTTAAAAACGAAGCTTTACAGATATCAGTGATTCTCCCATCTTTTATAACACTGTATCGTACAGTGTTGTTACGCCTGATAATTTCATTGCCTGTATATCTTCTTTTTATGGGTTCTGGCCGCATGGAACCAAACAAATAATAATTTTGTCTATTGAAGTCCCCAATTTTCCAGAATGACTTGGTTGTACTTTGTAGAAGCTTCTCCCCAATCCGTTCAAAACACTTTTTAGAACATATACAGGAAGCTCCAACTAAATTTCTCGCCTAGATCACTGACCTTCTTTTCTAGTATATTCAAGTCCACTATTCCTTGCAAGTTTCTTCTGTTTTTGTTTGTTCACTAGCTTTTTTTCTTTTTCTCGATGTTTTCATTGTGACGTCTTTATTCCCAGAGTCAGTTCCGTTGCGATCCTCTTCATCCTATTAAAAAAAAATATTTTTCTATGGATAGTGTAATATTAAAAAAGTGCTGATAACTAATAAAATGGTAAGCTCATCAATGATAAGATGAATAAAATAGTAACCCCTGAAACACGTATGTAACATAGCAGCGATGGCGAGGCATTGTAGCATCTGTGACCAGAGAGTATGCGCTTGACCGCGCGAGTGTTGCGAGCGGTTCTCAGTCTGTCAGTCAGTCGTTGCGAGTCTGTAGCTGTGTCTAGTGGAGGGCAGTACTCTGTCAGTAGTCGTCGCGAGCAGTAGCTCTGTTCAGTGGCGTGCTGTACGCTAGTAGTCGTCATGCAGAGCGGTCGGTCAGTAGTAGCAGCCCAGTGCGGTTGTGTGATGTAGGCGGTCGGCAACACTGGTCAAGATGCTGAATGAGGTATACTGTTAATTAATATAATCATTAGATAATGTAAAATTTATTTATTGTAATCAATCTGCAACAAGTCCCCCAATAATAATTTTGATTTCAAAAGCATTTTTTCAAAAATTTAATTTTTTATTGAACTAAAGATTTCGTTGCACTTCCTATTTCATTCCACTTCTTTTGAAGAAAAATTTCAGTAAAATCACAAAAAAAAGGAATATTATTATTTGCAATGCAGTTCCTCCAAGCCGTGCGCACGAAAAAGAGCAGAAATTTGACATCCAGTTATTCTGAGGTAAGACTTTAATTCTGATTGTTTTACACAGGGCCAAAGACCGATATTTCGGTTTAATTGAATTTTCTTATCACTGAATGGACTTTAATTTTTTGTGAGGAATTTATATTTGAGTCAGATTGCGAATTTCACATTTTTGTTGCCATTGTCAGTACCTCTCATTGTGCGCGAGGTTACAATTAGAGCAATGTCCATTAGGATTTCTAAATAATATTGTCTTTATATTTAAAATTTTTGTGGGGAGGTTACACTCGGCTCCCATTTGTATTAAGTATTGTCGTTCATTTACTTTTAAATTTTTGTGGGGAGGTTACACTTGGCGACACCCAGTCCAGGATCGAATTTCGTTGAGAGTCTTTTGAACAACAGTCAGATATCCTGCTCTTATTTGCTTAGATATAATTAGGATTTGGCGCTACGCTTTTACTAATTTTGTGACTTTCTTTCTACAGGTCAACGGCAATTCGTTGCTCTGTTGTATTTGTGTGTTGTTTTTGCATTTGTGCTTATTGTTTTGTGAATATTTGTGACTGTTGTAAAAATGCCGCGAAAGACTATGAATAGTGTATCGCGAGGTATTGTGAATGAATTTACCGACTTAAACAACGTGACTGATAGGACATGTGACACGCAGTGTAATGATGACAATCCTGCGTTCACTGACAATCAATGCATTCCAACCACTAATGATGACTTTTGTCTTAATGATGAACAAACGAACTCGATTGTGTCTTGTGTTGATTTGACGACAATTGATGACGCGGGACGCTCTATTGTAATGAGCGCTGCCCAGCTTAACACACCCGATTTGGAAAATTTAAGTAACATACAAACAAATTTTTCGAATGAAAATGGTCAGTGTAGTGAAAGTACGACGGATTTATTTAATTCCGAAATAGGGACTGACAGTGTATGTTTAACTGGCAAACCTTTTTGTAAATTACAGAATGACCAAATGGTCACGCAAAACGAGACAATTCCAGATCGACCATTGAATAGCACAGAGAATAGAAATGCTAATTTTGAATCGGATCCAATTATGGCAGTTTTGCGGCAAAATTTCAAACAGTTTAATGAAAAATTTAATAAAATTGATGAAAATTTCAAACAACAGAACGAAAAACTTGACAATAATGACGAAAATCTCAAACAAGTTAGTGAACAGGTCAAACAAGATAATGAAAAACTCAAACAACACTTAAATGAAAAATTAGACGACAATTCCAGACAGCTTAGTGAACAAATAAGAGCCGTTGCCGCGCAGTGTCAAGACACTAAGGAACAGTTGCGCACGGAAATTGAGGCTTGTTCACAAAAAAGTAGCGAAGAAATTAAATCTGTTGCGCAAGAATTAAGGGATATGCAAACAGCCGCAACAGAAACACTTAGAGCGGAAATTAGTACAGTCGCTAAACAATGCTCTGAAAAAGCTACACAATTACGGGACGAGTTTAAAGCAATGACGGTAGAACTTTCGCGCACAGTGGACGCAAAGATAGACGCGAAATTCGAACAACAGAATACTCAAATTGACGAACGCTTTAATCAGCATATACAAAACAGTGATACGCGTTTCCGCAAATTTATTCAAGATCAAAACAAAGTCAAACGTCAGGTCATGGAAACAATCACTGCACAAAGACAAGAAGACAAACGTAAAATGTTCGCGAAAGCGAAGACGTATGTAGACAATAATATTGCTGCAGTGTCCGACGAAATTAATTTCATCAAACAGTCGAACACAGAATTACGTGACGAAATTTCTGATCTTAAATCAAAAACAGATACACACACAGTAAATATTCAAACAGTGACAGACAGATTCGAACAATTAGATCTAACACAGGATTGCGATGTCATCAAAGCTGATGTTAAAAAACTAAGCGAAACTACGCGTAAGTTGCAAAAACAGGTTAATGCGTCTGATTCTAAAACCGATGATCAGGTTAAGATACTGACTGAAAAATGTGATGAATTGGCCAGTCGTATTGATGTTATCGAAAATACTAATGACAATAAATCAGACGATACTGCACCGATTTCATTTATCCAAACACCTGAATTTCAAAATTTACAGCAGACAATTAATGAGATCGATTCATCTAACAACACGTTACGTAGGAAGTTATCAAATTTACAACAAGAAGTAACAGAGATGAAAAACATTTCAGTTAATAACATACCACAACAGACGCCACTTTATGAACATGTGTCAGACTCACGCAGCGCGTATAATTTGGGTAATCTGCAGAGAGTACGGGACTTAGATTCTGATCAACCACAGTTCAATAGATTCTCTTACGATCCTGAACCTGTTCCATCACACAGAGATGATAATTTCGATTACAAACATTTTCTGTCAGTGAGAAAGTTTAAAGTTTTTAAAAACGATAGAACGCAGATTCACCCACTGGATTGGATTCAACAATTTAGCTTTGCTCTTCCACCGACTTGGCCTGTAACACATAAACTTGAATTTATTTGCAGTTTTTTGGAAGGCGAACCGGCAACTCGTATGAGACCGATCGCGAGGCAATGCTATTCAGTAGATGAATTTCAGAATGCTTTCCTGTCAGCGTACTGGTCGAAGACGACACAGCGCGGAATTAAAGACCAATTAATTAGCTTACCAAATTATGAGAACACAAATTTTCCCAGTGTTACGCAATTTTTTGAGCACATGGTGCAACAAAACCAGTACCTAAGTGAACCGTACAGTGAATCCGCACTTATACAATTATGCATCTCTAAATTACCACGGTCATTACGAGTGTCACTTCTAACAGGTCAGCAAAAAGAAAATATTTCAGCGTTCAGAGATCTTTTGCAGCTCTTGGAAGTACAGCAATCCGATTATTCTTTTGTAAACAAAAACTTTTCTTATAATAACCAAGGTCAACAAAAGTACAGCAATTATGATCAGACACGTAATTTCAATAGGAAAAGTAACAGACGCTTTAGGAACGACAACTATCAGGACTTAAATCACAGACAGAATTCTGTTTCTCAATATCGTCAAAATCATCAGCAACAGGAACCACATTTTGGTAATAATAGAAGTTTTCCACCGCAACAGCATGAAAGTCAGACGGTTGGAATACGTAACCAACAATGTAATGCACAAGGTCAACCAGGCTTTAATGTTTTGCCGCGTGGACGTATAGTCCCTGGTCCAACAAATAGTAACGCACGGGAGCAGAGAAACAATTATGTACAAAGAAGACAGTATTTCAATTCCCATCGCAATACACCGTATAGGAATGACTATTACGACAGACGTAAAAACAATGAGCATAATTACCAACATACGTTTAATAACAGTCGGTCTTACCAGCAACACAATAATCAACAAGAACATATTCTCATGAATGAACCCGACAGTAGGTATCATCCAGAGCGTAACACGTCTGGAAGAAGTAATAGGACAGTTCAAATAGTCGAAATGCCACTGAATCCTCCTAATAATAATAACACGTCAGATAGAATCTGACTAGATAATGTACAGGACGCATCTTCCAATAATACAAGCACTACCTTAGACACGCAAAATGTTGTTCACGAAAATGTAATTACTTTTGACGACATCAGAGACACTCTTTTACAGGAAAGACCAGTTATTCAGAAAACCATTTCACATCCTGTTATCGAAATTAAAATTGGTTCATCGAAATTCTCAGCAGTAATTGATTCCGGCTCACCTATATCAGTAATAAATGAAGAAACTTTTAACGAGTGTAACAAAGAAAATACCTATCCGACATTACCTTTAGGCAAAACAAAAGTGAAAGGAGCAGTATCGAGTAAAGGAGTAGACGTTAAATTACAGACGCATTTATCATTTTGTATTGCAGGTCATACTTTCCACTCAAATTTTTGGATTGTTCCTTTATTGACAACAGACGTTATTTTAGGTACGAATTTTCTGGTACAACACGACGCAGTTATCGATTTTCAAAATTCTTATTTAATGTTAAAGGATGAAAATGTACAATTGGCTTTAGAATTTCAGCACTCTTTATCTGCGGAAGAACAAACAATTAACCGCATAGAGGTCATTTCCGTATCACGTAACATAGACTGTAATCCCACATTGTTCACTGATACGTACGTACACAACTATAATACTTCAGACGAAACTGACTACGACGTAATGCAATTGATTTCTGATAAGGTTAAAGAGAGCAGTGCAACTATAGACGACGAACGAACGCAATTACACAAAATTCTTTTACAGCAAGCTCCAGTTTTTGACAACATTCCTGGTACTATGTCCGGCTTTATGTATGAATTTCAAGTCAAACAGCACGATACATTTAAAGCTAAACATTATCCTATCCCATATATTCACAGAGAACAGGTTAAAAAGGAATTGCAGGATATGCTTGACCAAGGAATTATAGAACCGGCAGTTAGTCCATACATAAACCCGCTACATATTGTTAAGAAAAAAGATGGCTCACTTCGCCTTGTACTTGATTCACGTCACATTAATGACATTATTATTAATGAAACAGATCGACCACAGACATTAGAGGAACTTCTACAGAAATTTCACGGTACAGCTATTTATTCTACACTAGATTTGAAATCGGGATTTTGGCAAATTCAACTTCATCCAAATTGCAGAAAATATACAGCTTTTCTCTGTTTCGGCGACTGTTATCAATTTTGCAAATTACCGTTCGGCTTAACTATTTCTTCTGCAGCCTTTATTCGCGGTTTGAACACAATACTTCCGACAGAACTTAAAGACAGAATTACGACGTATGTAGACGATATTCTTATCGCAGAAGCTAACTGGTCTGAACACAATCTGATTCTTGCACAACTGTTACAAACTTTTCATGCACAAGGACTTACAGTTAATCTCAGTAAATCGCACTTTGGCAAAACTTCCATAAAATTTCTTGGACACGTAATTTCAGCAGAAGGCATTGCGCCTGATCCAGAAAAACTTCAAGCTCTACGTGACATCACTGTTCCTACAACAAAAAACAATTACGCAGTTTTTTGGGCTTAATTAACTTTTTTCGCAAGACGTTACCTATCCTCATTTGCAGCAACAGGTCAAAAGCAAATAGTGTTATGTCTCAACAATTAATTATCGATCCCAACGTAATGCATTGCTAACAAACAAAAAAAAAACCCAAATAGTGATACCAGTTTGAGAAAATTCTGAATAATACTGATCAACTCTGAATAGTATGTCACTTCAGTAATGACTTCTTAATGAGACAAAAAAAAAGTATATATATAAAATAATGCTTTGTCCCTAGCTAATAACTGCCACTGTTTATTGTAATGAGACTACTTATAATGCCTGTGATTATTAATACTTTGATTGTAATTAGCTGATTTTTAATAATGACTTCGTAATGATCTGAATAATACTGAATGATGAACTATGTTTGGTTCTATTCAATACTTGCTGGCCACTGAGTGCCAATAATTAATGTCACTCCACGAATTGTTATTAATTATGCCATTAATTAGCTCTTGTTTTCAATGTTCATACTTTGTTATTGGAAATGAATGTGACTGTTTCATAATGCTTTGTAATTAGGAAAAGGCTAATGATTCTTACTACATTGAAATGACAAATGATTAATTAACTGACACATAATTAATTAACTATGCTATACTTTGTAACCGGAAAAGAATATGATTCTTACTATATTGAAATGACAAATGATGCTATGCTTTATAATTAGAAGGCTAATGAATCTTAATTACTGTTTAATAATGCTTTGTAATTAGGAGAAGACTAATGATTCTTACTATTGGAATGACAAATGATTAATTAACGACAAATGATTAATTAACTGTAATTAGGAAAAGGCTAATGATTATTATTGGAATGACAAATGATTAATTAACTGTAATTAGGAGAAGGTTAATGATTCTTAATTATACTCTGTAACTGGAAAAGAATGTGATTGTTTCATAATGCTTTGTAATCAGGAGAAGGCTAATGATTCTTACTATATTGGAATGACAAATGATTAATTAACCATGCTATACTTTGTAACTAGGAAAAGAAGACTACTGATTCTATGTAAAACAATTAATGAACATTTTTCTGTAATACTACATACTTGGTACAGAAATGTTCAATAACTGGGCTATGAATGCCACAAACTACTAATTAAGTCTGTAATTGTCAATATTATGTGACTTGATGTCCTTCACCTCATAAGCTGACTACCCTGAATTACTGCAATGTCCATTTGTCCTGTTTATCCTAGTGATCATGGAGCACTATATTTGGTTTTGCACTAATTCTACGTTGGTGTGCCTTGTAAGAGCGTGGTGTTGACACGACATGCTGTCCACTACAGTGAGCGATGAAGACATTATTATGGTCCCACTGTTTGGTGTACCTAATGTACTGCCAAAATGAAAACATGGAACATTACTACGACAGTTCAGTGTCTTGGTTACACTGATAAATTCTGATGGGAAAAGAACTTCAAGTTGTGTCACTTGGTGTTGTACTTCTGTGGAAAGATATGGACTTTCAGAACAGCTGTGTGCAATCTAAAGTGCTACAACCATGATGCAATCCTTCCCTTTCCTATCCTAATTCTTGTCACATAGTGAAAATCATTTTTTGCTAACATTATTTATGTTCATGGCTATACATTTTTTCAATTCACTGAACTCCAGTGCGAGTACGCTTATGTCACTGGTCGACATGATTTTTTTGCTATTATGTTTATTTATTGCCAAAATGATAAAGACAATTTTTTTCGATTTGTTCTGAAGTACAGTATATGTGCACTTTTGTCTTTTATATTGTATATACATTTTTATTTTCTGAACTACAGTGCATGTGCACTTCTGTTAGGTGTTAATATGTTTTCTACTGAACTTCAGTGCCTGTACACTTATCTCATTTTTCAATATGTTGTCTACTATTCTGTATATTCAATACTTTAATGCGAATGCACTTCTGCCATTTGTTACTAATTGTACATACATTTCATCAATTACTGATATGTTCTCAACTGCAGTGCATGTGCACTCATGTCACTTGTCAACATAATATTTTTTGCCAGTCTGTTTATTTGTTCTGAATATGCTAAAGAATTTTTTCAGTGCCTGTGCACTTTGTTATCTGTCAAATAATTTGTATATACATTTTTCTGATTTGCTACTATGTTTTGTACTCACATTTTGTCTTTGTCTGATATATTTTGTACTTAGTGCGTGTGCACAACATTTAAATATTCTGTAAGTTGTAGAATTTTGTTAATTAAAGAAAAATTTTGCCGCGCTTGGCAAGTCCAAATGACTCACCATCGCTGCCAAATTTTTGCCCCCCCAGTGGAGGGTTATGAAACACGTATGTAACATAGCAGCGATGGTGAGGCATTGTAGCATCTGTGACCAGAGAGTATGCGCTTGACCGCGCGAGTGTTGCGAGCGGTTCTCAGTCTGTCAGTCAGTCGTTGCGAGTCTGTAGCTGTGTCTAGTGGAGGGCAGTACTCTGTCAGTAATCGTCGCGAGCAGTAGCTCTGTTCAGTGGCGTGCTGTACGCTAGTAGTCGTCATGCAGAGCGGTCGGTCAGTAGTAGCAGCCCAGTGCGGTTGTGTGATGTAGGCGGTCGGCAACACTGGTCAAGATGCTGAATGAGGTATACTGTTAATTAATATAATCATTAGATAATGTAAAATTTATTTATTGTAATCAATCTGCAACAAGTCCCCCAATAATAATTTTGATTTCAAAAGCATTTTTTCAAAAATTTAATTTTTTATTGAACTAAAGATTTCGTTGCACTTCCTATTTCATTCCACTTCTTTTGAAGAAAAATTTCAGTAAAATCACAAAAAAAAAGGAATATTATTATTTGCAATGCAGTTCCTCCAAGTCGTGCGCACGAAAAAGAGCAGAAATTTGACATCCAGTTATTCTGAGGTAAGACTTTAATTCTGATTGTTTTACACAGGGCTGAAGACCGATATTTCGGTTTAATTGAATTTTCTTATCACTGAATGGACTTTAATTTTTTGTGAGGAATTTATATTTGAGTCAGATTGCGAATTTCACATTTTTGTTGCCATTGTCAGTACCTCTCATTGTGGGCGAGGTTACAATTAGAGCAATGTCCATTAGGATTTCTAAATAATATTGTCTTTATATTTAAAATTTTTGTGGGGAGGTTACACTCGGCTCCCATTTGTATTAAGTATTGTCGTTCATTTACTTTTAAATTTTTGTGGGGAGGTTACACCCCCAAATACGAGAATATTTCTTTTTGTAACCATCCCATGATTTATAGAGGGCAGTGTAGCTGCAGTAAAAGACGTGTTGGCTCTATCTTCGTATCAAGATCTTGTAAAAAAGTTGAATATGGAAATAAAATACGTAGCCTAACTAGCTAGCACAAATAACAACACGATGTGGAAAACAAAACTTACTTAACTTGCAGTAGAATTAATATAAGTATAGTCTCTTATCTCCTCGTTTAAATTGAAATCTGTATCATTAATGTAATCATCAAAACAGTCAGCGGAATTACCACACAGTTCACTTAAAATTACAAAAGTATCACAACATTCCTTATTACAATCTGCTGCTGCCTCCATTTGAATTTGTGGGTTACCATTGTTTCTCACTAGTGTATGTGGGTTCCCACAGAAACAAATCGACATGTGCCACCATATGTCATCAATAAGATGAACTCGTTACACCACCTAGCTAGATCAGGTTTACCATTGTCTTACCGTACTTGGTTTGAAAACTTCAAATTTGAAGGTTACCATTGTATTTGCCCATACCTTCATATACCGGTATTAAGAATTAAACAGTAACACGAAACTGATGGATCAGGATAAAAATCACTGTCATTTTTCCACTGCTCTGCGTTCCAAATCTGCTGTGTATCTTTCTTCAGAAGATTTAATAAGTTTGGTGGTGACAAATAATGTTCCTTAAAGAAGCAGTGGTAAAATTTAGAGAAACCAAGAAATGCCTTAAGCTTTATGTTTGCATGTTGGCGTTACAAAATTCTTGACTGCTTCTTAATCTGCAGGATCTCAGTCAATATTTAATCTTGGACAATATCAGCCTCGACAGTGGGAGTGCCAAACGTCGTGCCAAACAGACGTAATATTTTGCCGGCGCAGACAAAAGCAACAATAGTTACTCAAAAGCTTTATAAATCCTGCGATTGCACGCAGAGCGAACTGCCTTATATTATCTCCACACAATTTATTAATTGTAGTTTGCCCGAAGTCTCCACACTCAGATACAGATTCACTAACTGTCCTGGTTGTTCTATTAGACTCGCTGAAGAATAGAGAGGACTTCCAAACTGTGAACATCAATGCAGAAAATGTACAGGGCGAAACATGCCCCCGCAATGCTCCCCCTATCAGATGTATCATACCGTTTCAGTAATGAATAACTGTCTCACGAAGTATCGACTGTTCATCACTTCTCAGTGAAACTTACTACAAAATGAAAAGTGCCCGGATTTTTAAATTGTGTATTCTGAAACACTTCAGTCGATTGACTGACAACATTAACATCCATTTGCTCCCTTGTGCTCAACTGCTTTCTACAACAAGTAAAACATATATATTTATATATTTGTGTGTGTATTGTGTCTGTTCTTTTGGACATGTCTGAAAGAATAGACACCTTATTTGATCAAGATACCATGCCCAAAGAATATATAGATATCTATGTGAGGGTTGGAACTTAAATAGTGACAACTATTTATTCACAACCGATACAAAAGAGTTACACGTTTGCACCTGTTATTGTCCTTCAAAGTAGTCTCTAGCGTTGTTGTAAAACCCATTGACAGCGATGTGGAAGGCGTAGTATACCGTTAGCAGATCCTGTTCTGTTGATAGTGCGAATGGAGTTGTCTACTGCCTGTCGACTCTCTGGAACAGTTCTGAAGCGAATGCCACGAAGTCGTTCCTTCATCTTTGGAATCAAATCAAAGTCACAGGGAGTATGGTGGATGGTACAGTGCTTCCCAGCCCCATCGACCGAACAGAGCAGCCGCAGCTTGCACTGTATGCGCCCGCACATTGTCGTGCAAAATGATGGGTGGGTTGTGCAGGAAGTGTCGCCTCTTCTTTCGCAAAGCAGCTCGCAGTAATACTGTGCATTGACGATCTGCCACGGAGGAACGTAATGCATTAGGATAACACCATAACAGTCGTACACGAGAATCACCATAACTTTAGACAGCTTCATTCGCACCATCAACAGAACAGGCTGTGCTGACGGTATACTACGCCTTACACATCACTGGCAACCGGTTCTACACAATGCTGGTGATTACTTTGTAGGACAGTAACAGGTGCAAACATGTAACTCTTTTGTATCGGTTGTGAATAAATAGTTGTCACTATTTAAGTTCGAATCCTCGTATATATATATATATATATATATATATATATATATATATATATATATATATAAACTTGTGTTTGCTGCAGAATAAACTTTCTTGAGGCTAAGCAGCTTATGCCCACAAATCAGCATCGCTCGTGTGAAACTCAGGTTGCCCTTTTCTCACAAGATATACTGAGAGCTATGGATGGCCGGCCGCGGTGGCCGTGCGGTTCTAGCGCTGCAGTCCGCAACCGCGGGACTGCTACGGTCGCAGGTTCGAATCCTGCTTCGGGCATGGATGTGTGTGATGTCCTTAGGTTAGTTAGGTTTAAGTAGTTCTAAGTTCTAGGGGACTGATGACCTAAGATGTTAAGTCCCATAGTGCTCAGAGCCATTTGAAGAGCTATGGATGAAGGGCAACAGGCAGATTCCATACTTCTAGTTTTCCGGAAAGCATCTGACGTGGTGCCCCACTGCAGGCTGTTAATGAAGATACAAGCATGTGGAATAAGTTCACAGATATGTGAGTGACTCGAAGACTTCCTAATAATAGAACCCTGCATGTTGTCATCGATGGTGAGTGTTTATCAGGTACAATGATATCGTCAGGAGTGCCCCAGAGAAGTGTGACACGACTGCTGTTCTCTATATACATAAATGATTTGGTGGACAGGGTGGGCAGCAGTCTGCAGTTGTTAACTGATGCTGGTGTACAGTAAGAGGTTAAAGTTGAGTTACTGTAGGAAGACGCAGGATGATTTAGACAAAATTTCCAGTTGGTGCGATGAATGGCAGCTAGCCATAAATTAGTAAAAATGTTAGTGAATGCAGATGAGTAGAAAGAACAAACCTGTGATGTTCTGATACAGTATTAATAGTGTCTGGCTTGACACAGTCAAGTCGTTTAAATATCTCGGCGTAATGTCGCAAAGTGATACGAGGTTAAACGAGTGTGAGAAAACTATGGTAGGGAAGGCAAATGGTCGACTTCAGTGTTTTGGGAGAATGTTATGAAAGAGTGGTCCACCTGTAAAGGAGACCGCATAGAGGACGCTTCTGTGACTTATTCTTGAGTACTGCTAGAGTGTTTGGGATACATACCAGATCGGACTGAAGGAAATCATCGAAGCAATTCAGAGGAGCGCAGCTAGATTTGTTACCAATAGGTTTGAACAAAAACTTAAGTTTTATGGAGATGCTTCAAGATCTCAAATGAAAATCCCTAGATGGAAGGCAGCGTTCTTTTTGGGAGACACTATTGAGAAAATTTAGAGAAGTGGCATTTGAAGCTGACTCTTGAATGGTTCTGTTCTCACCAACATACATCGTGTGTAAGGACCACGAAGATAAGATATGAGAAATTAGGGCTCATACAGAGGTGTACATACAGTCGTTTTTCCCTCACTCTATTTGCGAGTGGAACAAGAAGGAGAATGACAAGTAGTGGTACAGGGTACCCTCTGCCACGCACCTTATAGTGGCTTGTAGAGTGTCTATGTAGATGTAGATGTAGATTTACTGGCAAAGTAGTGGAGGGGTGTTTTGGTGGTGATACAGAAATTGACAAGTATGCTGCTATGTCATTGGTCGGAACTGAAATCGCAGAAAAGACTGGTAAAAGTGCTAAAATTGATCACATCATCAATTGTGGTGCTTATTACAGTAAATCGATGGTGTCTTTTCCATCCAATCCGCCCACTGGTACGCTGTTGATTACTGCATAATGATTGACTGACGTAACTTGTGTGAGGTATCGCCAGCACTGAAACAGTGATTGCGTACACGACTGTGATATGAGGGATCCTCGAAATGGAACACTGAGCGATCTGCTACCGTGTCACTGTGAAAGATGAGTTTAAATGTAGAGGTCATCAATCGCCTTTGGACAAGTGTTTGGAAACACTCCACAGTGCTGCTAAACTCTTCCAGTTTACTTATGTTGTCACTATCTTTTATTTCAATCATCCAGTGTATGTGTTGTGGGAGCAGCAGCAACATGATTTACACCGCATAATGTCCAGTTTTCTGTGAGAGCCAATGGATCAAAATGTGTTAATGTCAGTTTAGTACATGACACAGACCTTGATGCCATGGTGGAGAAAACAAAATGTATGGCAGTGTACAATCCTGTGGTCATACACTGTTTGGACTTGTTACAGCAGAAAAGACAATGTACCAAACAGCAAAACAGGCACTCTGTCTTATGACTGATAGTCTGTGGGATTTGGTTCTCCTACAGTACAGGCAATGTACCTTTACACTCGTCTGTGCAAGCGACTTCGATCACTGGCCACCAAGTCCATTGGATCAATACCAGTAAATTTAATAGGATCATCACATATGCTCAATGCCAGCACACAGATGGTATTTGGTTTTGATATTTTGGGCGAGAGAGATGCGTTAAAATCTTATCAAGTTCTCTGTCGGATGAAGTTAGCAGAGCTTTTATAGTTTGTAGTTTTTCTCTGCTGGTTGGTACAAAATAATGATAACAGGAAGTTTGGGTGACAGGAGTAAATGCACCCTGAGGGATGCAGGTCTCCTTCAGACTGCAGAACCTGTAAGTAGTTAGGAGATGCACAGCAATGCAGTAGAAAAACCCTCGTCCTTTTTCCAATCCTTCTTTCTTTTATACTACCCCAAGTTGCAGAAGACAGCTTCGTTTTGGCGCTGGTCTTACACATCGTACACCATTGGTGAACCTACGACAAAACGTCTCCATTTCCACCAAGTGGTCAAAAAAGATGGTCCTGTCACATTAATTCAGCTCTAGCTCTCCTGCTTACAAAGCCGATGCCCTGTCCATTACACCACCAGGACACAGCAGTCAGCACAATTGTAAGAAATACCCTAGCACACCTCCCATTAGACCCAAATTCTCAACTTATATCAACACTAATGATGTACTGCCCCTGCTCATAAGCCTCATTACTCGCGGCAACTCGCCGATTCGCGTAAGAGTTAGAACTCAGTTTGCACCTGCACTGCAAGGATCATTGGGTTTCATCGCCTTAATTGCATATATGTGTAGATGCACATCAAGCTCAAACTCTTAATGGAATCAGCGAGACGCTGCGAGTAATGAGGTTAGTAGGGAGGGGCACTACATCAGTAGTGTGTGGTGTAAGTTGAGAATTTGGGACTAACAGGAGGTGTGCGATTGTGATGAGACTGTGCCTGGGCGATGTAGTGGTCAATGCATCTGCCTAGTAAGCTGGAGACCTGAATTCGAATCCCAGTCCGGTTCAATTTTTCAATTTGAAGCGACGCGGATGGGTTCCGTAGGATTTACATCATGCGAATTTGGTCGTCGAGATATTAACGTGAGTTCACTATAATGATCCTCAAATCACTAACACAGTTCTGGCTCCGAGACATGGACAATTTTACCTTCTAAAATATGACATCGCCATTTGGGAAGATATAAGCGTGAAGGCATGCAGGAGGTTTGCAACTGTCAACATATCTTCAATTACTACCACAGGTCCCATGCAAACGCAGGAGAATGTCTCCCACAGCATAATACTGCTCCCACCAGCTAGCATTTGTGGCGAGCTGCACGTTTTGAGCCGTCGTTCACCTCAATGATGGCGTTTGTGAAGATGACCATCGATTGGTTTTTAAACTACATAGTCTCTAAGTTAGCTCTCTCCTACACCAGAACGATGAATGAGGAGCATGGGGAAGTGTCTACAAAGAGACAGGATGGTAACAACAAGGAACACCACTTCCGCCTTTCTGCGGCAAAACATTAACCACTTATACCACATTCCATTCTGTAGTAGTAAATGTCACAATTCGATGCCAGAGGTGACTGAAACACTCGTACATCCTGCATGCTCATCTCCCAACATCCAAATGCAGCACCCCAGGCCAGAGGTTGCACAGCAGTAGTTGCCACCATGGACGCATGCTCAGTGAACGCGCCAGGTCTGCAGCCAGACTTGGTCCGCCAGAGAGGATTGTCCAGCTATGGAGGGTGTCCAGGATGACTGGAGTGGTAGGGATTCAGATGTCAATATGTCCAGCGCCAACACTTGTGAGTGATCAATATTATATCTCCTCAAACATTCACCTAAAAATCGGAGAATATGCTCAACACACATGATAAGGAAGGCTACCCAACACATACTGAGTATTAGTTCACTATTCACCCACCCAGACGGCCACGTGGTGAGGTCAACTGCATCTCCATACCTTGCCTGACTGGTTCAGAAAGCTCAGCAGCAGCTCGCACCTCTAGCTGGAAATGTCCAGTCATTCTGGCTACTGGCTACATTTGCCACTTGCCTGCATTCCAAGTGGTATCACCCTAAGAAACCAGCCACATATTTATCAGTGTAATTACAATTAAATATTATGATTGCAGCCCCAATCTGGTAACATTTGACAACGAGAAATGTCTGAAATACCTCCTCCTGGCAACTTTGGCTTTGGAAATATGAATTTCCCAAGTAAATCTATATCCCTTATGGCTATCGACGTGTTGAAATCACAATTTTCCACGTAAAATCTATACCTCCCTTACGACTGTACAAAGTCTCACCCACATCATTTTTTTTTTTTGTACATGTCGGAACACTTACCACAGTAACTTTACACTCCAATAAATATACATTTCTGATTATTATTTATATGTGTATAGCGTCAAAAAAAATTATGGCATGTCCACACATATACGCCAGCAAGGTGTCTTAGTTCTCCTCATTTCTAGGAAATTGTTTGATATTTAGGTCTTCCAGCTACTAAGATTCGAGAACGGACTGCAAGTATGTTAAGTAAGAGCTTCTGGAAGCAATTTTAGAGTACGTGGTCAGAAATGAGGTCATGATCACAAGAGGAGAAGTGACATAAAATTGGTAAAATTACAATAATCGACGGAAACTACCTGTAAATTGAGGTAAAATACGCCAAAATGAGAGAAAATTGAGGGGGAATGAGGAAGCACTTACATGTTTGCTTGGTGCAGGAAAATTCTTGTACATGGGTACGAATGTGTGACAGCAAGAATAATACGAGAAAAAGACTACATGATTGCACTGGGAATCATGGAGACAGTAATTTTTCGTGTTCCACGATATGACAGCTGGAATAGATTGTTTAATGTGGATGACCACCAAATTTATGTCTGATCACAAGCCCATGTTTGACCTCAAAGTTGTTGGCAACCACCTTATAGTGAAAAAACTTTACTGCTACAGAATGGAATGTGACTTGAGTAGTGTTTGGCCACAGAAAGGCGGGAGTGGTGTTCGTTGTTGTTACTATCCTAACTCATGGTAGACCCTTCCCCATCCTCCTCATTCTTCGTCCTGGTGTAGCTGAGAGAGTCAACTTAGGGATTATATAGGGCTTTAAAAACCAATAGCAATGTCAATTTATTGTTTTACCACCAGGTATTGTTCAGAGTAGAAGAGTGTTTATTGTGGTTTCCAGTGGCATGTGACAGATGCTCGCTGGACAGGAAGCCACTAGAGAGAGAGAGAAAGAGGATATGAAACTTCCTGGCAGATTACAATTGTGTGTCGGACCGAGACTCGAACTCGGGGCCTTTGCCTTTTGCGGGCAAGTGCTCTACCAACTGAGCTACCCAAGCACGACTCACGCCCCGTCTTCACAGCTTTACTTCTGCCAGTACCTCGTCTCGTACCTTTCAAACTTTACAGAAGCTCTCCTGCGAAACTTGCAGAACTAGCACTCCTGAAAGAAAGGATATTGCGGAGACATGGCTTAGCCACAGCGTGGGGGATGTTTCTAGAATGAAATTTTCACTCTACAGCGGAGTGTGCGCTGATATGAGACTTCCTGGCAGATTAAAACTGTGTGCCGGACCGAGTCTCGAACTCGGGACCTTTGCCTTTCGCGGGCAAGTGCTTGGGTAGCTTAGTTGGAAGGTCCCAAGTTCGAATCTCGGTCCGGCACACAGTTTTAATCTGCCAGGAAGTTTCATTCTAGAAAGAGCATATGTTTTGCAAGAATTTCTCAGGCTCAGTATCAAAGAGTTGCCACCAGCCGAGCTTTGTCCAGCAGGAAGTAACCAGAGGGGCGAGGGGGAGGAGGGAAGGGGACTGGAGGGAGGAGGGCTGGGGAGGTTGCCTCTTCCAACGTCCTCTGCTGGTGGTACTGTGAATTAACTCATCATCTGCACAGCAGTGCGAGCACATAGATTATCTGCTTCCATTGACCTTGTATGGAAGGTGTGTGTTTGGGAGCAAAACAAGAAGTGAATCTGGTATCAAAGGAATGCCGGCACCTGATGCTTTATTTGGGGATTAAGTAGCCGGCGGCTGGGGGTTGTTACTGACGGCATCCTGGTACTCTCACAGTAGCTGCCTGCAGCGGCGACCCCGTCCTTGCGCGGTAGTCTGTGGACTGCGTGTGTGAAGAAGTAAATGGTCAACTGGAAAGCTGTTTTCCCGACAGATATGTTCAGCGCGATCTGTAACACTGCAATTACATACAGGGTGTTACAAAAAGGTACGGCCAAACTTTCATGAAACATTCCTCACTCACAAAGAAAGAAAATATGTTATGTGGACATGTGTCCGGTAACGCTTACTTTCCATGTTAGAGCTCATTTTATTACTTCTCTTCAAATCACATTAATCTTGGAATGGAAACATACAGCAACAGAACATACCAGAGTGACTTCAAACACTTTGTTACAAGAAATGTTCAAAATGTCCTCCGTTAGCGAGGATACGTGCATCCACCCTCCGTCGCATGGAATCCCTGATGCGCTAATGCAGCCATGGAGAATGGCGTATTGTATCACAGCCGTCCACAATATGAGCACGAAGAGTCTCTACATTTGGTACTGGGGTTGCGTAGACAAGAGCTTTCAAATGCCCCCATAAATGAAAGTCAAGAGGGTTTAGGTCAGGAGAGAGTGGAGGCCATTGAACTGGTCCGCCTCTACCAATCCATCGGTCACCGAATCTGTTTTTCAGAAGCGTACGAACACTTCGACTGAAATGTGCAGGAGCTCCATCGTGCAAGAACCACATGTTGTGTCGTACTTGTAAAGGCAAATGTTCTAGCAGCACGGGTAGAGTATCCCGTATGAAATCATGATAACGTGCTCCATTGAGCGTAGGTGGAAGAACATGGGGCCCAATCAAGACATCACTAACAATGCCTGCCCAAACGTTCACAGAAAATCTGTGTTGATGACGTGATTGCACAATTGCATGCGGATTCTCGTCAGCCCACACATGTTGATTGTGAAAATTTACAATTTGATCATGTTGGAATGAAGCCTCATCCGTAAAGAGAACATTTGCACTCAAATGAGGATTGACACTTTGTTGGATGAACCATTCGCAGAAGTGTACCCGTGGAGGCCAATCAGCTGCTGATAGTGCCTGCACACGCTGTACATGCTACGGAAACAACTGGTTGTCCCGTAGCACTCTCCATACAGTGACGTGGTCAACGTTACCTTGTAAAGCAGCAACTTCTCTGACGCTGACATTAGGGTTGTTGTCAACTGCACGAAGACTGGTCTCGTCCATTGCAGGTGTCCTCGTCGTTCTAGGTCTTCCCCAGTCGCGAGTCATAAGCTGGAATGTTCCGTGCTCCCTAAGACGCCGATCAATTGCTTCGAACGTCTTCCTGTCGGGACACCTTCGTTCTGGAAATCTGTCTCGATAAAAACGTACCGCGCCACGGCTATTGCCCCGTGCTAATCCGTGCATCAAATGGGCATCTGCCAACTCCGCATTTGTAAACATTGCACTGACTGCAAAAACACGTTCGTGATGAACACTAACCTGTTGATGCTACGTACTGATGTGCTTGATGCTAGTACTGTAGAGCAATGAGTCGCATGTCAACGCAAGCACCGAAGTCAACATTACCTTCCTTCAATTGGGCCAACTGGCGGTGAATCGAGAAAGTACAATACATACTGACGAAACTAAAATGAGCTCTAACATGGAAATTAAGCGTTTCCGGACACATTTCCACATAACAACTTTTCTTTATTTGTGTGTGAGGCATGTTTCCTGAAAGTTTGGCCATACCTTTTTGTAACACCCTGTATAGTGAGCTATGTTTCCGTCGATTTCATAACGGTATTCCTTGAGTGATAAAAAAGATCGTTTTACATATTTAATCACTTCTTTTCGATGTATTTTACAGGAGTTGCATCTTCCGCAGCTAAATAAATAGAAGAGAATGGCCGGCCGGTGTGGCCGTGCGGTTAAAGGCGCTTCAGTCTGGAACCGCGTGACCGCTACGGTCGCAGGTTCGAATCCTGCCTCGGGCATGGATGTGTGTGATGTCCTTAGGTTAGTTAGGTTTAATTAGTTCTACGTTCTAGGCGACTGATGACCTCAGAAGTTAAGTCGCATAGTGCTCAGAGCCATTAGAACCATTAGAAGAGAATGATCACCTTTTGCTCTGCAAAATTAAAAACTAGTTACATGTTTGTGGTAAACCCTTTTTATTTTTCGACATAGTCTCCTTTTAGACTTATACACTTCGTCCAACGCTGATCTAATTTGTTTATCCCTTACGAGTAATAGGGATTGTCCAAGTCTGCAGAATAGCCATTAGTTGCTGCAATCACCACCTCGTTGAATAAAGTCTTTGTCCCGCCGCCAGCCATTTCTTCAAATTGGGGAACAAGAAGTAGTCTGAGGGAGCCAAGTCTGGAGAAAAGGGGGGATGTGAAACGAGTTGGAATCATGTTTCCATTAATTTTGGGACCACAACTGCTGAGGTGTGTGCTGGTGCATTGTCGTGAAGGAAAAGGACTTTTTTGCTGTTCAATCGCTGGAGTTTTTCTTGCAGCTCGGTTTTCAAACGGTCCAATAACGATGAATAATATGCACCTGTATTAGTTGTATGCTTTTCCAGATAGACGATGAGGATTATCCTTTGTGAATCCCAAAAGACACTCGCCATAACCTTTCCGGCCGAAGGAATGGTCTCCGCTGTGTTTGGTGCAGATTCTCCATTGGTAACCCGTTGTTTAAATTGTTGTTTGGTTTCAGGAGTACAGTAATGTGTCCATGTTTCATCCACAGTGACTAAACGACGCTGCAAGTCCTGTGGATTCTTCCTGAACATCTGCAAACCATCCTTGCAACACTTCACACAATTCCGTTTTTGGTCAAGCGTGAGAAATCGCGGAACCCATCTTGCGGATAGCTTGCTCATGTCCAAATTTTTATGCAAAATATTATTTACCCGTTCATTCGAGATGCCCACAGCACTAGCAATCTCACACACCTTAACTCTTCTGTCATCTATCACCATTTCATGGAATTTATCAATGATTTCTGGAGTCGTAACCTCCACACGGCATCCAGAAAGTTCAGCATCACTTGTGCCCATATGGCCACTCCGAAACTTTTGAAACCACTTCTGAACTGTTCTAATCGAACGTGCAGAGTCACCGTAATGTTTATCAAGCTTCTCTTTAGTCGCCTGATGCGTTTTGCCTTTCATAAAGTAATGTTTAATCACCACACGAAAATCCTTTTCGTTCAGTTTTTGACAATCACTCGACTTCCTTGATTCACACGAATGCCAAACACAAGAAATAGGCCAATATGGAGGAAACTTGGTGTGCGTTCTTTCCAAAGATGCTACTAACTATACATGACCTCGATACTCGCCGGTGGTGCCAACTCTTGGACTGTGCACGGACTTTTCAAACGCCCTACGTATGTTCTGCTACATGGAGATTATTTGTTCCCAAACAACGATAGAGTTTTTAAGGATAACAATGCACCTTGTCACCGGGCTGCAGTTGTTTGTGAAATGAACATCTCCTCTATAAAAATCAACAACTGTGAAACTCAGCTCGCTCTGTTCCACAGCTCAGTGGACAACGGCGCTCAGGCTGATGCCTTGTTCCTCGATTTCAGTAAGGCATTTGACACTGTCCAGCATTGCCATTTCATGAAAAAAATGCGATCTTACGTAGAATCGGAGCAGAGCTGCGATTAGATTCAAAACTTTCTTGCAGATAGAACCCAACACGTCGCTCTTAACGGAACTAAATCGACAGATGTAAAGGTCGTATCCGGAGTAGCACAGGGAAGGGTGATAAGACTGTTGCCGTTTACAGTATATATAAATAATCTAGTAGAAAGGGTAGGATTCTCTTTAGGCTAACTGCAGATGATGCAATTGTTTACACCAAAGCAGCAATGCCAGAAGATACTAAGAGTTTGTAGAACGACCTGCAGAGAACTGATGAATGGTGCAGACATTGGCAGTTGACCTTGAACTTAAATGAATGTAACATGTCGCGCATACATAGGAAAATAAATCCACTACTGTACAGCTATACTATTGATGACAAGCAGCTGGAGACAGTGTCTGCCATAAAAAATCTATGCATAACTATCCAGACCGACCTTAAAAATGGTTCAAATAGCTCTGAGCACTATGGGACTTAACATCAGAAATCATCAGTCCCATAGACTTAGAACTACTTAAACCTAAGTAACCTAAGGACGTCTCACACATACATTCCTGAGGCAGGATTAGAACCTGCGACAGTAGTAGCAGTGCGGTTGTAGACTGAAACGCCTAGAACCACTCGGCCACAACGGCCGGCGCCAGAGCGACCTTAAGTGGAATGACCACATAAAACAGATAGTGGGAAAAGCAGACACCAGACTCAGATTCACTGGACGAATCTTAAGGAAATGTAACTCATCCACGAAAGAAGTGGTTTATAAGGCGCTTGTTCGCCTGATTCCTGAGTATTGTTCATCTATCTGGTAGGACTGATAGAGGAGACAGAGAAGATGCAACGAAGAGCGGCGCGTTTCGTCACTGAATCGTTTAGCTGGTGAGAGAGCGTTACGAAGATGCTAAACAAACTCCACTGGTAGACGTTACAAGAGAGGCGTTGTGCATCACGCAGAGATTGACAACTAAAATGTCGGGACTCGTTTAACTACTTATGAAACTCTGTAACTGAAGAGTTAACAGTATCTTCAAAATAGCTCTGGTATAGAGTATTGTACACCAGTTAAAAATGTGTACATAGCTCTTAATTCTTACAAACGCTGTACAAAACACAATCTTATGTCTCACAACAACAAAACAGCAGAAATAGCCGGAAGTTGCTTTTCAAATTGTGTGTGAATTTCTAAGGGACCAAACTGCTAAGGTCACCGATCCCTAGACTTACACACTACTTAAACTAACTTAAGCTAAGAACAGCACACACATCCTTGCCCAAGGGAGGACTCTGAACCTCCGGCGGGAGGAGCCGCACAGTCCGTGACATAGCGCCTCTAAAGGCCGGTTCCCACTAGGGCTGCCGCGGGTCAAAACCGCGCGGCAGCGGCGTGGTTGCCATAGAAACGCCGTCTGCGGCGCGGCGGGCTCTGCGTCGCGGTTTGACCATGTCGAAACGCTTCCGCTGCCGCGTGCCGCGCTCCAGGTGCGTGACGCCAATCACAGAAAGCGCTGAGCGTGACGTCAGGGACGGAACCACGGGCCACACGAACTTTCGCCGAACCCCTAGCGCGGACGGGGCGGCAGCTATGAAGTACTTATCATCCGTTTCCAAGGAAACTATTCAGTAGAAAAATTTGATTCTCGATAAATGAGCGAATTTCTTTTCGTTATTCGTCGTGGTTACTTGCTGTATCGCACGAAATTTTAATGAGTGTGCTGAGGTAAAAACGCATTGCGTGGACTTTGCGTACAGTTCTTTTTGGTAATTCATTAGTGCGTATGAAATTTAGTTAACATATCGAAATTGTTTTTAAAGCTGAGACCAGAACGATAGCTATCACAGTTCTCGAGATATTGAATGATATGTCGGCGGAGGGGCTGTGCGGTGACCGCGCGCGGTCGCTCCCGACGCTACCGATACTTCGTCCAGCTCATCGTAAACCATTTGGTTGTATCAACTGCAAATTTCGTAAACGGTTCAAGATATCTAAACGTGTTTTTTTGCAAACGATAACTTGTCAAAACTCATTTTTTCGTCGTATGATAAATATCCAAAATCTATTTATCTACCGAGATATGAAAGCAACTACTGTTTTTCAGAAGGGATAGATGAATTTTTTTAAACGGCATTTAATAGCATGTGGAATGAGAAGTTAAACCAAAACTAATTTGCTGGTATGTCATAAGATGTAATTTGCTAAGTTTCTACAGCCATTGATTGTTTCCTTTGGTAAGTAAGAAACATTTTTTTCTTTATCCAGTGTACTTTATTGGTTCAAGACGCGTTTCGCCTTTTACTTTAAGGCATCATCGGTGGAATCTAGAATGATTCACTTTGTTTTGATATGTGATACTTACAGATTATAAAACAGTTCACGTCTTTTTTTACGTGAATAACTGATTACTTACAGTAAATCGAGTTTTTGGCGGACACTTGCGTTTCCCCTCACCTGGTCACATGCTGGAGGTTGAACTAAAACTTAGATTATGGAACATAAGCACATTTTCATGTTAGCTCTTTTTTCTTCTGTCACTAGCTGTAGACATTTTACCGAAAACTGATTTGAAGTTGTAACTACAGTGTGCTCACCTCATGTCAGTTCCTGTTTGGTTTGTTTATCCACATGTTGCTAACCTAAAGAATTACATGCTGAAACCTAATGTTTGTTTATTTCTGTTATCCTTATATCTGTATGTGTGTGTGGCTATCCAGTGATAATTATAGACAGTTGAAAATGAATGCAATAGTTGTCAGACAGTGGTTGAAAGATTTGGCGTTCAGCTGATTTCAGTTTTGGTTTAAATGTTTTGTGGAGGAATGCATGGAAGAGTAAATTCACTACTTACATTAATAGATAAAATAGTAGAATAGCATTTCAACAGATGATTATTATCAGAATACTATCACTCAACCCCTTTGTCCTCACTCTTTGACGCCTCATAATATGTCCTGTCAACTTACCCCTCTTGTAGTCAAAGTTGTGCCGTAATTTCCTCTTCCTTCTCTATTTAATTCCGTACTACTTCTTTAGTTACACGATCCTCATATCTAATCTTCAGCATTGTTATTGATCACCACGTTTTGAAAGCATCCATACCTCTGTAAAATAGTACCCAATCATTAGAATTTATATTCGATGTGAACAAAGTTTCTTTTTCAGAACGCTTTGCTTGCTATTCACAGTCTTCATTTTATATCCTCTCTACTTCTGCTTTCTCAATTACTGCTTCCCTTTCAAGTCACTGAAGTCTTAGAATTTCAGTTTGGTTTCCGTTCAAGTTGTAGATAATCTTGTGGCCCTGTGTGTTATCGATGACATCTTCAGAGCTTCAAAGAATGTTTTAATTAAGACTGTCAAAACCTTTCTCTAAACATGCAAATGCTATAAACACAGTTTTGCAGTTGTTCAGTGTGTCTACTTTGCTAAGTGGTAGGATCAGTATTGCCTTGCGTGTTCAGACATCTCACAGGAATCTAACATTGTGCTTATGTTAGTTTGTTCAACCCCTCCCCCTCTCCTCTCTACATATTCCTTCCACTTTCTAGCCTTCTGTTATTTGTTTAGCTCCGGCTTGCCAAATGAGTTCTTGACAGTTGTTTCTCCTTTGAGCAAAGTTTTCTTTGTTCTTTCCCATTTTCAATCCGCTATGTTTTCCAAGTGCAAAATCGAGTTGCAATTTTGGACTTCCCGTCAACGTTATGTTTAGACATTTCTATTTCCCATGGCCTACTTTATTTGCTGCGTTTTTATACTTTTCCCTCTTGTCAAATTTAATATATCACGTTTCATCTAACGATTTTTACTGTACCTTCTTCCCATTCACATACTCTGCTGCATTCACCACTTCTCTCAAATATATCCATTTGTATTCTAGCGGATTCCTTCCTCTGTTTCAGTCAGTCGTTGCATTACGCTAACTTTAAGATTATCGAAAAACTGTGGGTCTTGACTTATTAAAGTTCCATTTCCTTAATTTGCTACCATTTACTGTCTCTTTAGTTGTAAACTGCAGCTCGTAACCAATAAATTATTGTAGGTTTGCGTCTGCACCGGCAAATGTCTTATAATTTAAAATCTGGTTTCGAAAACTTTGTTTCAAGTATGTATTATTCTTTCATGATTCTTAAGCAAGTTGCTGGTGGTGATTACATTATGCTCTGTGCGAAATTGTATCAGGTGGCTTCCACTTTCATCCCTTCCCCCAAGCCTTTGTGTTCTTACTGTTTTCCTGTACCTGCTACTGTATCACATTTTAAATTTTGGTCTCGCTTAACTGTCTGAATAATCTCTTTTGTCGTACATTGTTTCAATGTGTTAGGAGATAGTGAACAACCATGAACGAGTGTCATGAAATCTGTTTATGGTGAAATGAGAAAACATGAATAATGAAATATGTGAAAGAGTACATTGTACAGAAAATGAAAAGTTGGTATGTCTTCACCAAACTTCGTCTTTCCTTCATGTAGGTGTAGGATATAGTTAATCAAACGCACCGGGCGTTTCAGTGGGTCCCGCCCTGTACCTCAGTGGTTGTCCGTCATTAACTACCGCTAGCGTCTGCCGCTTCCAGATGGGAACGCCAATTCCGCGAGCCGCCGCGACAAAGCGGAAAACGCTTGCCGCTGCCTTTGCCGCACGACGCGCTGCCGTGCTCTAGGCGGAACTGGCCTTAACCGTGCGGCCACTCCGCTTTGGTTGCTTTTACTGGCTTCTAGTATCCTAAAATCGGTCACCAGCTTGAAACATCGACCTGAAACATCTTTTGTTCATGGGTACACTATCCTCCAGGTATTACCGGCACTTATGTGAGGGAATACAAGATATGTCTAAGGTTTTTCAGATTCTTGTATTCTGTCAGTTCTCGAATTACTTTACTCTTTTCCTTCGTTATTTTGAAAGATAATTATTACAAATAAAAAGTACTTTCATTTTCTCGCTTCCTGTTTTAGCATTACTGATGAAAGAAATTTGGAAATTTGTGGGAAGGTCTTATGGGACCAAGATGCTGCGTTCATTGGTCCCTAAGCCTACACACTACTTAATCTGACTTAAACTAACCTACACTATGGACAACACTCACACCCACGCCCGAGGGAGGAATCGAACCTCCGACGGGGGGAGTCGCACGGACCATGAAAGGCGTCCTAGACCGCGTGGCATTACAGGTGATTAGGAAATGATACGGCAGTGTCGGAACGTCGTATAAACGCCATCGTCGATTTGTTAATAGACCTACTTTATGTTTTGCTTCGAAATAAATTGGTGAAACACGAATAAGTTGCCTTCACTACCTCCCACAAATATGACTTCATTTTGACGTCACGAGCAGTATCGACAATAGGGGCTAATGGGCAAAATCCTAGCAATCAAGGAAGTAAGGAGCCACTAGGATCGGGCGAGGCAGCAGGGCCAAGTACTGGTAGAAGTAACAACACCTTACTTCTAATGCATTTATTAAAACTAGCTAAAATACAATATAAAATCTGCCAAGATAATGAATATAGGGAGAATCAAACCTCACGAAACTAGTTCATCAACAGTTTAACATTGTACCACGCAACATAGTACTGCGTATGCCTTAAGGGCTGCAATCGCAAAGAAAGCCTGAAGGGCCAATTTAGCAAGAATACATATAACGTGTTCAGCCTGAAGGGCTAGTAAATTTGCAAACCAAAATTCACTTCACTTCAAAATTTAAGATATAAAAGGGCAATACCACAGACAAAGAAAATATTCAAATATAAACATATGAACAGAAGGTTTGAGCCTGAAGGGCCACCAAATAGTTAGACTTTAGTTAAAGAGCAGATTTTCCAACAGTTTAGGCAAGGCAGCGTGAAACAATAAAGAGGCCTGAAGGGCCGTGCAACTTCCAAGTAAGGGGTCTGAAGGGCCAAATTAACAAGATGAGAAAATCTTAAAAATATCAACTGGAAAATAACAAGTGCTTATTAACAACTCGACCTTAAGGGCCAGGTAATACATGAAATTAGTCAAACAAATTCTGCAATAAGTAAGTAATAGCCAGGAATTTATCAGTAAGTCGGCCTTAAGGGCCCCAGTACACTAACAAGGGAGGTTAAGTATTAAAACTGGATTTCAAAGCCTTAAGGGTTGTAGAGCTTCCAAAAGGACGGCCTGAAGGGCCAATTCATCAAGGTACCTAATAAACAGCTCAGCCTGAAGGGCTGGCCAATGGTTAAGGTTAGGCAAGTTCTCAAAAATTTATCAGTAATCGAGCCTTAAGGGCCACAGTACATTTAGAATCCACATTAAGCATTAAGAACTATCATACAGCGAAGCAATTCCCTAAAACTTAGCAACCTTAAATAAATCAATTGATACTATCCAGCTTAAAACCTAGGGACAACAATACATGCATATACTTCTAAAAGGTAAACTTGCATAAAATCTAAATTTAAAATGCAAACAATCACACACCAACATGGCCAACAAATTTACAAAGTTTAACCACAGTTGCTGAGTATGAAATACAAGCAGCTGCAAGGCTACCAATCAGTCATCGTGCCCCAATATCATGATTTACAATCTTCAGATAGTACGAAACAGAAAAATATAAGGCGAGCCCCAAAGAGGAATTAAATGATGCCCTTCAATTACAAGTCATTAAACCGCAGCGTAAAGCTGCCACATTTCACAAACTGGCGTAAAAGCCACCAGCTCAATCGACACTGTTCGTATAGGCAAACATACAAATAAAATTCTCTAACCCTCTGAAATTCTCAGTCTAAAAGGGGGCTGATAACATACGGTCTTAAAACAATCTTTAAGATAAACACATGCACCAACAACTTTCTTCTCACATACATAGAACACGTAGGCTTTGAACTGCCTACCAACTTGGTCACAAGAATCAATAGATGGCCACCAATACATCAGAACCTAATTAGACAGTCTCCTAGTGTGACATGACAAAGCAACAGCTCACATTCACAGCCTTTGATTCAACATGTTCTACTATCCTCATTGTACAGCATCGACCATGCCCGGAGTGCCTACTGCAAATTTTAACCAAGCAATTCACGCTCACGTCAACGCCTAGCCGAGGAAAACGCAGTGCAGAACTAACATTCAACCTTTTCCTTCATAGGTTCAGAACCGGCGAGCTAAACCGGTGGACGGAAAACACACAATGTCTGCGGCAGCAACATAAAGGAAGTCGCAAACACCACCCTAATACAAGGCAATAGCAAGTCAAAAGCACAATGGCAATAGCAAAATATGCTCAACTTCAGTCCCGGAGAAAAACCTGCCGCCCTCAGAGCTCAAAACATTCCCGGAGCAACCGTCCTCGGCGACTCCCACTATTCTCCGGAACAGCAACATCACAGCTCCTTATTTCAATTCTCTTCCGACAAGAACAAGCATGATAGGAGCTAACGGCTTCTCCAAGTCGGACACGCTATGTCATAGAACCTCACGGTGGAATGAGCCGGCCGACACCACACAAACCACCGCAAGTCAGACAAACAAGCACTTCCGGAGTCGATGGCGTCTTGCCACGCTTCACGACTCACAAGGAGAGGCCGCCAATTGTGAAATTCAGATTCGATTCATACTGCGCATAATAAAAGCTCATGGCCAAAGGTGTAATGTGGCAAAGCACCAAGATGCACTTCTCAGCCGTTGTCGAGAAAATCGACAGTTAAAAGAAACCGTTGCGGTAAAACTCTCTCCACGATTAATAATTGTCTACAGCGTCGTGGAAAAACTGGTGACTTCGAACATCATTATGTTTTCCGCAAACAAAGTTGTATTTCACAAATGTTATTGTCTTAATAATGTTAACCAAGTATAGTTAACGGAAGACGTAGAAACGATATTCCGAAACGAATACGTATAGCGTAAGTCAAACGTTCGAATTGGAATAGAGACCCCATGAACACAAATTTGCTGTGGCAGGTATGAAATATAAACTCCGTTACTGGCTCGTTACACTTGAATGACAGATGTTGAATGGGCCGAAACGAGCCGCCGCATAACAGCGTAGTTGCCTGCTAACTTCGAAAGAAGGTAGATGCGATCCCTAGCGCAACTTATAACATTGTCGAAAATCAGTGCGGACGGGAGAGCTTTGGTACACCCTGTTAAAAAAACGGAAAAATGGAGGCGGTACAATTGGAGAGCGATCCGCCTTCACCAACATGCATAAGCAATTCATTAATACTTTATATATATATATATATATATATATATATATATATATATATATATATATATATATATATATATATAAATGTCCATATAAATGTCCATTTCGCACATATTTCCAGTTCCAGATTGCTTGGTTTGGGGTATAAAGGGACCAGAATTACAGGGTCATCAGTCCCTTCTCCCTGACACAAGCAAAGCTCATGGAACAAAAACAGCCAACACCACACCTAAACGAAACCGAATGGAACGAACAAAAAACGGGGAAACATACACTACAAGGAAAAGTGGAAGAAGGTATTAAAACAATAGAGCATGTGGTCTGGGCTCGTTGACAACAATAATAAAAAATCATGAGCGAGCCAGTCTACAACAGATTAAAATGTCCACCCCAAAAAGACAAGGCGAGATGAACACATGCAGGGAAAAAACGACCACCAAGACAAACAAATGCAAAGAAAGTGCGACAGAGTTGAAAATAAAGTGAAAGTGTGTACTGGAATAGACAGTAGACCTGCTTCAGAGGTGCTTTTGAGATTGTGAAGAGACTGATGGAGCCAATAAAGAATACAGGTTACAACGTCACAACTCACTACGTCTACACTTCTGGGAAATAGGCGGACACACTTCAGGAAGATTACAAGTTTATCTGTCCGCGGCTCGTGGTCTTGCGTTCTCCTTCCCGCGCACGGGGTCCCGGGTTCGATTCCCGGCGGGGTCAGGGATTTTCTCTGCCTCGTGATGACTGGGTGTTGTGTGTCTTTCATCATCATTTCATCCTCATTCACTCGCAAGTCGCCGTAGTGGCGTTAAAGAACTTGTGGAGCGGCGGCCGAACCGCCCCGCGAGGGGTCTAAAAAAATGGTTCAAATGGCTCTGAGCGCTATGGGACGTAACGTCTATGGTCATCAGTCCCCTAGAACTTAGAACTACTTAAACCTAACTAACCTAAGGACATCACACAACACCCAGCCATCACGAGGCAGAGAAAATCCCTGACCCCGCCGGGAATCGAACCCGGGCGTGGGAAGCGAGAACGCTACCGCACGACCACGAGATGCGGGCGCGCGAGGGGTCTCCCGGCCACCAATGGCACACGCTCATTCATTCACAAGCTTCTCTCAGTTAGGACTTTCAAATCCTACAGAAAACACACACTGCAAGAACTTAAGACGACAGCGGGCAGAGAGGTGTATTCCTTCAAGTTTGCATTCGCAGATTCATCGACTAAGAAGCCGTACTTGCACTAAGGCAGGAGTGGATGCTGTAGAGCGACTGCCCCGGACACACACTACAAACAGGGAGCGGAGGAGGTGGTTCTCCACTCTGCTTCATATGGCTGCAGTCAACTCTCACACAAAGTTCAAGAAGGATGTGCCTCAGCCGACTGAAGGGAAATCGAAGGCCAGCGGACTACATCTGCATGAATTAAGATTGTAGCTTTTGAAACCATATGTAGAATAGCGATCCAAGGACTTGAAAGGAGTCCATTTGTTGATCATTTACGCTATAGGAGATGATATGCTTTAAGAACGTAAGTAACCAGGCAGCCGGAGCTGAGACTGCAAAAACCGACTTAACGGTTCCGAGCTGTGGTTGCCATCTGTGCGAGAGAAATTAAGAATGAGCTCTTTCGTGTGGACGGGAAAAGTGTCGTCTGGAAATGACAGTATTCTCTCTGATTTGCAAGTGTTTTTCCTTCTGTTTATGAAACTTTCCGTCGCTGGCAAAAATATATTACTCACTTATTCGATCAAATATGTATAGAAAATTTGGACAGCCGATATCTTCAAGCAAGGGGTTTATGCTTCTAGTTTACACAAACTTTTATTGTCCAATTTTTGACTACTGTTTGTAATATATGTCAAGAAAGAAATGTATTAACTTACCATTTTTTGAGAACCCTATATATACCAAGCATTACGTTTTTAGTTATATTGTCACTGAGCACTTTCAAAGCGCGAAAAAATTTGACAGGGCGCAGAGGATGCTTCACTGAGCAATTTGTGGCGGGGAACCTCGGGTCAGAGAAGACAGCTTAAGGAGATAACAGGAATAAAATAACATTACTGAGTACTTTTTTGTTTACATTAGTTACAGTTAACAACAAATACCATCACCGACACAATGAACGTTCCGTTTGTGCTGTATCTTACAAAATGTGTTGAAACTGACTTACATCAACCTCAATGCACGCATGACATGGACGAACAAAATTTTGACGCACCCTGACAAATATCCCCGGTGTGTTTCGAATCATAACACAGGCAGCTACAATTCTGGCAACTAATTCCATCTCCGTTTCCACTGGAACCTCATTCACTAGTCACCTCAGATATCCTGTAATCTACCCCCTCCTTCCAAGTTGCAGATGTTGTCCACAATGTGCAAAATCTTTTCTGAAGGTTTGAGGAGAGCAAGATTGCAATATGCGTTTTAGTTTACTTATCTTTTCTTGTAGGGTTCGCTCCAGTTCTTCCTGTTCCTAGAGGGTCTGACTCTTAAAACTGTAGTTGCGGAATTTTTGCTTTTACGTTACGTTATTTTGTAACATTTTAGTATATCGCACAGTCTTTTAAACTTTTTACGTTAACAAAGCCGAAATTAAATTGTTTGCCCAAAACACAAAAGTACGTCCAATCATCTCAGACGCATGCTTACTAATACTTCACTCTGCGGTAATAATACTTTGTTTTTAATCGGAAGGTGGCCCCAAATCGTGAATTTTTCTTGCACCAGCCCTGCGAGCAGTACGAAGCGGCACTCCAACAGCACAGCACTCTGAGAAAGTGGCTGACTAATGGTGCCACCAGCAGCTGTGTGCAAACCTTTCCCACGTAGCGAATAAAATACTCACGTACCGACTATCTGTTTGTAGAGCACTCCGGCGGCCTGTTTCCTGAGCCAATGCTGAAACTGCTCGCGCGCACTCAGACGAACAGCGAAGCGCAACGCACGCAGTCGGTGCCCACCCGACCGAAGCACGACGCCGAAACAGAAATGCAGCCAACATTTTAGCTACGGGGACGGAAAAATCCTCCCCACTACGGGGTGACTCTGGAAGAATCGAATCGCCGCTCCCTGTTTTATTGTTGGCGGTCTGCGTATCCACAGACCATGAGGCCGGTAATGCACCATCATATTTCTTTGACAAAGAAGTATGATCAATTATTCGTCAAATTTCCTCGACAAAGATCTAAGACGTGGCGCTACGAAGCGATGTTACACTGCCGTCATATTTTTCACGAGATTCAAGATGGCAGACGACAGCTTGTTGTTATGCGCTGCAGTTGCTAGTACCACAGTTGCATTGTGTGTGTATTTGGAAGAAAAGTGGCGGAAAGAAAGGAGACGTACTTGGATTAAGCCCTAGATATTGCGTCGTGATAGTGAAAGCACTTAGCAAAATTTGTTACTGGAACTGCAAGTGGAGGAAGTCAAGGCATAATATATAAATTACTTACGAATGGATGAGAGTGTATTTCAGTATTTGCTCAGTAAAGTGCCTTCTCATATTACAAAACAGAGTACTCCCTTGAGAAATGCTATATGTGCAGAAGACAGGCAAACTGTGACATTGCAATTTCTTGATACAGGAGAGAGCTACTATAGTTTACAGCACAGTACTCGAATATCACGTTGCACATTAACCAAAATAATTCCAGAAACGTGTGAAGTGATTTACAAAGCACTAGAGGGGGAATATGTCAAGATAAATGAATGTTTAGTGCACTATATGGGCAAGAACAACTATTTTTAATTTTGTATAATTTAAGTAGGGGAATTAGTGTTCCATTAACTACAAAATTATATTAATTTTGTAGTTGTACGAAACAGATAAAGCGCGTTTTAACTTGTGCGATCCAGAGTTCAAAAATAGACAAAGTAGGATGGAATGTTAAGAAATATTTTTTTTTTTTTTAATTTTAGAATGCGGCCACATCCTCTGTTCGGTCTTGCTGAAAAGCTGCCTGGATGTTTCCAGATGTAGACATGGATGGCTGTAGCTGTGATTGTGGACATGAAGTCGCCTGTAGCATGTTCCACCTGCCCATCAACACACAATTAATAGTGTGCTCTGTGATACTTGCCCACCCAGCACCCTAGTCGCAGCAAAATTAGTAAAAGAGTCAAAGGAACAAACCAACTTTGAAGCCATGTTTACAAACACAATATGGAGACGACAAAGGGCTGTAGCGACGCCAGCGCTCGAAGCGGTTACATTTCATATTGCAGTGAACAGAAGACGAACGACGTTTATGATCAAATCTATGGCGAGGCCACAGATTTTATCATATTTATTTGACGACAGGCGAGATTTGACAGAGTTCCCTATTACACCATCAAATTTCTTTGACATAAATATTTCACATATCAACCTTGACAAAGAAATATGATAGTGTAATACATGCCTAACTGACATGCCGGCTGTGGTCTAAAAGCAGTCCACGTGGTGTCAACATGGCGAATGTTCTGCCCATTGCGCAACGATAGACACCTTATTTAGGGAACATTTGGAGACAACCGGATTGTCGTTCGGAAAATACAAGACATCTTTACATTTTCCAAGCGTAACGCCACCTTATTTTTGTCTGAGCGGAAAATTAAATAGTTTACAGAGAGAAACAGGCGACTCACGAAGACAACACACACAGTGCAACACACGTCCACGCTAAATTAAGTCCAGGCGGAGTTCAACACGCGGTGATGAACGTCAGAAATCGCTTTCTGGCGTGCATCAGTCAATACTCTGGGTCAACACAATGAGTGCTCGATCAAGTTCCACGCATGTCAGTGCCATATCGTCTTTGAAGACTCTTTACAAAGCGACGGAAAATGTATACAATTCCACTAAAATGTAGTCACTGCCATATTCATGCAGCTACAAACGAAAGAGTCACTTTGAAACATTAACATAGAACCTAATAAATTTTTCACATAATAAATTCTGTAACCATAATGTAATTCGGTAATTTCCGTTTTACGTACCTTTTATTTTATTAATGTTGTGATTTAATTTAAATGCCAAAGAACTGATTCAAACGAAGTAATTGTGATGTAGTGAAAACTGTGTGGTGGGGAGGAGGTGACGCGGGGTGTCAACCCCGAGATCTGCGACACACGGCCGGGCGTACTGTGTGGTCGTAAGTGGGGACAGAACACCGTCATCTGGGGGCACTGACATTCCCGGATAGTACTGTGGGCCCAAACTTGTTACGGGCAGCGACATTAAGGAGCAGCCTGTCGCCACACGATGTCGACGAACAATGCTTTACATCGCACGAGCAGCAACTCATTAAAGTAAGATCCCACCAGTTTACTCTTTACCTTGTACAAGGCTTGCCAGCGTAGGAGTTTTTTTTAACTGAATAAGAGAGTTCAGTGCAGCAACTGTTATTGCCTAATGAACTTTACCTCAATCATTTCCCTAACAGCGTCCCATCCTTTCACCATTACAGACTCTGAGATCACCACCAGTGAAAATGTAGTAAAGTATTGGACCTGGTAGCTTACTTAATTTCGATATCAATGATAAACAAGAGCAATTTACAAAACAGGGTGCTATTCAAAACTGTCATTTAACATCAGTTAACTTTCTTGCTTGGCAGGGCAACTAGGTAAAGAATAATGACAAAGTTTAAGAGCAAAAACATAATTTAAACGGATGCTCGTAAAATATTACCACAGAATCATACATTTTTTTTATTTGCACTGCAAATTCTACTCATATTTGCAAATTACGTCAACAGTATTTTATTATTATTATTTTACACATCTAGTTCCCTAGGATTAAACTGATGAGTGAATCTCCAAGGACATGCTGCGTGTCAGTACATGAAATTACAGCATAGGAGTAATAACAGATAAAATAAAATAGTTATGAACCCCGAAAAGGACACGCCATAGGTTTATGTAAACGCATTCAACAATATAATGCATGAATCAGCTGAAATTTTCAAGGAACTCTTCGACAGAATAGAGGAGTGACCCATGAGAAAACTCTTCAGTTTCAATTTGAAAGCGCGTGGGTTACTGCTAAGACGTTTGAATTCTCGTGGTAGGTCATTGAAGATAGGCGCACCAGTATACTGTGCACCTTACTGCAAATATTTCTCCTGGTTTTATGTGTGACCTTGTCTCTCATGACCTTAACCGTGTTTCGACATCTGAGCTAGGATCAGTGCTTCTGGTTCCGTTCGCGCCTGACTGCAGTCCGACGATTGGTTCGTAACTGCAGTCCAGAAACAACTGTCTGAGCGACCGCCGCTTAGATCGCGTAGACTGTATGGCCTTCAAAATTTTTTATTGTTATTTCGTTGAATTTTTACGTTGTTCACGAACTGGAACAACATTTCAGCTTTCCACACCAATTAAGGCCATGTAAGCATGGTCTTTTCAGAATGTAATTTTGACCAAAAAGCTACTCTGGAAGTTGGAGCACAGAGTTTTTCTTGATCACGCCTTTTGCGTTCTTATGGATATATTTCCATACCAGCTTTCATTTCCTAACAAATATTTCTTTACATCTCACAGGGGAGCAAACTACCAATTTTCATGAATTTAGCTTTGAAACTTTTCTAATGTAACGAAATATTTTCTTAAGAATTTTCATGCTCTGCTGGACTGCCTTCAGGGCTGGATTTTCAGAAGCAATGAAACACGTATTTTTTTATTTCCTGACAGAAACCAGATTCCAGTTTTTGCAGTTCTATCTTCAAAATTGCCTTAATAGCGCATTTTTCGAAACACGCTTCATCCCCGTTTCACTCCCTTATGGTGTAAGACCCGCACACCTCCTGGATATTTCGAGTTCCTCCCCTTATCGGCCTGGGCTGCGTGATGATGGGTCAGACGTCAGGACATTGCCTTTCATGTTGTTGTTGTGGTCTTCAGTCCTGAGACTGGTTTGATGCAGCTCTCCATGCTGCTCTATCCTGTGCAAGCTTCTTCATCTCCCAGTGCCTACTGCAGCCTACATCCTTCTGAATCTGCTTAGTGTATTCATTTCTTGGTCTCCTACGATTTTTACCCTCCACGCTGCCCTCCAATACTAAATTGGTGATCCCTTGATGCCTCAGAACACGTCCTACCAACCGATCCCTTCTTCTAGTCAAGTTGTGTCACAAACTCCTCTTCTCCCCAATTCTATTCAATACCTCCTCATTAGTTATGTGATCTACTCATCTAATCTTCAGCATTCTTCTGTAGCACCACATTTCGAAAGCTTCTATTCTCTTCTTGTCTAAACTATTTATCGTCCACGTTTCACTTCCATAGGTGGCTACACTCCATACAAATACTTTCAGAAACGACTTCCTGACACTTAAATCTATACTCGATGTTAACAAATTTCTCTTCTTCAGAAACGCTTTCCTTGCCATTGCCAGTCTACATTTTATATCCTGGTACTGGGAGATGAAGAAGCTTGCACAGGATAGAGTAGCATGGAGAGCTGCATCAAACCAGTCTGACTGAAGACCACAACAACAACAACACAGTTGTACGACCGCTGTAAAAAACCGTGCGCGAAACGTGTGGCATCTGGAGCAGAGAACATGTTTTTCAAGCATTTGTCACGAGAACACCCAGGAATTGACGGACTGATGATCTCCAAAACGTCGTCGCACTGCTGTGTTGTTGTGGTGTTGCGGTAATGTCAGACGGAGTGAGTCACGTCGGCCCAGAAGGAGCGGCAGAGCGGAGTCGTGTGAAGTTAGCACCCCTTTTTCGAGAAATATACATTTTTTTCAGAGTTCTTGATAGATATGGCATAGTTCTAGAGTTCTTTGTACAAAATTTCAATAGTTCTGCAGAATTTAGCGAAGAAAACAACAATATTCGAAAAAATTTTCGTATCGAAAACGTTCTTTGGCAATTTCCGCAAAATGTAAATAAGTACAAGAGTTCTGAGCACAGTTCTGAATAGAGCTCCAAGAGTTCTTTCGAAAATCCAAGTAACATTTTTTTGTGCAGCTAATAGTTTACGAGATAATTGCATTTTAATGAGAAAATCTTTTCACTTACTGTGAAGTTGGCACCCTTTTTTTCAGAAATATATATTTTTTTCAGAGTTCTTGATAGATATGGCATAGTTCTAGAGTTCTTTGTACAAAATTTCAATAGTTCTGCAGAATTTAGCGAAGAAAACAACAAAATTCGAAAAAATTTTCGTATCGAAAACATGTTTTGTCAATTTTCGTAAAAATTAAACTTGTACAACAGTTCTGAGGACAGTTCTGAACAGAACCCCAAGAGCTCTATCGAAAATCCCAACAACATTTTTCTATGGCGATAATGGTTTGAGATAAATTGATTTAATATGGGACACACTTTCTTTACGGAAAATATAAATATATTCGTACAACAGTTCTGATGACAGTTCTGGACACCATGTGAATAGTTCTATCGAAAATCGTAGTGAAATTTTTTTGTGCAGGTAATAGTTTAAGAAGTAATTGCAACTTAATTAAGAATTCCATAAGAGCTCCTACTGTGAAGCTGGCACCCTTTTTTTCACAAATGTATACTTTTTTCAGATTTCTCGATAGATATGCCATAGTTCTAGAGTTCTTTGTACAAAATTTCAATAGTTCTGCAGAAATTAGCGACGAAAACAATATTCGAAAAAATTTTCGTATCGAAAATATTCTTTGTTAATTTTCGCAAATTGTAAATAAGTGCAACAGTTCTGAGCACAGTTCTGACCAGAACTCCAAGAGTTCTATCGAAAACCCAAGTAACATTTTTTTGCGCAGTTAATAGTTTACGAGATAATTGCAATTTAAGGAGAAAATCTTTTCACTTACTGTGAAGTTGGCACCCTTTTTTTCACAAATGTATACTTTTTTCAGATTTCTTGATAGGAGTGCCATAGTTCTAGAGTTCTTTGTACAAAATTTCAATAGTTCTACAGAATTTAGCGACGAAAACAATATTCGAAAAAATTTTCGTATCGAAAACATTCTTCGTCAATTTTCGCAAATTGTAAATAAGTACAACAGTTCTGAGCACAGTTCTGAACAGAACTCCAAGAGTTCTATCGAAAAGCCATGTAACATTTTTTTGTGCAGCTAATAGTTTACGAGATAATTGCATTTTAATGAGAAAATCTTTTCACTTACTGTGAAGTTGGCACCCTTTTTTTTAGAAATATATATTTTTTTCAGAGTTCTTGATAGATATGGCATAGTTCTAGAGTTCTTTGTACAAAATTTCAATAGTTCTGCAGAATTTAGCGAAGAAAACAACAAAATTCGAAAAAATTTTCGTATCGAAAACATGTTTTGTCAATTTTCGTAAAAATTAAACTTGTACAACAGTTCTGAGGACAGTTCTGAACAGAACCCCAAGAGCTCTATCGAAAATCCCAACAACATTTTTCTATGGCGATAATGGTTTGAGATAAATTGATTTAATATGGGACACACTTTCTTTACGGAAAATATAAATATATTCGTACAACAGTTCTGATGACAGTTCTGGACACCACCTGAAGAGTTCTATCGAAAATCCTAGTGAAATTTTTTTGTGCAGGTAATAGTTTAAGAGGTAATTGCAACTTAATTAAGAATTCCATAAGAGCTCCTACTGTGAAGCTGGCACCCTTTTTTTCAGAAATGCATACTTTTTTCAGATTTCTTAATAGATATGCCATAGTTCTAGAGTTCTTTGTACAAAATTTCAATAGTTCTGCAGAATTTAGCGACGAAAACAATATTAGAAAAATTTTCGTATCGAAACCATCTTCGTCAATTTTCGCAAATTGTAAATAAGTACAACAGTTCTGAGCACAGTTCTGAACAGAACTCCAAGAGTTCTATCGAAAACCCAAGTAACATTTTTTTGTGCAGCTAGTAGTTTACGAGATAATTGCAATTTAAGGAGAAAATCTTTTCACTTACTGTGAAGTTGGCACCCTTTTTTTCACAAATGTATATTATTTTCAGAGTTCTTGATAGATATGGCATAGTTCTAGAGTTCTTTGTACAAAATTTCAATAGTTCTGCAGAATTTAGCGAAGAAAACAACAAAATTCGAAAAAATTTTCGTATCGAAAACATTTTTTGTCAATTTTCGTAAAAATTAAACTTGTACAACAGTTCTGAGGACAGTTCTGAACAGAACCCCAATAGTTCTATAGAATATCCTAATTACAATTTTTTGTGCAGCTAACACGTTACGATATAATTGCAATTTAATTAGGGAACCTCTTCACTTACTGTGAAGTTGGAATCCTTTTCTTCAGAAATATATATATATATTTTCAGAGTTCTTGATAGAAATGTCATAGTTCTAGAGTTATTTGTACAAAATTTGAATAGTCCTGCATAATTAAGCGAAAAAAACAACAATACTCGAAAAATTTTTCGTATCGAATACATTCTTTGTCAATTTTCGCAAAAAGTAAATTCGTACAACAGTTCTGAACAGAACACCAAGAGCTCTATCGAAAATCCTAATAACATCTTTTTGTGGCGATGATAGTTTATACGGTAACTGCTTTGATGTTAGACCCACTTTCTCCACAGAAAAAGTAAATTCGTTCAACAGTTTTGATGAACAGTTCTGGTTAACACGTCAAGACTTCTATCTATAATCATGATAACATTTTTTGTGGTTGTAATAGTTTGTATGGTAATTGATTAATTGTGGCGCAGTCTTACTCAAAAAAAAAAATTATGTCTGTTCGTATGCTCTGATGCCAGCTCTGGATAGCATTGTAAGAGTTCTATCGAAAAAACTAGTAACATATTCTGTGCAGGTAATTGTTTACGTAGTAACTGCCATTATTAAGGAATGCTTATGAGCATTTCCCGTGAAGTTTGAACCCCTTTTACGATAAATATACATTTTTTTCACAGTTCTTGATATATATGCAATAGTTCTAGATTTCCCTGCTCAAAACACGAATAGTTCTATAGAATTTCGGGAAGAAAACAATAACACGGCAAAATTTTGGGATGGTAAAAAATTATTTGTCAGTTTGGAAAAAATAAATTTGTATAACAGTTCTGTTGGCAGTTCTGGATAGCACCGGAAGAGTTGCATTGAAAATGATAAGAACATTTTTGTGGCGATAATAGTTTATACAATAATTGTTTTAATCTGATACTCACTTTATCTAATATAGCAAAATTCGTAGAATAGTTCTGATGACAGTTCTGAATATCACCCACAGAGTTCTACCAAAAACTATAATAACATTATTTGTGACGATGACATTATATGAGATAATTAATGTGGGACTCACTTTTGTCATGTAAAAGTAATAAATTCGTACAAAAGATCTGACGGCATTTCTTAATACGACCCTAAGAGTTCTACCGACAACTGTAATAACATTTTTTGTGGGGATAACAGTTAATGAGATAATAGCATTTTCGAGAGACCCACTTGGTCTACATTATAATAAATTGGCACACCCCTTTTGCTGCCAGTTCTGGATAGCACCGAAAGAGTTCTTTTAAAAACCCTCATAACATTTTTATGGTGCCAGTAGATTATGAAATAGATTGTGTGTTCACTCTGCAGTGGGTGTGCGCCGATGTGAAACTTACTGGCAGATAAAAACTGTGTGCCGGACCGGGTCTCTAACCCCAGGTTGTGACCAAAGAATATCGTCACAATATCCTTTCGTCCAGGAGTGCTTCTTCTGCAATTTTCGTAGGACAACTTCTACGAAATTGGGAACGCAGGAGATGAAGTACTGCTGGAAGTACAGCTATGAGTACGATCGTAAATTCTCACTTTTATTTTGGAAAACCGAAAATCGAAAACCGGATGTATATTCTACTAAATACAAAAAGTCTAAATGTTCAGCACTATACAAATGCCAGTACACCTTCTTAAGACTGACTGTAGTAACTGTAGGTGGAAGCGTGGGATGTGCACGCTTAGATGATTCAAGGAGAGAAGGCTCGTCAGTGCAAAACAAACAGATGGCTGAGAGAGCAGATACATTCACACGCGCCACTAACCAGATGGTGTCACACCTGTCGAGAATCGCACCAGAGGTACAATGAGCTGTGGTGGAGTGCTGTTGGCGTGGTTACTATGCAACTTACTTGATGGGCATCAATACACCGTTATATTAATGTACAATATTTGAGAAACAATGTCATTCACACACTCCGAGTTCCTTATCACTCAGTACTAGACTAAATTACCGGCCTGGTGATAAGCAGCCTATGTACCTCACCGACTACACATCTTCGTGTTATAAAAAAAAAAAAAGAGAAAAATACCAAGGGACACAAAATATGAATCCGGATAAACCGGAAATCCGGATTATTGAGGACCAAATAAACGAGGTTCTTATTTACAAATTTCGAACTTCTTATTAACTTTAATACTGTATCCCCTCAACATTATAACACCTCTATCAGTCATGTATTGAATTAGGATTTAAACATACTACTTAGTTCGTTTGTACGATATATTCAGTAAATATACTTACATTTCTATACATTGTAAAGACTTTTAACTCTCGCTGTAGTGTAACTCATCAAACTTCCACACTTCCTTTCTAACTAGAACAAATGTTTGCAACAATATTAACGACATCAATTTCAAATTTATTCGTTACACACAGCACATGTTTTTATGTATCCTAGCGGCTGGTGATGTTGCAATATAACTTTCATCCATGAGGGTCCTGGGCATATTTTTAGCTGTTAGTGGGTCCTGGATGTCATGAGAGTTCAAAACAATTACTGTTTTACGTGATAAAATTCATCTGGTTCTTCCTGATTCTAAAAATATACACTTCATGTGTGCCTTTCATTGTTGTATGTATGATTCAGTATCGACGCTAATGCTCTCTTGATGAGATATGAGCCGATTGCTCGTTTTTATCCACTGTGCCCTTTCGTATTTCATTTCAGCGATTAGTTTATTTGTTTATCAACGTAGTAAGTAGTACAAAGCTAATCCAGAATGTAAACTGCACTTAAATTCTGTTTGAACTGTTTAATAGTCAGTGTCCGCTGTCTGAACGTCAAATATCAGATTAATACACTGCGCCTGGTTGCGTTATTTTATAGGAATTTTATTATTTTAAGTGGGAAGTACTAGATAATGTTGAAGAAATTCGAAGCATATTGTTCGAAGAGCATAATATTATTCGAAATTTACCTGTACCAATAGGTGCAGCCAAAGCAGCATTTGTGATGCTGTAATTACCTCACAGATAACGATATTTGTCTATTGTAGTTTTGTATTCCAATCAGAATTTTGAGAGCATCAAAGCCTCATTTCAGCGTGAGAGAGGGGTAAAATCAATAGATGATATTGAATTGAAAGCCTTCATCAGTCTTTTGTTTTTAATTGTTGTTAACAAAAGTAACAGATAAAGCCTGGAAGATCTGTGTGGAACTGATGGTGATGGCATTGAAAAAAATCACCTCGCAAACGAACATAAAACGTTTCAAATTTATTCTGGAGAGCCTTAGATTTTACAGTCGCGCTATTCGTGATGAAAGGAGACAATTAGACAAGCTAACAGCTATTCGGGAAATATTTACTGTGTTTGTACGCAACTACCACAAATCTTACACCCTTGGAGAAAATGTTACAGTAGGCAAGAAGCTGGAAGGATTCTGTGGAAGGTACAGTTTTCGCCAATATGTGTCAATCAAAACAAACGAGTATGGATTCTTAAGTGTGGATTCTTAAGTATTTTACCTGTACAATTTGGAAATATACGCTGTGTTGCAACCAGAAGGATTTACCAACTGAGCAATAAACAATTTGATGATGTTCTGTGACTGTGAAAACCTATATATCAGTCAGGTCGAAATGTGAAAGCGGACAACTGGTTTACTAGTACTGGAATGATAATAGAGCTATGAAGGGAGAGTTTTTCTTTTGTTGGCATGATGAAGAAAAACAAGTGTGGAGATTTCTCTAGAGTTTGCTATCAGTAAAAGAAGGGCTGCCCACATTTCCTTTTTTGACTTCCACAAGACTGAACTCTAGTTTCCTCCGTACCTAAAAGGGGAAGTGAGTGATCCAGCCATCACGTTTGCATGAAGATAATTCGATAGATGCTGACATTGTACATAAACGGAAGTCATCCACCGTAAATTTTAAAATAGCGTTAAGTGTAGTATTTTCACAGCGGATAAGCCGAATGCTTTGTACAACGCTGCAAGAAATGTGCGCCGCTGGTCAATGGTTGTATTTTTGTAATGATCAGTACAGTTGGAATCTATGCACAAGTGATTTATTGTGGCAACAGGAAGAATTGTATCAAAAGGAAAGGGTTCATGAATCAGCTTTGTTATACAATGTTGTTTTCTTCGCTAAATTCTGCATAACTACCGAAATTTTGTACCGAGAACTCTATAACTATGACTTATCTATCAAGAACTCTGAAAAAATATATATTTCTGAAAAAAAGGGTGCCAGCTTCACAGTAGGAGCTCTTATGGGGTTCTTAATTAAGTTGCGATTACCTCTTAAACTATTACCTGCACTAAAAAATTCTACTAGGAATTTCGATAGAACTCTTCACGTGGTGTCCAGAACTGTCATCAGAACTGTTGTACGAATATATTTATATTTTCTGTAGAGAAAGTGTGTCCCACATTAAATCAATTTATCACAAACTATTATCGCCATAGAAAAATGTTATTAGGATTTTCGATAGAGCTCTTGGGGTTCCGTTCAGAACTGTCCTCAGAACTGTTGTACCAGTTTAATTTTTGCGAAAATTGACAAAAAATGATTTCGATAGAAAAATTTTTTCGAGTATTGTTGTTTTCTTCCCTAAATTCTGCAGAACTATTGAAATTTTGTACAAAGAACTCTAGAACTATGGCATACCTGTCAAGAACTGTGAAAGAAATATATATTTCTGAAGAAAAGGGTGCCAACTTCACAGTAAATGAAAAGATTTTCTCCTTAAATTGCAATTATTTCGTAAACTATTAGCTGCACAAAAAAATGTTACATGGCTTTTCGATAGAACTCTTGGAGTTCTGTTCAGAACTGTGCTCAGAACTGTTGTACTTATTTACAATTTGCGAAAATTGACGAAGAATGTTTTCGATACGGAAATTTTTTCGAATATTGTTTACGTCGCTAAATTTTGCAGAACTATTGAAATTTTGTACAAAGAACTCGAGAACTATGGCATATCTATGAAAAAATCTGAAAAAAGTATACATTTGTGAAAAAAGGGTGCCAACTTCACAGTAAGTGAAAAGATTTTCTCATTAAAATGCAATTATCTCGCAAACTATTAGCTGCACAAAAAAATGTTACTTGGATTTTCGAAAGAACTCTTGGAGCTCTGTTCAGAACTGTGTTCTGAACTCTTGTACTTATTTACATTTTGCGGAAATTGCCAAAGAACGTTTTCGATACGAAAATTTTTTCGAGTATTGTTGTTTTCGTCGCTAAATTCTGCAGAACTATTGAAATTTTGTACAAAGAACTCTAGAACTATGCCATATCTATCAAGAACTCTGAAAAAAATATATCTTTCTGAAAAAAAGGGTGCCAACTTCACAGTAAGTCAAAAGATTTTCTCATTAAAATGCAATTATCTCGTAAACTATTAGCTGCACAAAAAAACGTTACTTGGATTTTCGAAAGAACTCTTGGAGCTGTGTTCAGAACTGTGCTCAGAACTCTTGTACTTATTTACATTTTGCGGAAATTGCCAAAGAACGTTTTCGATACGAAAATTTTTTCGAATATTGTTGTTTTCTTCGCTAAATTCTGCAGAACTATTGAAATTTTGTACAAAGAACTCTAGAACTATGCCATATCTATCAAGAACTCTGAAAAAAATGTATATTTCTCGAAAAAGGGGTGCTAACTTCACACGACTGCAGAGCGGCCGGCTGTACTGAGCTTCCCGGTAGGCTGGCTCACCGTGTAAGGCAGGGCCTCGCTGTGGATTTGACCAAAGAAATCGCTTGTCTTCTGTTCACTGCAATGTGACATGTTACCACATGGAGCGCTAGCATCGCTGCAGCGTTCTGTCGTCTGCAGTGTTTTTATAAACATTGCCGGTAAATACAATTGGTGTGTGCCAACAACTACAAAATTAATATAGATTTATGAAGCTGATGAGACGCTTTACAACGTGAGGCACCCTGAATATAAAAATAGATTAAGAAGATTGGACACCTGGCCTGACCTGCCCTGCCCTGACCAAACCTAACCTAACATAACCCTCTCCTGTAGCAAGGAATCGGAGTGTTACAGTGAGACTGTCTTCTAAAGATGTAGCAGTTCTTAAGTGAATATTGTGCTTTGTGATATGAGGATACACTTCACTGAGCACATACAGAAATGTATGCTCATCCATTCTTAAGTAATTGATGTACGACTTGACGTCTTCTACAGCTCACGTAACAAGTTTTGTTGAATGCTTTTATCGTGTCGTCGTAAAACCGACGGCTTCACCCAGATTAGATTAGTTTTTCGTTCCATAGATCCGTGCTGAGGAGATCCTCGTGGATGTGGAACATGTCATTTTTTAAAATCTGAAATAACAATACTAATAGTATGAATAAATACAATACATCATATGTTTCTATTAACAATTTCGTCAATGGAGTAGAAGGAGTTAGCCACTAGTAAGTCTTTCAGGCTCCTTGTAAACTGATCTTTATTTGTAACTAAACTTTTTATGTTTGCTGGCAAATTATTGAAGATGAGTGTTTCTGAGTAGTGGATCCCTTTTTGAAGTAAAGTAAGTGCTTTTAAGTCCTTGTGCAGATCATTTTTGTTCCTGGTATTGTATGCATGAACTGAGTTGTTTGTTGGAAAAAGAGATATATTATTCAGGACAAATTTAATTAAGGGGTAAATATACTGAGAGGCAGTAGTTAGTATACCCAGTTCTTTGAAGAGGTTTCTGCAGGACGTCCGTGAATTTACTCCACAAATAATACGTATTACACGCTTTTGGACTCTGAAAACTTTTGACTTGAAGATTTACCCCAAAATATTATACTATATGACATTATGGAATTAAAGCAGGCAAAGTATGCAAGCTTTTTCATTTTTATGTTGCCTATGTCTGCTAACACTCGAATTGCAAATACAGATTTGTTAAGGCGTTTCTGCAGTTCTGTGGTGTGCTCCTCCCAACTGAATTTATTATCAAGTTGTAATCCCAGGAATTTTAAGTGTCAACCTCGTATGTATGGTTCCTTTTTTCCCCCCTTCTTTTCCGCATGTGCACACATTGCAATTGCGTCTCCAAGTGGATCAGGTCGTTGGCGTATGCGCTTTATAAACAGGCCAGCAGGTATCAAGGTCAGAAAACGAGAGTGTAGTATTCCGATTACGTGGGGCAAATTTTGTGGCAACAATATTGTGTCTGCTTGGTACAAAAGCAAAGAATTAAATTACATAAAACTTGCAGGTTGTGCGCAATATGAACAGTGCAACTGTCATGCCAGGTTTTACAGTTCTATCCGAATTATTCACTGAAACTGGGCCAAAATTTTTGAGGTGTCACCACTACTTTTCGTCACCCTTCACCTACTCGTCTCCCTATCTGGGCTGCAAATTAGTACAACTTCCTTTGATTGGTCAGAAAACCTGCACAGGAAATTTGTACAATATGTGGCATGGTCGAGTGGGGACAGGCAGACCACTCACCGTTTGATCATTCTGTGTGTGTGTGTGTGTGTGTGTGTGTGTGTGTGTGTGTATATACTTGCGTTGTCAGGAGGCCACATGACAAAGCCGTTCATTCAGTCGTAACTTTTGAGATACAGAGTTTTTTTCCTTTTAGCGATCACCTGCCACGTATTGGTGACCACAGCAACGTCCAAGACGTCTGTCCATCGGTAAATGCCGCCTGCTCTTGTGTCCAAAGTCGATCCACTTTGCGGTAATTGTAAACAGTTCCGTCCTGTCAATATATTGTTTAGAATTGTGTTCGTCACGCAGGATGAACCGATAAAAGATGTGTTTAGTGAATAGGTTTGTAGTTTCCGTTCTGTGGGCTTCGTTGTGAATATTAGTGAAACAATGGTGTGCTCCGGGGTCTTTTGTCGAGTTATCACCGAGTCAGCCGTGTTCTTCAGTTGCTGGAAATGTAAACAACAACTCGACGGAACAGCCGCAGGCTCACCACTAATCAGTGGCGCCGAAGAATCCCGCGAGATCGTACGAGCGAAACGTGTTGTGAGCCAGTTCATCCCAGTTTGTCAGCCTCGTACTGTGTGACGAGCAGACCTCCGATTCTTTAAAGAATGCAACTTCCCTGTATAAAACAGCTTGAAACTTCTCATTACACTGCAACTGAGTTAATGTGTTAAATATTCGGCGTTTAGCATGCAGGTTTAGAAAAGATTTGAAATCATGTTCAAAGTTTACTGGAGGTCGCCAAGTATGAAATGCTGGGTGAGACAGCCAGGGGAATTTGCGCTCCATTTGAAGCGAAGACGAGTTTTTCGCGCATCTCGCTGTTTACGACATCGTACCTCGTCAGCAGTGACGTATCTGGATACTGTCTGCAAACTGTGTTGCCAACAGAGTCGGCAGTAAACGAGTAACAAATTCAAGCGTTAGGTCCGCTGCTGACGTTTCACTGATCGAACGGCGGAAATGGAGTTACCAATCAAGTTTTGTCCCTTCACAATTTCACGTGGATTGTGTGTGTGTGTGTGTGTGTGTGTGTGTGTGTGTGTGTGTGTGTGTGTGCGTTCGCGAGCGCCCGCGCGCGTACGCAGAGGTGTCAGTGACAAAAGAAACTTTGTGAATGTTTGACACGGAGAACCCAGCAGAGGCGGACGCCGACAGGGTGTGGGCGCGTCGGCACTATAGTCGCTCAGAGGACACCAGGCTGTACTGAAAGCGTTTACGTTTCGACAGAGTTGGTTTTACACAAGCTCTGAGGGAGTAACTGAGACAAGTCTGTAAACATTTCTTGAAAACCTTTTTCAACGTCGCGATTAGCTCTTGCTATATGCGAAATGGACCAATATTTCCAATGTTCACATATTGGGATCGATAGGAATGTTCTTATTAAAGACAGACAATAAATAGAGCTAATCTTGCTGTCAAGTGTAGAATGTATTGTGCGTTTCATGAAAGGCTGGGTATCGTACCCTTCAGAACCTACATGTTATCTACCACTTTAAATCCAAAAGCTGTATCTAACAATTCATTTTACCAAACTGGACTCTTGGTTTCTTACAGGGTCAACGAACTGTAGCTAAAATTTGTTGGCTACAAATGTTTGATGTAGTTTATGAAATTTTCCGTTCGTTCTTTGGGGAATATAGACATGTTAACACACAGTAACTATGTTCCAGCATGATATTTATTTAATAGTTCGTTATGAACCTGCTTTCGGCTTCTTTGGCGATCGTCAGATAACTGACGATGGCTTAAGAAGCCGAAAGCAAGTTCATAAAAGACTATTAAATAAATATTATGGTGGTACATTAATACTGTGTTCTAAAATATCACGTGTTTGGTCCTTCCTGAAGAGAACATAAAACAAAGTTAATTCCCATCTTCCACGTGATTTACTTAGTTCCCACTAAAGTTCTCACAAGAGCCACTACCACACACCCACCCACCCACACACCCACACACACACACACACACCCAGCCACACACACACACACACACACACACACACACACACACACATTGAAGCGCCAAAGAAACAGGTATAGGCATGCGTATTCAAATACAGAGATACATAACACGCAGAATACGCCTGTATAAGACAACAAGTGTCTGGCGCAGTTGTTACTGCTGCTATAATGGGAGGTTATCAAGATTTAAGTGAGTTTGAACGTGGTGGTATAGTCGGCGCACGAGCGATGGGACACAGGATCTCTGAGGTGGCGATGAAGTGGGGATTTTCCATTACGACATTTTCAGGAGTGTGCCGTGAATATCAGGAATTCGGGAAAACATCAAATCTCCAAAATCACTGCGGCCGGAAAAATATCCTGCAAGAACGGGACCAATGGCGAATGAAGAGAATCGTTCAACGTGACAGAAGTGCAACCCTTCCGCAAATTTCTGCAGATTTCAATGCTGGGCCACCAACGAGTGTCAGTGTGCGAACGATTCAACGAAACATCATCGATACGAGATTTCGGAGCCCATGGCCCATTCCTGTATCCTTGATGACTGCACGACACAGAGCTTTACGCCTCGCCTGGGGCCGTCACACCGACATTGGACTGTTGATGACTGGAAACATGTTGCCTGGTCTGACGAGTCTCGTTTCAGATTGTATCGAGCGGACAGAAATGTATGGGTGTGGAGACAACCTCATGAATTCATGAACCCTGTATGTCAGCAGGGGACTGTTTAAGCTGGTGGTGGCTCTGTAATGGTGTGGGATGTCTTTCAGTTGGAGTGATATGGGACCCCTGATACGTCTACATACGAATCTGACGGATGAAACGTATGTAAGCATCCTGTCTGATCACCATCATCCGTTTGTGTCCATTTGCGTTCCGACGGACGTGGCAATTCCAGCAGCAGAATGCGACACTTCACGCATCCAGAATTGCCACAGAGTGGCTCCAGGAACACTCTTCTGAGTTTAAACACTTCCCCTGTCCGCCGAGCTCCCCGGACATGAACATTATTGAGCATATCTGGGATGCCTTGTGACGTGCTGTACAGAAGAGATCTCCACCCGCACGTACTCTTACGGATCTATGGAAAGCCCTGATGTCAGTTCCCTCCAGCATTACTTCAGACATTATTCGAGCCCATGCCACGTCGTGTTATGGCACTTCTGTGTGCTCGCGGGGCCCTACACTATATTAGGCAGATGTACAAGTTGGTTTGGTTCTTCATTGTATTTATTGCAGGCAAGCATACAGCCTCTGAATGTCGTCTCGAGGAATTTCTTGCCATGCCTGAAACGTGCCGTTTTTAGCTGACGCAGGCCTCTGGCTGGAGGCTGCTGTGGATGTATACGCCTTCCCAGCAAAGTCCACATACGGTCTGTGGGGGACAAATCAGTGATTTTCCCAATCCTCTCATCGGATTACGGAAACTTAACTCACAGTAACTAGGTAGCAACAAGGCTATTAATTACAGGCGGGTTAACCCTGTCTCGCAGATCAAAGCGAGGTTGGCGACCTTTACGTCAGACTGACTTAACATGTGTAGCAGTGAAGGCTGCTTCCACGAGTGGAGTTGGCGTTGGGGGGGGGGGGGGGGGTGTCTGCAGAGACGGTCGTGTAAAGAAGAGGGGGGGGGGGGAGAGGGGAGGGCCGCCTCGGCAGTGCTGTCGTCTTTTCTGTCAGCGCTACCCTTCGTCAGATTTCGACCAATCTATCTCCAGATGAGCGCGTATTAATGGTTAATCCTAACCAGACGTACGCAAACATCGCAGCACCCACATCCTGCGACACCTCACTTTAGTGAATACTAACCCTTATGCAGAGATGGCAGTAGACCTTTTGTGTTGGCCATCATGCCGGTGTGGGCGTGGAGGGGCTCCACCTCTGTGATCAGAGGTGTGTGCGAGTAAGGCGCACTTTCTTGTTAGCTCCTACCTTGTGATGTACCAAGATGGCGAGTCATGCTGCAATCTCCAGTTCTGTATCTTAAGTGGCCAACTCTTCCTTCTCAACATTCGCTGTTAAGATTATGGGTGGTCGGTAAGTGAGTGGTGATCGCTGTTATTTGACAGTTTCTGAAAATCACATCTGTATAGTACCACTTATAGCAAGGTGTTTAATTGGGCTGCATATTGAATTCACACAGGTAACAGTTTCATTTCCATTGGTCGCTCACTCATTTTTTATTTCAACAAATGGCTGGTCTTTTATTAATAACGTATCACAGTAAACAGTACATAGTATACTATTATACTTGTGGAAAGACGAGTGTACTTTTAGTTTGACATCTGGCACATGTCTTTCCTATCACGATACTGCCTGTACAAAATTTTTTTAAATAATTTTGTTCCTTGTTTAAGACCACAACACTGCATACACGTTACTTTTTAATGTCCTCTATTATACTTAAATGTACCTCTAGCTCAACAAGTCATCATCACAAAAGCACGTTAGTCCTATGTAAAACTCTCCTTTAACATCTTTGTGTTCACTTCAGATTACGCTGAACAACTAAAACTATTGCACTCTTTTATGCTACCATGTACAAGTAAGTAAATCATGCTAAATAAAGAATGAATTATAAATCTGAGGCACTGTTTTGTGAAATCTGTCGCAGTTAATTTTGTCTCGCCTGCTAGATTCTGTCTTTATAATTAATTACATAGTTTAGAACAGTCTACAGTGAAAGACAATCCTTTGAGAAGAATGGTTACAGACGTTACAACGAGGATTCTGCAACGACAGCCTGTTCTTTCTTCCTCCTCGCTAGATTTCTCTCAGCTGCTGAGCACAGCTCTTGCTCCGGAATGGTGATGTCTGGGTTGAAACACGCCAGTATCCTCTTCTTGAGTATGGGGAGCGTCGTTCCGTTACAAATGAAAAAGACATACAGCAGTGGCCCCTGCACCATTGTAGCTATATGTACGCAGTACACAAGCTGTGCCACGCCCTGCACCTGGTGAAACCCAATTCTAATAATAATCCCAATCCCACTTAAGATTACAGTTTTAACTGACATAAAAACAAGTTCTTTCTTTGAGGCAAATTTACCCTTCCTATAAATTTTGAGTTGCTGCATTGAGTTCCGAGTTCGTAGGTACATGGTTCCCACCAGTCCGAGACAAACCAAGTTAAAAGATATCGATAGTGAAATCGCCCCAAGGAATATTATCCGACTATAGATCAGATAATACCTGGCCGCTCTTTCCAAAGCGACACACGTTGCGCATACTATACTCCAGGGTATTAGTGCATACAACACCTGGCGACGGAATATCTGGCTCGCTTCAGTAGGTGCTAGCTCGTTAGGAAGCCTCAGATGACGAACACACGCGTACATGTGGTAGCAGAATAAGTTTAGCCAGATACAGCTGAGAAATGTGAGGGCGCTATCGATCAGTACCATTACAGATAAGTCGGGGACGCCTGCCATCCGATAAACGACCTCAGAACACAGGATCTGGACTATACCCGTGATCTGAAAGGACAAGAATATCTTTCCAGGCAGATTGCGTAAATGGGGAAGGTGCATGTATAGTCCGGCAGTCAAAAAGCGGAAAAGAATATTTAACACTACAAACGATATTTCTAACGATTTCAACCTGTCGATTTTAAAATTCTTGTATTTCAAGGTGACACTGTATAAACTCTCTTTGTAACTCAGTGTCCTTTCTGTTGGCTTTACATAACCTCTGAGAGGATCTGTCCACGTTACTTCGAAGCCACTCGGGTACAGCCCAGCTCCGTAATATCTGACGGCACACAGCTCGGGAGATTTATGGAAGGAAAACTCGCGGCACTTCAGCAACAGGACAGCTCTGAAGACAGAGCAGATGGCGTCTGTGGTGTTCGATTCCAGACACGACTGGTCGTCGGGACTGTCGAAGTAGCAGCGAGCGTCGTGCACGGACTGCACGATACTGAATGGGACGTCCTGACAAACGCCGAACGAGTTGACAGCCATCCAGGCCAGCAGGCAGAGGTTGACGTTGGCCCTCTGCGTGTAGGCCAGGTAGCTGGTGACGGGTATGTGGGCCGACCTCTGCACCACGTCGGCCCACAGCCGCTCGCGGCACTGTAGGCGCTGCTGGACGGTCTCCGGTGGCAGGTCTTCCAGCGGACACGTGGGGTGCTCCAGGACGTCAGCCAGCAGCTGCAGGCAGTCAGTGTCCACGTTGAGCACGGCGCTGCTTTTGTCCTCCAGCTGCCACTTCTCGTCTGGAAAAGAACGACAGCAAGTAGTTGGTGCTCGTACACTGTAGCTAGCTAAACATTGAGTCTTCTTTGGACGATACGACACGATACGACTGGGTGTTGTTTAGTTAAATCATCGATGATCAGTGGTTATGGTAGGCTACAACCAACAAATAACCAGGTATATATACTAAGATGGTATCTGTTCTTTCGGAAATGTCCGAAAGAGCAGATACCATCGGTGACCATGCAGCTCATTAGAATGAAATTACAATTAAATGAACACCCTTAACTGCTTACAGGCGTTGACATACGTTAACGGGGACAGATGAAAATTTGTGCCCCGACCGGGACTCGATCCCCGGATTTCCTGTAGTGCGGGACAATACGTTGAGAATGTGGATTTCGCGGGAGGCGTGCCAGAGATAAATCCCTGCAGTCGCGCTATCCTCTGGGTCCTCGGTGGCTCAGATTGATAGAGCGTCTGCCATGTAAGCAGGAGATCCCGGACTCAAGTCCCGGTCGGGGCACACATTATCATCTGTCCCCGTTGACGTGTGGCAACGCCTGTAAGCAGCTAAGGGTGTTCATTTCATTGTAAAATTACCAGGTGTATTTGTCAGGAATGATGTGAGGCGGAAAGTGAACATAAATTTTAGTGTTCACAAAGAATGATACCAGAGATCCATTGAATGAATACTATTCAAGCTCATATCATCTAAACGGCGTCAAAGAAGACCCCCATGTCCCCTTCGAATTTGTATAACTGACGAAATAAGTAGGTTTTATAGTTGTCTCTGTTTTGAGGCTGATAAAAGGCGCTGGCATCGGTACTGTACTCTCTTGTTTCAACGTCACACTCTGTCAGTTGTGATTCAATGCCGACACAGTCGTACTGAGAAAGGAACGTTTAGTGGTGTATGTATGGGTGTATGAAAGTCCACAGATAGGGCAAACAGTGACAGAGACAACGAGAGCATTTGGCATGGCCCACCTCATAAAGCAAACCTGCTTGGCTGAGAAGACTTGTTGTTCTTTTCTTTTCAGGCTGTGTCACAGACATGCTGCCTACCCGACATATGTGAGTAGAAACGTGTGCCAACGTGCCTCAGCCAACTGAGCTGAAATCCCTTGGCAAATATTGAGCTGAACATCAGGCAGCGCGCTTAGCAATGTGCGACCACACTAAAAAGTTTGAAAATGAAAGGATGTAGGCCGATGTTTGTGAATGAATTACCTGTCTATGACGTGGAACAACAAGGTGTACCCTGCCTTACATTGTTGTCACAGTGTCTGCTATGTTTCCCACAGGTGCTTTACCCATTAACATTGTAAATAAATTCCCTCCACCAAGTTTTTGTATCAGTATGTGAAGACGAAACTCACCAATTATTGCAGGGGTTAGGATAATGTTTTCGCTAACACATAGACTGTTTCATGGGAAAAGCTTGCGTGGATAATTTACAAGTCGTCCACTTAGAGACTCTTAGAGCTACCCCCTGAGAATCCGAGGCGAGTACCTAGTTTTCCAATAACTGTGCGCTGTACTGCAGTTAAGAGTTGTACTGTTTTACGGTCTAAGGAAAATCCTCATTATTTGCAAGAGCTAGAAAGAACTCGTCTTACATTATATGGTCTAGGATACCATCATGATACCATTTCAGACCACAGTTCCTTGAAGGACATATGGATGGAAACTTTTAAAGTATTGCAAACGTGGTTAATATCTCAAATCGAAGGCAAGGCAATCATGGATCGTGTGTGGTTCAAGCAGGACGGAACTCCGGCACACTTTGCTATTCATGTGTGCGGGTTGCACAATGAGCATCGTCACCGAGGCGTGGGAGTGGTTCTGCAACATGTCTGGCCTGATCAAAATGGGCACGTGTTCTGAACTTTACCACACCGATAACTCATTATGAGGAATAATTGTTTCCCATGTAGGTCAACATAACTTGTTGTCGAAACATTTTAAAACGTACCAACACAGACACTTCACAAGATGTCAAAGGGGATGTGGAGACACACAGATCTCTGTGTAAGGCGCGATGGTCCACATATTGATATGCTGAATATGTAGTTTTTATGTCTAAGTAGTCCAAATACAACTTAGTGTCCGGCCGGAGTGGCCGAGCGGCTCTAGGCGCTACAGTCTGGAACCGCGAGACCGCTACAGTCGCAGATTCGAATCCTGCCTCGGGCATGGATGTGTGTGATGTTCTTAGGTTAGTTAGGTTTAAGTGGTTGTAAGTTCTAGGGGACTGATGACCTCAGAAGTTAAGTCCCATAGTGCTCAGAGCCATTTAACTAAGTTAGTGTTTTGAGCTAGCGCTATGGACTTTTAGCTACACTGTATGAAGGATGACTCATTCTGATTTCCCGCCTTTTCAGTATACTTCAGTATAATATATTCAGCTTAGAGATATCTCGTAACCAGTTTGTTCGTTAGCGCGAGAATCTCAAGAAATAATTCAATAAACTCCAGTAGCGAAAACATGAAGGAATTCTTCAGTCCCAATGAACGGTTTATTCTTAATATTCTACGAGTATAACATCCAAACCACTTTTAGTATGTAGTTGGCTTGTAAGAGTTCCAGACACAGAGCTACCAAGAAATCGGAAAGCTTACAGTGGAGTGTACACCTTGCACGGCAATCACGTAAATCGAGAAGGGTTTCTGAACCTCATTCGTCAAATCAGAATACAGTCCGAAGTCATCAGCGCACAGACCTGCAGTGGACGAACCCCAGTATCACACTCACCTATGATGTCTCTAACAGATGGGCTGTATTTAGTTCTCAGCCAGTTGATCCGATAGAAGGAGTACACCGCGTCAGCGAGACCGAACATCTCTGATGCCTTTGGCTGCTGCTGCTCGCACTGCGCGCTGAAGTCGTCGCGAAAGGAGAGGTACCACTCCTGGTAGTCCAGCAGGCGGTCATTCAGCACCGGCCGCCTGTAACACACAGACAGAGAGGTTAAAACCAGCGTTCCAAATCATGTACCACAGCGTGTGGAAGAATGTAAAAATATGCATTATGAATTTTCGCTCAGCAGCGGAGCGCGCGCTGACTTCAAACTCTCTGGAAGATCACCGCTTGTAGGACCGGGACTCGAACATGGGACAACCGCGTTTTTGAAAATAAAATTTTTTACTGGCGCAGAATACATACAGGGTGAGTCACCTAACATTACCGCTGGATATATTTCGTAAACCACATCAAAAACTGACGAATCGATTCCACAGACCGAACGTGAGGAGAGGGGCTAGTGTAATTGGTTAATACAAACCATAAAAAAATGCACGGAAGTATGTTTTTTAACACAAACCTACGTTTTTTAAATGGAACCCCGTTAGTTTTGTTAGCACATCTGAACATATAAACAAATACGTAATCAGTGCCGTTTGTTGCATTGTAAAATGTTAATTACATCCGGAGATATTGTAACCTAAAGTTGACGCTTGAGTACCACTCCTCCGCTGTTAGATCGTGTGTATCTGAGAGCACCGAATTACGTAGGGATCCAAAGGGAACGGTGATGGACCTTAGGTACAGAAGAGACTGGAACAGCACATTACGTCCACATGCTAACACCTTTTTATTGATCTTTTTCACTGACGCACATGTGCATTACCATGAGGGGTGAGGTACTCGTACACACGTGGTTTCCGTTTTCAATTACGGAGTGGAATAGAGTGTGTCCCGAAATGTCAGGCCAATAGATGTTCAATGCGGTGGCCATCATTTGCTGCACACAATTGCAATCTCTGGCGTAATGAATGTCGTACACGCCGCAGTACATCTGGTGTAATGTCGCCGCAGGCTGCCACAATACGTTGTTTCATATCCTCTGGGGTTGTAGGCACATCACGGTACACATTCTCCTTTAAGGTACCCCACAGAAAGAAGCCCAGAGGTGTAAGATCAGGAGAACGGGCTGGCCAATTTATGCGTCCTCCACGTCCTATGAAACGCCCGTCGAACATCCTGTCAAGGGTCAGCCTAGTGTTAATTGCGGAATGTGCAGGTGCACCATCATGCTGATACCACATAAGTCGACGCGTTTCCAGTGGGACATTTTCGAGCAACGTTGGCAGATCATTCTGTAGAAACGCGATGTATGTTGCAGCTGTTTGGGCCCCTGCAATGAAGAGAGGGCCAATGAGCTGGTCGTCATACATTTACAGTCCACGGTCGCTGTCGCTCTACCTGTCTGAGCCAGCGAGGATTGTCCACGGACCAGTAATGCATGTTCCGTAGATTCACTGCCCCGTGGTTTGTGAAACCCGATTCATCGGTAAACGGGTAGAACTGCAACGCATTCTCTGTTAATGCCCGTTGACAGAATTGCACTCGCGAAGATAGTTTGAACGCTGGTAATGGAAGTGTGGTTATGCCCATAAAAATGCGATAATATATTGCTGGATTAGTAAAGGTACCAAATTGTAAATAATTTGGGCGAGACAAGTGTTAAATGTGGATCAAAAATGATCACCAAATGCGTTTATACACCCCTTGGCATAGCAGCAGTAAAGGCGCAACAGTTGAGAAGAATCTTAGAGAATATTTGTCTTAAGTTTCCTGGTAATTTTATAGCTGTTTTATCCGAAAGATAGTTTGAACAGTTAAACAGACCACTGACTCGTGAATATAACATCTTAGTTCTGTTGGTGACAAACAGACAGGAACGTTTCGACTTGTGTAGCGTAGAAGAGGGAAACAGGACGGTTATAGCATCAAGGAATACAGCTATAAGAGTGGCCGAGCGGTTCTAGGCGCTTCAGTCTGGAACCGCGCGACCGCTACGGTCGCAGGTTCGAATCCTGCCTCGGGCATGGATGTGTGTGATGTCCTTAGGTTAGTTAGGTTTAAGTAGTTCTAAGTTCTAGGGGACTGATGACCTCAGAAGTCAAGTCCCATAGTGCTCAGAGCCATTTGAACCAATACGGCTATAAACAGGAATAGAAAAAGAGGCAGGAATATCGTTGTAATTGTAAGAGCGACAAGAAACAAGTTTAAGATTACTTGAGCAGTCAACACGAAAACTTCATCTCCAGCCCAAAAAATATTATCAACAGATAAAAGTTCAAGAGCATTCCACCTTACGCTTTAGACAGATATGTGCCGAGCAAAGTTCTGAGGAAAGGAAAAGACTCGCCGTAGCTTGACAGACGTGTTAGGAAACTGCTCCGAAAACAAAGAGAGCTCGACTGTAAATAAAAACGTAGCCAAGGCCTCACAAACCAAAAAGTAAAGAAAAAAAAACATAGAATGAAGCCAAAATTAGCGTTTGGAGAGCCATTCGTGAAGCGTCCAGCGTGACTTGAGAGACAATGCTAAGATGTCCTGATCTTATGTTAAATCGGTAAACGGTTCGAAGTCACCTTTCGAGGCACTCTGTGACCATAACGGACGTGAAACGGTTGACGACAGAGCAAAAGCCGAAATACCAACTGCCTTTTTCCGAACCTGTTGCACAGAGGCAGGTTGCTGTGTAATACCTCCTTAAGATCACAGCACCATCGGCAAAATGACACATATCGGAGAAAGAGACCATAGGACAGAAAAACAAATGGTTCAAATGGCTCTGAGCACTATGGGACTTAACATCTGAGGTCATCAGTCCCCTAGAACTTAGAACTGCTTAACCCTAACTAACCTAAGGACACCATACGCATCCAAGCCCGAGGCAGGATTCGAACCTGCGACCATAGTGGTCGCGCGTTTCCAGACTGAAGCGCCTAGAACCGCTCGGCCACAACGGCCGGCTGACAGAAAAACAACTGACATTATTCGACAGAGGGAACACTGACTATGGGAAAGAGCCGGCTACTCATCCTGCAGCAGTGTGTCGAAAGTGTCTGGAGGAGCCAAGCGTTGCTGATGACTGGCAACCAGCACAGGTCACTCCCGTGCTGAAGAAGGGTCGTCAAACAGATGCACAGAGCCACAGGTCGCCATCGGTCGCTTATGCTCACAAATTATAATATTTCTGGAGGCCGAAAATCTTCTCTAGCAGGAACCAATATTGGGTTATCTTCTGAAACCCAGCTCGCTTTGTTCGTCCACGAGACTCAGAAAGCAGTAAATATAGGCGCCTGGGTAGGCTCACGGTTCCTTTACTTCCGGAAGGCATTCGATATACACTGAAGAGCCAAAAAAACTGGCACTCCTGCCTAATATCGTGGATGTCCCCCGCGAGCACGCAAAAGTACGGCGTGGCTTGGACTAGACTAATATCTGAATTAGTGCTGGAGGGAACTGACACCAATAATCATACAGGACTTCCCATAAATCCGTAAGAGATGTCTTCTGAACAGCACGTTGCGAGGCATCGCAGATGTTTTCAATAATCTTCATGCCTTGAGAGTTTGGTGGCCAGTGTAAATGTTTTTGACCCAGACGAGTGTCCTCGAGCCACTCTGTATCAATTCTGGTCGTGTGGGTGTCGCATTGTCCTGCGGGAAGAGTCCAAGTCCCTAGGAATGCTCAATGAACACGAATGGATACAGGCGATCAGACAAGATTGTTGCGTATATGTCACCTGTCAGAGTCGCCTCTAGTATCAGAGGTCCCATATCACTCCAACTGCATACTGCCCCAAACCATTACAGTGTCTCCACCAGCTTGAACAGTCCCCTACTGACAAGCAGGTTCCATGGACTTTCGAGGTTGTCTCCATACTCGTACACGTCCATTCGCTCGATACTATTTGAAACGAGACTCGTCCGACCAGGCAACATGTTTCCAGTCATCAACAGTCCAATGTCGGTCTTGCCGGGCCCTGGCGAGGCGAAAGCCTCTGTGTCGTACAAGCATCAAGGGCACACGAGTGGGACTTCGGCTCCGAAAGCCCTCATCGACGACGTTTCCTTGAATGGTCTGCACGGTGATGCTTTCTGATGCCCCAGCATTGAAATGTGCAGCAATTTGAGCAAGAGTTGCACTTTCTGTCTCGTTCAAAGATTCTCTTGAGTCTTCGTTGGTCCCGTTCTTCCAGGACTCTTTTCCCGCCGCAACGATGTCGGAGGTTTGATGTTTTATCGGATTCCAGATATTCACAGCATACTCGTGAAATGGTCGTACGGGAAAATCACCACTTCTTCGCTACCTCGGAGATGCTGTCTCCGATCACTCGTTGGCCGACTATAAAACCACGTTCAAACTCACTCACATCTTGATAACCTGCCAGTGTGGTAGCAGTAACTGATCTAACAACTGCGCCAGATACTTGTCTTATATAGGCGATGCCGATCGCTGCGCCGTATTGTGCCTGTTTACATGTCTCTGTGTTTGAATACTCATGCCTACACCAGTTTGTTTGGCGCTTCAGTGTTAGGAAACGCACTGACGTTAGTCACTCACATTCACTGAGACGCCTGGCTGCCTTACTGGTGGTACCACTGTTCACTGAAACAGTCTGCTCCGCTCATCTGGTGCGGAATATGCGGCCCATTTTAAGACAAGAGACAAATGCAATTACTGAAGGCTATACGGAGTGCCAGGACTTCGTAAATGAGTTGATGCCGTAACCATCTCCTTCACCATGATCAACAAGCCCCATTTTTACTCTATCGTGAAGTAAATGATGTCAGTAATTTTTATAACAGTAAAGAATGAGACCTATGGAGATAAGTAAAGTAAATATTCCCGAATTATAAAGAGTTGGAGAATAGGTCAAATGTACATGGCCTTTACAGTACCTAAGTATGTAACTTCCAGGCGTCTCCTTGTCTTCTTCCAGCGTATAGTTCGCTATCTGCTTTCTGATGTACTGAACATCACGTTCCCAACCCCTTAATTTCGTGTGCAGCATGTCTCTCACATGTTTCATGTCCTCAATCCATCGATCGAGCTGCTCATGACTGACGTTTTTACTCTGAAACACACAGAAAGTAGTTAAAATTACTTGTTTAATACAGACAGCGGCAGCCAATCTTAACTTACATTTGTAGGCACAGTTATTACATAACATTTAAAGTATTACACTTGGGGGACCACACATTCAGTTTTGTACAGCCAGCACAGCATTAAAGCAAATTAAGTATATAACGATGTGTTATAAGGGACAATCAAAACGTTTCTGTTCAAAGGCTGTACGGTCCAGAAACGATATGCCAATCAGGCAAAATCGACCTGAGTATCGAGGCAATCATTTCCCCGACACATGAGGCTGAAGTTAACCGTTTGGTAGATCACCGCATTCTGTCGTGTGAAGAAGTCCGCAACTGCCTGCTGCACATCCTCAACATACAGGAATCGCCGACCATTCGAGGCCTTTCTTAATGGACCGACCGAAGGCGAGACAGTCACACAGGGAAACATCAGGACTGTAGGGTGGGTGCTCGCGTGTCTCCCACACGAGTCATCCACAATGGATGAGGCTGGTCTCCCAGACTGACCAGCGACTCGTGCCGAATCGCAGGCAGTGTGGAACTTGGCGCACCATTCCACAGCGGTGGTTTTCGACAGACGTGCTGCCCCATATTTCTCTGATGGATGTCTACTGGTGTTTGTCAGCCAAGAAGAGACTAACAAACAGCACATTGGTCCTATTTGGATGCATTTGGTAATAATGCTGGCACAGTTCATTTGTCAAGACTCACATCACAAATACGCGAATGCCACACTAATCCCTTGTCTACATGTTAGTGCTTATATACTAGCACTGCAGTCGCGCTACGTTGCACAAACGTTGTAGCTACGCCACCAAAGGGAAACATTTCATCGCCCCTTATATAATTTACAAACAGTTGTCAGCCTATAACGTCAAATAAGAGACCTGTAGATATTTCGAGGTAGTTACAGCACAAATGTTTGAATGTCTAAATGCGTGCTGTTGCAGCATTGCTTATGAATTAAATCCCCTAGGGCTGCGGGCAGAGTCAAGCTCCGACATTTGTAGCTGCCTAACGTGGCTGGGAGACAAAGCAAATTTCGTGCAAACTTTTCAACGGTTTTCGAAATGACGGTCCTGAGACCGTTGACTACTGTGTCAAATTCTTGCTTGTTACCAATGCTGCGGAAAAGGTGGGTACATGTAGGGACCGTTTGCACTCTGTATCAGAAATATTATCTTATATTAGAACAAATAAGCCCTCAGTAACAAATATTAAGTCAAAATTGACCAGGTTTAGACGCTACAATGAGCGTCGTCTTCAGAATTAAACTAACTGTTCTAAAACATAATTGGTGTATAAGACGTTAATAAACTAAAGTGTGTACTGATTGGAAAGAGATGCAGCACTTACAAGTCATATTTTAAAAAATATCTAAGTCAGAAAGGCGACGTCATGAATAGTTGTAAATAAGTAAGTTCTTTTAAAAATATTATCTTAATTGGTTGTGCGCATATCAAACATCATCATTTGCCTATTGTCTCGCTGCTCGCTTTCGCTGCAAATATTCGTTTGCTGTTCGTCGTTTGACGTGATCGTCTATTTCTGAACATGTCTCGAATCTAGCAAATTTGAAGGCACGTAGCAAATTTTACGGATCTCACGAGTTTCAGATGGGGAAAAATGAGTCCATCAGAGATGGTGTAGCTGATGTTGACACAGAAGCAAAGTCGGCGAATATATGTCGAAATATCTTCGTTGCTTGTAAAGAGAATACTGTGGAATGGCGGTTTATAAACACATGGAGCAGAGAATGTTGAGCACAGACAAAGATATGGTCAGGAGTCCCCCAGAGAAGTTTTCTAGGAGCGCCCTTGTTCTCTCTGTACATACGATGTGGTTCAAAAGTGTAATGTATGCATCAAAAATAAGAGTAAAATATTAAATAAAGTTTCGACTGAAAATGTTTTATTTCCGAGTTAGGCAGCAGAGTAGGGATCACGACAATCAACACAAAATAAATTGTTGTCAGAAAGCAACGACACGAGGGTGCCCAAAATTCAGCGCAACTAAGTACTGCATATTTACCCCAGAACGTGTGCAAACTGATGTGCATGTGACAGTGACGCGCTCACGTCCCACCACTCTGGGACTTTTTCAGGCTACTTTCAGCTCATCCTGCATAGCTGCACAGCCGTTTTCCGTTCGCTGCTGTAGTTGTGATTGAGACCGAAAGAATAGGGAATAGTTGTGTTTTCCGCATTATGTTGTGTTCAGATAATGGCATAGGGTAGCATTAAGATAAGGTAGGTGTGTTTGTCAGTGACCAACTTGGTTTTATGCAAAATGTACAAAATTAGTTCGTTTGTCACTGTTTTTGTTATTATATATAAGACTTATGTATAATGTATGGTTAAGAAGTTTATCAGGTGACTGCATTTTTTTCGAATGGGGGTCAGCGAATAATGATGGCTCCTGTTCCCAGGTTTCTGTGTGCCAAGCTGCACCTGTTTACCCATGACAGAAGGGGGGAGGGCTGTGGTATCACTACTTACAGTGGAGTGCTCTTCACTAAACAAGAAGATGTGGTTCTCACCAGTCGTCAATGGAATCTGATGCTATATTTCAGTTCATGGAAAATGTGAAACCAAGTAAGGAGAGTGGGAGAGGTGTTTGCAGGGTTGCAAAAAGAAATAGAGAGTAAGGACATAGCGAATGAAGAATAGGGAGAGTATGACAGACTGCAATAATTGTACATCGTTTATGGGGGCAGATGCAAGAAGCAGCAGATGTGGTGCCATTCACCTTGCAGTGATACAAGAAGAGTTGTTTGGATGCTGGAGGACAGATATTAAAACTGTGTTGCAGATAAGTATGGCATCAGAGAACTAAATACACTCCTGGAAATTGAAATAAGAACACCGTGAATTCATTGTCCCAGGAAGAGGAAACTTTATTGACACATTCCTGGGGTCAGATACATCACATGATCATACTGACAGAACCACAGGCACATAGACACAGGCAACAGAGCATGCACAATGTCGGCACTAGTACAGTGTATATCCACCTTTCGCAGCAATGCAGGCTGCTATTCTCCCATGGAGACGATCGTAGAGATGCTGGATGTAGTCCTATGGAACGGCTTGCCATACCATTTCCACCTGGCGCCTCAGTTGGACCAGCGTTCGTGCTGGACGTGCAGACCGCGTGAGACGACGCCTCATCCAGTCCCAAACATGCTCAATGGGGGACAGATCCGGAGATCTTGCTGGCCAGGGTAGTTGACTTACACCTTCTAGAGCACGTTGGGTGGCACGGGATACATGCGGACGTGCATTGTCCTGTTGGAACAGCAAGTTCCCTTGCCGGTCTAGGAATGGTAGAACGATGGGTTCGATGACGGTTTGGATGTACCGTGCACTATTCAGTGTTCTCTCGACGATCACCAGTGGTGTACGGCCAGTGTAGGAGATCGCTCCCCACACCATGATGCCGGGTGTTGGCCCTGTGTGCCTCGGTCGTATGCAGTCCTGATTGTGGCACTCACCTGCACGGCGCCAAACACGCATACGACCATCATTGGCACCAAGGCAGAAGCGACTCTCATCGCTGAAGACGACACGTCTCCATTCGTCCCTCCATTCAAGCCTGTCGCGACACCACTGGAGGCGGGCTGCACGATGTTGGGGCGTGAGCGGAAGACGGCCTAACGGTGTGCGGGACCGTAGCCCAGCTTCATGGAGACGGTTGCCAATGGTCCTCGCCGATACCCCAGGAGCAACAGTGTCCCTAATTTGCTGGGAAGTGGCGGTGCGGTCCCCTACGGCACTGCGTAGGATCCTACGGTCTTGGCGTGCATCCGTGCGTCGCTGCGGTCCGGTCCCAGGTCGACGGGCACGTGCACCTTCCGCCGACCACTGGCGACAACATCGATGTACTGTGGAGACCTCACGCCCCACGTGTTGAGCAATTCGGCGGTACGTCCACCCGGCCTCCCGCATGCCCACTATACGCCCTCGCTCAAAGTCCGTCAACTGCACATACAGTTCACGTCCACGCTGTCGCGGCATGCTACCAGTGTTAAAGACTGCGATGGAGCTCCGTATGCCACGGCAAACTGGCTGACACTGACGGCGGCGGTGCACAAATGCTGCGCAGCTAGCGCCATTCGACGGCCAACACCGCGGTTCCTGGTGTGTCCGCTGTGCCGTGCGTGTGATCATTGCTTGTACAGCCCTCTCGCAGTGTCCGGAGCAAGTATGGTGGGTCTGACACACCGGTGTCAATGTGTTCTTTTTTCCATTTCCAGGAGTGTAGTACCATGGAAGGAGTGAGGAAAATGACAAAAGACAAGAAGACAGTGGTAGACTGAGGTGGTAAAGCGGCATACAATGCACTTGGTGGGCCTGGGGAAAGAAGTTTCGGATAATACTTCCTCCCTACAGAGGAGATGGAGTATGTGTAGTCGTCAGCTGATATCTTGCACCAAGATATGGGAATGATGCAGTCTCATGTGAGTGCATTAGACGAAAGAGTAACAGTTGCAAGGTTGCTGGAGACATCCGCTGATAGCATTTTGGTTGCCTGAGTCGAAATGGCAAGTTCGCAAGAGGCCATTCTCCATGCAGGACATGGACATTTAAGTCCAGCATTAATAACACCAGAACAATATCTCATTCAGTTACAGAAAGGACAAACAGCTACCACCTGAGTTGTAATCTTATAATCTTCGCAGAAACGAATGAACGGAATTTTTCTGTGTACTACCAAATAGCAACTATGGAAGTTAGTACAGACTAGACATAAGTAAATGCACTGATTAGGATCCCAGTTCCAAGTGAATGCACATCGTTTAAATATTTCACCATCCATGCTTACCCGTCTTTGAGCCACAACCTTACTTTCAGAAAGCAGGACTACAATGGATTTACTATATGTATGACACCCTAACGCTGGTGGCTAATTGCTACAAGGGTGGACCCACCAGGGCAAAGAGAGTGGAACTGTGTGACTGTGGGTTGCTAGTTAATGGCATAGTTTGAAACATAACTGGAAAGACATTTCTTCCGTCAGGCACTGTTTCAGGGGTTACCAAGTTGAACGTGACATGACTAGAACTCCACTGGCCAATGAAATCCGTAGGAGTGCTTCCAGAGCACGATCTGAAATATTTCAGCAACACCCAGAAGCCAGACCTAATCCTCTCCCTCAACCAACTCATAGCTAACCAAGAAGGACATATTCAGAGGAACAGATGTGTCAACACATCTAGCAGTAACAGTAAAGCAGAGTGATATGGTAGTGACCTTGAGTGTCACCATAGCAGGCCCTGACCCTGTTCTGTGCAGCCTTCTTCTACCTGAGGCAGAAAGTCGTCCACCCAAGGAAGCACCCAGTAGTTCAGATCTCAGGAGCCTGGTTCACTAATCATGCACAAAGCACAGAGGCTGGAAGTGTGAAATGGAAAAGTTATGTACAAATACATACAAGTAGTGTTAAGAACTGTGTACATAGTACTTAAGATGTAAACATTATTGAGCTCGACAAGTGACTCTTCATAGGCTCTTAAGAAATTTAAGTCATACAAGGAGTGATGCAGAGGTGGAATGACTAACTTCAATTAAGGAAGGTTGTCGGGCAGAGACACTGCAGTTGTGGTTCATGTGTATTAATGAAATTTAGTACTTTATCTATGTTCAGCAACTGTAGGTATATTTAAAAAAAATCAATGACCATTTGTACAAAAGAAATTTTATTTCTACATGGGCTTCAGGCATCTAGTCCCCTTCAGAAGATTACAATTATCTCATAATTAGCGAGCATCAAAAATAGACAGGGTTATGCAATATAGTATCGTAGTCATGTATAAACATTATATAAGGGCACCAAACAATAAGAAGTCTTGCATGTCCGCACGAGTTTTTTTATGTCCTTATATCTTATTTGTCCATAACTACAATACTATTTTGTATAACCTCCTATATTTGACACTTCGTAATTATGAGATAATTCTACTGAAGAAGAGCACTAGGTGCCTGAAACTGGTAAAGAAATAAAATTTCTTTTGTGCAGCTAGTTCCTAATTTTTTCAACATAAAAGTTAATGAAACGTGTTACCCTTCACATTCGTTTACTTGACCCGCCAGTAACTCACCACTCATGACAAACAGCCGTTCAATCTGAACGCTGTGAAACCATGTGTAAGGACAACTTTGTTGGACTCGTTATGTGAATTTCAAAGCAAGATTGTATCTACGGAATTGTCTATCAGCACTACAAAGTTTTGGTCGTACGTGAAATTGCTGAACGCAGCAAAGTCATCTATACATCTGATCATGATGACATTTACATGGAAGATGCTGGGACAAAGGATCAAATACTAAAGTCTGTCTTCAGAAATTGCTTCACCGAAATGGTACACATTTCCTATCGCCGCAAACAAGTTAAGACGACAGGCAAGCAAATAAGCAAGCACCGGACTGAAAATCAGCTCAAGATGTCCACCAGAGGAAGGACTGCTGGACATAAAGGGGTGTATGTTAAACTCTTTATCGAATGCCTGAAACAAAAGGACCAGTTTCTAGCAACAGATTATACTACCCAGAAAAAAGTCAATAGCATTTATGGCAAAAAAGGTTTCTCTGCCCATTAACTTATCAATTCATTGCGCCAATTCATTTTGTTCACAAACGACCCAAGCTGACCCACTCACAACACTTCAGGGACTGAGAAACTTCCACAGACAACACAAAAAGTTGCGGTAATACACGGATCATACTGCATTATTTTGCTTTACATGTATAGTAGCGTAAGAAGTCAGAGGGGCATAATGCCTAGAGCAGATTCTGCCATCTTAAAGACCACAGAGCCTGCACTCAGACTCACATGGCTCACAAGTGCAAATAAGCAATATTGATGAAACTTGGCGGGTATGTAGAGGGATCAAAATAATGCGATACGTATTTTTTGAAGTGGGTAAAACACTTCTTGAGAGGTAAAATAAATAAATGTCGTGTGACTATGGCCTTCCGTCGGGTAGACCGTTCGCCGGGTGCAAGTCTTTCGTTTTGACGCCACTTCGGTGACTTGCTCGTCGATGGGGATGAAATGATGACGATTAGGACAACACAACGTGCAGTCCCTGAGCGGAGAAAATCTCCGACCCAGCCGGGAATCGATCCCGGGCCCTTAGGATTGACATTCTGTCGCGTTAACCACTTTTTTTTTTTTTTTTTTTTTTTTTTTTAAGGGCCTCCCATCTCCCCTTCTAGCCCTTCAATTCGCTCTCCTTCATGCGCCTTCTTCGGCGAGCTTCAATGCCCCACTTTTTTTTTTAATAGGTTATGAAACTGAATTGCATCTTGAAGACAATGTTAGAAAATTGTAAATTGTAATCCGAATTGATTACGGTGAAAATAACTCTCTCTATAATACTATTGACTGCATTAACGGAACGCAAAATATTCTTCCATTAGAATTTAAACAAAAGTGAGAGACAACCAAAAGTAAAAAGTAAGATAGGAAATTAAACTTCTTCAGTGATGCACGTCTTTTGCATGAGAATAGTTTTTCCCTACTATTCTTGTGCTGTGGCATGACTCCTGTTAGTTCTTAGGAAAAGCACTCAGCTACCAGGGGTGCAGTCTTGAAAGGTAATTTAGCATATTAAGTTTAGAGTGCATATCTCCGAAACCATGATATATAAAAACTGTATTCCATGTAAAAGTTGAAACGTAATTAACGTTCTTCAAAACTGTATCTCCAACTTTTGTAGTCACCTGAAATTTTCCAAAATACTCAAGCACTCCTATTCAGTTTAGAAAAATGGAAACTCTTGTTACAGGAACAATTAAATAAGCCTTCAGCCCAACATCCATCCATGTTTAATAAGGCTGGTTTCAGAAATATCATTGTTGGAAAGTAAGTTTGACACAATGTACTGTCAGAGTATTTTAAACATTCCTAACTGAAACATCTAAATGTTCATTACTATTCAAGTTACACGTTCTACTTATTTAGTTTTATATTTTAATTTTTTATTTTACGTTTTTTGTTTTTTTTAGATTATCGTTTCATATTCGTGAATTTTATTAAGTGAAAATAAAAAATATCTCATTCTTACGATAAAAATGATTAAAATAATGATTATCTGTAAATAAATGCTTAGAACAATATTTTTCTACACCATGCACTTAAAATGGACGAAATTTCTTCACATAATAAACACGATGGACAGCACAACACAAAATAAAATTCCCCGCAATTCGCAAATTGTACCAGACGATCCTTTAAATATCTTGATTTTGTATGTGCAAAATTACTTTATGGTGTATGTTTTGCCCCTTTGTGTAGCGTTTTGTAGTGCTGTGTAGTGTAGTGTTGTTTAGTAGTGTAGTCCAGAATAGTGTAACAGACCAGTAGCATGTACCTTCGAGATTCCGGATGAACAGATACCAGTGTGCCACATGGGCAAATGGTAATACGTAGATTTACTTTTGCTATTATTTTTCTTTATACAGATATTCTATGTAGAACTTTTTCCCTCATAAACAACATACTGCTTTGTTACTAATAACAAATTTGAAATTGTGTTAAAATATTACGTGCTACTTTCATGCCAATTCGTGTGCAAGATTTGGCATGTTCTTTTATGTAGATAACAGACTAGAAGAAAATAGCTAATAAAATTAAAAGTAAAATCGTGAAATATAGTATTCTCTTAAATCAATATGTAGTCAAGATCCCAGGGCTTGTATGTAGGATCTGAAACGAAGATTCCCAAATCTGCTGAGGATATAGTAAGAAAAATACGAAAAAAAGATACGGGCAAATTTCTTGTAGTTTTCTCAGTAGTCGTACATATAACACAGCTCAAAGGAGCACAAACAAAGACACTTACCAGGTATTTGAATGCGAGGGGAATGAGCAGTCGCGAGACGTGCGTCACGCCAAATGACAGCAGCTGTGCATTGTCTCTCCAGTAGTTGGAGAGCTCTTCCAGGACGACCGCCTGGAATTCTGGGTAAGAAAAAAGAACAGATACTAGTGAACATTCACATGCGCCAGATGTCTGTAGAAGCACAACATTCAACCTCGACGTTCACCAGCTCACAGACTGTATGAAAGTAGAATAAACGTTTAGAAACTTCACTGAAGCGCCAAAGAGACTGCTACAGGCATATGTATTCGAATACAGAGATGTGTAAACAGGCAGAATTCGGCGCTGCTGTCGGCAACGCTTATAAAAGACAGCAAGTTCTCGCGCAGTTGTTAGATCAGTTACGGCTGCTACAATGGTAGGTTATCAAGATTTAAGTGAGTTTGGACGTCACGCTATGGTCGACGCACGAGCGATGGGACACAGCATGTCCGAGGTACACATCAAATCTCCGACTTCAATGAGACCGGAAAAAGATTCTGTAAGAACGGGATCAGCGACGACTGAAGACAATCGTTCAACGTGACAGTAGTGCAATTCTCCGCAAATTGCTGAAGATATCAATGCTGTGACATTAACAAGTGTCAGCATGCGAACCATTCAACGAAACATCATCCACATGAGCTTGCCTGTTTGGACGAGTTTTGTTTCAAATTGCATCGAGCGGATTGAGGTGTACGGGTATGGAGTCAACCTCATGAATCCATGGACCCTGCATGTCAGCAGGGGACTGTTCGAGCTCTGCAGTGGTGTGGGCCGTGTGCAGTTGGAGTGGTTGGCTCTGACAGGTGACACGTACGTAAATGTCCTGTCTGATCAATGCATCCATTCATGTCCATCGAGCATTCCAAAGGACTCGGGCAATTTCAGCAGGACAATGCGACACCCCACACGTCGCGACTAGCTACAGAATGGCTATAGGAACACTCTTCTGAGTTTAAACACTTACGCTAGCCACCAGACTACCCATACATGAACATTACTGAGCATATCTCGGATGCCTTGCAGCGTGCTGTTCAGAAGAGATCTCCATCCCCTCGTACTCTTACTGCTTTATGGACAGCTCTGCAGGATTCATGGTGAAAATTCCCTCCAGCACTATTTCAGACATGTCAAGTTGTGTGGCAGTTCTGTGTGCTCATGGGGGCCCTAAACGATACTAGTCAGGTCTACCAGATTCTTTGGTTCTTCAGCATAGATCAATATACAATGGCTACAGTTAGAGGATGGACACCTTTATCGAACGTTATCAAATTCACGCTTCATTATTTGTATGCCTGCTCGATATGCTGACCGAACCTTATGTGAACATACTTCTGGAAAAAAAATTAAAAAAAGTTCATTTTTAGAGATGCAGAGTGGTGTGAATGTATAATGGCTACTGTGTGTGTGTAACGCTACTGCAAATGTTCAGGGGCAGATCGCAAGAGAGCATGCCCAGTAGAGGTGCACGTGGAGTTTATTGTTGTGTTTCTGACTTTGTGGAAGGCCGAATAATCGGCATGAGGGACCTGAGAACATCACAGCGACGGACCGCACACACAGCCATCTGCAGCGGAATGACTGAAGAACGTGTGGTGGCGAGATGGATTCTGTCGAAGAGTGTGGCTAGGAGACCACTGACCGTCGGGAACAGGTAAGTTGAAGCTGGGCTGACATCTGGAGTGTGTCGTTCACCACTGGTACCACGCCACAGACAATGGAGACCGGCATGGTTCATGGCCAGACTGAACTGGCACACTGAGTGGCGTTATGTGGCGATTCGAATCGGTTCTGTTTGTAGCTGACTGGTCGGCGCTGTTTTGTCTGTAGACGACATGCTGGCCACCCTCAGAGAGAAGTGATTCTCTATACGCACATCTCTCCAACTCAGGGAGTCATGGTTTGGCGAGCTGTCAGATATGCCAGCAGGACTGAGTTTGGGTATACTGAAGGAAGGCTGAATGCTCTCCAGGATATGGCAAAAATCTTAATCCCTTTTGTAATGCACTGAGGTGACAAAAATCACAGGACAGCGATACACACATATACAGATGGCGTTAGCATCGCGCCAGTCGGTGTGGCCGAGCGGTTCTAGGCGCTTCAGTCTGGAACCGCGCGACCGCTACGGTCGCAGGTTCAAATCGTGCCTTGGGCATGGATGTGTGTGATGTCCGTAAGTTAGTTAGGTTTAAGTAGTTCCGCGTTCTAAGGGACTGATGATCTCAGATGTTAAGTCCCATAGTTTGAACCATCTGAGCTTGTATCGCATACACAGGGTATAAAAGAGCAGTCCATTGGCAGAGCTGTCAGGTGATTCACGTGGAAAGGTGTTCGATGCGACTATGGCCGCAGCATAGGAAACTCTGAACGTGGAATAGTAGTTGGAGCTATAAGCATGGGACATTCACTTGAACAGTCCACGGGTGTACTGCCGGTCCATAGTGTCCAACAGACACAATATTACGGCAATCAGATATGTCGCCATCGTCAGGTGCGCTGACGAACTGAGCTCCTGAGTTTTTTTTTTTTTCCGGGGATGGGCGGGCTGTTTGAGGGCTTGCATTGCCCTTTTCAACCATTTGCTGTACATTACACGTACATTCATTTATTTATTAGTTCAATATTTCTTGCAAAAGTGCATTTGATCATATTGAGTATACAAAAATATAGTATATATAAAGATGCAGAAATATAAAATAATACAATAATACAAAATAAACAAAATATAAAGTAGGTACAAGGATATTAAATAGGTACAAAAATATTACATAAAATTAGGTTAGAGGTTGAGGTTTAAGTATTAAAGATTTTAAGTCATGTTGTGATATAGTGTTTGTTTATAAATTATATAGTATTTTCCGTTATGATTATTCCCTTTATTTTCTTTGAATACTTTAGTGTGTATGGAGGTTGTAGCATACGATAGTAGTACCATAGTTTTGGTGTGTATGCTACTTTTAATGTTTAATTTGTTATTTCTATGCTACTTTTTAGATGTAGCTTAGGTCTACAGTTCTTGTGTATGATTTGTGTGTGTGCGTGTGCGCTCAGGCGCGTGCGCGTTTGTGTGTATATTCTGGGGTCAGTTTCTGTGTCTTTGGGTCAGGTGTGGGGGAAGTTGGATGCCTTGTGTTAGTGGTTCCATGGTGGGGCCGAGATCTCGGTATTCTTGGCTGGTGTTTTGTGCTACTGTACGCGCTGGTTGGGTATACTTAAATTTTGGTCGTCTGTTCACTCGTGGTCTTGTTGTCGAAATGTCTTCCATGTCTGGGCTTTTCGTTAATATGTGTCTACCGTAGTTCGCTCTGAGTTTGGTCAGTCTGTTTTGTAGCGGCTCCACGCCTGTGATGTCATATACGTCGCCACTGGGCGTGAGCCTTGGCAGTCTACAGATGCTGCGTAAAAGTCGTCTTTCGGTCGAGTAAAGTTGTTCGGCTACCGGTTTGTGCAAGCCTTCCAAGGGGGCTGCTGCATATTCTATCACTGGTCTGATGTACGTCTTGTAGGTGTGGATCGCCGTGTGGTCGTCACATCCATGGAATCGTCCTTGTACTTGTCTGATTAGGCATTGTCTTTTCCTCGTCTTGTTTAGCAGGTAAGTGAGATGTGTCTTCCAGTTTAAGTACTTGTCTAGGTACACTCCTAGGTACCTGGCAGTGTCGTTAAGTCTTAGTGGTGTGTCCCACAGCGTCAGTTGTATGTCATTTGTGTTTTGTTGTCGTTTTTTCGTCAGGTGTCTGTGTCTAAATAAAACCATTTGGGTTTTGGTTGGGTTTGGTCGGATTCTCCATATCGTCATCCAGTTTTCTAATCTTTGTAGGTAGGTCTGTGTTTTTTGTTGTATGGTTGTCGTCTTCAAGTCTGTGCACCAGTAGGCGGTGTCGTCAGCATACAGTCCTACCGTTTCTTTGGGGGTTGTTGTCGTTGGTACGTCAGCCGTGTAAAGCGCGTACAGCAGCGGGGATAGGATACCTCCTTGTGGCACTCCTGCTTGGGGTGTGAATTCTTGGGAGTAGGCTCCGCCGACATGTACCTTGCACTTCCTGTTTGTGATGTACGTCCGTATTAGTCGTATAACCTTGGTCGGGAGGCCCAATTTGCTCAGTTTGTAGAGCAGTCCTGTATGCCAGAGCTTGTCGAAGGCACGCTCTATGTCTAAGAAGACTGCAAGCGTGCAGTGTCCTCTGTTGAAGCCTTGTGTCATTCCGTTGGTCAGTCTGATTAACGGGTCGTTAGTGGAGTGATTTTGTCGGAAGCCTGATTGTGTCAAAGGGAGGATGTCGTTGCGTTCTACATACGTTTTTATGCGGTCAGTTAGTATCCTTTCGTAAGTTTTCCCTATGACGTCGAGTAGAGATATTGGTCTGTAAGATCTTGGGTCAGTCCTTGGTTTGTCAGGTTTTGGTATCATTATTGTTTTACTAGTCTTCCAAGTGGCGGGTAGCGTTTCATTTGTGAGACAATAGTTGTAGATGAGGTAGAGGATGGGGGTCAGGAGGTGGGCTGGGGCTTTCTGAAGGTGTATACGTCTTATGTCATTTTGTCCTGGAGCTGTGTTACGTCCTGAGTATATGGCATTAATTATTTCTGCGTTAGTGATCTCTGCTGTCAGCGTGTTTTCGTCTTCTGTTGCTGTCGTTGGGGTGTTTAGGATTATAGTCAGCTGTTGCTCGGCGTGTTGTCTGAAGTTGTCGTCAAATTTTGCGTCTTGTGGGAAGGAGTAAACTTGCTGCAGTACTTGTCGAAATGCATCGGCTTGTTCTGCTTTGTCTGTTGGTTCGTTATCCACTAGTAATGTAGTTTGTTGTCTGTCGTTGCCCCGTGAGCGTTTTAAAGCGTTGCCAGAATTTCCCCCCTTCCCTGTAGTTAAGTCTTCTGCATGTGTCGTCCCATTGTCTTTGTCGGTGTTCAGATATGATTCTTTTAATTCTGGCATTCAATCTATTCCATTGTCTTTTTATGTCTGGGTTGTTGTCGCGTCTGATTTGTCTATAAAGTTGTTTTTTGTGTCGAATTAGGTTCAGGGCTTCCTGGGGTATGGCTTGTTTCCAATTTTCGACTACTATGGTGGGTATGGCTTCGTGTATTGTTTGATGTATGGCAGTCTCTATTCTATCTGTGGCTTGTTGGAGGTCGTCGTCGTCTGTTATCGTCAGTGGTATTGGTAGTTGTTCCGTGAGTACTTCTTTATATTTGTCCCAGTCCGCATTTGCGTATTGTTCGTCTTGTGGGTATATGGTCTGGGGGCAGGGTGGCGCTGGTCGAGAAAAGGATTGGCAGGTGGTCGCTCGTTATCGAGGTGCCCACGACAGCATCTGACATTGTGTCGCTAATGTTGTGTCCATACAGTACGTGATCTGGTGTCGAGTGGCCTCGGTGTCCTATGAAAGTCGGTTGGTTAACTGGTAGCCGTTCCATCGGTTCTGTCGTCAGGAAGTCGAATAGACTTCGTCCGTTTCCGTTATCGGCTGTGTCCCCTAGCATATGGTGTCGTGCATTAAAGTCTCCTAGTATTATGTCTCTATTGTAAGTCATCATGTGTCGTAGGAAGTGCAGTGGCAGGGGCGTTCCAAATGGGTTGTACAGGCATGCTATCGTAAGAGTGCGTCTGTTCTTGTCTCTTATCTGTACTATGTTTCTACGTTATTGAGTGGTGCCGGGAGAGGAATCTCTTTTGCTGCAATCGTGTTCTGCACGAGTATAGCTACTCCTCCTCTTCCGTCCTGCCTGTCTTTTCGGAATGTATTGAACCTGGGGATGTTAATGGCGTGTGTGTTCCTTAGCCATGTTTCGGTGATGCCTGCAGTATGTGGACACCTTCCTGTTGTATGGTGTGCGTTAGTAGTGGGCGTTTCGGTTTGACGCCTTGGGCGTTTACCGATAGGAGACGTAGTGTGATGGCCGTCGCGGAGGTGCCTAGGAGGGAGGGGGTTGGAGTTAGGGTGTGGGTGCCTGTTTAATTCGTGTCCTGTTGCGTGTGTTGCGGTGTGTGCTGGGGTGTGTGTTGTGGTGTGTGTCTGAAGCGTGTTTCTGGATGCCAGTGGTCACTTATTGTGATATGTATTTTGTTTCCTGTTTGGGTCACCTCAAAGTCTTTTTCTAGAATCTGTTTAGTGGCTTGTTTCAGTGACTTTTTGATGGCTTCCCTGCGATCCTGGAACAAGTCCAGCAGAGTTGCAGCAAGGACTCGCACCAGGGCGGGCAGCCATCTTAAATCCCCTCCCCCTGCTAGATGTTCTCTCCGCCGTCCGCGCCCGCGCATCTTCGGTCGCTGAGACGCTGGCGTCGGCGTCTGTGGCGGCGTCGGCGTAATTGCCTCGTCTGCTGTGGACGCCCGTTCATTTTCTTTGCTGAGCGTCTTTTTAATTAGACTCAATGCTGGTTCCCATGCCTGTCTGCGGTTATAGCCTCAATCTAGGTTGATGAGTCCGTCCCTGGTACGAATTTCGATAGCCACTCTAGGCTTTTGCTTTTGGTACAGACCGTCTGGAATGTAGTCGAATTAAATCAGGTGATGCTGAGGGAATTAGATTAGGAAATGAGACAGCTAAAGTAGTACATGAGTTTTGCTATTTGGGAAGCAAAATAAATGATGATGGTCGAAGCAGAGAGGACATAAAATGGAGACTGGCAATGGCAAGGAAGCCGTTTCTGAAGAAGAGAAATTTGTCACGATCGAATATAGAATTAAGTGTTAGGAACTCTTCTGAAAGCAGTTGTATGAAGGGTAGTAATGTGAGGCAGTGAAATATGGACGATAAATAGTTTAGACAAGAAGAGAATAGAAGCCTTCGAAATGTGGTGCTACAGAAGAATGCTGAAGATTAGATGGGTATATCACGTAACTAATGAAGTATTGAACTGAGGAGAAGAGGAATCTGTGGCGCAACTTGATTAGACGAAGGGATCGGTTGGTAGGACACGTTGTAAGGCATTAAGGGTCACCAATTTAGTACCGAGGGAAGCGTGGAGGGTAGAAATCGTAGAAGGATACCAAGAGATGAATACGCTAAGCAGATTAAGAACGATATAGGCTGTAGTAGTTCTTGGAGATGAAGAGGCTTGCTCAGGATAAGGTAGCATCAAACCAGTCTCCGGCTGGAGATCACAACAACACAGACCAGTTCAAAAGTTCTGCTCTAATAGAGTCTTCTCCACTAGCTTTATAATAAGATTTTAATAAACTCGTCAATTTCTTGATAGCTGGGAGAAATCTTCTTCTAGATTTTCATGAGTGTTCAAGAATTCGAACTTACGGAGTGGTTATGGACATTTAACAAGCTGATGAAAATATTTTGCAATGATTTCGAAATTTTCATTCGAGTCTGTGTGCTAGAACTCTAGGCCACGGCAGCATTACAACAGCTACTCAAAAAACCCCTCATACCCTACGCTCGCACAATCCGCCAAACGCAGTTAAAAAAAAAAAAAAAAAAAAAAAAAAAAAAAAAAAAAAAAAAAAAAAAAAAAAAAGATACTGTCCTGACGCTGTGACCAACGTTGCGCTTGCAGTTCTGGAAGGGATGACGTCACATCAGACCACGTGCAATCGGAAACAGCCAATGAGTCCCTTTCACAGTTGATCATAGTGTGGCTGATCATCATTTACATCCCTCGACACTTATTTCTAGTAATCGCAGAGAGGGCACTGTAAAACATGTTTTCGTCTGTCATTTGCATACCAGCTCTCATTCGAAGGGAAATGGGTAATTTTATTGTGATTAGAGGCCTGTATTCGAAGAGAAATGGTGCAATTTTAGTGTGATTTCAGCTCGCATTCAAGGAGAAACGGCATAATTTTAGGGTGATATTTATAGTGTGCTGTAGCACATTAGCACACGGTAACTGGTCATCACTGGTTATAACTACGTACTTCTCATGTGCTTGCATGTTATAATGTTGACATATTAGCAAGGGACATTTTTGACCTGGAACGCTCCGAACCACATGGAATCTAACTTAGAACAACACTCGATCATAAAAAGAAACTAGCGGTCTGTGTCTTTTCGAATGACATTTAAATAGTGGTAAACAATGTAACAAGATATCAGTACCATAGGAGGGACATTTTACGTAATTCAGTGACGTCAGAATATCATCACATTTTCAATGAATAGTGCCAAAAATCCTCTGCTTGAAGTGATTATAATAGCGCAAAACACATATCCTACAGTCCTAATAGTGCTTTATTAGTCCTCATAGTACAGATGTGGGATTTTGATGAAGTAGTTAAAACAAATCGGAATAGAACAATGTGCACATCTCACTAAAGCCACGTTTTTACATTCGAAATCACTTTCGCTTTCAAGCAGTCCAGTATCAAAAACCACACTAATTACATTTTCAGATGATCACATGAGTATGTAAATGTCATAGACTGCCTTTCGTCAAGAATTTTGCAACACAGGCGGATACTTTTGTGCAGAAAGGTAATTATAAATTACATAGCGATGTCAGATGGTGAAATAACCATCACGTATCTTCACTTGAGGTTTGGCTTATTGTAGTCTGAAAAAATCAGCAGTCCTTCTGATATAGGACTTATATTGCCGAAAGAAGTAAACATTAAAGGGGGTTGACAATATTTATTTGTTTTCGATGGCAATCTCTTCAGCATAACAGATTTGTTTGGAAAACTTGCATCTAGAAATGTACGATCTGTATGGGCAGACCAGTGGATTCTTTTCACTTGTTACGTGTTCGCCAAGGAATAGCATTAGAAAACGTTACATGTGTTCTTCAGTCGTTTTTCCACTTTTTCTTGCCGCCACATGCGTGTTTCGTGGGCAGTTTTTTTTCAGGTATCCTTGAAATATTTGGGCCGAAAGTGCCTTGTGCCTCTTGAAGACAGATGTACAACTTGTTTGATAGTCTGCCTGTCATTGATAACACCACATCAATTGTGTAGTTGTGGGTAGAGCCATTTACAGACTGCAGCACACTAAGGTGAGACAGTGTTGATGATGAAGACGTTTCATACTGGAACTGACTCTGCTCACTGTTCCAAACATTTCCTTTCTCCACACCCTGGTGTCTCACAATGAATTCCTCCACAAAGTGTTGTACCTTATGATGTATACTATTACCGTCTTCTGTGACAAAAGTAATATACCTCGATGAAATGCCATATTCAGTTTTAAGATTGTTGAAGAAAGAAATCGAAACCTTGTTTTAATTTTTTTAATAAGAGGTGGAGCCCCTCCACTTACACTCGGGCATGATGGCCGGCACAAAAGATCTACTGCCATCTCTGTATAAGGGTTAGTTTCGCTAAAGTGAGGTCTCGCAGGCTGTGAGTACCGGGATGTTCGCATACGCCTGGTTAAGGTTAACTACTAATGCGCGCTCATTTGGAGTTAGTTTCGGTCGATAGTTGAACGAAGGGTAGCGGTTTGAAGGGCAGAGGAAAGAAAGTGCCAAGGCAAGAGCCAAGGGGAAAAGACCTCTGCGATAGTTGGGTAAGGTTGTAAGAGCAGTAGCGTTTTTATTGCTGCCTGCGACAGGACATGCAAGGGTGGGCTCCGTTAGTAGTGGGTATCATCCAGATCGATACCTTTGACGTCGTGCGGTGCCGTTACTCGGCGGCTGCCGATGGGTGCCAGTTTTGATTTCTTGGTCAGCGTCAGCATACCTGTAACAGAGAGGTTCATCATCGTTTTGTGTCCGATAGGTCATACATCAGATTCACAGTGAAGGCGGTTTGTTTGTATGTCAGTGTGCGAGCTCGTCGGTTTCCCTGCTGTAGCCTGTCGGTCGGCCTTAGTAGCAGCCTAGCACATCCAGCCAACGTTGCTGATATGCAGGGGCTTGCCGATGTTGTCGCTTGTGGGTGTATGTTAGCTTGCCATAGGTGGTTATGCCCCAGCTAGTAGAGTATTTGGCCGCTTATGCTTCCACCTATGGTTGTGATCATAGTTTCCCAAAGTAAGGGTGAAAGGACTGTTCGAGGGTCTCGAGTTCCTGTACAGTTGTGTGGCTTTTTTTTTTTTTTTTTTTTTTTAAAATACTTAATGGAGGGTTTCAAGGCGGTATTCTTTGTGAAGATCCACAGTGCGTGTGTAGAGCGCTGAGCGTTGCTAGTGATGCGTAGCACTTTGTTCTGTATGATCTGCGGTCGGCGCAGGCGTGTAGGAGCTGCGTATCCCCAGACGGGAGCTGCGTACGTCATCAGAGGTCTAATCAGTCTCATGTACATGGACCTCGGCACCCTCCTATTCAGTGTACTTTCCCTGTTGAGCATTGGGTAGAGTTGTCTGAGCCACACGCGCGCTCAGTTGGCAACGTGTTCTATGTGGGCCCCACATGTAAGTTTCCGGTCCAGCCAGACACCGACATATCTGACTTTCTCTCGGAAACGTATGCAACCAGTATGTAGTGTTACCTGTTGACAGCGTTGATGTTTGCGCAGTAGCTTCGGTCTGCGTGTGAATAGAACTGCTTCGCACTTGTCGACAGTCACTTTAATACGTCATCGTTCCATCCAAGTCTCGGCAGTTCTGAGTACCGTCTGTATTCGTGAATTTATGTTTGACGGTTTCCAATCTTGGCTGTGTCATCCGCGTAGACGCCTAACGTCGTGTTTTGTGTTACTGGAAAGTCATTAATGTACGGGTTCAACAAGATCGGCTCCAGAATGCTTTCCTAGGGTACTCCAGTTTGGATACTGTGTTGTGTCGATTGTTTTCCCTGCGCGTCGGTGTTAAAACATCTATTCGTGAGATATGAGTGTATGAGACGTATGATTCCGTCCGGGAAACCAGCATCGCTTAGTTTGCGCATAAGGCCATTGCTCCGTTCTTAGGAGGTCATTGGCGATGCAGTGCCTAGTGATGCGTTCAAGTATTACCTTCTCAACAATCTTGCTGAGCGAGCACAGCAGACTGACGGGTCGGTGATTCTGTGGGAGGGAGTGGTCTTTCCCTGGCTTCCTGAACATCAGGAGCTTGGCCGCCTTCCAAAAGTCATTGAAACAGTCCAAGCTAACCGTTTCGTAAGCTTCCAGAGCCCACATTTGCAGACTCCAATAGTGGACTGAAGATCCATACTACCTCTTTCCCTCAGACTGCGACATTACAAGCTCATTCATAGTTTGTAATTGCGACAATCTGTTTGCTTCGAAACGATCTCCTACTCACGTTTTGATAGACATCTAATTTACATTTAATCTCCAATTTTACTTACTTTTAACGCATCTATAACGCCTCACTAGTTTGCTATAGGAAATGAAGCCAAATGTTCTCTACGAGGTTGTCGCCAATATCTTGTAATACACTTTCCCTCGACTGTTCGGGTGGAATCAGTTCGTACTCACTTTGACTGGATTGTTCCTGATCCTCTGGAGCTGAACATCGCCTACTGTTTGGGGGGGACTGATGACCTTCACTGTTTAGTCCCCCTTAAACATCCCAACAACCACCACCACCTACTGTTTCGAGAGCCACCTTCACATTCAGGCTCTTCCTGCGCTTCAAAATCAGTATATCTATCACGCATAGCCTTCTGTATTTCTGCGTCATCCCTATTATATGTCTAAATTATTCAGCTATATAATATAGAGGAGAACCAAAGAAACTGGTACACCTATCTAATATAGTGTAGGGCTCCGCGAGAAGGCAGAAATGCCGCAACACGACGTGGCATGGACTCGACTAACGTCTGAAGTAGTGCTGGAAGGAATTGACATCATGAATCCTGCAGGGCTATCCATGCTATCCATAAGAGTACGAAGGATGGAGATCTCTTCTGAACAGCATGTTGCAAGGCATCACAGATATGCTCAATAATGTTCATGTCTGAGGAGTTTTGTGGCCAGCGGAAGTGTTTAGACTCAAAAGAGTGTTGCTGCAGCCACTCAGTAGCAATTCTCGACATGTGGGGAGTCGAATTGTCCTGCTGGAGCTGCCCGACTCCGTCGAAATGCTGAATGGACATGAATGGATGCAGGTGATCAGACAGGATGCTTACGTACGTGTCACCTGTCAGAGTCGTATCAAGACTTATCAGGGATCCCATATCACTCCAACTGCACACGCCCCACAGCGTAACAGAGCCTCCAAAAACTCCCTGCTGACATGCAGCGTCCATGGATTCATGAGGTTGTCTCCAAACCCGTAGACGTCCATCCGCTCGATACAATTTGAAACGGGACTCGTCCTACCAAGCAACATATTTCCAGTTATTAGCAGTCCAAAGTCAGTGTTAATGAGCCCAGGCGAGAGTCGAGCAGTCAGGGTATACGAGTAGGCCTTCGGCTGCAAAAGCTCATATCGATTATGTTTCGTAGAATCGTTCGCACGCTGACATTTGTTAATAGCCCAGCACTGAAATCTGCAGCAGCTTGCGGAAGGGTTTCACTTACTTAGCAGTAACTGATCTAACGACTGCGCGAGGCACTTCATGTCTTATACAGGCGTTGCTGAACGCAGCGCCGCATTTTGCCCGTTTATATATCTTTGTATTTGAACACGCATGCCTCTACCACTTTCTTTGGCGCATCAGTGTATATTGGCATTTCAAAGGTTCTCAGACATGTCACGTAAACATTTATGATATGCTTGTTTCGGGACCACGCAGTGTTCTTTATCGTGGGCCACTGTGTCTCTCGGCTTACTGCTTACAGCTCGTAGCCTCTGCACCGAACGTGTGCCAGGAGGTCCCGATAACCTTGTAGACTGGCCACTCAGGCAGCAGATGGACTCAAAGCTCCAGAAATTTCGGTGTTACCATACATCACCTTTCTGCGTTTTCACTGTTATCAGAACGACAATGGGAGAAAGTCATAGAATGCCATGTGTCGGAGCTTGGCACAGAAGTTTTGTGTACGTCCAGCGTAGACTGCAAAACATCGCGTGGTAATTGTGAATTCCAGACTTGTTCCACGCCTGAGTGCCGAGTGTGCTGAGGACATTCACGTCTTCCAAGTCAACGGCCGTGTTCACAGGGGCGTGTGGACGCGTTCCTGGCTTGACTTCCATTTAGACGTCCTATCGCATTTCGACTGGGCCGGTAAGTTATCCGATTTTAATCTCGTAGATAACGTCCGGTCTAAAGGGTCTATACAAGGGCGACGTAGTTGAGGGCAATATTATGGAAATGTAAAAGGAAGTAAGTGAAGATGAAATGGGAGATACGATACTGAGTGAAGAGTTTGAAAGAGCACTGAAACACGTAAGATGAAACAAGGCCCTGGAAGTACACAACATTCCATTAGAACTACTGATAGCCTTGGGAGAGCCAGCCCTGACAAAACTGTACCATCTGGTGAGCAAGATGTATGAGACAGGCGAAATACCCTCAGATTTAAAGAAGAATATAATAATTCCAATCCCAAAGACAGCAGGTGTTGACAGCTGTGAAAATTGCCGAACAATCAGTTTAATAAGTCACGGCTGCAAAATACTAACACGAATTCTTTACAGACGAATGGAAAAACTGGTAGAAGCCGACCTCGGGGAAGATCAGTTTGGATTCAGTAGAATGAGGCAATACTGACCCTACGACTTATCTTAGAAGATAGCTTAAGAAAAGGCAAACCTATGTTTCTAGCGTTTATAGACTTAGAGAAGGCTTTTGGCAGTGTTGACTGGAATAAACTCTTTCAAATTCAAATACAGGGAGCGAAAAGCTATTTACAATTTGTACAGAAACCAGATGACAGTTATAAGAGTCGAGGGGCATGAAAGGGAAGCAGTGGTTGCGAAGGGAGTGAGATAGGGTTGTAGCCAATCCCCGATGTTATTCAATCTGTATATTGAGCAAGCAGTAAAGGAAACAAAAGAAAAATTTGGAGTAGGAATGAAATTCGTGGAGACGAAATAAAAAATTTTGAGGCGTGCCGATGACATTGTAATTCTGTCAGAGATACACTCCTGGAAATTGAAATAAGAACACCGTGAATTCATTGTCCCAGGAAGGGGAAACTTTATTGGCACATTCCTGGGGTCAGATACATCACATGATCACACTGACAGAACCACAGGCACATAGACACAGGCAACAGAGCATGCACAATGTCGGCACTAGTACAATGTATATCCACCTTTCGCAGCAATGCAGGCTGCTATTCTCCCATGAAGACGATCGTAGAGATGCTGGATGTAGTCCTGTGGAACGGCTTGCCATGCCATTTCCACCTGGCGCCTCAGTTGGACCAGCGTTCGTGCTGGACGTGCAGACCGCGTGAGACGACGCTTCATCCAGTCCCAAACATGCTCAATGGGGGACAGATCCGGAGATCTTGCTGGCCAGGGTAGTTGACTTACACCTTCTAGAGCACGTTGGGTGGCACGGGATACATGCGGACGTGCATTGTCCTGTTGGAACAGCAAGTTCCCTTGCCGGTCTAGGAATGGTAGAACGATGGGTTCGATGACGGTTTGGCTGTACCGTGCACTATTCAGTGTCCCCTCGACGATCACCAGTGGTGTACGGCCAGTGTAGGAGATCGCTCGCCACACCATGATGCCGGGTGTTGGCCCTGTGTGCCTCGGTCGTATGCAGTCCTGATTGTGGCGCTCACCTGCACGGTGCCAAACACGCATACGACCATCATTGGCACCAAGGGAGAAGCGATTCTCATCGCTGAAGACGACACGTCTCCATTCGTCCCTCCATTCACGCCTGTCGCGACACCACTGGAGGCGGGCTGCACGATGTTGGGGCGTGAGCGGAAGACGGCCTAACGGTGTGCGGGACCGTAGCCCAGCTTCATGGAGACGGTTGCGAATGGTCCTCGCCGATACCCCAGGAGCAACAGTGTCCCTAATTTGCTGGGAAGTGGCGGTGCGGTCCCCTACGGCACTGCGTAGGATCCTACGGTCTTGGCGTGCATCCGTGCGTCGCTGCGGTCCGGTCCCAGGTCGACGGGCACGTGCACCTTCCGCCGACCACTGGCGACAACATCGATATACTGTGGAGACCTCACGCCCCACGTGTTGAGCAATTCGGTGCTACGTCCACCCGGCCTCCCGCATGCCCACTATACGCCCTCGCTCAAAGTCCGTCAACTGCACATACGGTTCACGTCCACGCTGTCGCGGCATGCTACCAGTGTTAAAGACTGCGATGGAGCTCCGTATGCCACGGCAAACTGGCTGACACTGACGGCGGCGGTGCACAAATGCTGCGCAGCTAGCGCCATTCGACGGCCAACACCGCGGTTCCTGGTGTGTCCGCTGTGCCGTGCGTGTGATCATTGCTTGTACAGCCCTCTCGCAGTGTCCGGAGCAAGTATGGTGGGGCTGACACACCGGCGTCAATGTGTTCTTTTTTCCATTTCCAGGAGTGTATTATGAAACGTCGCCTTAGAAAAATTATACATGACTGTGCTTAAACTGACCCACAATATTTTTAGCGCAACGCAATCTGACTTTCAAAAATCCCTACAAAAGAATGGCTCTGACTAACATTAACCTATACGTTTCACAAATCACTTACCTCACAAAAATCTTCGTTACTCGAACTACTGCAATACAGCGAGCGCCACTACTGCCAGCTAAATAAAAGATTCAAACTACTGAAGGCACTAGCTACTGAGAGGCATAGTTAGCAAATGAAAGATTTTGATAGAGAACAAACAATGTATTTACCTTAATAGTGTTCAAAAGTCATAATATATATAGCAGTTCATGACATCCAGTCTTACAAATTTACTGTTTCTGACGGACACACGTCCAGATCATCCGTTCTCAAAATTCCGCCATTTCTCTCCCCACATCCACCATTACTGGCGGCTCACCTCCAACTGCGCAACGCTACGCGCTGTTAACATCCAGCTGCCCAAAACTACAATAGCCAACAACAACGCAAACCAGCCACAGACTGCACAGAGCACAGCCAGTGATTTTCATAAGAGCGCTACGTGGCGTTACCAATAAAAAAAACCTGAACAGCCTACTTACAACATCAAAGGACCTGAACATCAACAAAAGGGAAACGAGGATAATGGAATGTAGTCGAATTAAAAAGGGTGATGCTGAGGGTATTAGATTAGGAAATGAGACACTTAAAGTAGTAAATGAGTTTTGCTATTTGGGGAGCAAAATAACTGATGATGGTCGAAGTAGAGAGGATATAAAATGTAGGCTGGTAATGGCAAGGAAAGCGCTTCTGAAGAAGAGAAATTTGTTAACATCGAGTATAGATTGAAGTATCAGGAAGTTTTTTCTGGAGGTATTTGAATGGAGTGTAGGCATGTACGTACGTGAAACATGGACGATAAATAGTTTGGACAAGAAGAGAAGAGAAGCTTTCGAAATGTGGTGCTACAGAAGAATGCTGAAGATTAGATGGGTAGATCACATAACTAATGAGGAGGTATTGAATAGGATTGGGGAGAAGAGAAGTTTGTGGCACAACTTGACTAGAAGAAGGGATCGCTTGGTAGGACATGTTCAGAGGCATCGAGGGATCACGAATGTAGTATTGGAGGGCAGTGTGGAGGGTAAAAATCGTAGAGGGAGACCAAGAGATGAATACAGTAAGCACATTCAGAAGGCTGTAGGTTGCAGTAGGTACTTGGAGATGAAGAAGCTTGCACAGGATAGAGTAGGATGGAGAGCTGCATCAGGCCAATCTCTGGAATGAAGACCAGAACAAGAGCTATCGTCCAGGCCGGTATGTGAAACGTGCGAGTCGATATCGCCGCTATCTGGCAGCTCCGTGGGACCTGGCTAGTGGCTTCGGCTGGACGTGCCCTGTCTGGACTCCGACTCCAGACTCAGACCACTGTCGGGCCCAGCAGACGTGTACTGTACTGCGGCTTCAGCGCCAGGACTGTTTTTTTTTTTTTTTTTTTGTCTGGTGTGTTTATCTGAGATCAATCGAAATCCGTCCCCAGCGTTCGTGTTGATAATTCTGAGTGATAGCTTGGGTGCTATCTGATTCTCTTTCTTCTTCCCAAGTGGGTATTATTTAATTCTTGTTGTTATCTACGTACACTGATCACGACGGATTTGTCAGTTCCTGCATTGCCTCCTCATCTACTTGTTCACTGCCCTGAACGAAATTTTTCTTGGTAGCATACCTTAACGAGAATATTAAAGCTTCAGTCAACAATAACACACATACAAATAAGATACTCACCAGGTTGCTTGGAAGACAGCTCGGGCAAGTTGACTGGATGTCGGAGATAACACATATCCCTGGCAGTCGTCGCCCCTGTGATGCGCTGAACGGCCTCCAGTGACTCCCAGATGATAGGATCCCACAGAGTGTACGTTTCCAGCGTCGTCAGGTTCCATTGTGTGTCGTTCGATCTAACAAAATGAAACGGGAGTCACACGATGTGACAAATGATATCCCAGAACTGGACTGTATTTTCTAGGGGAGCACTGTGGAAGCTAAAGTCAGCTAGTCTGACTGGAGTAAACTCTTTCAAATTCAAATACAGGGAGCGAAAAGCTATTTACAATTTGTACAGAAACCAGATGGCAGTTATAAGAGTCGAGGGGCACGAAAGGGAAGCAGTGGTTGGGAAGGGAGTGAGACATCGAGTAAAGCTTAAGTGATATCAGGTGTTCCCCAGGGAAGCGTCCTGGGACCTCTGCTGTTCCTGATCTATATAAATGACCTGGGTGACAATGTGAGCAGTTCTCTTACGTTGTTCGCAGATGATGCTGTAATATACCGTCTAGTAGGGTCATCCGAAGACCAGTATCAGTTGCAAAGCGATTTAGAAAAGATTGCTGTATGGTGTGGCAGGTGGCAGTTGACGCTAAGTAACGAAAAGTGTGGGGTGATCCAAATGAGTTCTAAAAGAAATCCGTTGGAATTCGATTACTCGATAAATAGTACAATTCTCAAGGCTGTCAATTCAACTAAGTACCTGGGTGTAAAAATTACGAACAACTTCGGTTGGAAAGACCACATAGATAATATTGTGGGGAAGGCGAGCCAAAGGTTGCGTTTCATTGGCAGGACACTTGGAAGATGCAACAAGTCCACTAAAGAGACAGCTTACACTACACTCGTTCGTCCCCTGTTAGAATATTGCTGCGCGGTGTGGGATCCTTACCAGGTGGAATTGACGGAGGACATCGAAAGGGTGCAAAAAAGGGCAGCTCGTTTTGTATTATCACGTAATAGGGGAGGAAGTGTGGCAGATATGATACGCGAGTTGGGATGGAAGTCATTAAAGGAAAGACGTTTTTCGTCGCGGCGAGATCTATTTACGAAATTTCAGTCACCAACTTTCTCTTCCGAATGCGAAAATATTTTGTTGAGCCCAACCTACATAGGTAGGAATGATCATCAAAATAAAATAAGAGAAATCAGAGCTCGAACAGAAAGGTTTAGGTGTTCGTTTTTCCCCGCGCTGTTCGGGAGTGGAATGGTAGGGAGATAGTATGATTGTGGTTCGATGAACCGTCTGCCAAGCACTTACATGTGAATTGCAGAGTAATCATGTAGATGTAGATGTAGCCCTTTCCTCAGTTTTTACGTTTTCCTTTGATAGACGTGTCTAAGTCTTCCATTTGAATCAAGATATCAGACTGCCTCATTCCGCAATAAATTTGAGTGCCATGCGAGTCTGCCGACGCATTCTGTTGAAACACAACAAAGCCTGCGCACACATTCGTCCACAATTGTCAGAACAAGGATACAATCTCGCACAGGAGAGCCACTAATACCGCATGGCTTCACAGGACACACAGACGCAGGCGCACAGTATAGTGACGGGTTAACTTTGAGATTTGCCAACCAGAGCGCGTCACACGCTGTCTCTTCACGCAAGTCCTTCGGACCACCTGTAAGGGGAACAACGCACTGAACCACAGAATGCCGCGGTTCCGCGCGTAGCGTGCCAGCCCTTAACTCTCCCAGTCGCTTCGCTCAGAATATGCGGACGGGCGCAATGTGTTTATTCAGACTGCTGGAAACAATAAATGTAAGTGTCTGCAGAGGGTGCTGTGGCTATTTGGCTCTTTGTACGCCATTTGAAGAAGGAAAGGCGCCGCAGAAGCAGAGAACACATACACTCTGTGCAGCCTTTACTGGATAAGAGAAATGCGAATGGAGACCGTACACGGAGTTAAGGGTATAAGAGGATAAATTTTTTAACTACACCAGAATTCCAGGATCTTGCTTCGACGAATTACTTTCGGAACTTTCTTTAGTAACTGGAGCGACAGCAAAAATGCGATCATATATAACCCTGAACGAAAGCTAGTTGTAACGATCAGGTACGCTTGTTCGTATCCTATTTAAATAATTTAATATTCAGCCTTCAGTTGGTTGTCCTTCGCGTTCGACACCGCAAATCACGAGGCGCACAGGACGACTCCCGCCAGATTAGTCTTGACGACAGTAAGCCGTCGTGATAGGCAACCAAAAGGAACATCAGAATGTTGTTGTGGTCTTCAGTCCAGAGACTGGTTTGATGCAGCTCTCCATGCTACTCTATCCTGTGCAAGCTTCTTCATCTCCCAGTACTTACTGCAACCTACATCCTTCTGAATCTGCTTAGTGTATTCATCTCTTGGTCTCCCTCTACGATTTTTACCCTCCACGCTGCCCTCTAATGTTAAATTTGTGAACCCTTGATGCCTCAGAACACGCCCTACCAACCGGTCCCTTGTTCTTGTCAAGTTGTGCCACAAACTCCTTTTCTCCCCTATTCTATTCAATACCTCCTCATTAGTTACGTGATCTACCTATCTAATCTTCAGCATTCTTCTGTAGCATCACATTTTGAAAGCTTCTGTTCTCTTCTTGTCCAAACTACTTATCGTCGATGTTTCACTTCCATACATGGCTACACTCCATACAAATACTTTCACAAACGACTTCCTGACACTTAAATCTATACTCGATGTTAACAAATTTCTCTTCTTCAGAAACGCTTTCCTTGCCATTGCCAATCTACATTTTATATCGTCTCTACTTCGACCATCAACAGTTATTTTGCTCCCCAAATAGCAGAACTCCTTTACTACTTTAAGTGTCCCATTTCCTAATCTAATTCCCTCAGCATCACCCGACTTAATTCGATTACATTCCATGATCCTCGTTTTGCTTTTGTTGATGTTCATCTCATATCCTCCTTTCAAGACACTGTCCATTCCGTTCAACTGCTCTTCCAAGTCCTTTGCTGAATAGAATAGGGAAAGGTATAGTAAAGCCAGGCGGGTGGATGGGTTGGAAGTAGGGGACAGAATATTTTTGAAAAACTTCCACAGGCAAGGTCAGGGCAGCGGAGGGATTGCAGAGAAGTTGTTGCAGAGATTTCTGGGACCATACCTGGTTTTGAAGAAGCTGTCACCGGTGAACTTCCTACTGACGAATGTAAAACCAGGGCACATCTCAGCCAGATTAAGGCAGCCGGGGTAGGTGACACACATAAGGGATCCAGTCACGAGAATGAAAATTGCTCCCCTCCAGTTCCGAATTAAAGGGGGGGGGGGGTGGCAACGTGGCAGGATACTTTCTCTGTCCAGGTGATGCGTTTTGCGGCGTGCTGCTTGTCCAGCGCCCTCTGCTTAGGACGGCCGCCGCTCGCTTGGCTCAGCAAACTCGGTCGGCGGCAGTGAGAGAGGGAAGCACCCCGAGTAGTCAGTAGGCGCTCGGTGTACTGCGGGGACGGCGAGCGGAACTGGGCTGCGGAGGCAGTCGCCGCTCAACACAGGCTCTGAGGTGTGGGGCTGATCTGTTATTCTGCGCAACGGATTAATCTGAGATGTGTGGCTCCTGCAAGATGCAATTTCAACACCCCACACTACTACAGAAGTCAGACAGACGCTCCTAACGTTCTAAAGAGAAATGCCTGAAAAACTATCAGCAATAAATATCTTATGGAGTCGTCCGCTGTAAGGAAATGACACAAAAATTCACAAAATTTCTTACGTAACTAGTGGGATACTTGGGTACTGGAGTAGTGCTAGTAAGTGTAAGAAAAACATGAAACTAACGAAAGTTATTATTTATTTTGCAAAAATTCTGAGAAATCACAATGGCACTTTTCGTTATGAATTGAACAAGTTATATCCTGGTTCTTTTCGGAATGTGAGGGTACCTCTCAAGGGTAGGATTCGCTAATGAAATTTCTATACAAAGTCTGAAATGGTTGTTGACTTGGCAGAATGGCAGAGAGGCGCGCCTACTCAACTCGAATAATTATCCTTTAGAATGTTGCTAGGTACGGTCGAGGCTGTCGCTTGTGAAATGCAGTGAAGTGTACTGTTGTGGAGGAAATATGGGGCTCGCAATAGCTGTAGCGCACAATACCGTAAGCTGCGATGCCTGCTGTCTGCGCCGCTCGCTGCTGACAAATAACATAACTCTCGTTCTATCTGGATTGACCTTCGCCAATCAAACTCTCCCTATACCTTGATGAAGTCAAGGATTCCTATTCGCCCCTAGTCTAACTATTGGCGTGGTACACCGGTCAGATAACCAGTCCACCGCGATGCCACTCAAAATTCGCTCGCAGGCGTTTAACACTCTGTCCGTTCACACCGCACAATAAGTGTGTCGGCCAAAACAGTGAACAACGCTTAATCGCAAGGACTCAATATAGAGTAGCACTTCGATTCGCTCTCGACAGAGCTGCTCTCCCAGTGAAGTACTGAGGAGAGACTTGTCCCTCGCTCCAAGAGCGACGACAGAACGCCGCCTCTCCACGCCAGATGTGAAGGAGTATATCTGTCGGTCTCTTCCATTATTCCTTCAGCTCAAGGCATCAGAAATATCATCTGGCAATCAGCATTACCCTTCTAAAACGGGAGAACGACGTTTCGTTTAAGGTGACCAATCTGGAAACCTATAGCATTGACGATTGGCGTTTGCTGTCTCCCTGTGAAAATCTCTGAAACTGCATGCTATGTGTAAAGAATGTGTAGGCTGGCCACTCCCACACAATGTAGCGGAATTTGCTTTTAAGCCAAACACGGGATTGTTCCCCTCTTTCACTCGGGCCCACGCTGTCCGCTACACGGGCGGTCACCGGCCAACATAGGCTGGGTTGTCCTCTGAAGGGATCGGCGTCCCGTTGTGAGGTTTCTTTCCCAAACTAAAAGCCTCTGTGACCGTCGTGTCTAGAATGTATGTGTGTACACCAGCCTCGAGTATTTCAACTACGGTGCGTTTACATGTTAATTGCATATCGTTTACATGAATTCATACAACACTGACTTTATCTTATCGAGTTTGGGTTCAAATGAAGTGTCTTGATGTGCGGAATATAATTGTGAGGGCGGAATATGTAAGCAATGAAGGTCAGGAGACCACGACGTCTTACAAGGCTCTATTTAACACATTACCAAATATCATCGGGTTTCATATAACTGAATACAAGGATCAGTAATACACACATTTTCATTGTAGCTTAATACTAATGGCCTACATTATTACGAATGTTAGACAGTTCATAATGGTCAACTCATGTGAATGATGTGATGTGTGTGATGAAGTTTCCGGAGATGTCACGTCTGGCACATTTTCATATGTGTTTGTACAGCTTGTGCATGGCTGGATGCTACTAATGAAATTGCTGTTCCGTGAATGGATCCGGGGTGACAGGTTGAGTTGACAAGAAGCATCCGTGACGGCTTTCATAATAATTTTGGTTACTGCCTCCGGACTGTCAGGTGCTTTTCTTAAATGGTTGACCAAAAACAAAGTAACCGTCTGGATCATCATCATTTTTTGCCGGAATTTCTTTCAATACCCATACAAGCTATAGTTCACTGTTCTCAGTTCCTTTGTCATTACCCTTTGTCTTCTTCAGCCTCAAGGGCTTTAATATCCGAGTCTCAATTTGGGTCTTCAGTACGCTCAATTCTTGGGCTTACTGCGTTATTTCATCTGAATTCAGACTACCATACAAGAAACAGAAGCTGCTCGAAGTAGATATAACTGAATTTTCGTGTAGCACCTGAGTAGCTTTTCGAACTGCAGACTTTTCGATACTCTTTCACAAGTCCATATGTCAGATATTTCCATTTCTTTTGCAACATCAGACCTACAAAGATACGCAAAGATACGTATGTAGTGTTTTAACTATCTGGCTTCTGGACGCTCTTTCGCTGGTATTCACCGTGGCTCTCGGCTGGGAACAGCTGCAGTCAGCGAAACTGTGCAAAGAGTTTGCAGAGCAATGTGGCCGAGCGGTTCTGGGTGCTACAGTCTGGAACCGCGCGACCGCTACGGTCGCAGGTTCGAATCCTGCCTCGGGCATGGATGTGTGTGATGTCTTTAGGTTAGTTAGGTTTAAGTAGTTCTAAGTTCTAGCGCTCAGAGCCATTTGAACCATTCTTTGCAGAGCGATGCCTTCCGCAAGCGACGGCAGAGGCTTCAAACTTTCGTCATATTGTTGGAGCTACAGATGCAAAACATACCTGTGTATAAAATCACGCATCAGAGTATCACTTTATTACACTTACAGAAATATTTTCATTACTTTTGATGGCACTGCATGACAGCAACTATAAATTACATATACAGCCGTTGAGGCATATGGAAAATGTAGCGATTTGTCGATTTTGAAAGATTCGTTCTTGTACACACTCTTGACACATGGGAATTTAGGAGTATTTAATGTAGAGAAAATAAAATGTATTCAAGGCAAAATTCCATATTTCAATATTGGTGCTGAAGCATTCAGCCTACCTGATCGTGTTTAGCTGCTACACCACGAAGATGACGTGTTACAGACGCGAAATTTAACCGACAGAAAGAAGATGCTGTGATATGCACATGATTAGCTTTTCAGAGCATTCACACAAGGTTGGCGCCGGTGGCGACACCTACAACGTGCTGATATGAGGAAAGTTTCCAACCGATTTCTCTTACACAAACAGCAGTTGACCGGCGTTGCCTGGTAAAACGTTGTTGTGATGCCTCGTGTAAGGAAGAGAAATGCGTACCATCACGTTTCCGACTTTATTAAGGTCTGATTGTAGCCTATCGCGATTGCGGTTTATCGTATCGCGATATTGCTGCTAGCGTTGGTCGAAATCCGATGACTGTTAGCAGAATATGGAATCGGTGGGTTCAGGAGGGTAATACGGAACGCCGTATTGGATCCCAACGGCCACGTATCAATAGCAGTCGAGATGACAGGCATCTTATCCGCATGGCTGTAACGGATCGTGCAGCCACGTCTCGATCCCTGAGTCAACAGATGGGGACATTTGCAAGACAACAACCATCTCCACGAACAGTTCGACGACGTTTGCAGCAGCACGGACTATCAGCTCGGAGACCATGGCTGTGGTTTCCCTTGACGCTGCATCACAGACAGGAGCGCCTGCAATGGTGTACTCAACGACGAATCTGGGTGCACGAATGGCAAAACGTCATTTTTTCGGATGAATCCAGGTTCTGTTTACAGAATGACGATGGTCACATCCGTGTTTCGCGACATCTCGGTGAACGCACATTGGAAGCATGACGGTATGGGGTGTCATTGGTTACAAGTCTCGGTCATCCCTTGTTCGCGATGACGGCACTTTGAACAGAACAGTGGACGTTAAATTTCAGATGTGTTACGACCCGTGGCTCTACCCTTCATTCGATCCCTGCGAAACCCTACATTTCAGCAGGATAATGCACGACCGCATGTTCAGGCCATGTTCGGGCCTTTCTGGATACAGAAAATTTCGACTGCTGCCCTGGCCAGCACATTCTCCATATCTCTCACCAATTGAAAACGTCTGGTCAATGGTGGCCGAGCAACTGGCTGGTCACAATACGCCAGTCACTACTCTTGATGAACTGTGGTATCGTGTTGATGCTGCATGGGCAGCTGTACCTGTACACACAATCGGATCTCTGTTTGACTCAATGCCCAGGCGTATCATGGCCGTTATTACGGCGAGAGGTAGTTGTTCTGGGTACTGATTTCTCAGGATCTATGCACCCAAATTGTGTGAAAATGTAATCACATGTCAGTCCTAGTATAATATATTTGTCCAATGAATACCCGTTTATGATCTGCATTTCTTCTTGGAGTAGCAATTTTAATGGCCGGTAGTGTATGAACAATTTCCAATAATTCTACGACAGTGTGAACGTCTAGGGTATAAGGAAAAGTACAGGCATTCAAGAGAGGGCAAAAACTGGTGCTTGCACTTGTAAGGTGTCAGGCAAATCCAACACCTTCCATGAAAACCCTGACATGATAAGCAAATCCAGTAGTATGTCACATAGCTCCGATTAAATCGTTACATTAAGTTAACCAAAGTAATACGAGTAACGAGTGAGCAAATGGAATACCACAGACTAACACAAGAATGCCTAAATGCATGTCATACCTTCCCACCGTGAGACAGGCGCAGTTCCGAGGGGAGAAACGAGAACAGAAGCCGAGAGCAGAACCGTGTTAAGCTGGAAGGCCCTACGATAAGGGACGGACACCCACGTCGCCAGCTAACCGCTAGGACAACACCCCAGCCGCAAGTTTTAGCGTGAGACTTTTTCGTGTCTCTGTTACGTCAGGACCAACCCCCAGCCCATGTTAAAAGATAGAGCACTCCAGAAGAACAGTATAGATCTTACGATAACGCTAAAAGGACCACACCAGCTGCAAGTTTTAGCGTGAGACTTTTTCGCGTCTCTGTTACGTTGCAAACTTTAAAAACATTGCCCCACCACGAAAAGTATAACGTTTCTCATTGGATAGACAGAATTTTTGTAGGCGGAGCTTAAGGTTAACATTGAGACCCTGATTAGTCAGATGAAAACACAGCCAGATAGTTTTTTTAAACCAACTTCGGTAAATTGTAGTAAGGAGAAGTTAGGAGAGAGTTGCTTCCGAGACAGCGAGGTGAGAGGAGCTGTACTGTCCGCCGCCCCCTGACGAACACCGACAAGGTAAAGAAAACACGCGATGCCACATAACAGTGCATAAAGATTCACTCAGAACTGCAGAAGTCTCATCTGTTACACCCCCTTTTTGCGTAATACTAGTGTCGATCGTCAATTAAAGCTCATGGTGTTTACATTTGCCACTTGAAGTAAAAATCTGAAACGCGATGATTTTTCTGTTATATAGTTATTGAGAAGCCACATCAGCCACTGTAATTTACGACAAGTTAGATAAGTAATTAAAGATAATTAAGGGTCACTGTAGACCATTTTGATAGTTTCCTCTGTTTTGAAACTTAATTTAAACCTAGATTATAGATGTGATATGGCATAGGTCATCCTTCGATCCATTGTAGAACTTGGAAACCCATTCAGGGAATATTCGTTCACATTTTTGTTGTGACGCAGTTGGTTTTTGCCATCCTGTATTAAAACATTTCCTTTTATCAATAGTGCAATTTATAAACAATGTTTCGTGAGTAGAATAAAATTTCCAATGGTAAACTTAACTGCTTTTTCGACGTTATTTTACCAGCTAACTAAAAATAGGAAAGCCTTGAACCCCTTCCACTAAATTTAGTTAGTATTAAGATTCTTTTACAGGGAGTGCAGTGGAGCTGACGATGAAATCATTAAGTATTTGGTTATATCATCGCTTGTCTCACTGAACTCTTCTGAATTCTACATGTCATGTGTGGTCTGGCGTCTCCTTACCAGCAACAGGTCCCAGGTTCAAACTAGTCAATTCCCTAAAAAACACGCTCAGAGCGTCGTTGCGCGAAAGTGGTAGGGAGACACGATATAGAACAAACAGACACCACGCAGAATGTTAGACACTTTTCAGGGATGCTAGGTGCGATTTACAAGATGTGCATGATGCTGACCTACTACATTACGCACATCAAATTGCGTGCGACATATATTACAGTGATCCCAATGGAAGCAGTGGGCGTTTGTCTAGATTGAAAAAGTGCCACAGAACTGGAACCAGAAGACAGCGAAATTTCAGGCAAAGCGTCAATTTCATGATGCAGAAGGAACAGTAGAATCGTCATTTACAATTCAGATGAACAAACTTATCCGATCGTTCAATATGTTTTCAGCTCCGACCAATCTGGATTTGAATAGAAAATGCATATGAAACAAACTTTGGAAATTGGAGGTACCAAGGGAGTTGTATAAAGATCAGTTAACGTCAATGTCTTAACGCGTCCGTATACCATTATGCAGACTGTTAATCTGGATGGTAAATTGTCTGGAAAGCTATTTATTGTGCCCTTAGATGCTGGAGGTCCTCTGCGCCCCCTTTCATGTGTGTATGATCTTATAAGGGCAGAAGGGAATATTTACGTCACAACAAACAACTGTGGTAAAATGGGCATAAGCGAACTACAACCACGGCATGAGCACTGCTTCTGGTTAATATCTGGTGAAAATAACTTGATTCCTGGTCTCCAGACAAAAATCATACACCTTTAGAGCAAACTGCCCCTCCTGAGAAGTGTGTGACGTTGCTATTCATACAACCTGGAACCGCTGGACAATTCATCCTCTGGATGTTTATTTTTTTGGTGATTATAAAACATATTATCGCACTACCTGCGGCTATGTGTTAAAGGATAGCCAGTTTCATGACAAGCTACAAGACAGCATGCATTTGTGTGCATGCGATTCACATTCCATATTACTCTGTACACATTCTTTAAGGGTGGGTACCTAGCTGAAGTCCTGCACGCCTTCGATCTCGATGGGACGAACCTTTGTGATCACTGCGGCGCGCCATTTTTCATTCGGTGTTTATGGTCCAAATTAATGGTTTCTTTTGAACATTTCTCGAATGTCAACAATGTCCATGTTTTGAAGTGTAATACATACATCCCACACATAGCTGATATCTGCACCTCCCAGGGACTCATTTTCGATGACCCTCCTGATGCACGTGGCGAGTCATTAGCAGCTAATGTTTTTGCTGTCATAATTGTTAACACAACACTTTCAAATGAGCCTTACGAAAGATTGAACTTGTGACCTCGCTCTCAAGGGGTTCCTTGTCAGAGAGAACTGCATAGATTGGAGGTTTGTAGTCAGGTATGTTGCAAAAGGCTGTTGCTCGCAGCGGTAGGTAGAGCTGCACATGTTCATTAGGCCAGACAACACAGAAACTGGACAGCGGTTCATTGAGGGGCGCCAACAAGTTTCGATTTTGCTTCTTTGTAAATCTTCCGACGGTGCAGTGAGGCATTTGGCATGCATTGTGTACGTGGTGTAGTACAGGCCAGAGATGGTTCTGAGTTGTTATGAGGGTGTTTTTGGTACAACGTCTTGGTTCCACTCATTCGGGCTTCCATGAATCTGAACCAGGATGCTCATTTCAAGAGGATCAATGAGTGTTTCCCTATCATCTCCCTCTTTGTGACAAGTACGCTGTTTACATTTCCATCTCACAAGATAACAAAAGCCGTGTTCACATGGTTCTACAGATAAACTCAGGTGGTGTATCACTTCTGGATTGGTCCGCTAAACCTGTATAAACTATGTGGGAGTCATTTGCGAGTATGTGAGACTTGGCAGTCAATATTCTCGCAGGCTGGTAGCTCTACAGGATCTATTCATCAATGAATGACTTAAAAAAATGGTTCAAATGGCTCTAAGCACTATGGGACTTAACTTCTGAGGCCATCAGTCCCTTAGACTTAGACCTACTTAAACCTAACTAACCTAAGGGCATCACACACATCCATGCCCGAGGCAGGATTCGAACCTGCGACCATAGCAGCAGCGCGGTTCCGGACTGAAGTGCCTAGAACCGCTCGGCCACAGTGGCCAGCTGCATGACTTCAGCTATACAGGCCATACCTCAAGAAAGTAATAGACTATCGGCTCGTATAGCTGAGGCCATTATACAGGGTGTTACAAAAAGGTACGGCCAAACTTTCAGAAAACATTCCTCACACACAAATAAAGAAAATACACTCCTGGAAATTGAAATAAGAACACCGTGAATTCATTCTCCCAGGAAGGGGAAACTTTATTGACACATTCCTGGGGTCAGATACATCACATGATCACACTGACAGAACCACAGGCACATAGACAAAGGCAACAGAGCATGCACAATGTCGGCACTAGTACAGCGTATATCCACCTTTCGCAGCAATGCAGGCTGCTATTCTCCCATGGAGACGATCGTAGAGATGCTGGATGTAGTCCTGTGGAACGGCTTGCCATGCCATTTCCACCTGGCGCCTCAGTTGGACCAGCGTTCGTGCTGGACGTGCAGACCGCGTGAGACGACGCTTCATCCAGTCCCAAACATGCTCAATGGGGGACAGATCCGGAGATCTTGCTGGCCAGGGTAGTTGACTTACACCTTCTAGAGCACGTTGGGTGGCACGGGACACATGCGGACGTCCATTGTCCTGTTGGAACAGCAAGTTCCCTTGCCGGTCTAGGAATGGTAGAACGATGGGTTCGATGACGGTTTGGATGTACCGTGCACTATTCAGTTTCCCCTCGACGATCACCAGTGGTGTACGGCCAGTGTAGGAGATCGCTCGCCACACCATGATGCCGGGTGTTGGCCCTGTGTGCCTCGGTCGTATGCAGTCCTGATTGTGGCGCTCACCTGCACGGCGCCAAACACGCATACGACCATCATTGGCACCAAGGCAGAAGCGACTCTCATCGCTGAAGACGACACGTCTCCATTCGTCCCTCCATTCACGCCTGTCGCGACACCACTGGAGGCGGGCTGCACGATGTTGGGGCGTGAGCGGAAGACGGCCTAACGGTGTGCGGGACCGTAGCCCAGCTTCATGGAGACGGTTGCGAATGGTCCTCGCCGATACCCCAGGAGCAACAGTGTCCCTAATTTGCTGGGAAGTGGCGGTGCGGTCCCCTACGGCACTGCGTAGGATCCTACGGTCTTGGCGTGCATCCGTGCGTCGCTGCGGTCCGGTCCCAGGTCGACGGGCACGTGCACCTTCCTCCGACCACTGGCGACAACATCGATGTACTGTGGAGACCTCACGCCCCACGTGTTGAGCAATTCGGCGGTACGTCCACCCGGCCTCCCGCATGCCCACTATACGCCCTCGCTCAAAGTCCGTCAACTGCACATACGGTTCACGTCCACGCTGTCGCGGCATGCTACCAGTGTTAAAGACTGCGATGGAGCTCCGTATGCCACGGCAAACTGGCTGACACTGACGGCGGCGGTGCACAAATGCTGCGCAGCTAGCGCCATTCGACGGCCAACACCGCGGTTCCTGGTGTGTCCACTGTGCCGTGCGTGTGATCATTGCTTGTACAGCCCTCTCGCAGTGTCCGGAGCAAGTATGGTGGGTCTGACACATCTGTGTCAATGTGTTCTTTTTTCCATTTCCAGGAGTGTATGTTATGTGGACATGTGTCCGGATACGCTTAATTTCCATGTCAGAGCTCATTTTAGTTTCGTCAGCTTGTACTGTACTTCCTCGATTCACCGCCAGTTGGCCCAATTGAAGGAAGCTAATGTTGACTTCGGTGCTTGTGTTGACATGCGACTCATTGTCTACAGTACTAGCATCAAGCACATCAGTACGTAGCGTCAACAGGTTAGTGTTCATCACGAACGTGGTTTTGCAGTCAGTGCAATGATTAGAAATGCGGACTTGGCAGATGCCCATTTGATGTATGGATTAGCATGGGGCAATAGCCATGGCGCGGTACGTTTGTATCGAGACAGATTTCCAGAACGAAGGTGTCCTGACAGGAAGACGTTCGAAGCAATTGATCGGCGTCTTAGGGAGCACGGAGCATTCCAGCCTATGACTCGCGACTGGGGAAGACCTAGAACAACGAGGACACCTGCAATGGACGAGGCAATTCTTCGTGCAGTTGACGATAACCCTAATGTCAGAGAAGTTGCTGCTGTACAAGGTAACGTTGACAACGTCACTGTATGGAGAGTGCTACGGGAGAACCAGTTGTTTCCGTAGCATGTACAGCGTGTGCAGGCACTATCAGCAGCTGATTGGCCTCCACGGGTACACTTCTGCGAATGGTTCATTCAACAATGGGTCAATCCTCATTTCAGTGCAAATGTTCTCTTTACAGATGAGGCTTCATTCCAACGTGATCAAATTGTAAATTTTCACAATCAAGATGTGTGGGCTGACGAGAATCCTCACGCAATTGTGCAATCACGTCATCAACACAGATTTTCTGTGAACGTTTTGGCAGGCATTGTTGGTGATGTCTTGATTGGGCCCCATGTTCTTCCACCTACGCTCAATGGAGCACGTTATCATGATTTCATAAGGGATACTCTACCTGTGCTGCTAGAACATGTGCCTTTACAAGTACGACATAACATGTGGTTCATGCACAATGGAGCTCCTGCACATTTCAGTCGAAGTGTTCGTACGCTTCTCAACAACAGATTCGGTGACCGATGGATTGGTAGAGGCGGACCAATTCCATGGCCTCCACGCTCTCCTGACCTCAACCTTCTTGACTTTCATTTATGGGGGCATTTGAAAGCTCTTGTCTACGCAACCCCGGTACCAAATTTAGAGACTCTTCGTGCTCGTATTGTGGACGGCTGTGATACAATACGCCATTGTCCAGGGCTGCATCAGCGCATCAGGGATTCAATGCGACGGAGAGTGGATGCATGTATCCTCGCTAACAGAGGACATTTTGGCTCTGAGCACTATGGCACTTAACTTCTTTGGTCATCAGTCCCCTAGAACTTAGAACTACTTAAACCTAACTAACCTTAGGACATCACACACATCCATGCCCGAGGCAGGATTCGAACCTGCGATCGTAGCGGTCTCGCGGTTCCTGACTGTAGCGCCAAGAACCGCTCGGCCACTGCGGCCGGCGAGGACATTTTGAACATTTCCTATTACAAAGTGTTTGAAGTCACACTGGTACTTTCTGTTGCTGTGTGTTTCCATTCCATGATTAATGTGTTTTGAAGAGAAGTAATAAAATGAGCTCTAACATGGAAAGTAAGTGTTTCCGGACACATGTCCACATAACATATTTTCTTTCTTTGTGTGTGAGGAATGTTTCCTGAAAGTCTGGCCGTACGTTTTTGTAACGCCCCGTATAATGGACTCTCCTGGTCATCTAGTTGAGGTCATTATTAAGATCAGAATAGGTTCTGAGGGTGCTGGCATACTGTCTCCTAGGGGCTGACCAATGTGGTGTTCAGTGTGGTTACTGATGGACATTAGTCTCACACAAAACGAAAAGTAGAAGATAATATACGGAACAAATTTAAGAATAGGAGGAGAGGATTAGACGTACGATTAGTGGTCGCGGCCTTCGGTGGCGTACATACCCCTGTACAGAGTAGGAGTTGATGCAGTTGGCAGCGATGTGGCAACTCAGCTCCCTGGAGAGTTGCACGGCAGCGTCCACCGTCAGGCCACGGATCTTCTCTGTGACGAAGCCGCACTTCAGCTCGTCTGCGTGCCGGAAAGGTTTCATGTCCCAGGTGGTCGGTACCAGGCGTCCGACAGCTGGCAACGTGGGGGACGACTGGTCGAGGTTGTCGCACGTTTCGTACAGCTGGTAATCATCTGCAAAACGCGTTTCAGTCACCCTGTGGTCTGCAAACTGACTGCTCGGAGACGCTGTCATCAGCTTTCAATCTGCATCAGCACTGCTCACCATTGAAATCGCAAGACCGTGAAAGCAGTAACCAAGAAATGACACATGACACGGTGTGTGCTACACGCTTACACAGAGAAATGATTAACATTTGAGGTGGTTGTTAACACCATTGTTGCGGCTTCCATTGAAGCCGACAGTGGTGTAGTTGATGACAACATCGGACACACGAGTTGCATCGCATCATCTTTTCAGACGAGTCCCAATTCTGATCATAGCGTCATTGTGGACGTGTCAAGGTATGGAGGCTCCAAGAAGAGCAAAGGTTGCAT